>NC_082722.1:26328359-27528359 GCF_030144855.1 Hypanus sabinus
GAAGGGTAAGACGAAAGACCACACACCAATCCTTATACAGGAATCAGAAGTGGAGAGAGTGAGCAGTTTGATGTTCCTGGGTGTCAAGCTCTCTGAATATCTAACCGGGGCCCAATATATCGATACAGCTATAAAGAAGGCAAAACAGCGACTATAATTCATTAGTGTTTGAAGAGATGTGGCATGCCAACAGACAAACTCAAAAACTTCTATGTGTACTGTGGACCGCATTCTGACAGACTGTGTCACTGTCTGGCATGGTGGGGAGAGGGGTAGGGCTACTGCACAGGACCGAAAGAATCTGCAGAGGGTCGGAAAACCTAGTCGGCTTCATTTTGGGTATAAGCCTACAAAGTACTCCGGACATCTTCAAGGAGCAGTGTCTCAAAAAGGCAGTGTACATTATTAAGAATCCCCAGTGCACAAGGCATGCCATTTTCCTCACTGTTACCCTCAGGTAGGAGGAACAGAAATCTGAAGGCACACACTATACGATTCAATAACAGCTTCTTCCCTTCTGCCATCCAATTCCTAAATGAACATTGAACCCGTGAATACTACCAATTTTTAAATACATATTATTACTATTTTTACACGTTTTAATCTGTTTAATATACACAAAGTCTATTAGATTTATTTATTTCCCTTTCTGTAGATTACATATTGCATTGATCTGCTGCTGCTAAGTTAACAAATTTCACGACACATGTCGGTGATAATAAACTTGATTGTTATACTGTACTGGTTCTCATTTCGAACTGTCGATTCAATGTTGACAAACAACTTCTTTACCAGCCTGTCCACGTCTGTCGACAATTTTACAAATCAACCTGCCCTGTACCTCTTAGTCACCGTATTCTACTTCAATACCCAGGGAAATCTATTGCGCAATTCCTGCCGTAGCTTAAATAACCAAAAAGCAACGAACTAATATTTGCAAATATCTGAGTTGAAAACTATCTGCAAATGCTTGGCCCACTTTCCCAATTCTTTGTCTTAGTTAACTTTCCCTGTCTGGTGTACCACTAATTCCACTGCATCCTGAAATTTATTAACAATCTAAAAATACTATTAACTAAATATTTCAGAGATGTCAGAGAATACTACAACCAGGACCTACCTGTTCAATACATTAGTTGCAGGCCTTTACTCTTGGTATCAAATCTCCACTATCACCGTCTGATTTCCTAGTAAACCAATTTTGTGCTTCTGTGTTCAGTTGGCTGGCTCACTTTGGCTTCCGTGTCACCCAGCATTCTATACTATTTTGTCATACGGGACCTTGCAACATTTAATTAAGATATAGTCTACTGCCCTCTCCTCAGCAATTTTCTGCACAACCTTTTCAAAACAACTGAATCAAATTTGTGAGAGAGAATTCCCCTTGAGAAACCCATTGTGACGGTGACTTTTACGCTCTTTGCTTTTCCAAATGTTGATAGATTCTGTCCTTCATTCAGTATCTTTTCCCGGCACCGATATTTGGCTCACTACCTGTACTTGCGGGCCTTCTTAAGTGAATGCGCATTAGTCACTTTTCAGTGATCCGGTGGCAAGATCCTGCTTAAAGACGGTACTGGTATATCTGTTATTTAAAACGAGAGCTTCGCAGACGTTGGTCCATTGTGCGGGGCCTATCAGCGGCGTCAACTGAGCTCGATGACCTAAAGTACAGAATGGTTAAGCGGAGCGGCCATTGTCAGGAGTAGGCCAGTGGCGAGAGTAGAAGCAACCGGCTTTGGCTTATTCAGGCTTCGGCGGGGTAAGTTGGTAAGTGGACTTCGTTTTTGCCTATTCTTTACATTTTCTGAACATGTTGGTATGGTTAGTATTTTGCTCTGGGTGTCAGATGTGGGAATCCCGGGAGTCTTTCAGTCTCCCAGATGGCCACATCTGCGCCAAGTGCACCAAGATGTAGCTCCTGACAGACCATGTTAGGGATCTGGAGCTGCTGCTCGATGACCTTCGGCTTATTAGGGAGAATGAACAGGCGATTGATAGAGCTACAGGGAGTTAGTCACCCCAAGGCAGCAGGAGTTAGATAAGTGAGTGTCGGTGAGGGAAGCGAAGGGCAGAGCTCAGATGATAATGAGCGTCCCAGTGGCCATCCTCCTCTGTAATTGTTATTTCGTTCTGGAAGCGGTTGAGGGGATGACTTGACAGAGGACGACCATGACGATCGGGTCTGTGGTCTGAGGGAAAGAAGATGATGAATGCGGTAGTCATAGGGGGTTCTATAATAAGGGGAACAGACCGCAGGTTCTTTTAGCTTGATGTACGTGCCTGCATGGTGTGTTGCCTTCTAGGTACGAGGGTAAGGGTTGTCTCAGATCGGGTGCAGAGTATTCTGAAGGGAGAGGGTGAACAGCCAGAAATCCTGGTACACATTGATACGAATGACAAATGTAGAAAAAGGGAGGAGTGTGAAGAGAGAATTCAGGGAGTTAGGTAGAAAGCTGAAAAGCAGGACCTCCAGGGCAGTAATCTCAGGATTGCCGTCTGTGCCACGTGCTAGCGAGTGCAAAAATAGCATGTTCAGGCGAATTAATGTGTGGCGGAGAGACTGGTGTAAGCGGCAGGGCTTCAGATTCCGACATCATTGGGGCATATTCTGGGGGAGAAACTGCCTGTACAAAATGGAGGGATTACACCTGAACCCGAAGGCGTCCAATACCCTAGCGGGCACATTTAATAAAGCAGTTAGGGAGTGTTTTAGCTCATTTGGCAGGGGAGATAGGAACCTGAATGATCGGGCTGAGGAAGGGGAAACAGAAATAAATCAAATATAGCGTGCAACAGAGATTATAGAAAGAACAGGCAGGAGATGAGGCTTAATCACAGCCAGTGGCGTGAGTTACCGGGCAGTTACCGGGTCTTGCAGTTGAAACAGAAAGCAACAAATACTGGACTGAAAGTGTTATATTTGAATGCACGCAGCATAAGGAATAAAATGGACGATCTTGAAACTCAGCTGCAGATTGGCAAATATGATGTTGAGGCCATGTCTGAAACTCGGCTAAAGGATAGCTGCAATTGGGAACCTAACGTCCAAGGATATACAGTGTATCCGAAAGACAGATTAGTAGGCAGAGTGTGTGGTGTGGCTCTGTGTATAAAAATCATATTAAAGCATTAGAAAGAGATGACATAGGAACGGAAGGTGTAGAGCCTCTACTGGTTGAGTTAAGAAATGAAAGTGTAAAAGGACCCTAATGGCAGCCAGGATGTGGATTACAAATTACAACAAGAGATAGAAAAAGGCGTGTCAGAAACGCAATGTCATGATAATCGTTGGGGATTTTCACATGAAAGTGGATTGAGAAAGCCAGCTCAGTACTGGTCCTCAAGAGAGAGAATTTGTAGAATGTCCGAGGGATGGATTTTTAGAACAGCTTGTTGCTGACCCCAGTAGGGGATCGGCTGTGCTGGATTGGGTGCTGTGCAATAATCCGGAGGTTATAAGAGAGCATAAGGTTAAGGAGCCCTGAGGCAAGAGTGATCACAATATGAGAGCGTTCACAGTGAAATTTCAGAGGGACATGTAAAATCCAATGTGTCTGTATTTCAGTGGAATAGCGGAAATTACAATGGCATGAGAGGCGAACTGGTTGAAGTCGACTGGATAGGTACGTTTGCAGGAACAACAACAGAGCAGCGATAGCTGGAGTTTCTGCAAAAATGAGGGAAGTGCAAGATAGATATATTCCAAATAACAAGATATTTTCAATGGTAATAAGGACACTACCGTGGCTAACAAGGGAGGTCAGAGACAACGTAATAGCAAAAGATTGGGCATACAAGGAAGCCAGAGCTAGTGGAAAGATAGAGAATTGGGAAGCTCTTAAAACTTGCAGAGGGAAGCTAAGAAGTTCATTAGGAAGGAAAAGATGAATTTTGAAAGGAAGCTGGCGACTAATATCAAAGAAGTTACTTAAAGTTTTTTCACGTACATAAGGGGTGAAAGGCAGTCGAGGGTAGATACATGAGCAATACAAAATGATGCTGGAGATATTGTAATGACAGATGCAGAGCTGACAAAGGAACTGCATGTGTATTGTGCGTCAGTCTTCACAGTGGAAGACGTTTGCAGTATACCGGACAATCAAGAGTGTCATGGAAATGAAGTTTGTGCAGTGAAAATTACGACTGCGAAGGTGCTCACGAAGCTTAATGGTGTGAGGGTGGATAAATCTCCTGGACCTGATGGAATGCACCCTTGAGGTCTGAAGGAACTAGCTGGAGAGATTGTGGAGGGATTAATGATGATCTTTCAAGAATCGATAGATTCTGCCATTAGAAGCCTAGAAATATAGAAAACCTACAACACAATAAAGGACCTTCGACCCACAAAGTTGTAGCGAACATGTCCTTACCCTAGAACTACCTGGACCTACCCAGAGCCCTCCATTTTTCCAAGCTCCATGTTCCTATCCAGAAGTCTCTTAAAATACCCTATCTTTTCCGCCTGCACCAGCGCTGCTGGCTGCCCATTCCATGCTCTCACCACTCTCTGTGTAAAAAACTTAACCCTGACATCTCTTCTGTGCTATCTTCCGAACACCATAAAACCATGCCCTCTCGTGCTAGCCATTTCAGCCCTGGGAGAAAGCATCTGCCTATCCACACGATCAATGCCTCTCATTATCTTGTGCACTTCTATCAGGTCAGCTCGCATCCTTCGTGGCTCCAAGAAAAAAAAGTCCGAGTTCACTAAACCTATTATTAGAAGACGTGCTCCCCCATCCAGGCAACAACCATGTTGGTATAACATCAGTATACCAGATGACTGAAAAATTGCAAATGCTGTTCAGCTATTTAAGAAGGGTGATGATGGAGCAGAACGGAAACTATGGACCTGTTAGCCTGACATCAGACTAAATTTGCCAATAATACAAAGATAGGTGGAGGAGTGGGTAGTGTTGAGGAAACAGAGAGCCTGCAGAGAGACTTAAATTGTTTAGGGGAATCGGTAAAGAAGTGGGAAAATAAATATAAAATTGGAAAGTGTATGATCATGCAATTTGATGGAAGAAATAAGCGGGGAGACTATTATTTAGATGGGGAGAGAATTCAAAATGCAGAGTTGCAAAGGGACTTGGCAGTTCTTGTGCAAGATACTTTAAAGATTAACCTGCAGGTTGAGTCGGTTGTGAAGAAGACGAATGCAAAGTTTGCATTCATTTCTAGAGGTACAGAATATAAGAACAGGGATGTGATGTTGAGACTCTATAAGTGAGACCACACTTGTAATATTGTGTGCAGTTTTGGGCTACTTATTTTAGAAAGGATATACTGACATTGGAAAGTATTCAGAGATGATTTATAAAAATGATTCCACGAATGAAAGTGTTACTGTATGAAGAAAGTCTGGTAGCTCTTGGGGAAGTTATTTTGCATGGTAGGGGAATTCAGGACAAGAGGGCACCAATTCAACATTGCAGGACTTCCATTTGGTACTGAGATGCGGAGAAATTACTTCAGTCAAAGAGTGGTAAATCCATGAAATTTTATGCCACTAGCGTCTGCGGAGGCCAGGTCATTGTGTGTACTCAATGCAGAGATAGATCGTTCCTTGATTATACAGAGCATGAAAGGGTATGTGGTGAAGGCACTGGAGTGGGCATGACCCAAAGAATTGTATCAGCCCATGATTAAGTGGCCTAGCAGACTTGATGGGCCGAATGGCCTGCTTCTGCTACTATATCTTATGGTCTTATGGTCTCAGCAAGAAATGGTTGAGCAGACCCGATCGGCAAAATTACCAGAATCTCCTCCGATGACTTATGATCTTATGGCTGATTAGCTTGATCGGCATCCTCGTTTTCCCGCTGATTCGTGACCGCTTGCTGCTTGAAGTTTTGTCTGAATGACGGGTGGCTGGGGTAGATTTCCTATCGCGAATCATTCATTGGCTTCGTTCACCCAAGTCTCTTTGCATCTCATATCCCCTCGACCTTTCCACTCGTAAATAATGTTTTTACTTCTGCATTCAAGTAAAAGTGCCAAATGTAATGTCTTATTATTAATTGACAGTATCTTTCTACTCCTATCTCTCTATTTCGTTTTCCATCTACCAATGAATAAAAATAACAAACAACCGATTGTCATTTTCTTGAATCGCAAAGAAAAAAAATTGGACCATTTCAGCAAGCAAATATGAAGTGCTGTTAATATTTTCTAAAATATGCTTTCTAACTTATTCATTGACAACTCATTTCATCGTTGTTTCAACCCTGTAGCTAGCACTGTAGAACATCCTGCATACAAAATCAACAGAGCTTTCTAAAGATGATAGAAAAGCACGTGAGTGCACGACATTGTCAAACCCTCTACTGGCAATTGTTTCTTAATGCACTCTACGTAAAAGCAAATTTCAGAATCAGTGGATACAATAAATGTATATTCCAATATGTATGCCTATTGGAGCACTCATTCACGAATGAATAATGCGCATTTTAATAAATATCATATTGAAATATAGCTTACTATTTTTTCACCGTTAATCTTATCAATGTCTTAGGTATTATTTAACAGACTCAAAACGAGAAAAATGTTCAGGTCACAGAATGATGGAAATAAATATTATATCTGTGCGGCCAAAAAACTGAGTCACCCTCTGGCAACATAAGAAGGAAAGAACAAATAAGTAATCTTAGCATCTTTTAAGCATTCACTGAATTGTCGCCCCACCCACACAGAAACTATAACGGACTGGTAAGACCTCCCTTGGAATACTGTGTGCAATTTTGGGCTCCTTAATTACGAATGGATGTGCTGACATTGAAGAGGGTTCAGAGAAGATTCACTAGAATGATTCCGGGAATGAGAGGGTTAACATGTGAGGAACGTTTGACTGATCTTGGACTGTACTCCTTGGAGTTTCGAAGAATGGGGGGGGGGGACCTCATAGAAACATTTCGAATGTTAAAAGGCATGGGCAGAGTGGATGTGGCAAAGTTGTTTCCCATGGTGGGAGAGTCTGATACGAGAGGACATGACTTGAGGATTGCAGGGCGCCCATTCAGAAAAGAGATGCGAAAAAAAATAGCCAGAGGGTTGTGAATCTATGGAATTTGTTGCCACAGGCGGCAGTGCAGGCCAAGTCATTGGGTGTATTTAAGGCAGAGATTGATAGGTATCTGAGTAGTCAGGGCAACAAAGGTTATGGTGAGAAGGCAGGGGAATAGGACTAAAGGGGAGATTGGATTTGCTCATGATGTAATGGCGGAGCAGAATCGATGGGCCGAATAGTCGGCTTCTGCTCCTTTGTCTTATGGTCTTATGGAAACAGGTATTTACGGATATTGAATTCCCTTGTTAAAGCTTCATAACAGCGCAGTGTGTAACTTAAATATAATAACAGCGAATAAATTTGCTACCTCATAAGGCAAGTTTTTACTCATCCGACCTGCTGGACTGTGAAGGTCGTATTTGATTGTCCTTAGGGTAGGGACCTCCGGCGTGGTGACTCGACGTAGATACAGGGACCGTAATATATTTACAAATGTGAATGCAGGTTGGAGGGCAGTGAGTCCCCAGTGGCCCTCCTTGTACTTTGCACTTTCTGGATGGATCATTCAGATGGCGGATTGAAATAACATTGTTTATTCACAGTGAACCCTTTCTGCATGATGATGAGAGACATCAGTTTTTCACAACCAAAGTATTACATTAGTCTATAGACGTATCTTTATAGAGGATTCAAAATGAAGAGGTTTTCTCCAGAGAGATATAATCCTCGTCTGTAATGAACACAATATGAAGCTTTTGTACAGCAAGATTTAGCTTTACCATGATTCAAAACTGTACACAAGTCTCGAATCAATGGTAATAACCAAATGCTGACAGTGGGAGGATGCCTAACACAGCAAAAATGCAGAAGGTTATGGACTCAGCTGAGTTCATCAGGAAACCAGCCTCCCAACTTTGTCGTCTGTATACACTTGGCATCACCTTTCCCTCTCATCTCCGCGGTTGCGCCCCAACGTGGCAACTGAAAAACTCCCGCACATGTAGCATTTGTTGCTGATATAATTTTGAAATCTATGTAAATATAATTATAAAGTACCCTGTATTTAATTGTGTTGGTCTATATAATCTGTATGTATTTTAAATAACAACCGTACCACAACCATTACTGTGTAACATTTTAGAGCTTCAACATATTTACAAGCTGTTTATTATCAGTGTTTAAAGTTGCAACGTTGTTAGAAATTCTAACAATAAGCTCAGAATGGAAGTTAGTAGATCATTGTTTATAAACAGCCAGTCCGTACATAATTCTTCTACAAACCATGGCAAAATTTCCTTCTTGGAGCAATTGTTGGTCCGTGCTGCTGTTAAAAATTAGGTAGAGGGAACGTTGCTTCACTCTCCCTCAGAAAAGAAACCAGGCTAATTAAGGGAATATCCTCTGCACAGACTGAAGTAGGGTCTCGACTCGAAACGTTGATTGTTTATACCTATCCATATTTCAGGAGTTTCCAACCTTTTCATGCCACGGACTCCCACCATTAACGGAGGTTGGCAGCCTCTGTCAGAGATGGCGCTTGACCTGCTGAGTTCCACCCGCATTTTGTGTTTGTTACTCTGGATTTCAGAATCTCCTGTGCTCATAATTTTCTCTGCCGTGAATACTGAGAGGAATGACTGGAGGGATCTTAGAAGCGTTGATGCAGAAAGGGATTTTAGTGTGCACTTAACGACGACATATCAGGATCCAGATAAGAAGGAGTTTAGCCTATTTGCCCTCTTGGCAGTATTTTGACAAGAGCTGGAGCAGCATGTTGTACTAGTAGACAATGGTTAGGCTGGTCTTGGAGTGTCTTGTGCTCTTCTGGCCCAGAGACAGCACGTAGTAGAGTTAGAACGATTGTAAAAGTGATTCTCTGGTACGTTGCCTGAGATGGAAGGCTTTAGTGGCACGGAGAGATTGGATAGACATGGATTGTTTACTCGGGAGTACAGGTGACTGAGGGATAACATTATGCATTTGAAAAAAAAACATTACGGACATTAATATACAAGTTGCTCGTAGCCCATTTCTCTAGACAGGGAATCCAAATCTAGAAGACACAGCTGTGAACTGAGAGAGAAAATATTTAAAGGGGAGCTGGGCACGGCATGGTTTTCAGACATAGGACGGTTGGTATATAGAACAAGTTGTTAGAGGAAATGGTACCGTACTGCAGGCATGTATAAGAATGGCTACGTAAATATTTCGTTCTGAATAGATGAAACGGGTGGAAGAGCCGTCTTCCGTGATGGACTCCAGGATTCAATGTTTTCTTGCAGCAAATAGCACAGAATAGAAATACACTAACGGGCCCGCTGATGATATCAAGGAAAGCCTTTTGTGGTTAAAATTTTGTGATGTCTCAAAAATCGATTTGAGGACTGTTGGCTTCATTTTTAAAGTTCGACGTTTAGGTTACAGACATTGAATTTTTTTTTGTAAAGTGTCTTTAAAGCCTCTTCTTCGCAACTGAATGTTTCTAATGTTTTTCTGCGATATCCGCCTTTCGATTCTACGGCGTGTGCCTTCTGGAAAGAGAATAATGAGAAGCTTCATCACAATATTAAATAAAACAGAGTTTTAAGTTTTAATCTTTAACCGTTTCACTTGTTCACAGCCTTCCAAGCGTGAATGGTTACACCATGAGCGACTATTTGGAGAATGATTGCTGTTTATTTTCATTTAAGGCGGAATATAATGAAATGTGGTGGCATATCGACATCAGATCACGCACTGAAACAAAGAAGTGGCCGTTCTATGAATAAAAAGATATTTTTTGTGTAGTTTATTTCACAACCGAGCTAGGTTCTAAACTGACATAGCTATGTAAATGACTTTGAGGTGTTGCCAAACTTGTAGCATGATGGGTGAAGACATCCGCTTTTTTTCGAATCAAGAAATGTAAAACTAAATGGAGGAAAAAATTGCCTGACTGGGGAAGACAACCTGAAAATTATAACTTCATTACTTCCACTTAGGGCCATTAACACTGAGTCAACAGTCCACCTGCAAATCGGTTAGCGTCGTCTACTGTAGCCAGAGCTACCGTTGCAGCATCATCTACACTGGTGAGACTAGACTTAAAAGGGGGAACCACATGTTCGACCACCTACAGTCCATACCAAAATGCGGAATTTGCTAGTGGCCAGTTATTTTTATTCCTATCCATTCACATTCCAACATTTCCATTCATGTTATCTTCTTACGCCTTCATGAGGCTACTCCCAGGGTAGGCGAGCCACACCTCGCATTCAGTCTAGGTAGCCTCCACCCGGACGACATGAATATCGACTTCTGCTTGAATTATTTTTTCCTCCCATGTCTCCTTTCTGTTCCCATCTCTGTGCTCTTATCTTCTCTGCTCTGCTGCCTATAACCTCTTCCGTCCCAATTCCTGCCCTTTCTTCCATAGTCTACTCTCCTCTCCTGTTATATCCCTTATTCTCCAGCTGTTTGCATTTTCAAACTCTTACCTCCCAGCTTCTTACATCATCCAACTGCCAAACCGCATAGGCTCCTCTTCCCCCCTCCCTCCAAAGCTCCCTCAACTTGACTTCACTTATCACCTTTCAATTTGTTCTCCATCGACCGCCTTTTTATTCTGGCATGTTCCTCCCTCCTTTCCACTCCTAATGAAGCGTTTCGGGGCGAAACGTTAACTATTCATTCATTTCCATAGTTGCTGCCTGGTCTGCTGAGTTCATTTTGTGTGTGTTGCTCTAGATTCCAGTATCTGCAGAATTCTTGTGTTACTGATATGAATGCTCTTTTATCAGTCCTTTGAGAAAATATTCTACACTATTGGAAGTGGCAACACTGGGAGATAAGGATAACGTGCTGTGTCTGACGGAGAATTGCTTCGATAGCTGCCGCTGAGAGAAGGGAGAGGAGCATACAGGATGCTGAAGTCTCTTTGGTCTTGGACCCAATCTTCTCATTATGTTTTCAAAGACAAGAACGAAGTAACAGAAGACCATGGAGATAAATATCAGGTTAGATAGCACAGCACTTTATGGACAACAGCAGCAAAATATTCGAAAAAAAAAACCGATGACCGCAGAAGTAGAGGAAACATGGAGATTAACGACAGCTCATAGAGCGTCAGCGGAGAGCGAAACAGATTTGTTCGATTTCTGTTCGATCGCCCGATGAGTGGTTGCAAATTAAGGGAGTGATTTTGTTTCCCACTCTTTGATTTTCCCTACTCTACCAGGCAGGTTTTATGCTATGATATAAGGACAGTGGAATTTGCAATCCTTGCAAGATACCTGTCAGTACTTTTTAACTATGAGAACGCTCCTTACGGCTGGAGAAACATTTTATGTGATAAAGTCATGCACATGGAAATAGGCAGATAGTGCTCAATTCATGGGGTTTCCCGAATAGGGCAACACATCTCTTGAGAGAAATTAATCCAATAGCCTACGAGTTAACTCAACTGTCAAATCGAAAACGTTTTATACATCTGATTTTGTCTGGAGAACTTCAAAATTTCTCAAGTCTTCCAAAACGAAAACAAAAGTTAAGGATTTAAAAATCTTAAAACTCTAAAGAAATGTTTATCTTAGTTATTAGTACTTTCAAACAGATTAAACACCGCTTTAGCAGTGAATAAAATTCAATTAACAGGCATTTGACGATTTACATACAATCTGGCCAATATTTGTAAGGTTCATTTTAAACTCTTCAGACATCTGTACTTTTTTTTACCCTCGACTGCGATTATCATCATTCCCTTCTATTAACCAGGAAGAGAATATTGCTCTCAGCATCAAAAGTCAGGTGGATATTTTTTCACACAAATTAATTTCATATGAGTGGGACAGTTATCTTCAGTCCTTCAGTTCACCCTAACATGCGACCACAATTGCAGAATGCTTTGCTGGCTTACGGGAATAAATTATACAGGCACAGAACACATTCGCCCGATAACATCCATGCTGGCTATCAAGCACCAATTACGTAAATCACACAATAACCCTATAACATTCTCGCAACACTCTACTATCCCCGGCATTCCAAGGAACACATCCCACCACCATTCGGCCCATTTTGCCTATCTAGACCGAGAAAGCTATCCCAGCTAAATCCGTTTTCTTGCGTTTGTAGCTTATCACAGTAAATATTTTCTATGTGTGTACCAGTCCAAATGTTCCTAACACAATGCAATCGTACCCACTTCTACAGATTCATCCCGTGATCTATTCCAGTTACCAAGCCCATTGTTTCGGAAAACTTGCCACAGTTCCATTTAAATGTTTTCTCACTCATCTAGAATCGATAGATTCTCATTCTCGATTCAGTTATTCTGGGTAATAGACTGTAACCATACCCCTGCTTACGCCCCTAAATATATAAGGTCACCACTAATCCTCCTGTGCTCTAGGGAAGCGTAACCCCACACTTTCCCTACAGTTAAAAACATGCTGTCCCGCAAATGTATTTGTGAATCTTTTCCAGACTATTTCAAGCTTCGTCGGGCCTTTTCTATAGGCGGCTGATCAGTAATGCACAGAAAACTCTGATATGCATCACCAACGACTTGTACAGTTGAAGATGACGGCTCAGGTGCTGTACTCAGTAAATAAATGTGACCAGTGCCTACCTTCGTCGCCAGTGTGACCATCTCTATTACCAGTTGAAAGATCAACTTACATGTACCCTCATTCACTTTGTTTTACTTCAATGCCCTGAGCAATCTACTGTGCAATGGTTTAACTAACTAAAATACAGAATTTCCCAAATGCCTGAGTAATATACAATTGCTTTCGCAGTTATCGTTTTAGATACCTTTCACTGTCTAGTATACCACCAATTTCGTTGCATTCCGAAAGATATTAACGAAGTTAAAAAAAATCATCTGAATACTTCGGAGATGACAAAAATACTAGAAATGGAGCCTACCTGTTCAGTACACCACTAGTTGCAGGCGGTCATTCTTGATAACAAATTTCCACTATCACTGTTTGTGTCCCTCGACTAAACCAATTTTGCATCCTTGTGCCCAGGTGGCTGGCTCACACTGACTCCCATGTCATCGAGTCTTCTGTTCAAGTCCACCATATGGGACCATACAGAAGTCAATGAAGTTATAGTCCAATTGATGCACACCGCAATTTTCTTCATCACTTCATCAAAGTAACTCAATCAAATTTGTGAGATGAGATTCCAAATGAAAAATCCATGCTGACCTTCTCTTTTTCAACCTTTCCCTTTTCAAATGATGATAGATTCTCTCCCTCCAATCAGCTCTAGTATGTTTCCACGCACCCATGTTGGGTTCGCCACATTCAGCTCTCCTGTTGGCCTTGCAGATCTTCTTAAATAAATGCCCATTTGCCACTCTCCAATGCGACGGTAACACAATCTCCGTTAAAGATGATGCTGATATCTTTGCAATAGACCTTACATTTTTTTCCTTTAGCTTCTCACAATGTCAAAAGATACATTTGATCAGGTGCCGTAAGCTCATCAAACGGTCTCAGTTCTTACACCGTGAACACCCCGTTCCCATTTTTCTCATGTGGATCTGTCAAAAACTAACGTAATTCCCTTTAATCCCTCAATTTCCATGATTTTCACCACAATGATGGGAAATAATAATTTACAGCTCTGACATCGCGATTTCTTGGTCGCTATTTCCTCATTTCCTTTTGCTTTCTATTCAGAAGTTCTATCATGCTACATTTGTGCTCTCATGATTCCCGTCAGGTCTATGATGCAGGTCTCCTTTCTCCAAAACAGTGTCTCAATGTCCTCGTGAACCGGGATTCTCTAATCCTGTTGGCCTTGCCATTCTCTTTACCGATACCACTCGTGCATTTTAGCGGCAGTTAAAAAGGACGTCGCCTTGAAACAAGAGAGGAAAATTTAAATGAGGTTGCGAATCAGGTACATTATGCAAAGAGTAGCATGCGACTTGACAGTGCTACAAGAGAGTGTTGATTTGAACACAACGGTTAAAAGACATTCAAACATGGCCACGAAGAGGCAAAAAAGAGCGATGTCGACCATGTCCGAAGGGATACAATACAATTTGCATTATGATCGATGCAGATATCATTGGTCGAAAGAGATTTTCCTGTGCTGTCTGAAGGGTGATTGATAAGTTCGTGGCCTAAGGTAGGAGGAGATGAATTATACATCTCTCGTTACATGCACGACAACTATTTGAGTATTCATGCAGAAAGTTTGAAGTTAATGCCTTATCTCTTTCTACCTTAGACCACGAGCTTATCAATCACCCCTGATGAGTTTATTAACTTCAAGTGGTAAAGGACTGAGTGAGAAGAAATCTGTTAGGACAGGACATTGGACTAGTGGAGAAAGTGAACGAGGAACAGCAGGTAAGCGAAATGAGGAGAAGAGAAGGGAGAAAATTGGACCCGGTATGGGAAATAGAAAACGATGAAAAGAGTACGGGAGAACTTACTGAAAGTTAGAGAATTCTATGCTCAGATCAGCAGGTTGGAGGTTATCGAGACTGAATATAAATCCACCTATCAAGTGCCATCTCTTTACGTCCCCTCTCCCCACTTATCACCTGATAGTTTATACGACTTTCCCTCCCCTATCTCCTTATTGTGACTTCTTCCCCCTTCCCTTCCAGTCCTGAAGAAGTATCTTACTCCGAAACATCGACTGCTTATTTTTCATCATTGATGCTGAGCTCCACCTGCGCTTTGTGTGTATTCCTCGGGATTTCCTGTATCTGCAGCATTTCTTCTACACAAGGCATGGACGGAGGCTTGACCATGTAACTTAATATATAAAGTGCACTTGATTATTACAGTTTATGAATTTCTATCTTTCAGACAGACCACACTCATTTGCAATGCCGGTGGATACAACCGTTTGTTTCGTGGCTCTGATCGCCGCGTCTTGGCCAGGTATGCTTAAATTTTTGAGCCCAATCTATGAAACAGACATCTTACAATATTTCCATCATTTACCCGCAGCAAATTTAGCCATAGTAAACATCCAATTCGTATACCAGTGTTCTGCATATTTTGTCTGTTGATTCGTTGTCCAGTGAATGCAACTGTTTTCAGCAATCTCACTTGTGCTTTGTCAGCCTCAGAAGGAACATCGGCCAAAGTGGAACAATTCCCTACTATCTTAAATGCCTCAATCGGTGGAAATGAATCCATGCACTGCAAATTTCCAATACTACGAGATATTGCTGAAATTTCGTGGTGGAAGGAGGGTCAGAACGCATTTATAGAACCAGACAGCAGAAATCAGTTCAATGTAATCAAAGGCGGCAGCACTTTTACCCTCCTGAATGTGAGATACGCAGATGTCGGCGTGTATTACTGTCAAGTGAAAAATCAACAACAAATATTGGGAAATGGAAGTGGCTCTCTGCTTATTGTGTTTAGTAAGTGTCTTTATTCCTGTAAGTGGAAAAGTGTCATCTGTTTGCATTTGAAAAAAAGCCAAGATTGTGGAAATGTTGTGAAATTTTATTGCTAGTGGTAACTTTGTGCCATTAATATGCTTTCCACCTTTTTTTAAAATAGGAAAATATCATTTCGGATTTTTTCAGATTATTCTGTTATTATTTTGATGAGATTCTGCAGAGTGGCTTTTGCTCCACTTATTATTTGGTCCTTCGATATTTCCAATCATATATTTGTTATGCCTATATACTTCCACAACTCCTCACCCTCTCCCCGCCTTGACCTATTCCTCAGCCAGCCGATAAGAACATAAGAACATAAGAAATATGAGCAGAAGTAAGCCATCCTGCCCATCGAGCCTGACCCGCCATTCATTAACATTATGGTTGATCTTTCCATAAACTCAGCTCCATCTACCAGCCTTTTCCTCAGAGCCGTTAATTCCGCCACTATGCAAAAATCTATCTAATTGTATCTTAAATATTCAGGACAGAGAATTTCACAGATACACCACTCTTTCTGAAAAACAATTTCTCCTCATCTCCGTCCTAAATCTTCTCCACTGAATCTTGAGGCGATGTCCCCTAGTTTCTGTCTCACTTACCAATGGAAACAACTTTCCTACTTCTATCTTATCTATCCCTTTCAAAATTTTGTATCCTTCTATAAGATCCCCTCTCATTCTTCTGAATTCCAGAGAGTATAGTCCGAGGTGACTCAATCACTCCTTTTCATCTCTGGACTCAACTCGGTGAACCTCCTCTGCAATGCATCCATAGCCAATATATCCTTTCTCAAGTATGGTGACCAGAACTGTACACAGTACACCAGCTGCAGTCACCTGAACCCTGGATCATTGCAGCATGACCTCCCAGCTCTTGAATTCATTACCTCCAGCAATGAAGGCCAACATTACACTTGTCTCTTAATAACCAGTTGCACACGCAAGCCAAATTTTTGAATGTTACTTTTATATTACGACATCTCGACGTATTTCGCCGATTTCGACCCGAAACTTGCTAAAGCGCACAGCTACAAATATTTATAAGTAATTAATAAACATCGGCAAAGGCAAACAAAGCCTCTTCATTAATGTCAATTACGGGACGTATGAGTAAAGCCTGCACAGAGAGATACACAGCTTGATCCGTGTGCTGCTCCGCAATGCCCATCCCATTAAAACGAACATAAAAATGCAGATTCACTGCCTCATTTTACGTTAATACAAAATCGACCTTCAAGGGTAGAGGTAGGTACAAAAATGGCCTGTTGGAAGAAGCAATAAAGTCACTCCTAGCACGCGCTAAGTCTGCCACGTTCATTCCAAACAGGCGTGCGTTCCTCAACTGTCACCAACGCATCTGTTTTGTCATGTTTACTTACCCCCTGCAATAATTATTAACTGGCAAATTCAGGGGATTTCAAACGACCGCAATGACAACAGTTGAGTGTGTTAACGTGAGAAGGAGAATACATGCGAGCAAATAATAGCTAACCATTCTACGTCGCGTTTTATTCTGTTGCAGCTCCCCCAACTCCGCTGAAAATCATTCGTGTTGAAGAAACTTCACCGAAATCCCGGAAACTCATGTGTAAAACTGCACCATTTTATCCGAAGAAATTAGACATCTTTTGGCGAAGAAATAATATAGAAATTCTAACCAAAATAGAAATGGCAATAAATGAGACTTCAGAAGGATTTTTTGAAGCTTTCAGTACTTTGGAAGATGCACAGCCTGCGCAGGGCAAAGTGGTTTACACTTGTCTGGTAAATCACGAAACGCTCAAACGTCCTGCCATTTTCAGGTATATTATCGAACAAGGTAAGACAGGAGACATTTAAAACGAGCTGCAACCTGAATGAGAATAGGCCTGGAGAGCTGTGCAAACACAAAAAGGAAATTGTGAAATCTATTTCTTTTTTCAACGGGGTAAAGTTAACGTGTGTATGGTTTTTACATTATTTACAGCCTTAAACCTGCAAGGATATGTGGGTGTCAACGACAAAGGTAGAAAGAGGAAAGAGGTCCGACTGAGGGAATCAGAGCAGCTAGGCACTAACTTAAAATGCAGAACGAAAATCTTGTTAATCTCTGGATTACTACCTGTGCCACGTGCAAATTGGCGCAGGGTTAAAAAGATCAGAGAGTTAAAAGTGTAGCTCAACAACTGGTGTGGAAGACCTGGGGTTCAATTCATGGGAAATTGGCACCGGTATTGGAGAACGAGTCAGCTTTTCCATTGGGAAGGGCTCCACCTGAACCGTGACGATCCTGGCGAATTGCATAACTAGAGTTGTGGATAGGGCTTTTAAACTAAGTAGCAAGGGGGTTGGTTCAGCAGATTTTAGAAGTATGGATGAAGTAAAAGAGAAAAGTGTGGATAAAGGTAAAGAAAAAGCAAAAGTTACGAAAAGCGAGAATATTAAGGGTGGAGTGCAAAAAGGGCACGTGTACAAGAGACAAAGTTCACAAAACTTTAAAGACACAGAGTGTAAGGGCAGTTTCCCCTCAATGTCCATAGTATCCGTAGCAAGGTCAGTGAAATTGTGGCACAAATCAGTATAAAGGCGTTTGGTTTAGTGGTCGATACAGAAACATGGCTGCAGAATGGAGAAGATTGGAAATTAAATATCCAACGATATCAGGTAATACGGAAGGATAGGCCGGAAGATGAGGGTGATGGGGAAGTATCTTAAATAAGGATGAGATCAGGACAATAGTGAGAGACAGAGGCAGGTAAGTATGGAGCATCGTGCAGTTTAACTTGCACATATATTAGGTGACTCAAGATGATCGAGACCGACTTGAGGAGGACTTCATAGAATCCATACATGATAGCTTTCTTCAACTGCATGCTACTGAACATACAAAGGAACATGTTATCTTGGAAAGCAAACACGAGGAGATCTGCAGATGCTGGAAATTCAAGCATGTGTAAAGGACATACAGTATACTATCACCAACCAAAATTTCAAGCGAGAAATAGACTATGTCATCAGAAGATCAGGAATTATGTGAATATTACCTTCTGTACGGTAATAGCATCGTGACCAAAAAAAAAAAAAGAACATACTTATAGAAGGTTGTTCAAAAGGCTCTGTGAATTCAGAGTGTGATCTAACTAGTCGGCTGAGAATATTAAGTGGCAATTTCTTTCAGCCAGCGATAGATTCCATGTCATGTAAGAGTCAGTACTGAGAGGTTTCTTCGCTGAGAGGTTGGTAAATCTTTGTAATTGCTCCCTCCTAATATTGTGCATGTGTATTCATTGGAAACATTCGCGACTGATATCGTTATATTTCATACCAGTTGAAAATGGAACCATCTGAACCGTACAGGAAAGTGATAGAGGATCAAGCACAATTTTGGAAGCTGGTCACGTTTATAAAATGTCAAATCATATTTATTTATGTTTCAAATATTCATAATAATATTTAAATATATCCATTGTTCCATATTCTGTTCTTTTTAACTATTTGCACAGTTCTACACCTTTGACTACCTCTGCACTTAAAGCTGGAATTCTCTCTGCAAGTGTCTTTGTTTCATTACTTAATCTAAACCTGCTCGTTTGTCTCTCCGGTTTTGACCAAGTACCTAGTCACTTCTCCTTATATAGCGTTCGGATTGTGCTTTTTAACATTCTGTTCATGCATCTTGTGATGATTTATGAAAGTAAAAAGTTATTTTCTCATGTGTTCCAATGGAATCAGCTGATGGAGTTTCCCAGTGACAGTCTAGAAATAGAAACGATGTCACTTGAAATCTTCGATCAAACTATCTGCAAAGGCATCGTTAAAATAAAAAAAAAATCTCTTATTTCAAATGAAAAATACTCACTGTCAAGAACCAAAACACAAACAAGAGAATATATGCAGCTGCTGGAACTCTATGCAACACACACAAAATGATGGATGAACTCAGCAGGCCAGGCAGCACCAGTCCTACCGAAGCGTCTCGCCCGAAACGTCGACTACTTTTCTCCAGAGATTCTGTCTGGCCTGCTGAGCTCCTGTAACAATTTTTGTGTGTTGCCCTGGAAAGGACGACTATGTAAGATAATCTGTTCACTCCGTAAGTCCTATCATCACCTTACGACTCGCGTCATATTGCGGCTCTTGCAAACTTTATTTGTTCAGGCCTGAATTACCCATTAAAATGTTGTACTTTCTTGTCGCACGGTCTTTATATATTTATCTATGTTTCACGGTTTCTTCTATTATTTCCATATCTAGGAAACTCCTATAAGCTCCTGACTCTCCGAAATGCATTGGTCGGACTGGCAATTACTTTTCTGATTATAATCTTGATAATAATCGGAGTTATGACAAAATCTGGTAAGAACATGAATGACTTGACAAACGTTTCCATTTATTACCTCTGTAGATTAAAAAGACATGATAATGAGAGAATCAAGTTTTTTGAGGCATTATCCGATTCGCATTCGACAATAGTAATGATAAATAACACTATAATTTTACATTCTCTTTCAATTTTTAATCATTCCTTGTACCAGCTTTTCAGGCTGTGACTTCCTGCGGTGATTTTACACAACTACCGCCACTTCACTCTTTCAATCAAAATCTAGATGCACCACATTCATGAAAGGTCATGCGCAACACATTTCATGGCCACAATGTGCACCGTACTATTTTGAATACCTGCCAGGAGTTGCATCTTTAGCAAAAAATTTGATTGCAATCTAATGCGCAACTTCAACTTTTATAACATTATTGCTGTTATTTAATGTGCTGTATTTTTTAATCCATTAGTTACTCAAAGAACCTCTGAGGAAGCAAGTCAGAGCGGAGAACCGGTAGGTGAGACAGTTTTTCTTTTTGCTTCTCAGAAGGGTATATTGTTAGGGGAATATTATGATCAAGTACAACCTCAGAATGGACATGTCTGTGAGTGCATGAGAACCCATGACAACCACTGACCCGCAAAACGTTGCTTCAATGGCCCATAGTGCCCGGGGAGTACAAAGGTGACAGTTGTCCCTGCGGAAACTGTTGGGGAAAGGATGAAAAGGGAAATAACCGAGGAAGGAAAAATATGACGAGAGATGAGAAACTCACCCTACTTGTAGAATAGACTAAAAATGGTGCTTGGAAGTCAATTTCAATCTTAAACGATCATAGCGACTTTCAGCATTAGGGAAAACACATTTCGTACCGTTTCTGACACAACATACATCGCAATATCGTTTACTGATGTTAGAATGTTATTATGCCGCATTTAACTCATTTACATTTACGTTTTCAAACTCATTTGCTCTTTATGGAATTGGAATTGCATTAGACTCGCCACTAACTGTGTTAACGACCCTTTGCGTAACAGGCTGGACGAGAGCCAGTTGAACATAACATTGACTATGCTACAAGAAACGTGAGAGAAAAGAAAAGATTTCATCAGGTCAGACGCCAGGACGATCATGTTGTCCATGCAAAGCTAAAGCCAAGGGATTGGGGGCGGACCCGATACAAAATAAGCATTGTTTTTTGAGAAAAAAATGTCTTAAACTATAAAAACGCATTGGTCTAAATTTGACATTATGGTGGTTGGTGGTGGTCATCCGCTTCTCTCGAAAGACAATGGCTGATGATGATTATCATCACAAGCCAGGACGGAAGGTGTGGAGATCCTAAGATTTCCATTCGTCACAATCCGGCTGTCGGCCTCACCAGTGTACACCAAAGGAAAGCTTATGAAGCAATACGTTTGGCAGCAGCTTGGCTGAAGAAGCTCCCGGAAAGATGTTCAATAACTTCCGGCCGCCTCCGGGGCTCCAGTCCGTATTTGCTGACCGGGTTTCCTACCGTAGTTTTCGATTCTCCCAAGGCAATGGAGGTAATTACCCATGACTGCGGATCTGGTTCACGAGCACCAGGACGTGTCCACATGCTGGTGGACCTGCATGCTGCATGTGCAGGGGCGAGGCTTCCTCCCCATCCTCCGTATGCAGCCCGAGTCCGAAAGCAGTTTAATTTCCCTGTAAAATAATACATTAAACAATAATGTAAAACATGGCAACGAAACCGTAGCGAAGAACAAAGAAACAGAAGTATCTGTTTTGTCTCTTTCAGTACAGACTGTTTTAAGTGTCTGTAATCTGAAAATGAAATTTTCATTTTCAGATTACCGCCATTTAAAACAGTTTGCGCTGAAAGAGACAAAAGAGATACTTCTGTTTCTTTGTTCTTCGCTAAGGTTTCGATGCCATGTTTACCATTATTGTATAATGTACTATTATACACGGCAACTAAACTGCTTTCGGACTCAGACTGCTTTTTTTGCTGGACGATGCTTTTTTGCTGGACAATTGACAAAGTCTCGATATTGAATTACTTCTACAGACACGACATGGTGGAGAAGAAAAGTTGAGATATGCCGCTGTGCAGCTTCCCAAAAATAAAACATCGGCAGTTAAGCACGGCAACAAGGAGTCAGTGCACGCAGATGAGAAGCTTTCACAAGAAGCAAGAAGCTGAAAATCGAAAGAGGCTTCGGTTCTGTGGACTGTGAACGAATGCATTCCCAAAGGATTGTTTCCCCTTATCTTCTGCAGGGAGACTAAAGAGCGACGGCTGAAATAATACTGAAGGTTAAGAATATGAAAAGTGGACATTGTGACATACGGGCGAAATTTCTATCCGACCCTACCAATAAAGATATTTTCAACTACAAAAGAAGGACAGCGATATCCATTTAAAGAGAATCAATAATCTGCCCTAGCTCATATACGTCAGCTTGCAGAACAATTATATCGCTGGCTAAATATCATCACAATTTGTGATGTCCTTTTACGATAATTTCCAGTTCAAGTTAAGCATTAATTCTGGTGAAACAACCACCTGTGAGCTCAGTAGATAAATTAGGTTGCGGAAATCAGACAGAGATAACACAATTATGCGCTTGCATTGTGAGTCAGAAAAGCATTTAGTAACATTATTTCTCTACTCTCCTAATTAGATTTGCCTAAAATTCATTTTCAGTAAGCAAAGAGACATTCATTTTTCTGTGAGACAAGACAGGCTCTTACCGTTGAAATTCCATATGAATCAAAAAGGGAAATCTTGAAAAAACGTTAACATAAACCCTGTATAAAGATGTAGTAATCTAAAATTGATAACTGATGAGTAAATCACTAATTTATTTTACAATCGTTTGATTCAGTTAGTCGCCTAATGCTCGAATTTGAATTATTTTCACAGACTAAAACCATGTTGCTCACAAACTGACTAGCATAGCTCTGAAGCTTCACAGTTCAAAGAGCACGTCAGCATGCAAACTTCTACGCAAATATACGCAGATATGCAAGAAACACATCAAAGAGGCTGTGGAGCTGAGAATGCAGTTGTAATACTGAGCTGTAGACCACCAATAAATGCAAACCCAAGGCATTGCTTCGTTTAATTCCTTATGTCCAGACAAAGAATGACAATCGATAACATATATCTGAGTTGGGAAGATAAGAAGTCATTTTCGTCTTCGTCTTCGACATTATTCTGAATCTTTGGAGCCAATTGACGCTGATAAAAATGTAAGAAACTGAAGGATAGAATCGGTAATAAGTCAGACACCACCATCACGCCTCTCTCTTCTGCCCGGCCATTCAATGTGATAATATCTGATATGCTCATTCATAATATCCTCCTCTGGCCCATCGCACACTCCCCAATCATTTATAAAAAGGAATTACTTCCAGCAAATACATCCCAATGATTCTACCCCAACATTCCTCAGACGGTGAAAAAAAAAACATCCAGAGATTCGCCGCCATTGGCGAGACAAAACTTGGTTAAATTTGAGTAGAAGCCGCCAATTATAAAAAAAGCTATTCTAGCTCCGCTTACAACCGCTCCACCACTCCAGATTTGTTCGACCTATCACCTGACAGCTACTGTTGCAGACATCCTTCTCGCATTTATTTATTATCTTCCCTCTACACTCTAATCCCGAGTCGGGATCGCCAAACTTTGACCATTCTCTTGCCTTCACACACATTGTATGGCACATTTAATTCATCGAGCAGCTTCTTTTTATTTCAGCCCAAAGAGTTCAGAGACTAGATCGTACTATAAGAGGAAAACAACAAATAAGTGATTGGCATCTCGTAAACATTCACCGAATTGTGCTCCAACCCACAGGAAAACCGATAAATAGGGGTATTGAAATCAGCTGTTAAATTCCATGGGACTGCAGTGTGTATCTTAACTAAAATAACAGTGAACAAAGTTAGTACCTCGTGATACAAAATTTAATTCTTCCTTCGCGTTCTGCTGAGAAGATAGCATTTGCCTGTCCTGTTGGCTAATTCTTCCGGAAATTCTACGCCAATACATTAACAGTGATATATTTACAAATTTGAATGCATAGTGTCATGCAAGAAGTAGGGCAATAGGTCCCCACTGGCCCTCATTGAAATGTTAATAAAAGTTTCAGGTTTTATGGACATTGTCGGTTCATTAAACTTTGTGAATGGAACAAAAGTGTTTTTTTTAATTCTTTGGGTACCTTTTTCTGTATGAACACTTTTTTAATTCAAGGGAAATATTACCTCCGCCTCTGGACGATTAATTTGTCCACGTATCTATATGAAAACGATATGGTTTTTTGGAATGTGAGAACTGACGTCTGAAATGATCACAATGTGAAGTTGGTGTACATCAAATTTTAATATTGACATGATTCAAAGCTCTTTTTAGGTTTCAACTTAACGGTAATACTCAAAATTTTGACAACGGGAGACTGCCCGAGATAATAAGAACAAAATTACAGAAGCTTGTGGACGCAGTTCAGTTCATTAGGAAACCATCCTCCTCTCTGTATGGTCTTTATGCACTTGCCACCACTGTTCTCATTTAGCTGAGCGGGTATGCAGCCGCGTAGTAACCAAATTCCGCCCACGCATATAGCCTTTGCTGTAACGCAGCTGAAACTCTCCTTTAGATAATGTTAATCGAATTTTGAAATTATGCTAATATGATTATGAAATCAATATTAATGCATTTGCGAAATACTATATAATTATGTGCTAATGAATACAACCCGTATTTTTCTGCATTATAAACTTACGACAAATTTAATGTAAAATAATTAACATCAACGTAATGACATTGTCAGTGTTGCAAGTTAAAACACTGGTACAATTTGTGACAATAAAATCAGAATGGAAATCGGCAGCACGTTGTTAATAATCTACCAGCCCGTGTATAAGCCTCTTACAAGCGGTGCAGAAATTTCCTGCTCAGAGCAATGGTTGGTCCACGCTACTGAAAAATTAGAGGGGACGTTGCTTTAATCTCCCTAAGAAAAGCAACCAGGCTAATCAAGGTTCTCAGCCCAAAAAAGCAACTGTTCATTCTTCTCCATTGATGCTGTCAGATCTGCTAAGTTCCTTGAATATTTTGCGTTTATTACTCCGGATTTCAGCATCTCCAGAATCTCTTCTGTTGATGATTTATCGGGCCATTGGCACAGACAGGAAATATACAGTATACGGAAGTTTTGAGTTGGGAGGGACGTTCGGAAGCAGATGGATAGTCTCCTGAAAAGACGACACATCAGCATATTAGTTAAGAGGGCCTTTAGCCTTTTAGCCCTCTTCACAGTGTATTGGCGAATGTTGCGACATCATGTTGTCGCTGTCGCCATTGGCTAGGCCGCACTTGGAGTGTTGCATTAGGAAGATTGCAGCAGCGATACACCCGAACATTGCCTTTGCTGTAGTGGCATGACGGGAATATATAGAAATGGGTTGTACACTCTGGAGTACAGCAGATCGGCGGATAACCTTATGAAATTCGGAAAACCATTGCTATGGACATAAATATAGTGGATTCTTACAGTCAATTCCACAAGCCAGGGGATGTAAAGCGAAAGGACATTGTTGTGAACTGAGAAAAATATATTTAAATGAGAACTCTGCATGTCAGGGTTCTTACACCGAGGAGGGTAGGTGTATAGAGCAAGTTGCCAGAGGAACTGGTACTGTGATAGGGGAAGGGAAAATAACAGTTCCATAATATTTCATTCCGAATGGTCGAGATAGGCCCCTTCCGTGCTGTACACCACGATTTAATTTCTTCTTTCAGCTAAAGATCGGCTACAAAATTTTAACGCAGGACAGCAGGAAGTTACAAATAGCACAAAATAGAAATGCGCGAACGAGCCTGATGATAACATGGAAAGACTTTCTGGGTAAAGTTTGCAAGTTGCTCAAAAAATCGATTTTCAGCCTTGTTTATTTTTAAGCTCGACGCTCAGTTTACAGACAATGACTCAAAGTTCAAAGAAGTGACTTCGAGCCCTATTCCTCTCAACTAAAAGTTTCTCATGATGTTCTGCAACGTCTGTGTTTCAATTCTGTGGCTTTAGCATTCTGCAAAGAAAAATAATGTAAACCGTCATCACAACATCAAATAAAATACAACTCTAATGGTTTATTCTTTGACTATATCGATTGTGGTACCAATTATTCTTCACAGTACTGCAGAAAAACGCAATGTCAACAATATCAATTTCAGGAGGACCATTCAGTTTATACAGCGGTCCAAACGTGAAATTGGCATCAATGGAGAAGAATGAACAGTTGCCTTTTCGGGCCGAGAACCTTGATTAGCCTATCATGAGCGAATACCTGGAGAAGGATTGAGAATTGTTTTCATTTGAATCAGAAAAATAATGGAATCTGGTCGGAATTTTATAAAAGTTCTTGTATATGTCTTAACATACTCTTAAACACAGAACTGGCCTTCCAATGAAGATAGATATTTTATTTTTGTGATGAATTACAACACTGAGGTAGATTCTAGACTGACTCTCCTTTGTAAATGAATATGAAGTGTTACCAAATTTGTCCTGAAATGAGAAGATCCCTGGGTGAAGACATCATTTGGTTACGATTCAAAAATGTAAATGGAAGAAAAATGTTCCTGTCAGGTCAAGACAACATGAAAATTATACTTTATAATTTATAATTTATCACAAATATTCAGGGTACCAACCAGTCCGTCCTGGTGAGGCAAACTTTCATCTCCGAATCTATTACGGTTGTCTACTCGGTCCTGTACGTCCGATGCCGCCTCCACAACGTTGGTGCAACCCACTATAAATTAGTGGACCGCTTTTTCTAGGACTTCCACTGCATCCAGAAAAAGTGGAAATTCTGGTCATTTTACTTCTCATCGCGGCATTTTTCTCCTCGGCTTCTTCTTCTGCCACCATGAGGCTATTGTTAGCGTGGAGGATCGACGCCTCATTTTCAGTCCAGTTAGCCTCCAGCCTGATGGCATGAACATCGATTTCTGCTTTCATTAAGTTTCTCTCTTCTTTTCCTCTTGTTCTGTTCTACACTCTGGACTCCTAGCTCTTCTCTTCACCTGCCTATATCCTCTCCTTGGTGCCCTTCTTTCTTCCCTTTCTCTGATGGTCTACTTTCCTATCCTATCAGATTCATTCTTCCACTGTACTTTTCCTTTTCCATCTATCACCTCCCAGTTTCTTACTTCATCTCCTCCCCCCACTCACCAGGCTTTACCCATGACCTTCCTTGCACTCCCCCTCTTTGTATGCTTGCGACTTCCCTCTTCATTTAGAATGCTGACGAAGGGTCTTGGCCCAAAACATCGACTCTTTATTCATTTTCATAGATGCTTCTTCACCGACTAAGTTCCTCTACAACGTTGTGTGTGTTGTTCTAGATTTTCAGCAACTTGCAAAATCTCTTCTGTTATTGATGTGAAAACTATTTTATGAGCATTTCTAGAAAATGTCTGTCACATGTGGAAAATGAGAATAGTGGGAACGAAAGGTAACGTGTTGGATCGGATGGAGAATTGCTTAGATAGCTGGAAATAAGAGAAGGGAAGAAGGAGCATACAATACTAGTCTATGCAGGGTTCCCTTTGGTGTTAGACCCAATTTTCAAAGATTTAAATGAAGAAATACAAGACCATAACCTCATTACTGCTTTTTTCCCTTCTATAGACCTCATGTCCGCCTCTCGAGTATATACAAATGCAAAGAATCCATTTAAGATCTCCCCATTCCCTTTTGGCTCCATGCACAGATTATTACTCAGATCTCCCAGAGGACTGTTTTTGTCCCTTGCAATCTTTTTGCTCTCAACATTACGTAACATACCAATACAACTGCATTCCACACTTTGCTACCGAACCCACCTGTACCTTCTGGTACATTTTGAATTTACTAAGCTCCTATCTGTTGAAAATCTTTCCCTAGACCCATTTAAAATCTTTTCTCTCTCACCATGAATTGATGTATCCTCATTGTCGATTAAGCTATCCTGGGTGTAAAACTTTAATTTAGGCCTGCCCATGCCCCTCGTCGCTTCATATTCCTAAATCAAGTCATCCCTCAACCTCTTGTAACCCTGACCTTAATTTACTCTATACAAATGTACAGGCATAAGGACACTCCCAACACCTCGTACATAGTTTACCTCACCAGTGTCAGACTTATCATTAAACTTTAACACACTGTCTAACATCTGTGATTGAGAAGCTCCAGTATTCCTAAGGACTTTTATTGGCAGCCTTCTTTTAAGGATATAAATCCTTCAGTCACAAAATGATCACATCCCTTCTTAAATTGGCCAGACTCTAACAAAGCTTCATTTGTATTTATAGAACCCTTGAATTTAGAGGTATTTCAGTATGTTGAACACAAGAATCTGGGACTGCTTCCTACTCCTTCTTCTTCAATCGGAAACAGTTAGCTATTACGTGACCAGGTTTCTTAAAACAATTACAAATGGGACGAAAGTGTCTTTCCTTCACAGGTTTTCCTTCCTCCTTACCTTTCTCAATAACTTCTTATTTAATTTCTGGTTTACCTTGATTCTCTGTGTTATTTTTCCTTTTAAAAGTTCTGCCGTGAGGAAATTTATTCTTGTGGATTAAAGCATACACATCAGCTAATTTAGCAGAGTCCTGCAATGTAGCAGTGTCACTCTCATTTAAGTACGTCTTTACTTCAACAGGATTGCTCCTTTTAAATTCCTCCATTCAAATCAGCTCTTTAAATTTTTTCTACGTAGTCCCCAGTTACGATTTTAGCGGAAATCCATCTCTCAAAACACACAGCTTTCTCCTAGGAGAATTACACATAAGCTTTTTCCACTGATCTCTTCAATTTTCTGATTCTGTCTCTATATGCTTCCGGAACTAGCTCATACTCCTTTAATATATACTGCTTCACAATCTCATAATTAAGTGCTTGCTCAGCAGTTAAAGCTGTACAAACTTGTTCTGCTTTACCTTTAATTACACTCTGTAATAACACTGGCCATTTCTCGTTCGGCCACTCTGAAATCAGTGCAACAGTTTCAAAATACTGATAATATTTCTCTACTTCAGTTTTATTAAATGGAGCGACCAATTTAATTTCCTGACTAACAACAAACGTTTTACTAGAATCAGAAGACTGATTCTCAGACTTTAATTCCGCCATCGCAAGTTCAAATTCCCTCTGTTTATTTTTAGCTTCTAACCAGCATTGTTCCAAGTTAGCTCCCATTGCTTCTTTTTATTTTCAGTTTCCAATCGACGTTGTTCCAAGTTGGCTTCCAATTGCTTCTGTTTTAAATCAGCTCCTAGTCTAAGCTTTTCTGGAGCTACTTGTTCCAGGTATAACTGGACCGCTGCTTTACTCACAGGGAACCTGTCTAAAACCACTTCATCAAAAACAACCGAATCTGTATAGTATTCCGCGATTTTCCTCTGAATTACAGACTTTGTTATAACCTTCGAAATATCTTTAATTTAATAACTCTGGATTCTTCGAAATACCTTTAAGTTAATAACACCAGATCTGGCGATGACAGGAAATCATCAATATTCATTGTTGCTGAATACCACTCAAAAACCAACAAACAAAAGAATCGGGTATTCCCTTTTCCAAAACACCGATCGATCATTAAAAAAACATTTAAGCCCAAAAATATGCTGATCCCGGACGAACCCCCAATTGTTACGATTCGCAGCAAAGAACATAGAATTGAAACAGTTTTTTTATAAACAAATAAAACATTTATTTAAACACAGCTCAATAACAAATGAAAAGTAAACCAACGATTAACTTAACCGGAAGTCAGCTGCTATACGGCAGCACAAGCAGTTCTTAAAGCGAGAAATGTGAACACAGTTCTTAAAAGTAGTAAGTGCAAAAGTCCAAATGATTTACTTAGTCAATTAGGAGAGATTTTCATAGAAGTAAAGAATTCCTCGTCGTCACGACGTTACTGCTGATCGCAGCCGAAATATGCCTTGCCCAAAGGATATACGATCAAAGAAAATAAAACAGCTTACATGAACTGACCTTTTCCTTTTGGTAAATAACTGACTGCCCCAGTCCTTTCTGCTTTTCCACCAGGAACTATCGTGGTTGTAGATTACCACCTGCTGAATGAAGTTTCTATAAGGTCGATCCTGTATTACCGCTGACATCAAATTTACTTGATCCTTCAGCTTCCTGAACTTCAACAATTGTTCACTCGCCGACTGACTTTAACTGGCAGCGATTTTCAGAACTGCTAGCACAACGATTCTTTCAGTAGAAAATAAAACTCCACTTTAAAACTAAACTGCGTGCTGAAGTCAAATACGCAGTAGAACGGAGTCACTGACTAATCAAGCCACGAACTGACCTGCGTCACAGCGAGGTCTGCTCCTTATATTCTTGTTTGGGGGATTTTCGCCCATCCTTCCTTGCAACAGGCTTCTAGCTCTGTGAGATTCTTGGGCCGTATTGCATGTACTGCTCTTCTGAGGTCTACCCAGAGATTTTCGATGATGTTTAGGTCGGGAGACTGTGAGGCCATGGCAAACCTTCAGCTTGCGCCTCCTAATATATTAATATTCCATTGTGGATTTTGAGGTGTTGTTAGGATCATTGTCCTGTTGTAGATGCCATTCAAACTTCATCTTCAGCTTTATTACAAACGGTGTGAAGTTTGCTTCCAGAATTTGCAGGGATTTAATTGAATTAATTCTTCCCTCTACCAGTGAAATGATCCCCGTGTAACTGGCTGCAACCAAAGCCCGAAGCATGATCGATCTACCCTCGTGCGTAACAGCTGTAAAGGTGTTCTTTTCATGAATTTCTGCACCCTTTTTTCTGCAAACATACCTTTGCTCATTGCGGCCAAGAAGTTCTATTTTAGCTTTATCAGTCCACAGGATCTGTTTCCAAAATGCATCAGACTTGTTTAGATGTTCCTTTCCAATCTTCTAGCACTGTGTTGAGGAAGCAGGAAAGGTTCTCTTCTCATGACTCTTCTTCCAAGGACATATTTGCGCAGGTGTCGCTGCACAGTAGAACAGTGCACCACCGCTCCAGAGTCTGCTTGATCCTCCTGAAGTTCTTTTGCAGTCAAACGGGGGTTTTGATTTGCCTTTCTAGCAATCCTACGAGCAGTTCTCTCGGAAGGTTTTATTGGTCTTCCAGACCTCAACTTGACCTCCACAGGTCCTGTTAACTGCAATTTAATTACATTATAAACTGAGGAAACGGCTACATGAAAATGCTCTGCTGTCTTCTTATAGACTTCTCCTGCTTTGTGGGCATCATTTATTTTAATTTTCAGGGTGCTAGGCAGCTGCTTAGAGGAGCCCATGGTTGTTGATTTTTGGGACAAGATTTGAGGAGTCAGGGTATTTATAAAGCTTTGAAATTTTCATCACCTGGCCTTTCCTAACGACGACTCTGAACAAGCCATAGCCCTAACAAGCTAATTAAGGTCGGAGATCTAGGTAAAAGTTATCTGAGAGCTCAAATCTCTTGGAGTCCCCACACTTTTGCATGGTGCTGCTTTCCTTATTTTCACTCTAAAATTGTACTAAACAAACTTATACACAAATCTTGCTTAAAATGCTGAAAATAATGTTCAATCTTTTACTTCATGAATTCTGGCCATCAGTTCATTCTCTACTCACTTAACTATTCACAGTAACAGAAATTTTGTCCAGGGCTGCCCAAACCTTCGCATGCCACTGTAGATGCCACAGATGTAAAGTTGCGATGTTCCGTTTGGGGAACGGAAATTAAAAATAATGCTGTATCCATACTGCCCTATACAAATTTAATGTTCACCAGGAAATAATAGACATTAAATTAAATATTTTCAGATATTACAACATTAATGAGCAGTTAATAGAACAATAAAGAAAAGGGGTCAATTACAGTGAAACCTGTCTATGTGCGTTTGAGCTCATTTCTGGAGAGTCGGTACTCGCTGCGCTATACCCACGTCCCCACCCACAGTTTGGACTTCACTTGAAGGCCGTTTTAGGAACGAATTGGATATCTCAGAAGTATTTGGAATTCCTCATTGGACCCACTCGCTTGTACAAATCAGTTTTTATAACAAGGTCTCCCCTCAGACAGGATTCTTGAACTCTTTCCCTGAGCTCATCTCCGCACCTCCATCCACTTCCAACATCTCCCTGCAAAATCGAAAATCAAACCACTGTCCCTGAGATATCTGGTCCTACCCAGCTCTCTCGAATGATCCGTGGCATCCCACTGGACAGAATGTTACTACGAGAAAGCTGATTGGCTGATGCAACACCAAGCCGACCAAACGGCGCTTTATCTTAGCAGAAGCCAAAATACTGCTCTGTGAAGCTTAATTAACAGAATACCCTGCGTTTTGCAGAAAAGCTGCTGAAATAAAATACCAAACAGCATGAAAGTAGAAATGCAGTAAAACATGTTGTTAGCCATGGGTTTACCCTATGCTGGTTTGTTAAGAAAAACTGGAAACCGCGTTCATTTCATCGTTCCATCCATGTTCGATGTCTTTCTGGAGACGGGCTGCTTAATTTTTTCGACCTTTGAAATTTCCAACCAGATACCTGTTATGCCTTTATTCCTACAGTTCCAAACTCATCCCAAACCTCCCGACCACATCAATTCATCACTCCGTTCCAATGCCGTGGAAAGCTATAAACGGCAGATGGGTCAAACACTCAAATTTTAGACAAATAGTTTGATTAGGGAGAGCAATTAAGAGACAAGGAGCTGCAGAAAAATTGAGTTGAAGCACAAGTTACACATCAGCGAACAGAACGCGAAGCATGATCGAGGTTAAACGATATTCTCGTGTTCTTCAGCTTTCATTTAGACAAGTACACTTGCCTTTATTTCACCAATATCGATTATCTAACACGTTTAAATACATAACTATCAAGATTAATAACTAATGAATGCATTTTATTTGCTCTGCCGAGCTCTCGAAGAACTTTTGGGCAACAGGAATCATGCCTACGCAGCGTTTCAATAAATTCACAGAAAGTTATGTTGTCCTTCGATCTAAAACCATCTATGGCCCAAAGACAATCAGTGCCACTTCACTGATGTCAGTTATGCGACGTATGAGTAAAATCTATACAAATGAGAAAACCGGCTTGATCTCTGTGCTGCTCCACAGAATCGATAGCAATGAGGCCAACATAGTTGTGCGGATTCACTGCCACTCATTATGCGTCAATACAGAAATAGCCTCTGAAAGTGCAGAAGAATTGGCCAGCTTGAAGGAGGTGTAAAGGGATACTGTCAATTCTAACACGCGCAAACTCTGCTACGTCCATTCCAAATAGTCCCGCATCCCTCGCCTATCGTCAGCACTAAGCTTTTCGTTGTTTGTGTTTTGCCTTTTACTTGGCTTGATCATATTTACTTGCCCCCTGAACCAATTATTAAATGATAATCTCAGTGGTTTTGAAATGACATCAGTGATAGCATTTGGGAGTGGCAGCGTAATACTCTTCATACATGTGTTAAAATAATAACAACTGAAAATTCAGTCTGGCGTTTTCTTCTGTTGTAGTTCCGCCAACTACGCTGAATATCATTGGTGATAAAGGGACCTCGCCGAATTCCTCGAAATTTAAATGTAAAATTACAGCCTTTTACCCAAATAAATCAGAAATCTTTTGGACAGGAAATAATACGGAAATTCTAACCAGGATAAAAGCCGCAATAAACGGAACCTGAGAAGGAGTTCATGAGGCGACCAGTGGACTGGAGATGCACAGCCTGTCAGGGTAAAATTGTTTTCACCAGATTATCTCACGAATCGTGAACGTTCCTGCCAGGTTCATCTCTACTGTATTATCTAACAAGATAAGACAGACAAATTTTAAAGGAAGCTCCCGACTGCATGAGAAATGAACCTGGAGATCTGTAGGAACAGGAAACAAAAAGTGTAATCCAGTTTTTTCCTACGGGCTGTTTTTGCATTATTTACGGTCTGCATCACTTTGTGTGTAGTGTATGATATAGCGAACTTTCCAACATGTTTCAAAAAGCGTTAAATGAATAAAATAATTCTAAGAATGCAGAAGGAGGCATTTGGACGTAAGTCGAAGTTCAGGGGTAATGAAGTAGATTTTAACGTTGTGATGTAAAATCGCGATTTCGGATAGCTGTCGGGAGTTACAACTTTAGGCAATCAATTTGATTGCACTCAAATGCGAAAGTTCAACTTCTATAACATCAGTACTATTATTAACCTATACGACCATGAAAAATATGAGCAGAATTAGGCCATTTCGCCCATCGAATCTGCTCTGCTATTTCATCATGAGCGATTCACTTTTCCACTCAGCCCCAATTTCCTGCCTTTCTCCGTATCTCTTCATGCTATGACCAATCAAGAAGCTATCAACTTCCCCTTTAAGCATACCTGTACATAAAGACGTCGATTCCACAGGTACCTGTGGCAACCAATTCCATAGAGTCGCCATTCTCCAGCTAAAGGCATTCCTCCTCATCTCCGTTCAAAAACTACGACCATGACTTCTGAGGCTGTGTTCTCTGGTCTTAGACACTCCCACAATGGGAAGCATCCTTATCACTATCAAGGCCTTTCACCGTTTGATAAGTTTCAATTCGGTCACCCTTCATTCTCTGGATTCCAGTGAATACAGGCCCAGAGCCTTCATAATGTCCTCATATGACAAGCCATTCAATTCTTCAACAATTTCGTGAACCTCCTTTGAACCCTCTCCAGTTTCAGCACATCCTCTGCAAGATAAGAGGTGCTAAACTGTTCACAATATGCAAAGTGAAGCCTCACCAGTGCTTGATATAGTCTTAACATTACATTATGGCTTTTTTATTATCGTCCTCTTGAAGTGAATGCTAATATCGCATTTGCCTTCCCCAACACAGACTCAACCTGCAAATAACTATACACCTTCCGACACTGCATGCTATCTACCAGTACTTTGCCCATGCTCCAAACCTGTCTAATCTTACTGTTGCTTCTCTAAGTCCTCAAAAGTACCTGCTCTCCACCTATCTTCGTATCGTCTGGAACATTTGCAACAAAGCCATCAATTCTGTCATCTAAATCATTGACGTATAATGTAAAAAAGAATCCACCCCAACCCAGACTTCTGTAGCACACCAGTTATCAGCAGCAGCCAACCAGAGAAGGTTTTCTTTATTCCCAATCTTTGCCTTCGACCAATCAGCCACTACCTTATCCATACTCGTCTATATATTTCTTGGAAATGAATGGGTTCGTAGATTGCAGCCTCCTGTGTGGCACATTCTGAAAGTCCAAACACACATCAACCAATTCCCTTTTGTCTATCCTGCTTGTTATTTCTTCAAATAGTTCCCCTAGATTCATCAGGCATTATTTTCCTTTGAGGAAACTATGGTAACTACGGCCTATTTTATGATGTGTCTCCAAGTACACCAGAACCACATCCTTAACAGTCGGGTCCAATAAGTTCCTCGCCTCTGACGTCAGACTGGCTGATCTAAAATTTGCATTCTTCTGCCTCTCACGTTTTCTGAAGAATGTGGTGACTGGTTGACATGACATAGCTGAAGAGAAATCCAGTTGAAAGAAAAAGCTGAATGTTATTCCTTCTTTTAGAAGGACTAACCAGAGGAGTTATGTCCATGACTCTATGCCTCCAATACAGAACTAGATCTGGATAGTGTGTATAAACCAAGGAAAATATCTAATTTGACCTTGCGAGAGAAAGATGAATTTCAGTTCGGCATTCAACACTATTGGCCCCCTTGCTGTGCAGAAGAAGATGGTACTCGTGAACAGAGTAAATAAAATCAGCATTCTTTAGATGGCTCACAACGCCACTTCTTTCACCTCTGTCAAATATAATTCTGCTCCTGTTGTAGCCTGTAATTTACAGTCTGTTGATGTGCTTTTCGGCAGATGAAGAGATCTAGCGCAGTGCTGTCTCAGACAGAGTGGATGAGATTTTGCTGAAATGTTATACGGTCTGGTGGCCTAGAAGCCGCTAAAGTTTTAAATCTGGATAGCATTTAGATTCTAAACAGTAAAACAACAAATCAAAAATCAAGTAATTGCATGACAATGTGCATGGGAGATAATTTATTTTAGAACATTTATAAGTAACATGATAAATCATGTTTAGGTTATCATTTCCAAAGGGGGTGCATCTAAAGAGAGTTGTAGTTTGTATTTTATTCTACATGGTTTTATTTAGTATTGAATGACTGAAAGTTAAGATTTTAGCAATGACCAAACGCAGGCATTTTGGAGCCTAACTGAAGTGGAATAGCAAATTTCTGTTCCCGAATGGCCATCTGATTAATGAGTTTGATCTTTTTAATTAACAGTTTTTGTAATCCTGTAACTTTAAGGAAAAGTTCGAAACATCGTCTTTCGATATGACTATAGGAACAAACTTATCGTTTTTTTTTTTTACAATCTGACCATGTTGTATCAATCAATTTAAGGGATATGTTTGTCAAAATGTGGCCATATGGCATCACCTTCTTCTGTTCAAATATGACCTTATTCCAAAAATTTGATGATGTTATTTGTGTGGCGACCGACCACACTTTCATATCTCAAGGACATAGCCTGGAGGCTAGCGCGTCTTCAGTCTGTCGGATTTTCTTGGCCATGGTGTGGGTGTGATTCAAGGCTTGGAAATTTTACACTTAATTCCCTACACCAGATCATGTGAATAACTGGGAAACATTTTGTCTGTTTATTGTATTGCAAAATATTTTGTCTTATTTCATTTTCCTCAAGGCGTCAATGGAAACAATGCGCAAGCGTGTGAAGAGGAGAATGGATAGGGAGAGAAAATGATTTACATTCAAAAGGAGTAAGTGGACAGCAGATCGATTCCACTTAGCAAAGCAAAAAAAAAAGATATTCACAGAATTTTAATGTTCTCTAAGGGTGAAGTTGCTTGAGGCATGCATTACAAAGAAATGTTAAAATTTTTCGGAGAATTTGTCAGTAATAGGTTGAAAATTAATCAACATCCCAATTTCATGTAAATATGAAATTAGGGATTCAAATTAGGGGTTCAAATTTTCTGAAGGCCCCCAGTTTCGCATAGGTGAAATATGTGTCTACTACTTCCATCAGTGAAAATGAGAAAGGGAATTAATAGGGTGTTTGTATTGTTGAGAATCTCTTGTCAAAACTACTGGAACGACACGTCATTGGGAAGCTGAACCACATTGCAAGGTTGGATTCTTTAAACAATGCTCAGTAGCAGGAGATGTACAGGGCCTTGTTCTATTGTCTAGTGGTATTGATTACATTACCTAACTGAGGCCCGGAGTGACGCCATACTGTCTACCTCCCGCGAGGCGGTTACCCTCCACTGCTAAACAACATCAAAGCTGAACTTGAGAGAATGAATGCACTTGGCATCATAACTTGAATGAATGGATCTACCAGCTGGTGTGCGGGCACTGTTCCTGTTCCAAGCCCGAAGGCAAAGTGATGTTCTGTGCTGATCTAACAAAATTGAATAATGCAGTGAGGAGGTAGAAATTTATGCTTCCCTTCTGCTGAGCACACATTGGGTATGCTGGGTGGAATAAAATTCTTCACTAAAGCGTATTCAAACTTAAGAAACCGGCAGATCCGTTTAGCTGCTGAGTCACAGGAGCTCACAACCTTTATCACACCGTGCGGACGCTATGCCATGAAGATACTCCCTTTTGGCATCTCATCAGACCTCGAATTCTTTCAGATGAGTATGAAGCAAATTATGGGGGGACTCAAAGTGGTAATCTACTACGTGGACTCTCTTGTAGAGATGGTGATCAGAATTTACATATAGGAATTAAAACAGATCATCAGTGACATAGCTGGGCAAGACCACGAGATGAAACTTCCTCCAAATTAGCGAGAGTGCGAGCAGACCGTACTCTTAAATAATAGATGTCACAAGGTAACCCGAGCTATTCATAATAAACGTAACAAGGCAATATAAATAGTTAACAAATCTTGTTAAACAGTAATTAGCCGCTTCAGGTGCTCTTCAAACCTGGCAGCCCAACGCTCTCCGACTTCATGCACAGGCCCAGAGAGCACATTGCAAGAACAAAGCTCCTGTATATATCTCTTTCTGTATATGACTGGTTGAAAAGTTGAAAGCACAAAAGTCCGAAGTTGGAAGTAATTTTATTTTCAAAGTATGTATGTATCAACATATACAACATTGAGATTCATTTCCTTGGCGGCATTCACAGTACAATAGAGAGATACAAAAAAAAAATCAATGAAAACTGCACAAAATATTGACAAGGAACCAATGTGCAACAGAATACAATTAAATATAAAAACAAATAAATAGTAAATGAATAGATAGACTCCATTTGTAGCTATCTATGAATGCTTTTGCGTTTGATTAGTTTAACTGCCTTTAGGGACAACAATGCTCAAATACAAAAGAAAAAAATCATGTTGCTTTCATTCCATTTTGAGTAATCTAGAAATGAAAAGCAAAACTCTTGTCAACTATCGATTAGACTATATTTTCACACCTTAATGTAATCCCTTCAAAGACTTTTCATAAGAAAGGTTAATTATTTTAAAAACTCTTCGAAGTTCTGCAGTGACCATAAAAACATGAGAACAGAAGCAGAATTAGGAATCTTAGATAATGAATTCTGCTCCGCCATTGAATCCAGTTTTGTTTTTTTCCAATCCCATTCTCCCATCTTCTAAGAACACATACAAAATGCTGCTGGAGCACAGCAGGCCAGGCAACATCTATAAGGAGAAGCACTGTCGACAGGCCGTATCTATAAGGAGAAACATCGACAGCTCTTCTCCCGATAGATGCTGCCTGGCCTGATGAGATCCACCAGCATTTTGTGTGTGTTGTTTGAATTTCCAGTATCTGCAGATTTCCTCGTGTTTGCTCCCGTCTTCTACTCGTATTAGTTAATCGCCATACCAATGAACAGCATTTCAATATCTGCCTTAATACGCCCTGTCCCCTGGACTCCACAGCCGTCTCCGGCATCGAATTCTACAGATTCAACATATTCTGCCAGAGAAATATTTGCATATTCGAAGGAATATCCCTTCAATGTGCACCTGTAACCTTTGATCCTAGGCTGTGCTACAAAAGGGAAAAACCTCCCAACGCCTACTCTCCATGGCCTTTTCAGTATATGACATGTATCATTGAGAACACTCATCCCCTCCCACATCATATGAAGAGCGTTTGATGCCTCTGCGCCAGCATTAACTAGAATTCAGGAGGGTGAGGGGTAACTTTATTGAAACCTCTTAGATAGTGAAAAGTCTTAATAGTGCGGCTATGGAGAGGATATCTCCTATGATGGGAGAGTCTACAATGAAAGGACACAGCCTCAGAAAAGAGGGGCGTCCTTTTAGAATGGAGACGAGGAGAAATTTCTTCAGCCAGGGTGTGGTTAATCTGGGGAATTATTGTGCACAGACAGTGAAGGCGAAGTCTTTATGTATATTTAACGTAGGGGTTGGTAGATTCTTAACTGGTCAGGTCATGAAGGGATACGGTTCAAAGGCAGAAGATTGGAGCTCAAAGGAAAATTGGATGATCTTTGAGGAAAAGGCAGAGCAGGCTCAATGGGCCAAATGGCCTAATTCAGCTCCTCTTTTTAATCATCATATGATCTTATGAACTCCATCCACTACAGGCACAGTGACATCCAATGCCCTCGCTGTTAATCGTTTTATTTTGGGGATCATTTTCGTGCAGCTCTTCTGGACCCTCTCCAGGCCCTGGACATCTTTCCTTCCGTATCGATCGAAATAGCTCACAACATCACAAACGTGGACTGATCAACACTTTATAAGGAGTCAGCCGTGAACTTGCATTCAACAGGCTGCTTTGTTAATTTAAAATTTTAGTTAAGTCATCATAATCACTAAATTAGTGGGGACGATACCTGCATAGGAAATAGAAAAATATTATCATCCAAGTGAAGAATTTTATTAAAGCTATTAACGCGAAGAATTAAAAGTATTTATCGAGCAGAAGGATATGGTGCACACCATTTTTAATTCGACTGAAGATAAATCACAGTTTAGTTCAATTTGAGAGGCAGACTGGCTTATGCAGTATGCATTTCATGTTGAATCGCTGTAAAACATACTCTTGAAATTCCACAAACTCCAGCAGAGAGAACATCCGGTGAATACCACGCACCATGTTGTAATCACAGATCATGTGCGAATATATCTGAAAGGAAATTATGTAAAAAGGCGACTTATTTTCAGACAAATTAGTGTGATTTCGAAATTATGGGCGCCACGGTAGCATAACAGTTAGTGCGGCACTGTCACATTTCGCAGCTTTCCGAAGTTTGGAGCTCAATTCTGTCGCCAGTTATAAGAAATTTGTAATTTCTCCCCGTGGACCGCGCAAGCTTGCTCCTGGTTCCCCGGTTTTCTCCCACAGTCGGAGGATGTACCGGTTAATAGCACAGTCCATCATTGTTCCATTCTTAGACTGATTTAACTAAGTGGATTGTGGCTGGGCTGCTCATTGGAGAGGAGGGCCTGTTCTGTACTGAATCTCTCAGCAAATGAATTAAATATAAAGCAAAACTAAACAACGCTGCCTGTTTCAGTATCTCCATTTTCCATCTTTATAATGGTATAAAAGATATTCACTGAGAAAGTAGGCTGCTATTTGCTTCACCCCAACGAACTGGCTAATACTTATAAATCAATCCTACTTATCGGGGGAGGAGGCACACAAAACATTGAAAACAGAATTGCTGTGTAATCCACACTTCGTAACGAGTGATAAAAGAGAAAACATAAGCAGAAAGATTAATGATCTTCTAACAATCTGTCTGATGTTATTCCACTCCACATCGTTTTTGATTGCATATTATGTCACTGTCATAAGGCAGGCGCTAGGAGTGGGCCCAAAAGCAACACACTGAGACTGCACTAGCAGGAACAGGACTCGACGTGAGAAAGAAGCAAGGGAAGAGAAGAAGAAAGAACACTGAACATGTCACAGACCCCGCACGAGACGTGGATTCCGTGCCTGGGCTATTACTTGACAAGTATAGCGGAACCGGGGCATGGAACTGGGAACAATAGGCCTGGGCTTGTACTCAGAGTCAGAGACCCAGACCAGGACCCAGAACCTGGGTCTTGACTCGGGCTCGGACTCCAGAACCAGGCGAGGACAAGGAGAGGCACAGGACGGGACAAGGGAAAGAGGGAATCCCAGCACCGGGCTGCGCGAGGTACTCCTGTGCTGGGTGAGGCACATGAACATGACCAGAACCCAGAGCCTTGGTCGAAGGAGAATAGGAACACAGAACGCAGAGCCTGCGTCGTGGAAGGGCAGGAAAGCAGATCACAGAGCCTAGGGTCGAGGAAGAGATAGGAACATAGAACCCCGAGCCGGGAACCCTGCTTGGGTCCAGGACGTAGGGCCGGGACTGATTACACAGAACGCTGAACACGACGAGACTGTTCTCAATGCTAGGTAGCCGTAAAACGGCCGGATCTATCTAGCGAAGGCGTGGACACGGAGAGGCAGTTCCCAACGCTACGTAGCGGCAAAACGGCCGAACCTACGTAGCGAAGGCTTGGTCACAGACAGACATTTCCAAACAGGGAGAGGCTCCAGACACAGGCAAGGAGAGGCAAGGCTCCAGGCAGAGGGAAGGCAAGGCTCCAGGCAGAGACAGGGCGAGGAAAGGCAAGGCAAGGCTCCAGGCAGGAATGTGACGGGAAGGGATACAGACAAGGGGTTTGGACAGGAACAATCCATCAGCCAGAGGCTGAATCCTGAAGCTATTTCTGAGGGCAGCCCCAACAAGGATCTGCTGCCTCAGCAGGAAACTGGGGAAACCTGGAAAACATGGAATAAGGAGCTGGACCGGACCGTGAACACGAATGCAAATTACACGGTCTGGACCATAACAGGATGAATGGTGGCTCTCGTGTGAAACTGTATTTCCAGGATTATTTCTCTCAAAATTAAACTTCAGATGATTTATGACTCTGTCAAATTGTTGTTACAAAAATACCAGTCAACGTAAATAACTATTGCCCAGTTACCTTTAATTTCAGATACTCTTTGTAAGATATCAACTTACATTTTGTTGATTACTGTACTATTCTCAACGACGTGAATTTTAACTCAATATTGCGGCTATCAAAATTGTTGTCCCTCAGATCAATTCAGGAGGAACACTTTAAGACAGGAGATTGCTTAAAAGATGCAACCAGTACGTGAAAATATCCAGATAAACTATCATCGAACAAATGAACTATTTTAAAGGGAGTACTCAACTTATGGAAGATGGGTGTGCACAATTACCTGATACCAGGGTTGGAGAAGCAGTAGCAAGAACAGTGAGCTCATGTAAGCTTTCCAGCGATGTTCAAACAAAGATTTAAATGAATTTTCCATAAAGATCGGATGCTAACGGGGAACAAAATTGAACAGTTAGTAGAAAGGATGCAGCGCACTGCAATGGCAACTTCAGTTATTCGAAGGAACCATCCCCGCTCACTCGGCGCGGGATATCTGGCTACTCATATGAGTCGGCAACTATGGTTCTTATATAATTCTAATAATATTAATATTAATTCCCATTAACGTATTTTTCCGGCATTATATTTTGGGTCAAATCCCATCTGGAAAATTTACAAAGAAATGTGAGAAATAAAATTTTATATTTGAGAAAACATAATGTACACTCAATGACGCTTAGATTAACACTACCTACGATCGAGGGTAGAGGAGAAATAACAGACATAAATAAAATTCATACAACAGTCAGATAAAACTTCTAAGGATTTATTTTCATCAATGAAAACAGGATTCAACACTCCAGGTGAGTACGTGCAATTCTGGTAAGAATAATACACCACTAAACGGAAATTGGAGCACAAGACTGAAAAATAAAGGAACTATCACTATAGAAGAAAAAAAAAACGTTTTCATTGGAAGAATATTACCAAACTTGGAAGGCCTCCTTAGGATCAGAGGAGATTAGATGTCGTCAAGGTAACGTCGAACGACTAGCTCAGAGTTGGAGACATCTTCCCAGAAACAAAGAGGTTCCTCGTGGCAATACACGACCCGGTGGTTAACACAAAGAATTGTCAAAATCACAATTAAAACCCCGACAAATGTTAAACGATGCATGCAGCAAGGCCACGAGAAGCCTGAAACAGTCCAACACTTTACAGGACCGCGCAGCAGTTGAAGTCAATCCGCTTACTTCCAGAGGCACAATTAAGTGGCAAACAATCGTTACCAAAATACTGCTTTAACTTTCAAACTCATAAGTGGAACCATATCTTGCGATAAATGCGTGTCTGGTTCAGTCTGACAGTCAAAGTGTCTCACAAGCTCTATTACAAGTAATCCATTATGACAAATCAAACTGTTTATAATATCCCTCCGCATATAAATATTATAGCACAAAAAGGAAAAGGAACTTACTTAATAGATATAGCCAGTTCAAATACACACGATATACAGAAATCAATGAGTGAAAACCACCAAAAATTAAAAGAGAAAACTGAAAGACTACGGAACATGAACAGGGTATACTTTGTTCTCCAGACAGACGCAATACTAAACACCATTCTGAATATTGCTAGCACTTGAGAAATTAGCTTGCTTGGCTATGCTCGTACCTGAGGTTTTACAAGCTCGAAATAATAATAATAACAATTCGTTTTCTTCTTCTTCTTCTTGGTATTATACTTTACATAAGATTGGAGATTGTAAATTTGAAGCACCGGGGCACCTGAATACAGGTAGTTCCTAAGCCCTGGACGATAAATCACGAGGACATGCACCATACTATACCACATAGTTTTGGAGTAACGTGAGTTTATGCAAGAAGCGTGTTAAGTGTATAGTCAGCAATGGGTGCATTAGTATGAAGATGGCACTGTTTCAAGAATATAGATCTAGGGACATGCTGTGTCCTAGCAAACAAAGTGTCTTTATAATTCGTAAAATTTCGTGCCACTGTCACTATGAATGTGCGATGATGGTTTGACTTCCCTGGCTATTGTGCTGGGAAGGGAATCGGATTGAAAAGCTTCAAACAGAGTATTGCAGTCCAAGTAGGTGCAGAACAAACGTCTGCCTTTGTGCTTCTCTGTGCACTCCTGGACGAGAGGACATCACTGTGGGACTGTATATGCGCGCCAATCTGGATGACTAAGTGTTGGCCTACTTCACTGAATGTGATTTGCGTATACGACCGGCTTATCTGGAATCCCCGCGATCATCGACCCACTCTGCCATTTAGTTAAACAAAACACCTATTTTATAATTGTCATTCATCCTTTCAAATATCTCTGTGCTTTTGTCCCTCCTGATTCTACCCTTTTCAGGCCTAAAACTAAAAGTATGGCTATGCTGATTTGCGAGGTACTCGATCCCCCGCCGCACAATGATCATTTCTTTTCCACGGCGAGCAATGCCGAATCTTAACTCCGAAATTTACTGTTTTTCTTCTCTTTTTTTCTCCTTTTGGTAACCTAACTTTTTTGCGTTTTCCAAGGCTAACTCACGAGTCATATTTGCTGATGTGCCCAGAATCAGAAGTGTTTTTTTTTTTTGCAGTGTTCCATCAAGATATGTTAACAATTTTTAAAATATATCTAAATAAACGTTCACTCCGCATGAATAAATCCTATTGTGCAACATTGTGTGTATGTGTACTTGTGGTTTCCTTTGTTGTGGCTTGATGGAAATGTAAATTATTTGTCGAAAGAGGCACATATTCTGCATGCGAAACGCGATTTGAAATCCGCAAATGCGAACTTTTCTACCTTTGCAATGACAAGATGCACCAATTGCAGATGTATTTGTCAAACGAGACAGCACACACAGCAAAGTAACTGCACTCACGGTTAGCTGGTGACATCATCGGAAGTCCATGCGGTCAGACGTTTCACAGCCTCAGGCGAGTATTTGCAAATGGCCAGGCTATCGTGTTTACAATTTAAGTGAATAGTACGAAAGTTAATTTAAGTAAATTACTTGTAAAGCTATTTCTGAAAATGTCACGATAGATTCAAAAACAACACGTATAGCAGCCATTTTTATATCAGTCAAAACCTGTTTTAAATATTCGACTATTTTTCTAAGAAAATAGAATAATATCAATTTGTAATCCAAGGCAGAATAAAATTGATAAACACAAGATATTCTGCTGCTGCTGAAAATCCAAAGCTACAGTACACCAAATGCTGAAGGAAATCAGCGCTTTAGGTAGCATCTATGCAATTAAATAAACAGTCGACTTTTCGGACTGAGATCCTTCTTCAGAACTCGAATAGACAAAATAAAATCATGCCCGGAGAAAAACTCCCTTTAATCCGCAGATCAAATGTGCGATGAAAACGCTCATTTGGGAAAAAAAATATTGTCGATTATTTTCAGCTAAGGCAATTGCCTCTCGGAATTTGGGTGATATCACTTAAGGTTAACATAAGATACTGAGAAGGACGCATTGCCTTGCATGAATGTAAGCACAAATCCTAAAGAAACGCTAGTCAAGTATTGTTTAGATACAGTATGCATACTATTTTCTGTCCATTGAAGTTCTCAGAATGCTGAATCGTGAATAAAGTGTGTTTTACCGTGTTGTCATGTGCGTACTAACAACAGGCGACATCTGGAACGAGGATAAAATGCTTTGAAATGCTTCTCTTTAAGTACGGAAGAAATGTTCGCAATCTCAGTTAAAACAGAGGATATATTGAAATATGTGGAGCTATGCATTTTGTCATGGTGCATGTATGTAATATGGCATCGTCACTGCGTATCAGAATTGATCCACAGCAGAGTCGATTAACAAAATGAAAAGTGAAGTTAATTTTTTGAGTTAAATGTTGAAACAGTTGGAGCGTGAAGGCTCGAGAGATGCAATTCAGGAAAATAATGTTCATATTTTACTAATAGGCTAGTTTTTGACCATTGGGCTTTTGTTCTAGGGCCACGAACTTTCATTATGTTTATAAATGACAAATGCAAAAAAAAAACATGGTAGTGGAAAAACCTGGTATTTGCTGGTGAGCGTGAGGTGAGTGTGGATGGAAGCAAATGCCTCAGACGTTGCAAATTTAAGACCACACCACCTCAGGCAGCAACTGCGTAAAATGCCAGATTAAATATTCCAAAACCTTCTACTTTTACTTTTTTTCTGAGTTTTTCGATTTGTGTTGATTCTGTGGCGAGTTGTAACCGAACAGAACCCATTAATAATCTTGGTAAGATATCAGAACAATACTACCTGTAGAAAATCTCTGATTTGGAGATCATGGAATATTTGGAAAATACTTTCCGACGGGGCCATATGTATTAAAAGAGTATGCCATTCCATTTTAAGTTGATATTCGTGGGGTTGGGGTTTACAAGTGACCTGCACATATAAAATGGAGAAGTAACTTGAGAGACAATTACTTATCTTAACCAGATTGGCAAAATATTCCTTCTTAAAGTACTTAATTCATTTCTAACGTTTCCAGTATGCAAATATCAATTATTTAAATAATAAACAATAAAATATGTAAAATTATGTCAGATTTCTAACAGTTATAAAAGGGAAAGATGGCCAGGGATGAAGGTTAGAAGGTTTAATTTCGATGTTCCTCACTAGCTAATTTCCTGGCTGGACAAATAACCGCAGATGAAGAGCGTCGGCCCCAGCCTTCGACTGTCGATTTTCCTGGCGCTCTGGTACGTTGAGTTCCGCCAACGCTTATTGTGTTGCTCCATGTTCCAGCATCGGAGGTCTCTTGTCTCCACTTTATTGCCAAATGGATCGTTTTTGGAAAGTACTGTCGTGACATTTATGTTACGTTTTGTGTTCTGCCAAGCCCCATTAATTGTAGTTGTCATATTATTCAGCTGTTCACGGGAAAGTTTCACAACCACAGATTCTTAACAAACATTTCAAATGTAAAGAATTCCTTCATATTTTTGGCGTTTCGGACTGTATGCAAGCATTTAAAGCAAGGTTAGTAATCAAAATACTTTGGTTCACAAATAAAATCAATCGCTGTGGCGAGATTTTCCCGAGCCCTAAAACAGAGATTTGATAATTGTATGATTCTGTGTAGATCATCTTAAAGATTTTGAAATTAATTTCCATTTCTCTTCAAATATCAACCTGTTGTCCCTTTAGCGATTAAAAGATACGAGTGTGTTGTCGAACTCAATTGTATTGGGCTTTACTTCAAACAAAACTGTGAAACAGACAAGCTGTGTAATAGAATTCTACAGAAGTGTTCACGTATTAGTTCGCTATGTTTTTAATGCATTTGTTGATTCGAAGCCACATGTTCCTTTGTGTTGGAGCTTACAAAATAGATCAGAATTAACTTTGATTTAAATGATACGATATTTCTATTTCAAAGCTTCTCCCTTGATCGTAGTTTCTGACTCCTAACCAATAATTAACAGCAAACATAGAAATGTTTTATGATTCGCATCATGTGTACATATTGTATAAAATATTCGTTGCTTTCATAGTATTGAGAATCTCAACTGAAGTTAACAGAAGAACATTTTCAATGATCGCTATTATGGAGTGACGTCACTGAGAAGTAAGCATTTTCCTCAGATTACTAAATTCTCGGTGGGTGTCATTGCTTCTTTATGACGAACAGAAGCAAAGTAAATCAATTCCGAATTAATTCTCACTGTCATCCAGGTACCCAATATGGCTATTCACATAATACCTACTCAGTATGAAAAAAAAAACCCTTCACTGGTACCATGGTGGAGGGAGAAGCATGGTAACGAGTCGTATGGTTATCTTCAGAATCGAGTGCAGATCAAAGAGTAAGTAAATATCTTGAGGTAGATTTTGGAACCAGTGCCTCTGATGTGGCTGAATGCACAATGTAACTCAGACTGGAAAAAAAAACACACTTTAGATGAGAGGAGACCCCAGCTTAACACCGCCCTCTGCACAAAAAGAACTATACGTGAAATCCATTATATTATCACTTGATATCCTTTGTGGTAATCGCATGTTTTATACATTTGCTGATAAAATATTATTTATGCATTAAACAGTTGACTGCAAATTGCAATTTTAACTCTACGGCAGTATGTGTGCGGAAATTAGAGCTCATTAGAGTTCATCTTCTGGGCACAGTTTAGCAAGGTAGTCTGAGTTCCTGAATATCAAATACTGCTTTACAATATTCTCCCATGATTACTCACTGCTTATTTAATCACAATGCATATTTAATTCGGATCCTGTTGTCTTTTAATTTTATTTCTGTATTATCTGTTTTTTCTTCTGTCTCTCATTATTTTAATATATAGCATGGCTGCAATGGTATCAGTTATTTATATTTCCATTCAAAATCAAGATCTAATATATTGAATTTTGGATCGGTAAAGGTGGTACAATCCATAAAAGCCGAATGTGCGGATGATGGTGAATATAATGCACAAAGCACAACATTGCAAATGCAGTACTGCTAGACAACTCGAGAAGGTATTTTCAGGCGATCTTACTTTGGGTAACAAAATCGATTTTCATCATGATACAATATTTATCCGTAAGCTCATGGATTTCCGCCCACTGTTCACTTTCCTTCAGGAGTAAATACAACTCTTTGGCAGAAAGTGAGAACTAAACCAGTTTTTTGAGATGAACCGGTTTCTTTAGTTTCTATGATTTGTGAAATTGGAGCTGAAGTACTGCCTTAAGCGAAGCAAGTAACAAACATTAATTCTCTAGACTCTTAGAAAGTTGCTAAACAGAAGGAAGCCATTTTGGCTGTATTACACATTTATCTGCAAAATATTTACAATGAACATTTTAACTTTCCTCCGGAATCAGCTTTCAACGGTTACAAATGGCTCCTCAGCTTGAAGTGACCGTGCAAAAAATGCGGAGCGTGGATCTTAATGTGGGTAGTTTTGCAGATATTCATATATTGCTAAGAATATGTTTTCTTTTCAAATACTTCACATTGTGAAAGCAAACACTTTAATTTGCTATGACAATGTAAATCCTTTGATATTTTAAGAAATTTTATTAATCACAAAGCCCGTTCACCTGTTGACCCATTTTACCCTTCTGCGCAATCAACGTTATTTTTACTTTACTTTCACAGTCTTAGATTCACTTTCTCGCTGACTTCTTCGAATTCTTCCTTTCATCTGTCACTGCACGGTGATTCAATTTTACATTGTTTATTTTGCACTGTATGTGCTGGATGTTGACTGCACGTGCTGTGTGTGAATACTTGGACTGTATTTTACAGTTGGCTCCAGAAGAGCGATATTTCATTTAGCCATGTACATCTGTGTGTACATCAAATTCCGGACATTTGCCAAAGATGAGACAAAGCAATACTTAAACTCTGAATCACATAGTGATATAACAAAGGGGGAAACTATCTGCTGGTGAGTGAAGGTGTATTTAATCGATGTAGTTTTATCGGAAATATGGTATAGGGCAAAATCAACACCAGGATTGGAATTCCTGAACATGTAGGTGTGATACTTAATTATCACCTGGAACAAATGCATAGGGAGCGGTCCTATGAAAGGACTTTCACAAAATTCTGTCTCTTCGTAATTACCTTCCAATATTAGGTTCGATTTTGTCATTTAAAAAATGGATAGGTGTATGGACAGGAAAGGAATGGAGGGTTAGGGGTTGAGTGCAGGTCGATGAGACTAGGTAAGAGTATGCGTTCGGCTGGGACTAGAACGGCCGAGACGGCCTGTTTCCGTGCTGTAATTGTTATATGGTTAAATTATTGGGCAACACAGTTCAATGGATAACTCTTGTTTATCTCTGTTTTTATTGTGTAGTTTGCCATGAATTCGGGTTTGTCACTCAAAAAGCTGTGGAAACCATCACAGTGGGAACATACGTTTCATCTGCTGGATACATATACAGGAAGCTTAGAGGGTACAGTGTAATAAACTCATGAAGTTCGCATGTAATGCAAAAGTGAATTGTTGCTTCACCAGGATTCCTTTGGGGAGTCCACGAGTTATCTATAGGGTTATGATCATATTAAAGAATGTTTCTGACAGACGTGATTTATTAGGTTGAAAATACAAAATGCTGGCAGAACTCAGCAGGCCAGACAGCATCTATGGGAGGAGGTAGTGACGACGTTTCGGGCCGAAACCCTTCATCAGGAGTATTAAGTTGAATAGAGCCGTCTTAGATTTGATGATACAAGTTCAATAATTGTCATAATTCAATAATTGTCAATAAGTTCAATAATTGTCAATAATTGACAACCTATTGTCATCAGAAATATAGGAAGATACAGCCGAGCCTGTTCTTAGTCTCAGAACTCAGCTCGTATGTGTCTGCAGCAGCTAAAAAACAGACTTTTTTGCTCTACAGTTCTACGCTGCCTATTCGGCCATTTTTCTATTAGATTGTAGTCAGATTTGAAAGGAGCCTATAAATTGACACTGTTTATTCCCATGTGTGGATTTATTTTTAAATGTATAAATGCTTCACGGTTTCTTTTTCAAGGCGCTGATACCAGATTTATTCTCACGTGTGCAGTGAGAGGATCGGAAATTTTAGTTCTGTTAATAGTTCTGCTGAATCTCAAGTTAAAGAGATCGTACGGTATGGGTCCTGATTGCTGACAAACAACACCTCTATTCGTACAAATTAGACGCGTTAATGATATTTAACTTCGAATTTGCAAATGACATTTGCAGAATGATTGGACTTAGATCGCGGTTTTCGAGGTCTGATTTGAGTGATAGTATTCCGCCACAATACATGCAGGATCTTAAAATTCAACTATTTCACCAATCCACTCGATGTACTTCATATCTCATTCACGGCTGCCTTTATATGCAATTGGAGTTCTTCCAAAGTCTTTTTTTTAATACAATGGCAGATCCATATTTTGAAACGTAAGCTACTTGGCGTAGATTTAGCTTCCCTCCGATTGGCTAAAGGACATTGACTAACTTATGTACGTCTCACTGGTATTAATTTCCACTTTGGTTAAAATACTTAAATACAGAATGGCCGCTGTAATGCTATTATCACTTTAAAGTCTCGTTGATAGTCAAAGCCTTCTGCGCATAGCACCAGGTGATTGCAGAACACAGCATTTTAGCACGACTGTTACCAACAAATACTTCTGAAAGATCCGTACCTTCATCAGTTCCACTTACTCAATTAAATCAATTGGTTTCAAACGAATAGTGTTCAATGTTTGCAACGAAAATCATTTATTTTAAATTTCTTTTCTGAAGAGGGGGAAACACAAAATCTTTGGTCGGATGTCAGAATGAAGAGCCGGTAGGTGAAGCGACTAGTCTTTTTTTCAGAGCAGAATATTCGCATAGCAAAGCTATTACGAATCTATTGTACTCCATTGCACTTTGGAGCGTAGTAGGAAAAATAAAACTATTTTCCCCGTCAAATATTTATTTTCAAGTATATATCCAAGATTTATTTGAATGTTCCCGTTGCATCTGCTTCCTGTTTCCTTTCAAGATTCCACACCGGTTCATAACCTGTTGGATTGGAAGTTGAACGGTAATATTTTCCAGTGGAAGGTCAGTTGTTTTGACGAATAATTAAGCACACAACTGAGACTGCCTACAACTACTAAATGCTGGTTTACGAGAATCGCAGTTGACTGGACAGTGGGAAGGTACAGTACGTGCACTAAGTAATTCGTAATGTGTGTTACATTTGATCTGACGGACAGTAAGCAAGGTAAACATGTAACGAAAACTTGTTTTGTTGAAATGGTCTTTGCAATATTAAATGCAGTTTTATCCACAATCCGCAACAAAGATACACACAGCGGTGCCTAACCTGCAATGGAACCGAATATACTTGCAACAAAATCCCGTAATATGTGGTGAACAATGATAACCACGTATTAAACGAAGCTCCACATGGCAACATCTAGTCAAACTATGCTATGCTGAATGAATATCATCCTCAATTTGGGAAACAAAGCCTAAAGCGGTTAAAAATATTGTCGTCTGCCATTTGGATCCAAACCAGAAATTAATCTGTAGCTACTGACCGATTTTGGTAAGGGAAAATGTTGACATTTCAGATTGAAGACCTTTCCTCCAGAATGCAGCGGAACATTAAATATTTATCTTTAACTGGTGGTTCCTGATCTACTAAAAATTTGTCTATTCTATTTCTCTGTTTTATTTGATGGTTCCAGCTCTTCAATGTTATTTTTTTTCCTACCTGGATACATTCTCCTGATAACATTTGTCTTCTTGTGTTTCACTAATCACTTTCCCCAGTTTTACGCATTTAGTTTTAATTTTACCTGACGAGATTTTGTGCAAAAGAAGCAACTGCAGCAACTTAGATATGGTAGTCATGCATCCGTCACTGATCTGATTATAGCAGAGTTCGGCTAAAACTGCTACCAGTGTTGGTAACACTTCCGGAAAGGCAGGGCTACATCTTAAAGTAGTATCTTATGTTGAAGCTGAAGAACTCATGATTAAATTTTTATTATTACCTTTTTTTTTCTCTGTAGTGTTATGCTATAGTGTTAGCAAAAATAAAGCCATTTTTATCATTTACGTCAATTTGCTCTACCTACCTCGATGGTAAGTGATTTACCAGCAAAACCAATTAAATCAACGGAAACCCAGGATGCCACTCCCATGTTTTCGGTCTGAGTTAAGCGAGATTTATCATCGGGACTTCCCATTTGCTCCAATACTCTGAACTTAAATAATGTGAGTGGTAAGGGTCACAGTTTCAGTTTGCACCGTCGGGACGAATTCTGGTTACGACAGTGATTACAACAATTTGAAACATGCGTAAAAGATAGAACATGGGCCTGTGCCCATGCACAAAATTTAGAGCGATGTGAGAGATAGGACTTAGGAGATGAAAAAACACATCTGCCAGAACTGAGAAAACCATCCTATTCACAGGACTGTTATGAACGGTGATTTGAAAATCTAAAGGTAACGACTTGTAGCCGGAAACGGTCGAGATCCCACCTCCAGTATGATGTACGAACAGTATCATTTGTGCGCAGACATAATGTTATTCCAACTAGCTTTTATCCGCGGTGTTTAGGTTTCAATGAATGATTTTCAATGTCATTATGCATAAGTACAATGAAACTCTGCTTAGCTTCCTCACAGGCAATTAAAAAAGGCAGCAGATAAAAAAAAAACAAGACAGTAATTTAAAAAATAGTATTTAGATAGATGAGTAGCAGAAAATAATTTGCAGCAACACCAGAATATCATAGTAATGCACAAAGTGCAAGTATTTCAGTCCTTGTGTGTGCATGTATGTGCTCACAGTTTCAATCATTGTTCTGTGGGAGTGATGTGTTGGAGGCGACAGCTCTGGGGTAGAAGGTGTTCCTCTGTCTATTTGTTCTGTCCTTTAGTGTCCTGAAACCTTTGCTGGATGGCAGCGCGGCAAGTAGGGAGTGGCCGGGGTGTGTTGCGTCTCTAGTTTGCTGATTGCTTTCCTCCTGAGTCTGCTGGAATAGATGGTGTCCAGTCCTGGGAGCTCCATCCTGACAATTCTCTGGGCCGACTTCACTACGCGATGCAGGTCTTGTCGCTCAGCGTCTGTGCAGCTGGCTCACCACACTGTGGCACTGTTGGTCAGAATGGTTTCAATTGTGCTTCTGTAGAAGTTAAGCAACAGCTTTTGTGGGATTCTGGCCTGTTTCAGATTTCTGAGGATGAAGAGTATTTTCTGTACCTTTTTTACAAGTATCGAGGTGTTGGTGGTCCATATCAGCTGTTTTGGCGACATAATTCCTAGGAACTTCAGGTTTTCCATATATTCCAGTACCTCTCCATATTTATGGAGGGCGTGTCCATTGATCTCCTGAAGTCAATAATCATCTCTTTTGTTTTAGAAGTGTTAAGGACCAGGTCGTTGTCCTTACACCACTCAGTCAGATGATCCATCTCGAGCCTTTAGGCGGCTTCATCCTCGTCCGAGATCCGGCCAACCGCTGTGGTATCGTCCGAAAATTTAATTATGGAGTTGGAAGTGTAGATGGGGGTGCAGTCATGTGTGAAGAGTGTGTAGAGCAAAGGGCTCAGCACACAGCCCTGCGGGTGCCTATTTTAAGATTAAGGCGTTGGAGGTGTGCTTACCAACTCTAACTTGCTCTGGTCGCTCTGTGAGAAAGTCCATGCTTCTCACTCTACAGCTCTAATTTGATTGGTGATCACTGAGCTCTGTATCAGTTAGCTGTGTTAAATATGTTTTTCTAACAGGCTGAACAAGCACCGGTTGAGCACGCCACTGCCTCTGTTTCAAAAAACCATAGGGAGAGCAAACCATTTCGCAAAGATCGACAACAGGAAGAGCGCGTTATCTATTCCCAGGTAAAGCAGACATATTAGCGTGAATGTGATACAGATTTGCATTAGGGATATACTACGGTAAACGGCGCTTCCGGTACAACTAGCCAGTGGCGCTCAGTCACACCCACGTCACCAATTGACCTCCAAACATGTAAGTCATTGGAGGAAACCAAAGTACCCCAGAGGTTTCATATTTATTTATATAATCTCCATCCAAGAGGAAGTTAATTTTACAAACTTGAGCATACCATTGACACTGTAACAAAATATAAAGTGGGACATAGCTAATCCACTTTCAGTGATAAGTAACCGATCACCAGAAACAACTTAACATTCTGATACAAGCATAATATTTTCTTCCATATGGGGAGACTCCAACATGAGGGCATAAATGTCTATTTTTCTAAATTTTTGGAATTCCCCATCATTCTGTTCTCTCTTTTTTCCATTCAGTCTTCAGGTTCCATTCACGTTTTCTCTTCTCGTCATCTGCCCATGAGGCTGCCGCCACCCTCCTGCTCTTCTGTCTTCCATTTTGTAGAGTCCACTGTCCTCCCGTATCCGATTCCTTCGTACACCGTTTACCTTTTCCACCCGTCAGCTCCCAGCTCCTTACGTCATTCCCACTCCAGTCATCTACATACCTTCGCACTCACCTGGTTTCACCTGTCACCTGTCACCTCCCCTCACCCCCTCCACACCTTTCATATTCCGGATTCTGACCCCTGTTTTTCGACAGTTTATTGACCTTCCTGCATTTTCCCTTACCTAATGATTTCCTTCAGTATTTTGTTTGAATTCTTTAAGATTTAGAGATCTGCAGGATCTCCAGAGATTACTTTTTCCTTGTTTTTACGAATTTAATTTCACATGTAATTTTCACACGAGGAAACGCTTAAAAGCACGGAATTTGGAATGGCCATCCTTCCCAATGCCCATTATCAGCTCCATAATGAACACGAGTGTCTGATAATAACCGAGGAGAACTGAACTACCGAAAATACTGAATTGTGACCAAACTGTAATCAGACAGCCTGACTGAGCAAAGTACCAACGTTCATTCTATCTGTTATGCGCTGTCCACTGACAGCAATGTCCATGTGCATTTGGAACTGTGTTGGCAGGTGCGGCTAAAGAAACAACTGTGAGCTCCATAAACGAAACAGGTTTCGGCAATCAGACACAGATGACACAAAATCTATTATGTCAACCAACTATTTTGTACGATAACTGCTACTTCAAGGATTTCTCTGCTCTCCGAACTTGATTTTATTGAAGTTATTTTTAAGTAAGGAAAGAAACGCTCATAAATAAATCATAAACGAAAGTCTTGAAACAACGTTGGCATAAATTCTGTAGAAAGCGCAATCAACCTGAAGTTAATTACTTATGAGTATATCCTCAATTTGCTTTAAAGTCGTGTGATTCACTCAGTCAGTAAATGCTCGACTAACCGTTGATTTTGCATTATTTTCACAGACGAAGGGAAATGGAGCTGACAAACTGACTTATGCCGCTCTGCAGATTCCCGATTCGAATTACACACAGGCATCCAAACATCAAAGCAAACATACATTGTACGCAGATGTAAATACATCAAAGAAGTCGTGAAGCTGAGAATCCAACTGCAGTTCAGAGCTATAGATAATCAATGAGAGCACACAATGGGTTTCAGAGTATTGCTACGGTTAGTTTCTTGCATCTATCAAAGATTGATCATCAGGATCACGTGTAAGAATTGGGAAGATAAATGGTCAATTTTAGGATTCATTAGAGGCAATTGTCACAAAATAAAACTAAAGAAAGAAAATTAAGAATGAGAACAGGAATAAGGCTTTTTCCCACGGCTGAAATGGTTGCCACAAGAGAACGCAGGTTTAAGGTGCTGGGGAGTAGGTACAGAGGAGATGTCAGGGTTAAGTTTTTTACTCAGAGAGAGTGGTGACTGCGTGGAATGGGCTTCCGGCAACGGCGGTGGATGCGGATAACATAGGGTCTTTTAAGAGACTTTTAGATAGTTACGTGGAGCTTAGTAAAATCGAGGGCTATAGGTAAGCCTAGTAATTTCTAAGGCAGGGACATGTTCGGCACAACTTTGTGGGCCTAAGGGCCTATATTGTGCTGTAGATTTTCTATGTTTCTATGTAAGCCATTCCGGCCCTGTCTACTGCCCGGCCATTCAAGGTGATAAAGTCTGAAATCCAGATATTTGTCAGCATCAGCGAGATTTCTTTTGGCAGGGACAAGTCGCTAAAAAGCTATTCTTGCACACTGTTGTCAACGTTCAACAGAGAGAACTATAGATCTGACCATGTTCAAATAATCGCAACGAGATCTCGTGATAACACTTCTCTGCCTGAATTTTGATGAGTAAAATCCGTATGAAGAAAATTTCAATACGTTGTTTTATTTTATTAAAACTCTTGCTTTTGATATTCATTCACTGTTTGGTCCTCATAATTAGCTGTAACATACAACTGCAGTATCACATGGTAGTAACAGAAAGCTCAGCGCAGCCAGCAGGCATGAAAATCCGTCCCTACCTATGTACCTCTCCTTACCTGCATTGATGCAGAGCAGAACAGCACATGGTCACATTGAAGCCTAATCTTAACATTTGGCCAAATTCATAGACGCTGGAAAGTAGATTTATATGAAAGTCACATGTTTAGAAGTGTACTCGCGAAGAATATGGTGCCAAGGCCATGCTCGCCATCCATTACTACTGCCGTTGCTCAATGGAACAAATTGAATCTGAAATATGCCAGCGTTTGCCTCACCAACAGTCAGCATATTGACACATTAACACCAGTTCATCAAAATGTCTGTGTGATAGAACAGAGTGAACATCCGGTTATGATACATGAAGTCGCGTGGTTGGTGGATAAGTTGTGGAATTAAGGAAGTGGGGCCGGTGGGGGGTATATGTAAAGGGATCACTGGTAGAGAAATACCTCCTCATTTTGATAACACAAACAGGCACCTATTCTCTGAATTAATTTCGGTAATACAGCGAGATTCCCAAACAAAATGGAAAAAGTACAGTTTTGAAAACAAGAGTGGTCCACACAAAACTCTTCTGCAGCACAAGATCGTGGTAGATCTGCTTGTATCATCATATTGGTTCTTCGCCTATGCATGTTGCTTTTTGCCCACCTGCTTCTTGAAGATTTGTCGATCAGATAGATGGGTGGGATAGATTTTTCTTTGCGAATCATTCATTCAATTCGTTCACCAAAGTTACTTCCTATCTCAAATCTTACCAACTTCTCCACTTCAATATATTGTGTTTATACATTTTTAAACTAAAGATCCACAATGTTGTATTTATTCTTAGTTGACAGAATCTTTGCACTCTTATCTTCCTTATTCATTTCTTCACCTATCCTTTAAAAGCACAAACAGCTGTTTGTCATTTCTCTGGTTGGCAAAACCACAACAGCTGACCAATTCTCCAAGAAACCATGAAGTTCTGGTCTTATTTTCTATAATCCTATCCACGACTTATTTATTTCCGTTCATCTCAACGTCGTTTTAACACTTTATCCTTAATTCCTCGTAGTACGAAATGCCCTATATAAAAAAATAAACAGAGCTTTCTAATAATGACACAAAAGCACGTCTGCATTAAATTTATCTGAAGTGATAGTTTACAATAGTAACATGGAGAAAGAAAATAAATAAGATATTGATATAAATCATAACGGCTTCAATGTGGTAAAAATCTTTGGAAAGTACAGAGAACTGCATAAACTTGTAAATTCCTCGGAATCATCCCAAACTTGTACATTCTGTCACAACGACGGCCAGGACAGGGCGCCATCTATGGTAATCTATGATAATTGCTACGCTGTTACGACGGTACATCTAAATTCTATCATTTGGAGTTCCTTCAAGCTATTTAGAAACACCCTCACTACTAACAAACAATTTCCACGTCCCAATGTATATTTACTGAAAAACAATACCGTACTTGCGAAACACGAGTCGTGATTTCGAACGCTGGCTTCTCGCTTGAGCTCACAGAGAACTGAAATTCGCGTTTCAGAATTTGAAGACTAAATCTCGGTTAAAATGTTTTGGCGTTTAATGGACGCAAATTGTGTTTCATTAAACATCTTAAATCAAGTTCAATTTGCACTGCCGACAGACAAGCATTGATCCCATGGTATCGTTTTCTTGAATGAAAACGATATTTCCCATTAACAGTGCAAAATATACCCCTAAATCAACTTTAATTAAACGTGACTCGAACATTATTATATGGTTTTGCAGGATTCCGAAATGAGCAAATTGGAATATTTGGAGCTAATTGGAGGATCCATCTTGACGGGTTTAAAGCGACCTCAACTTCATAATACCTGTCATTGAAGACTATGAGACTCTACGTGATTGTCAATCGCGCTAACTGGTATAGTATCAACGTAACTTTTCGAACACCAGATCTATCCTGACTACCATTCAGATTCCAATCCGAATCCTTGTCAATTTAATTTTCACTGTTTTGATCGTCTTCATTTTCGCCTCCCCGTTCCTCTACGTGCTGCTATCATGGTTCCATCCGTGTCGTCGCTGCCATTGTCAACATCAGAAAGGCATTTCCGGTTTGTGTTACTTCAAAAAAAAATAGTCCTGTTAATGAGAGATAAATAAAGACGGCGCGATCTCTATGAGTCTGGAGGCTGGAAAGCATTGCATTCTAATCCAAATGAAGGAATGAAGCCAACAGGACTGCAGGAACGCTTAGCTGAAAATGAACACTGAAGAGAATACTTTTGGTATTATTTAGCTACGGAAGATGAAAGAAGCATTTTAAAAGTGTTGTGCGATCGTTATTTGTCAATAAAGCCAAAACTTACCTTGATAGCGGTCTCATAGCTTTTCTCAAATGCTACCAAAGTGCGGAAAATCTCATACAATAGTGATATAATGTCTGCTGCATCATAGGTGCCTACCACTGTTCTCAATATTGATACCAGTATTCTAAAATCTCTTCCTTCGAGTAATAACTCTGCAGCTCATAGTGTTAACGAAATGTGTGAAGACACTTATTGCAAGGGGGTAAAGAGAGCGGACCCAAGTGCAGGACACTGGTACTGAGGTAGCATTAACAGAAGTGTGTTTATTAATAATTGCAAGGAAGGCCGTAGAGCGAGGATCAGATGCTTACGTGGACGTGAACGTTGGAAAATGAACATGAAAGGCTTGGAGACGGAGCCTGGACTTGTTCTTGGACTTGGACACGAAATGAGAAAACCAAACAATGACAGACACTTCGTATCTTGAATCGGAGTAGCTGCAAACGGCATGCAATCTTCAGCTGAACACAAGACGATAAAACTCACGAACGACAGACAATTCATATCTTGGCACTGAGTAGCGGCAAACGGCCTGTAATCCTCAGCTGGACATGAACAACAAAACAGAACAGCGACAGAAAATTCGTATCTAAACTCGGAGGAACGGGAACTGGCCAGCAGTTCTCAGCTGGGCACGACAGGTCAAAACTCAGCAACGACAGACAATTCGTAACTTGGGTCAGAGTAGCGGCAAATGGCCAGCAATTCTCAGCTGCCCAGGTAAGCTACAGAATTCGTATTTTGACTCGGAGTAGCTGAAAACAGCCGGCGAAACTCAGCTGGACACGAAAACGACGGAGTTGACAAAGAAAACCCAGGCACCGGAACAAATTAGAGTCCACTATTCTCAGCAGCCTGGAACGTGCATTGTTACACTGGTTCAGGTGACGATCTACTATTGTCGGCGGCCCAGAACGTGCGTTAGAGCAGTGCAGTGGCTTAGGTGTCGGTCGAGCATCAAGTAGATACAAGCCGGAGTTTTTATGCTGTCGGTTCTGATGAGAATCAGGTGCCCCCATCAAGGGGTCGGGCAGAACACGGGAAAAAGGAAATGAACAGAAATGAGGTGTCCACGGACTGAACCGTGAGAGCATTGAGTATTGTTACATATCCCGTGGGTACTTTGTGACTGTCTTGTGACCATGATGTAACTGAATGATAAGCATGATGTAATTATTTTGTGATGGTGGGGTGATGTAATTTCCCGCCAGTTTGAGATCACATGATGTAAATTTCTCGCCAGTGTGAGGTCAGGTGATGGCTTCTTCCAACAGGTATAAAAAGGGAAAGCCCTGCTGTGACGCAGGATAGCTCTTAGTTTAACTCGTTAGTTACTCCGCTATTTTGCGTATTCATCTCATGATGCAGTTTTGCTTTAAAATGGAGTTTTACTTTCTACTGTAAGAATCGTTGTGCCGACAGTTTCGCCAAATCGCTGCCAGTTATGTTTGATGCATCTTTGATTTAATTTTAAAGTCTAAGTATTGGAGAGTGAAGTCGTCACTGAAGTATGGGAACCCGAAGAATCTAGTAAAGTTTGGCGGTTTAATACAGGATTGACCTTATTGGATCTTCGTTCGAGGAAATAGTAACGTGTATCTGAGATAACCCCTGCCTTGTAAGAGCAGAAAGTGTTGTGTAGTGTTATTTGCCAAAGAAAATGTCAGTTCCTTAAAGCCTATTAAAAAAAAAATCCTTCATCGTGAATCTCTCGGACAAGGCATATCTCGGCTAGGATCAGCAGTAACGTCACGTCGTCGAGGAATTCGTTACTTCAGTAACGTCTCTCCTAATTGAATGTATAAATCATTTAGACTCTCGCATTTACCACTTTAAGAACTGTTTTCGCATTTATTGCTTTAAGAACTGTTCGATTAGCCGTATAGCAGTTAACATCTGGTTAAGTTCGTCGTTTGTTTACATTTTATCTTTGTTGAACAGAGTTAAATAAATGTTTATTTGTTTATAAAATAACCTGTCTTAGTTCAACATTCATTGTTGCTGGAGATGTATCTTAACAGTATAAACTATGTACAAAAACAGAATTGGTGATACGACTGGATGAGTCAACTGTGCAAGACGACAAGTCATTGCTAATAGCTAAGGTGCAGTTTGTTACAAATTCAAAAAGTTGATGAAGCTTATATAAAAACGTGGAAAACAAATCAATCTATGAAAACTTGCAACGTATATTGAGGATAAAAGTATTCCGATTAGGAACATAATTTCTTGTGCAACAGTTGGAGCACCATATATGACAGTTCACCATGCTGATTTAGTGGCATTCATGACCAAAGGACTACAAATACATACATTGTGTACAAATACATACATTGCAATACATTGTGTAATCGGAAACTTGGAAATATATAAGCAAAACACTGAGTGAAGAATGTTCTCACAATTCTCTTGCATAGAAAGTATAGCACTCCCTTTCATAGATGGTTATTTGCAATAGTACTCCTTACACCTGCAATCCCTGAAGACGGGCTATCAGAATCGATTCAAGGTTTTAAACGATCTGGAGATTCCGCATGGGGCAATTAACTCACTTCTATGCAAGGTGGAGGAACAGGAAGAGAGCTTACAAGAGGAAATAATCGAAATTCATTCTGATGAAAAAGCAAAAACTGCATTTCAAAAAATGTCAGCTTATGTGGTATGTGACTACACTGTTATAAGAAGTTCCACAGTGCTTGTCACTGCATTTCGTACTTCAACCTTGTCGAAAGAGGCTTCACGGCAGCGGAACACAAACACACACACCAAAAAAAAACACAGAAATCGTTTGGACATTGTGATATGTGTGGACCCAAGGTTTTTGTTGTCACAGCATAAACCAAATATTTCAACTCTGGCTAAGGCAAATAAAAAATTAAAGCAGAATTGTTTCACTCATGTTAGCATATATTAGACACGTGTTGCATTATGGGGAGCCGGAAAGCATATTCTGTCTAAAGGAACTCGCCTTTTCTTCTTGGAGCGATGGATGATGCGAGGTGAACTGATAGGCGAGTATAGATGATGGGAGGCATTGATCGTGTGCATAGTCAGAGTCTTTTTCCCAGGGCTAGCACGAGAAATCACAGATTTAAGGTGCTTGGAGGTATGTACAGAGGAGATGGCAGGAGTAAGTTTATTTTAATGCGGGGGGGGGGTGGGTGAGTGTGTGGAATGAGCTGTTAGCGACGGTGATGGAGGCAAATGCGGAGAGTCTTAGGTGAGTGGGCAAATTCATGGCAGATGCAACTTAATGTGTATAAATGTGAGGTTATCCACTTTGGTTGCAAGAACAGTCAAACAGATTATTATCTGAACGGTGGCCGATTAGGAAAAGAGAAGATGCAACGAGACCTGGGTGTCATTGTACACCAGTCATTGAAGGTGGGCATGCAGGTACAGCAGGCGGGGAAAAAGACAAGTGGTATGTTGGCATTCATAGCAAAAGGATTTGAGTACAGGAGCAGGAAGATTCTACTGCAGTTGTACAAGGCCTTGGTGAGACAGCACCTGGAATATTGTGTGCAATTTTGGTCCCCTAATCTGAGGAAAGACATTCTTGCCATAGAGGGAGTACAGAGAAAGTTCACCAGATTGACTCCTGGGATGGCGGGACATTCATATGAAGAAAGACTGGATCGACTAGGCTTATACTCAATAGAATTTGGAAGATTGAGGGGGTATCTTATTGAAACGTATAAAATTCTAAAGGGATTGGACAGGCTAGATGCAGAAAGATTATTTCCGATGTTGGGGAAGTTCAGAACGAGGGGTCACAGTTTAAGGACAAAGGATAAGACTTTTAGGAGCGAGATGAGGAAAAACTTCTTCACACAGAGAGTGGTGAATCTGTGGAATTCTCTGCCACAGGAAACAGTTGAGGGCAGTTCATTGGCTATAGTTAAGAGGAAGTTAGATTTGGCCCTTGTGGCTAAAGGGATCAGGGTGTATGGAGAGAAATAAGGTACAGGGTTCTGAGTTGGATGATCAGTCATGATCATACTGAATGGCGGTCCAGGCTCGAAGGGCAGAATGGCCTACTCCTGTACCTATTTTCAATGTTTCTATGTCTTTTAAGAGACTCCTGGATATGTACATGGCGTCTAGGACAACAGAGGGCTAGGAGCAACCCGAGGTGATTTCCAATGTAACGACATGTTTGGCACAGTTTTCTGTGCCGAAGGGTCTGATTGTGCTATAGGTTTTCTATGTTTCTCTGTTTCTAAGAGGGGATTTGACAAGTTTGAATGTGCTTTAGTGGGGCGTTGGCAAGGATGGAAATATTTGGGGGGAGGCCTTGGGCTAAAATTGGCTAGGAGACATTGTTCTAAAGTAGTATTAAACAGTCCAACTACAACCAGGTGTCTCAAAACCCAGAGGATATGGTATTGAATTTTGGTGTTTTTCCAGCTTTGATTGTGCTTCCAGGTTACGGTGTCATAATTGTTGACGGCCAATATAACAAAGATACTGAGGTTACGGCAAAATCTGGATTTGCAGGCTATATCTCAATGAATGTAATCCTGCAGTTCCTAAAAACACTTGGATTAGAAAGGAACTACGGAGAAAAGTGCTAATTCGGAAACGGAGATAAATACATATCGAAGAGAAAATCCGATCAGCGTCCACTCTGCATCGCCAAGCCCTCTGCTGGCAGTTCTTTTTTAATACACACTGAATAAGCAAGATTCAGCAACATCGGGCTTCAGCAAGTATATAGAATTTACAGAATTACGTGAAATAAATGATGTATCTGTGATCCTGACTGACTCCATGACTCGACGGCAATATTAGAAGAAAAGAATAAATAAGTGATCTTAGCATCTCGTAAGAATTCACTGAATTGGGGCCCAACCCACAGGGAAACAAATATATACAGGAATCTGTTTCACTTTGAAAGTTTCATGGTAACGCACTGAATAATTTAATTACAATAGCAGAAAGTAAAGTTAGTTCCTCGCTAGGTAATATTTAATTCTTCTGACTGTTTGACTTAGAATCTGTCATGTTACTGTTATGTCAGATAGGGACTTTCGGCTTGATAACTTTACGCTAATAAAGGGACAGGCTATATTAATAAATCTGAATTCACAAATGCAGATGGTAGGTCAGTGAATCTCTAGTGGCCTTTGTTGTCACGTTGTTAAAAGCTTCAGGATTTGTCGAAATTGTTAAACAAGTGGTTTGTTGCAACATCGCTCCTTGTGGAGGCAACATGCAGATGCCGGCTTGAAACAAGATAGTTTATTCATCGGGAAAACTTTCATGCATGATGATGGAAAGTTTCATTTTTTTAGTCCAACATAATATTAAATCCGTCTCTGGACGAATACTTTTTGCAAGTGTTCGTACGGAGAGTTTTTTTTTTTACAGAGTGAATAATACTCGTCTGTAGTGAACACAGTGTGAAATATTTTTACTGCAAGATTCAACCGTAACGTGATTCGAAGTTATATGTAAGCTTCGACTCAATGTCAATATTGACATCAGGAGGTTCGCAAGACTGCAAAAAATGTAGAACGTTGTGGACACAGCTCAACTCATTAGGAAATCAGCCTCCCGTCTGTCGTCTGGATACACTTGCCAATACTGTTCACTCTAAGCTGCTTGCGTGCGGCCGCACAATAATTGAAGTGCTCCCCCACGCATAGCCTTAGTTGCTACGCATCTGGAATTTCTTTCTTTTAATATAAATATAATTGTGAAATTATGCTAATATAATTTTGAAATCTATGTTAATATAACTGTGAAATACACAATAATGAACAATGTGTTTGTGAACCTAATCCATAAAAATTATAAACGTACTACAAATTTCACCGCTGAGAAAAATCTATTTTGAATGCAGCTGGAGATCACGGACTCCAACAAGGCCTCAGCCACCTTGAAAAGAAAAGGCATAAGAGGGAATAATTTTAAGTAGTCTACGTACCCTCGTGGCAGTGTATTCAGGAGAGTTAAAGACTTCATGTTGCAGCTGTCGCCCTTGGCTTGACTACACTCGGATTGTTCACTGTAGACAACAGGAGACTGAGGGATAACCTATTGGAATTTGAAAGAAGTATGTTAATGGACATTAATATGGTAGATGCTCACAGTGCATTTCCCAAGCCCAGATATGTAAATCTGGAGGATATCTGTCTGAATTGTGATAGAAAATAGTTAAAGGAGAACTATGCATGGTTTGTTTTCACATAGAAGACGGTTCATGTATGGGGCAAGCGGCCTGAGGAAGTGGTATTATGGTAGAGGCTGGTATAAAAACAGCTACATAAAAATCTCGTTCGGAATGGTCGGGACTGGCGGAAGAACCTTGTCCAAGCCGTACTTCAGGATTCAATTTCCTCTTTCAGCTAAAGATCGACAAGAAAATTCTCTCAAAGCTTAATGGGAAATCATAAACAACAGAGAACCGAAATGCACGAAGCAGCTTGTTCATGATATCATGGAAAGTTTTCCTGGGTACATTTGGGCTGCATCTCAAAACATGGATTTGCACTTTTACTTTTTTAAAACAGCACTTAAATGGATGTAAGTTAAACAAGTGACTTCTAAGCCTTTACTTCTCAACTAAATGTTTCTTAGCCTGTTCTATAATGTTCGTGTTTCAATTCTATGACGTGTGCATTCCGGAAAGAGAAAAATGAGAAGCTTCATCACAACGTTAAGCGAAGGTTAACACGGCGACCTGCTGTACGGCTTGGCTCGAAATACCGGAAGTGCCTACTCCACTCTGTATCTCAATAAAATAAATAAATAAACAAATATAACATTCCGCACAGTGGATGTCCTCAAAAATGCAGCAACAATAGGGATCAACAGCTGGTGATGGAGAGAGAAACAGAACAATATTTCTGATTCGTAAGCCGATGAAAGATTATATTCCAAGGCTTTAACTTTGTTTCTCACCCTTGATTCGCCAAATAAACTCTTACGTTGTAATCCAAAGTATCGTGGAATTTGCAGTCCTTGCAAGTTGTTTGTAAAAAAGACCTCTTTAACAATGTCAGCGATCCTGATGGCTGTGGAAAGGTTTTATGTGAGAAAGCCATGCACATGAATAATATTACAAAATTCATGGGGCTACATCAGTAGCCCGATCCGTTTCTGGAGAAAATTAGTTCAATATCTCCGTTGTTAACTAGGACTGCCAAACCAAAATGACACAATGCAGAATACATAATGGATTACATTTTCCTCCATTTAGCTTTTATATCTTACCCCTAAACAAACCTCCCTTCACTCGACCCCCCCCCCCGAACAAACCATGGCAGCTAAAGTATTTATACTTTGTAATACAATACTTTACAAATACAAGTACTGACAGTTCACAGCCATACCCCACACTACTTCAAGACGAAGACCCACACACATCCACAACATGTCAGATGATCCCAAATACACTCATATTACAATTCGTCAACCACCCTGTGAGGTAAACCATATGCGTGTTAGAAGCGAGGCAACTTCCCAAGTACAATCAAATTCCCTCACCTCGTAGGTAATTCCTTAGGACTCTCAAATATGACAAGAAAGGTCCCCATTTCGAATAGAACTCTTTCACAGACCTCCCTCTGAGTGAATTTAATCTTTTCTAATTTCAGGAAAAAACATAACATCCTCCAACCAAGCAGCAGCAGATGGGGGAGTGGCCGATTTTCAGACCAGCAAGATTCTCCTACGGACTAAAAGCGATGTAAATACAATTATATCCGACTGGTTTGCATTTAAACCCAAAACATCACCTGCCACACCAAATACAGCTATAAGTGGGCAAGTTCTCAGTGTCACCCCCAAAAATTCACTGATAATTTTAAAAACCAGTGCCCAATAGCCACCCAGGCGAGGGAAAGACCAAAATGGATGCAATAATCCAGCCAGAGAGAAGTAACACCTGTCACAGGCAGCGTCTGTCCCAGGATATATAATCAGAAGTGGAAAGAGTGATCAGTTTCAAGTCCTTTGCGGTCAAGCTCTCTGAGGATCTAACCTGATTCCAATATATCTATGCAGCTATAAAGAAGGCAAGGCAACGACTATACTTCATTACGTGTTTGAAGATACGTGGTACATCAACAGAAACACTCCAAAATTTTATAGGTGTACTACGGAGAGCATTCTGACAGGCTGCATCGCTGTCCGGTATGGCGGGAGAGGAGGTGTGCACAGAACCGAAAGAAGCTGCAGAGGGTCGTAAATTTAGTCGGTTCCATCTTGGGTACTAGCCTACACAGTACTCAGGGCACCTTCAAGGAGAGGTGTCTCAGAAAGGCAGTGTCCATTACTAAGGATCTTCAGAACCCAGGACATGCTCCTTTTCCGCTGTTACCATCAGTTACGGGATACAGAAGCCTGAAGGTACACACTCAACGATGCAGGAACAGTTTCTTCCCCTCTGCCATATGATTCCGGACGTTGAAGCAGTGAATACTACCATTTTAAAATGTATATTGCTTCCTTATTTGCAAGGTTTTAATCTATTTAATATACGTGTACTCCAATAGATTTACTTATTTGTTAGTTTATTTTTCTTTCTCTATATTATGTACTGTATTGAACTGCTGAAGCTAAGTTCACAAATTTCAGGACACATTCCGGTCATAATAAACCTGATTCTGACTCCGAACTGTCGATTCAATTGTGACAAGCTAATTCTTTACCAGCCTGTCCACCTCTGTCCTCTATCGACAATTGTACAGACGAGCGTGCCTGTACCTCTCGGTCTGCGTGTTCTGCTTCAACGCCCAGTGCAAGCTATTGTGTAGTTCCTGCCCTAGTTTAACTAATCAACGTGCAACATTTTGCAAATGTCTCTGCAATTGCTTAGACCACTTTTGCAGTCCCTCGATTTAGTTGACTTTCACTCTCTGGTGCATCACTAATTCCACTACATCCGGACATTTATTAACATCTTAAAAATACTATTAACCAAATATTTCAGCGATGTCATGCAATACTGAAACCAGGATCTACCTCTTCAGTACATCACCAGTTGCAAGCCTTTACCCTTGGTATCAAATCTCCACGATGATTGTCTGATTCCTCTAGGAAACCAATTTTGTGCTCTTGTGTTCAATAGGCTGGCTCACTCTGGCTTCCATGTCGCTCAGCATTCTGTACTAGAGGGTGTTCCGGGACCTTGCAAAATTCAAATAAGATACTGTCTACAGCCCCGCCTACATCAATTTTCTGCTCAGTGTCTACAAAACAATTGAATCAAGTTTGTGAGAGATGATTTCTCATGCGATATCCATGATGACGGTTACTTTTACACTCTTTGCTTTTCTGAATTGTGAAAGATTCTGTTCTTCATTCCAGTATGTTTCCCAGCAGCGAGTTTCGTCTTGCCACCTGTACTTGCGGGCCTTCTTAAATGAATGTGAATTAGCCACTTTTCAATGCTGCGGTAGAAAAGTTCCTGCTTAAAGATGGAATTGATCTCTCGGTTGTTTAAAACGGGAGCTTCGCGGGCTTTAGTCCATTGTGCGGGGCCTATCAGAGGAGGCAACTGAGCTCGACGAACTAAATAAAAGTATAGAATCTATAAGCGGAGAGGCTACTGTCGGGAGTAGGCCAGTGGCGAGAGTAGAAACGACAGGCTTTGGCACATTCAGACTTCTGCGAGGTTAAGTGGGTAGGTGGACTTCGTTTTTGGCTTTTCTTTGCATTTTTTCAGGAATTTAGAGTATGTTGGTAGGGTTAGTATTTTGCTCTGGGTGTCAGACGTGGGAATCCCGAGAATCTTCCTGTCTCCTAAATTGCCACATCTGTGCCAGATGCACCGAGATGCGGCGCTAGACAGATCGTGTTAGGGGTCCGGAGGTGCGGCTGGATGACCTGCAGCATATTAGTGAGAATGAATAGGAGATAGACAGTAGCTACAGGAAGTTGGTCACCCCGAAGCAGCCGGAGTTAGATAAGTGGGTGGCGGCCAATAAAGCGAGGGAAAGAGCTCAGATAGTAGAGAGCACCCCTGTGGCCACACCCCTCAGTAATCGTTATCTCGTTTTGGAAGCGGTTGAGGGGGATGACCTGAAAGAGGACGACAACGGGGACCAGGCACTGTGGCACTGATGCGGTAGTCTTAGAGATTTCCGAAGTAATGGGAATATAAAGGAGGCGCTGTCAGCCTGGTAGAGGTGCCTGCATAGAGTGTTGCCTCCCAGGTGCCAGTGTAAGGGGTGTCTCGGATCCGCTGCAGAGCGTTATGAAGGAAAAGGGTGACCATCCAGATGTCGTAGTACACGTTGGTACCAATGACATAAGTAGAAAAAGTGAGGAAGTCCTGAAGAGAGAATTCAGGGAATTAGGTAGAAAGCTGAATAGCAGGTCCTCTAAGGTAGTAATATTAGGATTGCTGCTTGCCGAGGCAGGCGTCTCCAGTACCTGGTCGATTGGAAGGGATACGGTCCCGAGGAGAGCACCTGGATCCCCGGATCCTTCATCTTGGACTCTGTCCTCATCCGAGATTTCCATCGCAACAATATTAATAGTGATATCATGATTGCTGCTTGAGACACGTGGTAGCGAGAGCAAGAATAGCATGATCAGGCGTATTAACGTGTGGCTGAGAGACTGGTGTAGGGGGCAGGGCTCCAGATTCCTGGATCATTGGGGCTCTTCTGGGGGAGGTACGACCAAAACAAAAAGGACGGATTATACCTGCGTTGCATCGAACGCAGGACCCTGGCACGGAGACGGAGTTAGGATGCGGACGAGGGCTTGAGCATGACTTCAACTTGACACGAAGCGTTGCTGGAGTTGAACGGCAAGCGGGAAGGCAGGCGGCAGACAACCCTTATCTTGACACGGAGCGTTGCTGAGCTGAAAGGCAAATAGAAAGGAAAACGGCAGGCAATACTTACCCTGACACGGAGAGAAAGAGTTACACAGGTAAGACTTGGTAAGGAAGTAAAACTTAGAATGCACACTTCTAAGCGGCCCAGAACGTGAATTACCACATTGGCTAAAACAACGATCTTGCGAAGAGTGGATGCAAAGCCGGGAAACTTATGCTGCAGGTTTAACAGGGAATCAGGTGTGCCGCGGTCAAGGGGAATTTTGAAAATATGGGGAACTAACGGTCAGGACCGTGATAGTATCCCTCCCCCCACCTCAACGGGAGGCTTCAGGAGAACCACCAGACTTACCCGAATTGTCGCGATGGAAATCTCGGATGAGGACAGAGTCCGAGATGAAGGAGCTGGGGATCCAGGTGCTCTCCTCGGGACCGTATCCCTTTCAGTCGACCAGGGACTGGAGACGCCTGCCTCGGCAACGCAAATCCAGTATTCGCCGGACAGTGTAAGCTGGGTAGTCGTCGATGACTCAGGCGGGTGGAGGAGGTTCAGCAGGAGGGCAAAAAGGGTTGACAGACAGAGGTTTCAGTCGTAGTTCAATGAATGGGTGTTCTAATCCCTCCAGCCATTGCCTCCGCTCTTCCAAGGCATCTTTGGCGGCCAGGAACTCCCGGTTCCCAACGTCGTAGTTAAGTTCGGCGGGCTATAGACGGAGAGAGAAGAAGGCTAAAGAATCGAGCTTTCATTCTGCGACGAAGCGTTGGGAGAGGACCGCTCCCACCCCAGAGTCGGAGGCGTCGACCCACAATCAAATGGCGAGAGGGTCAGGTTGGACCAGGATGAGAGGGGAGGTGAAACGCCTCTTCAGCTCCGAGAAGGCTGAGTCGGCTTCGGGGGTCCAGTGCAAGAAGGTCGCAGGAGAGGTGAGCCGTGTAAGGGGTTCTGCCACCCGGCTGTAGTCACTGATGAAGCGACGGTAGAAGTTTGCGAACCCCAGAAATTGCTGGTGATGTTTGAGCGTCGTATGTTTTGGCCACTCGGCCACAGTCCATATCTTTTCGAGATCCGCCCTCAGCTGCCCGCTCGCATTGATGTACCCCAGGAAACTGACGGAACGGACATGGAACTCGCACTTCTCTGCCTTAACAAATGCTGTAGCTTGTTCTCCAAAAGCCTCTAAAGGACCTGACGGACACGGTGGGTGTGCTCAAGAACATTACGGCAGAAGATTAGGATGTCGTCCGAATAACAGAAATCAAAACGATTAATAAACTCTCTAAGGATGTGGTTCACCAGGGTTTTGAAGATGGCTGGAGCATTGACCGAATGACATGACCAGGTTTACGAAATGACTGAGGGAGGTATTAAAATATGCTTTCCATTCATCTCCCTCCCTTATCCTGACCAGGTGATAGGCATTGAGCCGGTCGAACTTGGAGAAAATAATGGCTCCGTGAAGGGGCTCAAAAGCAGAGCTGATGAGGGGTGGGATACTTATTCTTTATGGTGACGCTAGTCAGGCCACGCTAGTCAATGCACGGGAGCAGTCAGCTGTCTTTCTTCCTCACAAAGAAGAAAGCCGCGCCAACAGGGGAAGATGAGGGTCGGATAATGCCAGCCGCGAGGAAGTCATTTACGTAAGTCTCCATAGCTTCTCTTTCTGGTCGGGACAGGTTGTACAGCCGACTGGTGGGTAGAGAGGGTCCGGGGAGAAAGTGAATTGCGCAATCGTAAGGGCCGTGTGAAGGCACAGAAAGGGCCCGTTGCTTGCTAAACACTTCTCCCAGATCCTGATTCTCGACGGGATCCTTGGACAAGCCAGGAGGCTCAGAGGCGGTCGAGGTCATGGTGACGTTGACTTGGGAGGGGCAGATTGCAGACCAGAGGAATGGCAGAACGAGGTCCAACTGACTATCTTCCCGGTGGTCCAGTCGATATAGGGGTTATGGCGGCTTAACCAGGTGTGGCCAAGAGCTATAGGGGCTTGAGGAAAGGAAATTAAATAGAATCGTACCTGTTGCCGATGGTTTCCAGAGAGAAGGAGAAGCAGGGGCTCCGTAAAGTGTGTGATTCGGGCCAGGAGTCTTCCGTCCAGAGCACGGGCATTCGGGGGTTGGGGGGGGGGGAGAGTGGGGTGCACTGTGGCTCACGAGGAATTCCGGCTTGGAAGGTTAATATTTCATTCAAAAAGTTTCCCTCTGCTCCGGAGTCCTCTAGTGCTAACAGAGGCAAGGACTGTTGGTTGTAACACAAAGTGGCTTGAAGCTGCATCCGGGGTCGCGGTATGGATGGGAATGTTGTGTGGCTCACCAGGATACCCCCTGCTACTGGTGAGCCTTCCCTTTTTGGCCGAAGGGGGAATGTGGCAAGGAAGTGGACGTACTGGCCGCAGTATACACACTTATCCGCTCTCATTCTCCGGAGTTGTTCGAGAGAAAGGCGGTTCCGTTCCAGCTGCATGGGTTCCTTTCCCGGGGAGGTGGAAACAGCAGGGCTGGGAGCTACTCGGGGTGTAGAAGAACGAGAGAGGCTTGTGTTGGCGGGAGGCGGTAATGAATGCCGATAACTGGCCAAAGGTCGTGGACGACCAGCTCTTTCTGTATGGCGTTCTAGGAAGTCATTGTTCAACCTGGTGGCTAGGGAGATCAGGGAGTTCAGGCTGTCAGTATCATCTCTTGCCGCCAACTCGTCCTTCACCAGAACGCTGAGTCCATTCCAAACACCACAGGAGTGACTAATCGTTCCGCCCGAGTTGGCCGTTAACGGCCGGAACTCTACGAAATATTCGGTAAAACTGCGGAAGCCTTGGCGGAGAACGTGTAGATGCATGACGGTGTCTTTACCACGGACGGGGTGGTCAGAGATCATTCTCATTTCCTCAATAAAAATGGAGAAAGAAGAGCAGATATCCGGTTGGTTGTCTCAAACTGCTGTAAGCCACGCTAATGCACTTCCCCGTAGCAACTCCATGATATAAGAAATCTTTGCCTTCTCTGTGGAAGAAGTTGATGCCTGCTGTTCAAACACCAGGAAGCACTGAAAGAGGAAGGCCCGGCACTTCCACAATTCTCCCACGTAGTGCTCCGGCTCAGGTACGTGAGGCTCTCTGCGCGGCGATGTTGGTGACTCCTGGGGGGTGGCCGCTACAGGCTGTCTGGGCTAGCTTGGCTGGGTTCCAGGAGTAGGTTGAGTGAAATGAGCCGGGACACGCTCCACCTGGTTACCGATCTGCGTGACGTCAGCAGACAGCGAACGGAGATTCTCTCTGACCTCCCGGAGGAGATGGTCGTGCTGTCGCAGTAGAGAACCCTGGCCGGCGAGGGCTTGTTGAAGGATGGTTGTGTCCTCTGGGCCCATGGCAGCCAGATCGTTCTGTTGCACCAAAACGCAGGACACTTGCACGGAGATAGAGTTAGGATGCAGACGAGTGCATGATCGTTGCTGGAGTTGAACGGCAAGCAGAAAGGCAGGCGGCCGGCAACCCTTATCTTGACACGGGGCGTTGCTGAGCTGAACGGCAAATGGAAAGGCAAACGGCAAGCAATTTGTATCCTGACACGGAGTGACAGATTTAACCAGGTAAACCGCGGTACGGAAGTAAAACTAAATTACACAATCTTAACCGGCAGGGAACGCGAATTACTACATTGGCTAAAACAACGATCTGGCGATGAGTGGATACAAAGCCGGGATATTTTTTGCTCCAGGTTTAAATGAGAATCAGGTGTGCAGCAATCAAAGGGAATTAGGAGAATATGAGGAATTCACTGTTGGGACCGTGACAACCTGAACCCAAAGGGTCCAATATCCTAGCGGACACATTTAAAAGAGCTGTTAGAGAGCGTTGAACCTAATTTGGCAGTGGGTTGGAAATCGGAGTGATAGGGTCCAGGAAGGAGAGAACAGAAATGAATCAAATATAAGGTGCAACAGAGACTATAGAGAAAAAAAAAACAGGCAGGAGATGAGGCTTAATCACAGCCACTGGCGTGAGTTGCAGGGCAATACAGACGTGGTGCAGTTGAAACAGAAAACAACAAGTACTGGACTGAAAGTGTTGTAATTGAATGCAGGCAGCATACGGAACAAAATGGACGATTTTGAAATTCAGCTACAGATTGGCAAATACGACGGTGTGTTCATCTCTGAAACTTGGTTAAATGACGGCTGCCATTGAACGCCTAACGTCCAAGGAATTCCGGTGTATCAGAAAGACACGTTAGTAGGCAGAGTGGATGGTGTGGCACTATGTATAAGAAATCATATTAAATCATTAGAAAAAGATGACATAGGATTGGAAGGTGTAGAGACTCTATGGGTTGAGTTAAGAAATGGCAAAGATAAAAGGAGCCTAATCGCAGTTGTTTACAGTCCTCCAACGGCAGCTGGGATGTGGATTACAAATTACAGCAGGAGATAGGAAAAGCATGTAAGAAAAGCAATATCATGATCATCGTTGGGGATTTTAACATGGCAGTGGATTGGGAAAACCAGTACAGTACTGGACCTGAATGGAGAGATTTGTCGAATGTTCAAGGAATGGCTTTTTAGAACAGCTTGTTATTGAGCCCACGAGGGGATCGGCTGCGTTGGAGTGGGCGTTGTGCAACGATCCGGGGGTGATAAGAGAGCTTAATGTTAAGGAACCGTTAGGGAACAGAGATAACGATATGAGTGAGTTCACATTGAACGTTGAGAGGGAAAAATAAAATACAACATGTCAGTATTTAATGGAATAAAGGAAAGTACTATGCGATGAAACGAAAACTGGTTGAAGTTGACTGGAAATGGACATTTCTAGCAATGGTTGGAGATTCTGCAGAAAATCAGGGGAATGCAAGACAGGTATATTCCAAATAAGAACAAATTTTCAACGGGAAGAAGGACACTACTGGGACTGTCAAGTGAAGTCAGAGCCAAAGTTAATGCAAAAGAGAGGGGATCAAGGCCACGAAAGCAACTGGGAATATAGAGGATTGGGAAGCTTTTAAAAACTTGCAGACGGAAACTAAGAAGGTCATTAGGAATGAAAGGATGCATTATTAAAGGAAGCTGGTGATTACTATCAAAGAAGATACTATAAGTTTTTTTAGGTATATAAAGCATAAACGAGAGTCAAGGGTAGATATAGGACCAAAATAAAAATGACGCTGGAGATACTGTAATGAGAGATGCAGCGATGGCAGAGGAACTCAATGCGTATCCATCAGTCTTCTTAGTGGAGGACGTTCTTAAGGAAGTAGTTGGACAGAGAATGCGAAGGCATGAACAATGATCTTTCAAGAATCGATAGATTTTGCCATTATACTGGATGACTGGAAAATTCTATATCTTCCTCCGCTATTTAAAAAAGGATTGAGACAGCAGAAAGGAAACTATAGACCTGCTAGCCTGACATTAGTGGTTGGAAATTGTTGGAACCGAGAGCTAGGGATAAGATTACGGAGTACCTGGAGATACATGACACGATTGGTAAAAGCCAGCATGATTTCCTGAAAGGAAAATCCTGCCTGACAAGCCTGCTCCAATTCCTTGAGGAAATTAAAAGTAGTGTAGACAAAGCAGTTGCAGTAGACCTGCTGTCCCTTGATTTTCAGAAGACCTTTGACAAGGTGCCGCACAGGACGCTGCTTAGCAAGATAAGAGCCCATCGAATTACAGGGAAGTTACTTGCATGGGTAGAGCATCGGTTGGTATGCAAAAAACAGAGAGTGGGAATAAAGGGATCCTATTCCAGCAGGCTGCCGCTAACCAGTGGAGTTCCACAGGGGTAGGTGTTGGGACAGATGCTTTTTATGATGTTTGTCAATGAGATGGACTACGGTATTAATAAATTTGCCAATGACACAAAGACAGGCGGCGGAGCGGGTAGTGTTGAGGAAACAGAGCCCGCAGAAAGACTTAGAGAGTTTAGGGGAATGGGCGAAGTAGGGACAAATGCAATACAATATTGGAAAACGTATGGTCATGGACTTTGTTTTACGAATTAAACAGGCAAACTAGTATTTCGATGGTGAGATAATTCAAAATGCAGAGATGCAAAGGGACTTGGGAGCTCTTGTACCAGATACCCTAACGGTTCACCTCCAGGTTGAATCGGTTGTGAAGAAAGCGAACGTAATGTTGGCATTCATCTCTAGAGGAATGGAATATAAGAGCACAGGTGTGAGGCATTTGTGAGACCAGACTTTGAATATTGTGTGCAGTTTTGGGCTCCTTATTTTAGAAAGGATACGCAGAGAGTCATGAGTGCGTGGAATGGGCTGCCGGCGGTGGTGGTGGAACGGAAAGGAAAGGGTCTTTTGAGAGACTCCTGGATGGTTACCTGGAGCTTAGAAAAATAGAGGGCTGTGGGTAAAGCCCAGGTAGTTCTAAGGTGGGGACATGTTTGGCACAGCTTTGTGGGCCAAAACAGCTGTATAGTTCTGTACGTTTTCTATGTTCTATGTTCCATGATATACTGACATTGGAGATGGTGCATAGGAGATTCACGAGAGTGATTCCAGGAATGAAAGGGTTATCACATGAGGTACGCCTGGCAGTTATTGGACTGTTTTCACTGGAGTTCAGGGGAATGAGGGTGATATCATAGAAACATTCTGAATGTAAAAAGACCTGAACAGATTAGATATGTCAAAATTATTTCTCATGCTAGGGGATTCTAGTACTTGGGAGCACGACTTCAGGAATTAAGGACATCCATTTAGAAGTGAGATGCGGAGAAATTACTTCAGTAAGAGTGTGGTGTATCTGTGTAATTTGTTACCACGTGCGGGTGTCGAGTCCACGTGCCTCCTTCGACTACCCAAAGTGCTTTCGCCTTGCATTTCTTCATCACCTTTCCTGCTTATCTACTCCCTGCTTCCCCTCCGTCACCCCCTCATCTTTCCCCTTACTGGTTTTTCACCTGGCACCTACCAGCCTTCTCTTTCCCATCCTCCCCCCACCATCTTTATAGGGCAAGTGCTGAAGATGGGTCTCGGCCCGAAAGGTTGACTGTTCTCTTCCGTTAATGCTGCCCGACCTGCTGAGTTCCTCTGGCATGTTGGAGTCGGAGACGGGACTCTTCTTGGACACAGGACACAGAACAGAGAGTCGGGGATCTTTTGGGACACAGGACATAGAGCCGGAACTTTTCCTTGGATACAGGATATGCTGCCGGGGACATTTCAATGGATACAGGATATGCTGCCGGGGACATTTCAATGGATACAGGATATCCTGCCGGGACTCTTTTTGGACACAAGACACAGAGCATGGACTCTTCCTTGGATACAAGACACAGAGCTGGGACTCTTCTTAGACATAGGGCACAGATCCGAGCTTCTGGGTGTGGGTTCTGACAGGGTCTCTGACGACGTGTCAGGAACGGGGTCAGGATCGAACCCAAATGCAGGACGCAGACACTGAAGTACTAGGGGTAGGACAGGATGGGGATGCCATGGCATGCAAGGGGTAGGGCAGGCGGGGCTGGATCCCGGAGGTCAGGCGAGGCGGGAGGATCCCAGAATTCGGACGAGGCAGGGGGATCCCAGAGTTCGCGGCAGGCAGGGGGATTCCTCATGATACCAGAGTTCATGGCAAACAGGGGGATCCCCGAGTTCGCGGCAGGCAGGGGGATCCCTCATGGCGGGCCGCATGGATCCCGGGCAGGGCAGCCTCCCAGGCGGAAACACGGAGGCCTGGGCTAGGCGCGGACACCTGGGCAGGTGCGGGGCACAACACTCAGGGAGCAATAGGTGGAAAGGGCAGAACCCCACGCTGGGCAGCGGCAGTCCAGCCGGACCTGCCCGACGGAGGCAAGGGGTCAGGAGGAAGCTGGGTCCAGGGTGAGCAGCAGGACTACCGTGATATACCGGGTACATTGGTAAAAGCAACCGACAGCGCAGGCAAGGCGAATAGGGCGTAACAGCGGGACCAGCACCCAGGAGAGAAGCAAGGCAACAAGACCAACCGGATAGAGCATATACAGAACAGGCCAGTAACCAGGGCAGAACAGTATTCCGAGCAGGGTGGCAACCAGGGCAGAACAGGATACAGAGCAGGGTGGCAACCAGGGTAGAACCGGTTCCGGTGCGGGGAAAACAGGTACAGTCAGGATTCAGAGCCGGCGGTCCAGGTACAGAGCGGGTTAAACCAGCTTCGGAGCAGGACGACCCCACAACTAGGCTCAGTCCCCTTGTCCTTATAAACACCTGCCTCCTAATAGGCAACAGGTGTACCTCCTTAAGCCCAGATGATCCAATGGCTCCGTGTGACAGGAGGGCTGGCTGCAAGGCCCGGAGTCTGGAATCCACGGACCGGAGCAACACCCGGAAGGCAGGATCCGGACCGGCAACACGAGGTTACTGATCAGGTCGGTCCAGCAAGGATTCACTGGACCCCAGAGCTATTTCTGGTGCCAGCTCGAAACAAGAATCAGATGCCTTAATTGAGGCGCCCAACAGAACAAGGAAACTATGGAATAGCTGGAAAATGGTGTCCATGGACCGGACCGTGAACCGGAATGCAGACTACACAGGCCAGACCGTGACAAAGATAGACAGGTTCTTGATAATCCAGGGTATCAAAGGGTATTGGGCGAAGGCAGGGGAGTGGGGCTGATTGGAATAATTGGATCAGCCCATTATTGCAAGGCGGAGCAGACTCGATGTGCCGAATAGCCTGCTTCAGCTCCTATTTCTTAACGTCTTATGGTCACATTAAGAAATGGCGGAACAGACCTCATAGGCAAAATGGACAGAATCTGCTCCTATATCTTATGGTGTCAGAGTCCAATGGTTGATTGGCTTGATCGGCATCCTCGTTTTTCCGCCCACCTGTGCCCCTTTCTTTCCATTTGCTGCTTGAAGATTTGCCTGAATGACAGGTGGCTGGGGTAGATTTCCCATCGCGAATCATTTACTAGCTTCGTTCACCCAGGTCACTTTGCATCTTAAACTCTTCGGCGTTTCCACTCACAAATGCTGGTTCCATTTCTACATTTAAGAAAAAACTGCTGAATGTCATGTCTTATTATTAATTGACAAGATCTCCACCGACGAACAAAACACATAAACAGCCGATTGTCATTACCTTGAATCGCAAAGTCACAAATCCAGACCAATTGAACAAACAAATGTGAATTGCTGCTGATATTTTCTAAAATGCTTTTCATAACGTGTTCATTGTGTCACGTACCCCGTGACTGCGTTACCAAACCAGCAGAAATTGAATAATACGTTAGAGTCTGGTATTACTGTAACTAAAAGTGTATATTAACAAACTAAGTAAGACAGTACGATAAAATGCAAATATACATATAAAACAGGTTAGCAATTACATATACAGGTATGGAAATAGGAATCAAAAACAAGCTCTATCAAAGTCTAGGGGTAAATGAATATTCTTACGATGGTGCAGAGCAGCTCAGTTCAGTTTAGTTTAAGTCGAGGTAGTTGCTGTTGTACCGTTGGGGGGGGGAGGAGAGAGAGAGCGAGAGAGAGAGAGAGAGAGAGAGAGAGAGAGAGAGAGAGAGAGAGAGAGAGAGAGAGAGAGAGAGAGAGAGAGAGAGAGAGAGAGAGAGAGAGAGAGAGAGAGAGAGAGAGAGAGAGAGAGAGAGAGAGAGAGAGAGAGAGAGAGAGAGAGAGAGAGAGAGAGAGAGAGAGAGAGAGAGAGAGAGAGAGAGAGAGAGAGGTGATGAAGTTACAGGCAAACCTTCCGTTGTCTTCTTGTCCTGTTGTGGGCACCGACTGTGACCCCTCCGTACCAGGCCAGACCGTTCTTCAGTGGTGAACCTGTCACCCAGGCGAAGATGGACCCACACTCAAGCCCCCACCAGTCTGACTTCACACACTCTGAGCCTCTGATCGATTCCCCCGACCCCAACCCCCCCCCCAGCTTCGCGTGGGTGCACAATGCTCTTTCAGTGTCCCATGGTGTGTCTGCTTGTGTCTCAACAGATTTGCTTTTTATCTCCCCTGACGGTGCCAGCCGTCCATCCTGTCCATCACCTGGTCCCGCCTTGCTGTCTCAGCAAGAATCTTACAAGCAGGGAAAAATGTCCTTAGAGCAAGTGTAAACAGCTATCCAAAAAGCCATGATACTAAAACATCTCTCTCTCTCTCATTATCAGCATCTGCAGCAGAATGCCTCCTCCCTCGTTTTCTCTTTCTCTCGTTAGCAGCATTGTTCACAGGGTGGTCAACTCTGGACCCCATCTCAGCCTGGTTTGCTCATCACACATCACAATAGTCAGCTCTCTTCATTGTTATTTCAACCCTGTAGCATTGTTTGCCAGCATTGTCGAATATGCTGCATACAAAATGAATACTTTCTAAAGATTATAGAAAAGCACAAGAGTGCACAGCATTGCGAAACCCTCTTCTGCAATTGTTTCTTAATGCACTTTATGGAAAAAAAAAACAAATTTCAGAAGCTGTGGCTACAATAAATGTATACGTATATCAACATGTATGACTATTGGCCCACTCATTCACGAATTAATATTACACATCTGAGTAAATATCATGTTGAAATTCATGCTTACTATGTTTTCACCGGTAATCCTATCAATGTCTTAGGTGTTACTTAACTTAAAAGATTCAAAAGGAGAAAATGTTCAGGTCACAGAACGATGTGAAATAAATATTATATTTGTGTGGCCAAATGACTGTGTGACCCGATGGCAACATAAGAAGGAAACAACAAATAAGTGATGTTAGCATCTCGTAAGCATCCACTGAATTGTGGTCCCACCCACACGGAAACAGGTATATACGGGTATTGAATTCACTTGTTAAAACTTCATGTTAGCGCAGTGTGTATCTGAAATAAAATAACAGTGAATAAAGTTGGTACCTCGTAAGGCAAATTTTAACTCTTCCGATCTGCTGGAATGCGAAGGTAGCATTTGATTGTCTTGTAGGTTAGGGTCCTCCGGCGGGTAACTCAACATAGATACAGGGACAGTACTATATTTACATATTGGAATGCAGGTGGGTGGGCAATGAGTTCCCAGAGGCCATCCTTGTGCTTTGCTCTTTGTGGATAGAACGTACAGGTGCCAGATTGGAATAACATTGTTTATTCACAGAATACCCTTTCTGCATGAAGATGAGAGGAATCATATTTTCCCAACCAAATTTTTACATCCGTCTATAGATGACTCTATATCGACGATTCAAAATGAAGAGGTTTTCTCCAGAGAGGTATAATACTCGTATCTAATGAGCACAACGTGAAGTTTTTATCCAGCAATATTCAGCTTTACCATTATTCAAAGCTATATGTAAGTTTCGAATCAATGATAATACTGTACCCAAAATGTTGACAGCGGGAGGATGCCTAAAATAGTAAAAAATGCAGAAGGTTATGAACACAGCTCAGCTCATCCGGAAACCAACCACTATCGACTCTAATCTGCGCGGGTGCGCCCCGCGTGATAACTGAAGAGCTCCCCACACGTAACCCTTGTTGCTGATATAATTTTGAAATCTATGTAATTACAATTATGAAATACCCTGTAATTAATTGTGTTGGCGTATATAATCCATATCTTTTCTAAATAATAAACTTACCACACCCATCACTGTGTAGCATTTTAGAGCTTCAACGTATTTATATTGTCAGTGTTACAAGTTACAACGCTGTTAGAAATTGCAACAATAAGCTCAGAATGGAAGTCAGTAGATGATTATTAATAAATTGCTAGTCTGCACATAATCCTTTTAAAAGCCATGACAAAATGTCCTGCTTGGAGCAATTGTTGATCCACGTTGCTATTAAACATTACGTGGAGAGAATGTTGGTTCCCTCCCCCTAAGAAAAGCAACCAGGCTAATCAAGATCATATCCTCTTCAGAGATTAGTGAAGGGTCTCGAACCGTAACGTTGTTTGTTTATACCTCTCCATATATCAGGGATTTCAACCTTTATATGCCATGGACCTCCACCATTAACGAGGGGTTCTTTCGACCCCCGGTTTGAAGCCCCTATCAGGGATGGCGCTTGACCAGCTGAGTTCCTCCAGCATTCTACGTTAGTTACTCAGAATTTCAGAATCTTTTGTGCTTCTGATTTGCTCTTCCGTGAATAGTGACAGGATATGCTGGAGGGATCTCAGAAGCGTTGATGCACAAACGGATTTTAGGGTGCACGTAACGACGACACATCAGGATCCAGATATTGACAAGTGTTGGGACATAATATTGTACGAGTAGAGAACGTCTCGGCCGGTCTTGGAACGTAGTCGGCTCTTTGGGTCATCCCAGTTAGCACGTGGTAGAGGTAGAACGATTGCAAAAGAGATTTTATGGGGCATTGCCTTGGATGGAAGATTTTAGTGGCACGGAGAGATTGGATAGACGTGGATTGTTTGCTCTGGAGTTCAGGTGACTGAGGGATAACCTTATGAATTAAAAAAAAACAATTGCTACGGACATTAACATACCGGATGCTCATAGCTTATTTCTCAAGACTGGGGATCCAAATCTGGAAGACGCAGCTGTGAACTGAGAGAAAAAATATCAAAAGGGGAACTGGGCACGGCATGGTGTTCAGACCGAGGATATGGTAGGTATATCGAGAAAATGTTGTTAGAGGTGTTGGAGGAAGTGGTACCATACTGCAGGCAGGTATAAGAACGGCTACATGAATATTTCGTTCTGCTTGGATAAAACGGGTGGAAGAGCCCTCTTCCGTGATGCACTCCAGGATTCAATGCTTTCTGTAAAGATCTACAACAAACTCCTCGTGCAGGATAACAGGAAATTACAAATTGTGTAGAATAGAAATGCACTAACGAGTCCGCTGATGATATCATGGAAAGCCTTTGTGGTTAAAATTTACATGTGTCTCAAAAATCGATTTGCGGATTGTTGGCTTTTTTTTAAAGCTCGACGTTTAGGTTACAGACAATGGATTAATTTTTTAAAAGTGATTTCAAAGCCTTGTCATCACAACTGAATGTTTCTAATGTTGTTCTGCGAGATCTGTGTTTCGATTCTACGGCGTGTGCATTCTAGAAAGAGAAAAATGAGAGGCTTCACCACAATGTTAAATAAAACAGAGTTTTAAGTTTAATCTTTAACTATATCAATTGCTGACAGCCTTCCAAGCATGAACAGTTACATCATGAGCATCTATTTGGAGAATGATTGCGCTTTATTTTCATTTAAGGCCAAGAATAATGAAATGTTGTCGGATATAGACGTCAGATCACGCCTGAAACAAAGAAGTGGCCGTTCTATGAATAAAATGATATTATTTGAGTAATTACTTTCACAACCGAGCTTGATTCTGGACTGACATATCTATGTAAATGACTTTGAAATGTTCTCAAACTTGCAGTATGGTGTTTGTAGACATCAGTTCGCTTCGAATCAAAAAAATAATCTAAATGGAAGCAAAATTTGCCTGACAGGCGAAGAAAACCTGAAAATTATAACTTCATCACCCCCATTTATGGCCACGAATAGTGAGGCAACACTGAACTTGCGAATCGGTTAGGGTCGTTCTCTGTAACCAGAGCTACCGATTGGGCCTCGTCTACATTGATGAGACCCGACGTAAAGTGGGGAGCACCTTTTCGAGCATCTCCAGTCCATCCCAAGAAGCGGAATTTGCGACTAGCCAATTTTTTTTTATTCCTATCCATTCACGTTCCGACATTTCGATTCATGTTCTCTTCTTAAGCCTTCATGGGGCTACTCTCAGAGTGGGCGAACAACACCTCGGATTCAGCCTGAGTAGCCTCCAACCTGACGACATAAACATCGACTTATTTATTTATCCCTCTCATGTCTCCTTTCTGTTCCCACCTCTGTCCTCTTATCTTCACTGCTCTGCTGCCTATAACCTCCATTTCTGTCCCAATGCCTTTCTTTTCTCCTGTAGTCTACTCTCCTCTCCTATTAGATTCCTTATTCTTCAGCTCTTTGCATTTTCAACCTCTTACCTCCCAGGTTCTTACTTCATGCCACCGCCCAACCGCACACGTTCCTTTCCCCCTCCCTCAAAGCCCCGTCAACCTGGCTTCACCCATCACCCTCATCTCTCTTCTGTTCTCAACTCCGTTCTCTTTTCTTCTCTGCTGTCCTGACGATAACTTCTTCTCTTGTCTCACTTCCTTCCCTTTCTCCCGTAGTCTCCTCTCCTAATGGATTCCTTATTCTCCAGCTCTTTGCATTTTCAACCTCTTACCTCACAGCTTCCTACTTCATGCCTCCGTCCAACTGCACAAGCTTCTCTCCCCTCCAGCCTCCACCACCAAAGTACGCTCAACCTGGCTTCCCCTACCTCCTGCTAAATTGTCTTTGTTCTCACCGCCTTTTTATTCTGGCATATTCTTCCGTCCTTTCCAGCACTAATGAAGGGACTCTGACCGAAACGTTGACCGTTCATCTATTTCTAGAGATGCTGTCTGGTCTGCTGAGTTCACTTTGTGTGTGGTGCTCCAGATTCAAGTATCTGCAGGATCTCCTGTGTTACTGATACGAATGCTCTTTTATCAATCCTTTGAGAAAACATTCGACATTATCGGAAAACAGGAACACTGGGAGCTAAAGGTAACGTGCTGTATCTGACGGAGAATTGCTTAGACAGCTGCCGCTGAGAGAAGGGAAGACGGAGTACACAGAATGCTGAAATCCCTTTGGTCTTGTACCCAATCGTCTCAGTATGTTTTCAAAGTCTTGAATGAAGTAACACAAGACCATGGGGATGAATATTGGGTAAGATAGCGCAGTAATTTCTGGACGTCAACAGCAAAATATTACAAAAATCCGATGTCTGCAAAAACTAGAGGCAACCGAAACATGTCTAAGATTTCTGTTGGTTCCCCCCCCCCCATGAATGGTTGCAAATTAAGGAACTGATTTTATTTCCCATTCATTGATTCTCCCTGCTCTACCGATCACCATTCACGTTACAGTGTAAGTAGAGTGGAATTTGCAATCGTTGCAAGATGTCTGTAAGTACGTTTTATCGATGACAATGTTCCTGATAGCTGGGGAAAGAGTTTATATGATAAAGGGATGCACATAGTAATAGTCATATATTGCACAAAATTACTCAATTCGAGGGGATTCACGAATAGTCCGACACGTCTCTTGTGAAAGTCAATCCAATAGCCTTTCGTGTTCAGTGGGAATGTCAAATCCGCACATTTCGAACATCTGATTTTATTGATAACTGTCAAATCTTCCCAAATCTTCCAAAACGAAAACAAAGAACAAAGATTTAAAAAACTTAAAACTCCAAAGAATTGTTTTTTTTCATAGTTATGGATATTTTCAAACAGATTAAACATCGTTTTTAGCAGTGAATAAATTTCAATTATCAAGTATTTGAGGATTTCAATACAATTTGGCTAATACTTGTAAGGTGAATTTTAAACTGATGACTCATCTGTACTTTGTTTTACCCTCGACTGGGATTCTCATCATTTCCTTCTATTTATCAGTAAGGAATATTCCCGTCACCTCCAAAAGTCAGGTAGGTAGATTTCCCACACAAATTAATTTCATTTGAGCGGGACAGTTGGTTATGTCATTTGTTGATTCTTTGTCCAGTGAATGCAACTTTTTTCAGCATTTTTACTTGTGTTTTGTTAGCCTCAAAAGCAGATTTAGCCAAATTGGAATAATTCCCTCCAATCTTAAAAGTCTCAATCGGCGTAACTGAATCCATGTTCTGAAAATTTCCAATGCTGCAAGATATGGCAGAAGTTTCGTGGTGAAAGCAGGGGCAGAAGGTATTTATAGAACCAGACAGCAGGAATCAGTAAAATGTAAAGAAAGGCAGAGGCACATTTACCATCCTGAATGTGAAATACGCAGACGTCCGCGTGTGTTACTGTCAAGTGCAAAGTCAACAACAAATGTTAGGAAATGGAAGAGGCTCTCAGCGTTTTGTGTTAAGTAAATGCTGTTACACCTGGAAGTGGAAAATTTTCAAGGTTTTGCATTCTAGAAAAAGCTAAGATTGCAGAAATGTGGTGAAATTGTATTGCTAGTTTAAACATTTCTGCGACTGATTCGCATTACAGTTTTTAAGAGAAAGGAAAAACAGTAATTTAGGATGTCCCACTACGTTATGCCTGTATTCCTACACAACGCCCCACCCTGCCCCCGCCTTGACCTATTCCTGCAGACAAATTGAAAGCGAAGCGTTGTCGAGGTTAAACGATTCCGCCCGTTCTTCAGCCTTCTTTTACACCACCACTAATAGGCTCCTGCAATTGCTTAACCGCGTAGCCACAAATATTTATACAAAAGTTTGTAAGTAATTAGTAAATATCGTTCACTCCTCCAAATCCCGAAGAACTTTTGTGGAACGGGGAACATCTAACACCGTAATCAACAGTTCAGTATAGTCCCAGAGGAATATATTCACCTTTCAACTAAAGCCCAAAGGGAATCAAAGCCACTTCATTAATGTCAATTGCGGGGCAATTGCGTTATAACTCTACAGTGAGAAACACAGCTTGACCCGTATGCTGCTCCACAATGCTGATCTCATTGAAACTAGCATAGTTATGTAGATTCACTGCCACTCATTTTGCGTGAATACGAAAATAACCAAGAAGGGCAGAGGTAGGAACAAAAATGGTCAATTTTAAGAAGAAATAAAGCCAGTCCTAGCACGCGTAAATCTGCTAGGTTTATTCCGTTCAGGTGTGCGTTCCCCACCTGTCACCAACACACTTGTTTTGTCATGTTTACTTGCTCCCTGAAACAAATATTAACTAACAAGCTCAGGGGAATCCAAACGACTGCAGTGAAAGCCATTGAGAGTGGTAGCGTGAGGCGGAGAATACATACGATCAAATAATAGCTAAATATTCGACGTCTCCCTTCATTCTGTTGCAGCTCCCCCAACTTCGCTGAAAATCATTCGAGTTAAAGAAACTTCACCCAAGTCCCGGAAACTCACGTGTAAAACTGCAGCATTTTATCCGAAGAAATTATAGATCTTTTAACTATGTCAACGATCCCGATGTCTGGGAACGACTTTATGTGAGAAAACCATTGACATGAATTTTATTACATAATTAAAGGGCTGACATCAGTAGTCTGATTCGAAATTTGAGGAAATTAGTTTAATAGTCTCCAGTGTTAACTCGGTCTGTGAAATCGAAATCGATTTAGAAGGGTGATTCCTTTTTTTTTGGCTAAATTTGAAGCGACCCAAATATTTCATCCCAACGGAGAAATATAAGTTTTTCTTAGTTATCAGTACTTTCGAAGACATAAATACATTCTTTCAGCACACATTTCAATTAACAAGCACCAGTAGAATTGAAAACAATTTAGCCAACATTTGTAAAGTGTATTTTAAACTCATAAGACATTTGTACTTCGTTTTCCCCTCGAATGCGATTCCCATCATTCTCTTGTTGTCAGCGAATATACCTTGCAGTTCTAAAATCCAGCTCGGTATTTGTGCACCGAAATTTATTTCATTGGTGTGGTTCCACTCTTTGCTTTCGGAGCTCCCCTCCCTCGTTGCGTCACAATACTCTGTCCCTTTTTTAGGGAGAGAGAGAGAGAGATGGGGCATGTTGTATTGGTTGGCTAGGCGATTAGTTTCTTCTGTATTTTCACCAAAGAATTCACAACACACTGTTTCGTCAACGATTTGCACAGTTCAACATGACGTCCCAGATCCTGTACTCATTGCCACAATTTGCATTCAATGTCAATAAGACAAAAGAGATGATTGTGGACTTCAGGATGGGTAAGACGAAAGACCACACACCAATCCTTATACATGAATCAGAAGTGGAGAGACCGAAAGAAGCGACAGAGGGTCGGAAAATTTAGTCGGCTTCATCTTGGGTATAAGCCTACAAAGTACTCCGTGCATCTTCAAGGAGAAATGTCGCTGAAAAGCAGTGTCCATTATTAAGAATCCCCAGTGCCCAAGGTATGCCATTTTCCCACTGTTAACGTCAGATAGGAGGAACAGAAATCTGAAGGCACACACTATGCGATTCAGTAACAGCTTCTTCCCCTCTGTCATCCAATTCCTAAATGAACATTGAACCCGTGAACACTACCGATTTTTAAATACATATTATTTCTATTTTTATACGTTTTAATCTTTTTAATATACACAAAGTCTATTAGATTCATTTATTTCCCTTTCTGTAGATTATGTATTTCATTGATCTGCTGCTGCTAAGTTAACAAATTTCACGACACATGTCGGTGATAACAAACCTGATTGTTATACTGTACTGGTTCTCATTTCGAACCGTCGATTCAATGTTGACAAATAACTTCTTTACCAGCCTGTCCACGTCTGTCGACAATTTTACAAATCAACCTGCCTGTACCTCTCAGTCACCGTGTTCTCCTTCAATACCCAGGGAAATCCATTGTGCAATTCCTGCCGTAGCTTAAATAACCAAAAAGCAACGAACCAATATTTGCAAATATCCGAGTTGAAATCTATCTCTAATTGCTTGGCCCACTTTCCTAGTTCTTTGTCTTAGTTAACTTTCCCTGTCTGGTGGATCACTAATTCCACTGCACCCTGAAATTTATTAACAATCTAAAAATACTACTAACTAAATGTTTCAGAGATGTCAGAGAATACTGCAACCAGGGCCTACCTGTTCAATACATTAGTTGCAGGCCTTTACTCTTGGTATCAAATCTCCACTATCACCGTCTGATTCCCTAGTAAACCAATGTTGTGCTCCTGTGTTCAGTTGGCTGGCTCACCCTGGCTTCCGTGTCACCCAGCATTCTATACTAGACTGTCATACGGGACCATGCAACATTTAATTAAGATATTGTCCACTGCCCTCTCCTTAGCAATTTTATGCCCAACCTTTTCAAAACAACTGAATCAAATTTGTGAGAGAGAATTCTCCATGAGAAGCCCATTGTGACAGTGACCTTTAGGCTCTTAGCTTTTCCAAATTTTGATAGATTGTGTCCTTCATTCAGTATCTTTTCCCGGCACCGATATTTGGCTCACTACCTGTACTTGCGTGCCTGCTTAAATGAATGCGCTTTAGCCACTTTTTAGCGATCCGGTGGCAAAATCCTGCTTAAAAACGGTACTGGTACCTCTGTTATTTAAAACGAGATCTTCCCGGACGTTGGTCCATTGTGCGGGGCCTATCAGCGGCGGCAACTGAGCTCGATAAACTAAAGTACAGAATGGTTAAGCGGAGCGGCCATTGCCAGGAATAGGCCAGTGGCGAGAGTAGAAGCAAACGGCTTTGGCTTGTTCAGGCTTCGGAGGGGTAAGTTGGTAAGTCGACTTCGTTTTTGCCTATTCTTTATATTTTCTGAACATGTTGGTATGGTTAGTATTTTGCTCTGGGTGTCCGATATGGGAATCCCGGGAGTCTTGCAGTCTCCCAGATGGCCACATCTGCGCCAAGTGCACCAAGATGTAGCTCCTGACAGACCATATCAGGGATCTGGAGCTGCGGCTCGATGATCTTCGGCTTATTAGGGAGAATGAACAGGCGATAGATAGAGCTACAGGGAGTTAGTCACCCCAAGGCAGCAGGAGTTAGATAAGTGAGTGTCGGTGAGGGAAGCGAAGGGCAGAGCTCAGATAATAATGAGCGTCCCAGTGGCCATCCTCCTCTGTAATTGTTATTTCATTCTGGAAGCGGTTGAGGGGATGACTTGACAGAGGACGACCATGACGATCGGGTCTGTGGTCTGAGAGAAAGAAGATGATGAATGCGGTAGTCATAGGGGGTTCTATAATAAGGGGAACAGACCGCAGGTTCTTTTAGCTTGATGTACGTGCCTGCATGGTGTGTTGCCTTCTAGGTACGAGGGTAAGGGTTGTCTCAGATAGGGTGCAGAGTATTCTGAAGGGAGAGGGTGAACAGCCAGAAATCCTGGTACACATTGATACGAATGACAAATGTAGAAAAAGGGAGGGGTGTGAAGAGAGAATTCAGGGAGTTAGGTAGAAAGCTGAAAAGCAGGACCTCCAGGGCAGTAATCTCAGGATTGTTGTCTGTGCCACGTGCTAGCGAATGCAAAAATAGCATGTTCAGGCGAATTAATGTGTGGCGGAGAGACTGGTGTAAACGGCAGGGCTTCAGATTCCGACATCATCGGGGCATATTCTGGGGGAGAAACTTCCTGTACGAAATGGAGGGGTTACACCTGTACCCGAAGGCGTCCAATATTCTACTGGGCACATTTAATAAAGCAGTTAGGGAGTGTTTTAGCTCATTTGGCGGGGGGATGGGAACCTGAGTGATCGGGCTGAGGAAGGGGAAACAGAAATAAATCAAAGATAGCGTGCGACAGAGATAATACAAAAAGCAGGCAGGAGATGAGGTTTAATCACAGCCAGTGGCGTGAGTTACAGGGCCACAGAGTCGCGGTGTAGTTAAACCAGAAAACAACAAATACTGGACTGAAAGTGTTATATTTGAATGCACGCAGCATAAGGAATGAAACGGACAATCTTGAAATTCAGTTGCAGATTGGCAAATATGATATTGTGGCCATCTCTGACGCTTAGCTAAAAGATAGCTGCAATTGGGAGCCTAACGTCCAATGATATACAGTGTATCCTAAAGACAGATTAGTAGACTGAGTGTGTGGTGTGGCGCTGTGTATAAAAATCATATTAAAGCATTAGAAAGAGATGACATAGGAATGGAAGGTCCAGAGAGTGTACTGGTTGAGTTAAGAAATGAAAATGTAAAAGGACCCTAATTGCAGTTGTATTCTGGCCTCCGAACAGCAGCTAGGATGTGGATTACAAATTACAGCAAGAGATAGAAAAGGCGTGACAGAAACGCAATGTCATGATAATCGTTGGGATTTTCACATTAAAGTGGGTTGAGAAAGCCAGCTCAGTACTGGACCTCAAGAGAGAATTTGTAGAATGTCCGAGGGATGGATTTTTAGAACAGCTTGTTGTTGACCCCAGTAGGGGATCGGCTGTGCTGGATTGGGTGCTGTGCAATGATCCGGAGGTTATAAGAGAGCATAAGGTTAAGGAGCCCTGAGGCAAGAGTGATCACAATATGAGAGCGTTCACAGTGAAATTTCAGAGGGAAATGTAAAATCCAATGTGTCTGTATTTCAGTGGAATAAAGGAAATTACAATGGCATGAGAGGCGAACTGGTTGAAGTCGACTGGATAGGGACATTTGCAGGAACGACAACAGAGCAGCATAGCTGGAGTTTCTGGAAAAATGAGGGAAGCGCAGGATAGATATATTCCAAATAACAAGATATTTTCAAAGGTAATAAGGACACTACCGTGGCTAACAAGGGAAGTCAGAGCCAAAGTAATAGCAAAAGATAAGGCATGCAAGGAAGCCAGAGCTAGTGGAAAGATAGCGAATTGAGAAGCTCTTAAAAACTTGCAGAGGGAAGCTAAGAAGTTCATTATGAAGGAAAAGATGAATTTTGAAAGGAAGCTGGCGACTGATATCAAAGAAGTTACTTAAAGTTTTTTCATGTACATAAGGGCTGAAAGGCAGTCGAGGGTAGATACAGGACCAATACAAAATGATGCTGGAGATATTGTAATGACAGATGCAGAGCTGACAAAGGAACTGCATGTGTATTGTGCGTCAGTCTTCACAGTGGAAGACGTTTGCAGTATACCGGACAATCAAGAGTGTCAGGAAAATGAAGTTTGTGCAGTGAAAATTACGACTGCGAAGGTGTCACGAAGCTTAATGGTGTGAGGGTGGATAAATGTCCTGGACCTGATGGAATGCACCCTTGAGGTCTGAAGGAACGAGCTGGAGAGATTGCGGAGGGATTATTGATTATCTTTCAAGAATCGATAGATTCTGGCATTAGAAGCCTGGAAATATAGAAAACCTACAGCACAATAAAAGACCTTCGACCCACAAAGTTGTAGCGAACATGTCCTTATCCTAGAACTACCTGGAACTACCCAGAGCTCTCCATGTTTCCAAGCTCCATGTTTCTATCCAAGAATCTATTAAACGATCCTATCTTTTCCCCCTGCACCAGCGCCGCTGGCTGCCCATTCCATGCACTCACCACTCTCTGTGTAAAAAACTTAACCCTGACATCTCTTCTGTGCCATCTTCCAAACACCATAAAACCATGCCCTCTCGAGCTAGCCAGTTCAGCCCTGGGAGAAAGTATCTGCCTATCCACACGGTCAATGCCTCTCATTATCTTGTACACTTCTATCAGGTCAGCTCGCATCCTTCGTGGCTCCAAGAAAAAAATGTGCGAGTTCACTAAACCTATTATTAGAAGACGTGCTCTCCCATCCATGCAACAACCATGTTGGTATAACATCATTAAACCAGATGACTAGAAAATGGCAAATGCTATTCCGCTATTTAAGAAGGATGATGAGGGAGCAGAAAGGAAACTATGGATCTGTTAGCCTGGTATCAGTGGTTGGGAAGTTATTGGAATCGATTGTTAGGGATGAGATTAAGATGTATCTGGCGGCACATTACAATATAGGCCATAGCCAGAATGGTTTAATGAAAGGAAAATCCTGCCATTTTTTGAGGAATTTACAGGCAGGGTAGACAAAGGATATGTGGTAGATGTTGTGTACTTGGATTTTCAGAAGGCCTTTGACAAATTGCCTCACAAGAAGCTGCCTGGCAAGATAAGAGCCTATGGAATTACAGAGAAGTTACTAGCATGGGGGGAGCATTGGCTGCTTGGCAGAAAACAGAGAGTGGGTATAACCAGATCCTATTCTGGCTGGCTGCTGGTTACCAGTGGAGTTCCATAGCGGTCAGTGTTGGGACTGCTGCCTTTTCCGAGGATTTTGAATGAATTGGTCTACGGTATTAATGGATTAGTGACTAAATTTGCCAATAATACAAAGATAGGTGGAGGAGTGGGTAGTGTTGAGGAAACAGAGAGCCTACAGAGATACTTAAATTGTTTAGGGGAATCGGCAAAGAAGTGGGAAAATAAATATAAATTTGGAAAGTGTATGATCATGCAATTTGATGGAAGAAATAAAAGGGGAGACTATTATTTAGACGGAGAAAGAATTCAAAATGCAGAGTTGCAAAGGGACTTGGAAGTTCTTGTGCAAGATACTCTAAAGATTAACCTGCAGGTTGAGTCGGTTGTGAAGAAGACGAATGCAAAGTTTGCATTCATTTCTAGAGGTATAGAATATAAGAGCAGGGATGTGATGTTGAGACTCTATAAGGCACTCGTGAGACCACACTTGTAATATTGTGTGCAGTTTTGGGCTCCTTTTTTCAGAAAGGATATACTGACATTGTAAAGTGTTCAGAGATGATTTATAAAAATGATTCCACAATGAAAGTGTTACCGTATGAAGAAAATCTGGTAGCTCTTGGGGAAGTTATTTTGCATGGTAGGGGAATCCAGGACAAGAGGGCACGAATTCAACATTGCAGGACGTCCATTTGGTACTGAAATGCGGAGAAATGACTTTCGTCAAAGAGTGGTAAATCTATGATTTTTTTTTGCCACAAGCGTCTGTGGAGGCCAGGTCATTGGGTGTACACAAGGCAGAGATAGTTTCTTGGTCATACAGAGCATGAAAGGGTATGTGGTGAAGGCACTGGAGTGGGCATGACGAAAAGAATTGGATCAGCCCATAATTAAGTGGCCTAGCAGGCTTGATGGGCCGAATAGCCTACTCCTACTACTATATCTTATGGTCTTATGTTCTCAGCAAGAAATGAGTGAGCAGACCCCATCGGCAAAATTACCAGAATCTCCTCCTATATCTTATGACTTTATTGCTGATTAGCTTGATCGGCATCCTCGTTTCCCCCCCGACTCGTGACCCCTACAGTCCGCTTGCTGCTTGAAGATTTGTCTGAATGATGGGTGGCTGGGGTAGATTTCCCATTGTGAATCATTCATTGGCTTCGTTCACACAGGCCTCTTTGCAGCTCAAATCCCCTCGACCTTTCCACTCGTAAATATTGTTTTCACTTCTCCATTCAAGTAGAAGTGCCAAATGTAATGTCTTATTATTAGTTGACAGTATATTTCTATTCCTATTTCTCTATTTCGTTTTTCATCTACCAATGAATAAAACTAACAAACAACCGATTGTCATTTTCTTGAATCGCAAAGAAACCAAATTGGACCAGTTCAGCAAGCAAATATGAAGTGCTGTTTATATTTTCTAAAATATGCTTTCTAACTTATTCATTGACAACTCATTTCATTGTTGTTTCAACCCTGTAGCATTATTTGCTAGCACTGTAGAATATCCTGCATACAAAATAAACAGACCTTTCTAAAGATGATTGAAAAGCACGTCAGGGCACGACATTGTCAAGCCCTCTTCTGGCAATTGTTTCTTAATGCACTCTATGTAAAAGCAAATTTCAGAATCAGTGGATACAATAACTGTATATTTCAATATGTATGCCTATTGGAGCACTCATTCACGAATGAATAATGCACATTTTAATAAATATCATTTTGAAATATAGCTTACTATTATTTCATCGTTAGTCTGATAAATGTCTTAGGTATTATTTAACATACTCAAAAGGAGAAAAATGTTCAGGTCACAGAGTGATGGAAATAAATATTATATTTGTGCGGCCAAGAAACTGAGTGACCCTATGGCAACATAAGAAGGAAAGAACAAATAAGTAATCTTAGCATCTTTTAAGCATTCACTTAATCGTCGTCTCGCCCACACAGAAACTATAAGGCACTGGTAAGACCTCCCTTGGATAACTGTGTGCAATTTTGGGCTCCTTATTTACAAATGGATGTGCTGACATTGGAGAGGGTTCAGAGAAGATTCACGAGAATGATTCCGGGAATGAGAGGGTTAACATGTGAGGAACGTTTGACTGATCTGGGACTGTACTCCTTGGAGTTTAGAAGAACGGAGTGGGGGGGACCTCATAGAAACATTTCGAATGTTGAAAGGCATGGACAGAGTGGATGTGGCAAAGTTGTTTCCCATGGTGGGAGAGTCTGGTACGAGAGGACATGACTTGAGGATTGCAGGGTGCCCTATCAGAAAAGAGATGCGAAAAAAAATAGCCAGAGGTTTGTGAATCTATGGAATTTGTTGCCACAGGCGGCAGTGAAAGGCCAAGTCATTGGGTGTATTTAAGGCAGAGATTGATAGGTTTTCTGAGTAGTCAGGGCATGAAAGGTTATGGTGAGAAGGCATTGGAATAGGTCTAAAGAGGAGATTGGATCAGCTCATGATGTAATGGCGGAGCAGACTCGATAGGCCGAATGGCCGGCTTCTGCTCCTTTGCCTTATGGTCTTATGGAAACAAATATATACGGATATTGAATTCACTTGTTAAAGCTTCGTAACAGCGCAGTGTGTCACTTAAATATAATAACAGCGAATAAAGTTGCTACCTCATAAGGCAAGTTTTTACTCATCCGACCTGCTGGACTGTGAAGGTCGTATTTGATTATCCTTAGGGTAGGGACCTCCGGCGTGGTGACTCGACGTAGATACAGGGACCGTACTATATTTACAAATGTGAATGCAGGTTGGAGGGCAGTGAGTCCCCAGTGGCCATCCTTGTACTTTGCACTTTCTGGATGGATCATTCAGATGGCGGATTGAAATAACATTGTTTATTCACAGTGAACCCTTTCTGCATGATGATGAAAGACATCAGTTTTTCACAACCAAAGTGTTACATTAGTCTATAAACGAATCTATATCGACGATTCAAAATGAAGAGGCTTTCTTCAGAGAGTTATAATCCTCATTTGTAATGAACACAACATGAAGCTCTTGTACAGCAAGATTTAGCTTTACCATGATTCAAAACTGTACGCAAGTCTCGAATCAATGGTAATAACCAAATGCTGACAGTGGGAGGATGCCTAACACAGAAAAAATGCAGAAGGTTATGGACTCAGCTGAGTTCATCAGGAAACCAGCCTCCCAACTTTGTCGTCTGTATACACTTGGCATCACTTTTCCCTCTCTTTTGCGTGGGTGCGCCTCCAACGTGGCAACTGAAAAACTCCCGCACACGTGGCATTTGTTGCTGATATAATTTTGAAATCTATGTAAATATAATTATAAAGTACCCTGTATTTAATTGTGTTGGTCTATATAATCTGTATGTACCACAACCATCACCGTGTAACATTTTAGAGCTTCAACATATTTACAAGCTGTACATTGTCAGTGTTTAAAGTTGCAACGCTATTAGAAATTCCAACAATAAGCTCGGAATGGAAATTGGTAGATCATTGTTTATAAACTGCCAGTCCGTACATAATTCTTTTACAAACCATGTCAAAATTTCCTTCTTGGAGCAATTGTTGGTCCGTGCTGCTGTTAAAAATTAGGTAGAGGGAACGTTACTTCACTCTCCCTCAGAAAAGAAACCAGGCTAATTAAGGGCATATCCTCTGCACAGACTGAAGTAGGGTCTCGACTCGAAACGTTGATTGTTTATACCTATCCATATTTCAGGAGTTTCCAACCTTTTCATGCCACGGACTCCCACCATTAACGGAGGTTGGCAGCCACTGTCAGAGATGGCGCTTGACCTGCTGAGTTCCACCAGCATTTTGTGTTTGTTACTCTGGATTTCAGAATCTCCTGTGCTCATGATTTTCGCTGCCGTGATTAGTGAGAGGATATACTGGAGGGATCTTAAAAGCGTTGATGCAGAAAGGGATTTTAGAGTGCACTTACCGACGACATATCAGGATCCAGATAAGGAGGAGTTTAGCTTATTTGCCCTCTTGGCAGTATTTTGACAAGAGCTGGAGCAATATGTGGTACTAGTAGACAATGGTTATGCCGGTCTTGTAGTGTCTTGTGCTCTTCTGGTCCACAGATAGCACGTAGTAGAGTTAGAAGGATTGTATAAGGAATTATCTGGTACTTTGCCTGGGATGGAAGGCTTTCGTGGCACGGAGAGATTGGATGGAATGGACTGTTTACTCGGGAGTACAGGTGGCTGAGGGATAACATTATGAATTTGAAAAAAAATTATTACGGACATTAATATAGAAGTTGCTCGTAGCCCATTTCTCTAGACAGGGCATCCAAATCTAGAAGACAGAGCTGTGAACTGAGAGAGAAAATATTTAAAGGGGAGCTGGGCACGGCATGGTTTTCGGACAGAGGACGGTTGGTATATAGAACAAGTTGTTAGAGGAAATGGTACCGTACTGCAGGCATGTATAAGAATGGCTCCGTAAATATTTCGTTCTGAATAGATGAAACGGGTGGAAGAGCCGTCTCCCGTGATGCACTCCAGGATTCAATGTTTTCTTGCAGCAAATAGCAGAGAATAGAAATACACTAACGGGCCCGCTGATGATATTACGGAAAGCCTTTAGTGGTTAAAATTCTGTGATGTCTCAAAAACCGATTTGAGAACTGTTGGCTCTATTTTTAAAGTTCGACGTTTAGGTTACAAACATAGAATTTTTTTTTGCAAAGTGACTTTAAAGCCTTTTCTTCGCAACTGAATGTTTCTAATGTTTTTCTGCGATATCCGTCTTTCGATTCTACAGTGTGTGCCTTCTGGAAAGAGAATAATGAGAAGCTTCATCACAATACTAAATAAAACAGAGTTTTATTTTTTAATCTTTAACCGTTTCACTTGTTGACAGCCTTCCAAGCGTGAATGGTTACACCATGAGCGACTATCTGGAGAATGATTGCTGTTTATTTTCATTTAAGGTGGAATATAATGAAATACGGTCGCATATCGACATCAGATCGCGCACTGAAACAAAGAAGTGGCCGTTCTATGAATAAAAGGATATGTTTTGTGTAGTTCACAACCGAGCTAGGTTCTAAACTGACATAGCTATGTAAATGACTTTGAGGTGTTGCCAAACTTGTAGCATGATGGGTGAAGACATTCGCTTTTTTTTTCGAATCAAGAAATGTAAAACTAAATGGAGGAAAAAATTGCCTGACAGGCGAAGACAACCTGAAAATTATAATTCATTATCTCCACACAGGGCCATTAACACTGAGTCAACACTCGACCTGCAAATCGGTTAGCGTCGTCTACTGTAGCTAGAGCTACCGTTGCAGCTTCCTCTACACTGGTGAGACTAGACTTAAACTGGGGGACCACATGTTCGACCACCTACAGTCCATACCAAAATGCGGAATTTGCTGGAGGCCAGTTATTTTTATTCCAATCCATTCACATTCCAACATTTCCATTCATGTTATCTTCTTACGCCTTCATGAGGCTACTCTCAGGGTGGGCGAACAACACCTCGCATTCAGTCTAGGTAGCCTCCAACCTGACGACATGAACATCGACTTCTGCTTGAATTATTTTTTCCTCCCATGTCTCCTTTCTGTTCCCATCTCTGTGCTCTTATCTTCTCTGCTCTGCTGCCTATAACCTCGTCTGTCCCAATTCCTGCCCTTTCTTCCATAGTCTACTCTCCTCTCCTGTTATATCCCTTATTCTCCAGCTGTTTGCATTTTCAACCACTTACCTCCCAGCTTCTTACATTACCCAACTGCCCAACCGCATACGCTCCTCTTCCCCCCTCCCCCCAAAGCCCCCTCAACTTGACTTCACTTAGCACCTTTCAATTTGTCCTCCATCCACCGCCATTTTATTCCAGCATGTTCCTCCCTCCTTTCCACTCCTAATGAAGTGACTCGGGGCGAAACGTTAACTATTCATTCATTTCCATAGTTGCTGCCTGGTCTGCTGAGTTAATTTTGTGTGTGTTGCTCTAGATTCCAGTATCTGCAGAATCTCTTATGTTACTGATATGAATACACTTTTATCAGTCCTTTGAGAAAATATTCGACATTATCGGAAATGGCAACACTGGGAGCTAAGGATAACGTGCTGTGTCTGACAGAGAATTGCTTCGATAGCTGCTGCTGAGAGAAGGGAGAGGAGCACACAGGATGCTGAAGTCTCTTTGGTCTTGGACGCAATCTTCTCATTATGTTTTCAAGGACAAGAATGAAGTAACACAAGACCATGGAGTTAAATATCAGGTTAGATAGCACAGTAATTTCTGGACAACAGCAGCAAAATATTCGAAAAAAAACGATGACCGCAAAAGTAGAGGAAACATGGAGATTAACGACAGCTCATAGAGCGTCAGCGGAGAGCAAAGCAGATCTAAGATTTCTGTTCGATTGCCCGATGAATGGTTGCAAATTAAGGGAGTGATTTTGTTTCCCACTCTTTGATTCTCGCTACTCTACCAGGCACGTTTTATGTTACGATATAAGGACAGTGGAATTTGCAATCCTTGCAAGATACCTGTCTGTACTTTTTAACTATGAGAACGCTCCTTTTGGCTGGGGAAACATTTTATGTGATAAAGTCATGCACATGGAAATAGGCAGATAGTGCTCAATTCATGGGGTTTCCCAAATAGGGCAACACATTTCTTGAGAGAAATTAATCCAATAGCCTTCGAGTTAACTCAACTGTCAAATCGAAAACGTTTTATACATCTGATTTTGTTAGGTGAATTTCGAAAATTTCTCAAATCTTCCAAGATAAAAACAAAAGTTAAAGATTTAAAAATCTTAAAACTCTAAAGCAATGTTTCTCTTAGTTAATAGTACTTTCAAACAGATTAAACACCGCTTTAGCAGTGAATAACATTCAATTAACAGGCTTTTGACGATTTACATACAACCTGGCCAATATTTGTAAGGTTCATTTTAAACTCTTCAGATATCTGTACTTTTTTTTAATCCTCGACTGCGATTATCATCATTCCCTTCTATTAAAGGAGGAGAATATTGCTCTCAGCACTAAAAGTCAGGTGGATATTTTTTCACACAAATTAATTTCATCCGAGTGGGACAGTTAGCTCCAGTCCGTCAGTTCACCCTAACATGCGACCACAATTGAAAAATGCTTTGCTGGCTTACGCGAATAAATTATACAGGCACAGAACACATTCGCCCGACTACGTCCATGCCGACTATCAAGCACCAGTTACGTAAATCACACAATAACCCTATAGTATTCACACAACAATCTACTATCCCCGGCATTCCAAGGAACACATCCCACCACCATCTAGTTGGATCCATGGCTTCATACGGCACTGCACCAGGACTTCGGTCCATTTTGCCTATGTAGACCGAGAAAGCTATCCCAGCTAAATCCGTTTTCTTGCGTTTGTAGCTTATCACAGTAAATATTTTCTATCTGTGTACCAGTCCAAATGTTCCTAACACAATGCAATCGTACCCACTTCTACAGATTCATCCCGTGCTCTATTCCAGTTACCAAGCCCATTGTTTTGGAAAACTTGCCCTAGATCCATTTAAATGTTTTCTCACTCATCTAGAATCGATAGATTCTCATTCTCGATTGAGTTATTCTGGGTAATATACTGTAGCCATACCCTTGCTTACGCCCCTAAATATATAAGGTCACCACTCAACCACCTGTGCTCTAGGGAAGCGTAACCCCACACTTTCCCTACAGCTAAAAACATGCTGTCCCGCAAATGTATTTGCGAATCTTTTCCAGACTATTTCAAGCTTCGTCGGGCCTTTTCTATAGCCGGCTGATCAGTAATGCACAGAAAACTCTGATATGCATCACTAACGACCTGTACAGTTGAACATGACGGCTCAGGTGCTGTACTCATTAAATAAATGTGCCAAGTACCTACCTTCGTCACCAGTGTACTCACCTCTATTACTCGTTGAAAGATCAATCTACATGTACCCTCAGTCACTTTGTTTTACTTCAATGCCCTGAGCAATCGACTGTGCAATGGTTTAACTAACTAAAATAGAAAATTTCGCAAATGTCCGAGTAATATACAATTGGTTTCGCAGTTTATCGTCGTAGATACCTTTCACTGTCTAAAATGCTACCAATTTCGTTGCATTCCGAAAGGTATTAACGAAGTTTTAAAAAATCATCTGAATTTTTCGGAGATGACAAAAATACTGGAAATGGGGCCTACCTGTTCAGTACATCACTAGTTGCAGGCAGTCATTCTTGATATCAAATTTCCACTATCACCGTTTGACTCCCTCTAAACCAATTTTTTTTTATTCTTGTGCTCAGGCGGCTGGCTCACCCTGATTCCCATGTCAGCGAGTCTTTTGTGCAAGTCCACCATACGGGGCCTAACAGAAGTCAATAAGGTTATAGTCCAATTGATGCACTCCGCAATTTTCTTAACCACTTCATCAAAGTACCTCAATCAAATTTGTGAGATGAGATTCCAAATGAAAAACCCATTCTGACCGTCACTTTTTCAACCTTTCCCTTTTCAAATTGTGATAGATTCTGCCCCTCCGATCAACTCTAGTATGTTTCTACGCACCGATGTTGGGCTCGCCACATTCTGCTCGCCTCTTGTCATTGCAGATTTTCTTAAATAAATGCACATGTGCCTCTCTCCAATGCAACGGTGACACAATTTACGTTAAAGACGATGCTGATATTTTTGCGATATACCTTACCTTTTTTCCTTTAGCTTCTCACAATGTCTAAAGATACATTTGATCAGGTGCCGTAAGCTCATCAAACGGTCTGAGTTCTTAAAACCGAGAACACCCCGTTCCCCCGATGCCTTCATTTTTCTCATGTGGATCTGTTAAAAACTAATGTTAATTCCCTTTATTCCCTTAGTTTCCATGATGTTCACCACAGTGATGGGAAATAATAATTTACAGCTCGGACATCTCGGTCGCTATTTCCTCATTTCCATGTGCTTTCTATTCAGAAGATCTATCATGCTACATTTGTGCTGTCATGATTCCCGTCAGGTCTGTGATGCAGGTCTCCTTTCTCCAAAACAGTGTCTCAATGTCCTCGTGAACCGGGCTTCTCTAATCCTTTTGGCCTTGCCATTCTCTTGACCGATACCACTCGTGCATTTTAGCGGCAGTTAACGAAGGATAACGCCTTGAAATAGGAGAGGAAAATTTAAATGAGGTTGCGAAGCAGGTACATTATGCAGAGAGGAGTAAGCGACTTGACCGTGCTACAAGAGAGTGTTGATTTGAACACAACGGTTAAAAGACATTCAAATATGCCCACGAAGAGGCAAAAAAAGAGCGATGTCGACCATGTCCGATGGGATACAATACAAGTTGCATTATGATCGATGCAGATATCATTGGTCGAAAGAGATTTTCCTGTGCTGGCTGAAGGGTGATTGATAGGTTCGTGGCCTAAGGTTGGAGGAGATGAATTATACATCTCTCGTTACCTGCAAATGCAGGACAACTTTCTAAGTATTCTTTCAGAGAGTTTGAATTTAATGCCTTATCTCCTTCTACCTTAGACCGCGAGCTTATCAATCACCCCTGATGAGTTATTGACTGCAAGTGGTAAAGGACTGAATAAGAAGGAATCTGATAGGACAGGACATTGGACCATTGGAGAAAGTGAACAAGGAGCAGCCGATAAGCGAGGTGAGGAGAAGAGAAGGGATAAAATGGGACCCAGAATGGGAAATAGAAAACGATGAAAGGTGTACGGGAGAACTTACTGAAAGTTAGAGAATTCTATGTTCAGATCAGCAGGTTGGAGGCTATCGAGACGGAATATAAATCCACCTATCAAGTGCCATATATCGACGTCCCCATCCCCCCACTTATCACACGACAGTTTATACGACTTTCCCTCCCCTATCTCCTTATTGCGACTTCTTCCCCCCCTCCTTTCCAGTCCTGAAGAAGTATCTTACTCCGAAACATCTACTGCTTATTTTTCATCACTGATGCTGAGCTCCACCTGCGCTTTGTGTGTATTCGTCGGGATTTCCTCTATCTGCAGCATTTCTTCTACCCAAGGTATAGACGGAGGCTTGACCGTGTAACTTAATATATAAAGTGCACTTGATTATTACAGCCCATGAATTTCTATCTTTCAGACAGACCACACTCATTTGCAATGTCGGTGGATACAACCGTTTGTTTCGTGGCTCTGATCGCCGCGTTTTGGCCAGGTATGCTTAAATTTTTGAGCCCAATCTATGAAACAGACATCTTACAATATTTTCCATCATTTACCCGCAGCAAATTTAGCCGTAGGAAGCATCCAATTCGCATGCCATTGTTCTGCATTTTTTGTCTGTTGATTCGTTGTCCAGTGAATGCAACTGTTTTCAGCAATCTCACTTGTGTTTTGTCAGCCTCAGAAGGAACATCGGCCAAAGTGGAACAATTCCCTACAATCTTAAATGCCTCAATCGGTGGAAATGAATCCATGCACTGCAAATTTCCAATACTACAAGATATTGCTGAAATTTCGTGGTGGAAGGAGGGTCAGAACGCATTTATAGAACCAGACAGCAGAAATCAGTTCAATGTAATCAAAGGCGGCAGCACTTTTACCCTCCTGAATGTGAGATACACAGACGTCGGAGTGTATTATTGTCAAGTGAAAAGTCAACAAAAAATATTGGGAAATGGAACTGGCTCTCAGCTTATTGTGTTTAGTAAGTGTCTTTTTTCCTGTCCGTGGAAAAGTTTAATCTCTTTGCATTTGAAAAAAAAGCTAAGGTTGTGGAAATGTTGTGAAATTTTATTGCTAGTTGTAACTTTGTGCCATTAATATGCTTTCCACCTTTTTTTAAAATAGGAAAATATCATTTCGGATTTTTTCAGATTATTCTGTTATTATTTTGATGAGATTCTGCAGAGTGGCTTTTGTTCCACTTATTATTTGGTCCTTTGATATTTCCAATCATATATTTGTTATGCCTATATACTTCCACAACTCCTCACCCTCTCCCCGCCTTGACCTATTCCTCAGCCAGCCGATAAGAACATAAGAACATAAGAAATATGAGCAGGAGTAAGCCATACTGCCCTTCGAGCCTGACCCGTCATTCAATAACATTATAGTTGATCTTCGCATAAACTCAGCTCCATCCATCCTCATAATCGTTAATTCCGCTACTATGTAAAAATCTATCTAATTGTATCTTAAATATTCAGGACAGAGATTTTCACAGATTCACCGCTCTTTGTGAAAAACAATTTCTCTTCATCTCTGTCCTGAATCTTTTCCACTATATCTTGAGGCGATGTCCTCTAGTCTTGTCTCATCTACTAATGGAAACAACTTTCCTAATTCTATCTCATCTATCCCTTTCAAAATTCTCTACGTTTCTATAAGATTCCCTCTCATTCTTCTGAATTCCAGAGAGTATGGTCCGAGGCGACTCAATCTCTCCAGTTCACCTCTGGAATCAATCCGGTGAACCTCTCCTGCACTGCATCCATAGCCAATATATCCTTCCTCAAGTCTGGTGAACAGAATTGTACACAGTACTCCAGCCGCAGTCACCTGAACCCTGTACTGTTGCAGCATGACTTCCCAGCTCTTGAATTAATTACCTCTAGCAATGAAGGCCAACATTACATTTGCGTCTTATTAACCCGTTTCACCCGCAAGCCAAATTTTTGCTATACACGCACAAGCATTAAAACCATTTAAATAATAATCTGTTCTTCTATTATTCCTTCCAAAGTGGACGATCTGGTACTTATCAACATTATATTCCATCTGCCAGACCTTGGCCCATTCAATTAATCTATCTGTATCCCTCTGCAGACTGTCCACATCCTCTATACAATTTGCTTTTCCTTTCGATTTAGAGTCACCAGCAAATTTTGCTACGCTACACTCAGTCCCCTCTTCCAAATCATCAATGCAAATGGTAAACAACTGCAAGCCCAATAACGACCCCTGCTGCACCCCATCCAACCACTGACTGCTAACCGGAGAAACGCACATTTAAATCAACTGTCTGCCTTCTATTGGATAACCATTCCACTCTCCACGCCAATACACTTCTTCCGACTCCATGCATCCATATTTATTTTATAAGTCTCTTGTGCAGCATCTTATCGAACGCCTTCTGGAAATCCAAGCATACGTCATCCACCTGTTCCCCTCCATCCACTGCGCTCATTATGTCCCCAACGAACCCCAGTTAGCTTGTCAAACAGGACCTGCCCTTTTTGAATCCATGCTGCGTCTGTCTAATGGAACCATTCCTTTTTAAATGTGTCGCTATTTCTTCCTTAGTGACAACTTCAAGCATTTTCCCGACTACAGATGTTGAGCTAACTGGACTATAATTGCCCATCTTTTGCTTACATCCATTACTCAAAAAGTGGCGTGACATTTGCTGCCCAACAACTTTAAGTAATCAAAAGCTTTAAACAGAGGTGAACGGAACCAACTCATTTTTAGATGAAAAATTTGATTCGGGTTAGATAATGAGAGATAGGGAGCTGTAGTCAAATTCAGTTGAAGGGCAAATCACAAGCCATCTAATTTAAAGCGAAGCCTTGTTGAGGTTAAATGATATCCGCCCGTTCTTCAGCCTGCTTTTATACTACCACATCTCGACGGATTTCACCGATTTCGATCCTGCAGTTGCTGAAGTGCACAGCCACAAATATTTATAATAAACATCGGCAAAGGCAAACAAAGCCACTTCATTAATGTCAATTACGGGACGTGTGCGTAAAACCTCCAAAGAGAGAAACACAGCTTGATCCGTCAGCTGCTCCACAATGCCGATCCCATTGAAACGAGCATAGATATTCAGATTTACTGCCTCATCTTGCGTGAATACAAAATAGACCTTCTAGGGCCGAGGTAGGGACAAAAATGGACTGTTGGTAGAAGCAATAAAGTCACGCCTAGCCCGCGCTAAATATGCAACGTTCATTCCAAAGAGTCGTGCGCTCCCCATCTGTCACCAACACACTTGTTTTGTCATTTTTACTTGCCCCCTGATACAATTAATAACTGGCAAATTCAGGGGATTTCATACGACCGCAATGATAACAGTTGAGCGTGGTAGCGTGAGAAGGAGAATGCATAAGTTGAAATAATAGTTAAATATTCTACGTCGCTTTTTATTCTGTTGTAGCTCCCCCAACTCCGCTGAAAATTATTCGTGTTGAAGAAACTTCACCGAATTCCTGGAAACTCGTGTGTAAAACTGCAGCATTTTATCCAATGAAATTAGATATCTTTTGGCGAAGAAATAATAAGGAAATTCAATCCGTAGAAACGGCAATAAGTGAGACTTCGGAAGGATCTTTTGAGGCTTCCAGTACTTTGGAAGATGCGCAGCCTGCTCAGGGCAAAGTGATTTACACCTGTCTGGTAACTCACGAAACGCTCAAACGTCCTGCCATTTTCAGCTATATTATTGAACAAGGTAAGACAGGAAACATTTAAAGCAAGCTCCAACCTGAATGAGAATATCCCTGGAGAGCTGTACAGACACGAGAAAAAATTGTGAAATCTATTTCTTTTTTCAACAGGGAAAAGTCAACGTGTGTATGGTTTTTACATTATTCACAGCCTTATAACTGCAAGAATATGTGGGTGTCAACGACAAAGGTAGAAAGGGGAAACAGGTTCTACTGAGGGAATCTGAGCAGCTAGGAAATGCAGAACGAAAATCTTCTTAATCTCTGGATTACTACCTGTGCCACGTGCAAATTGGCACAGGGTTAAAACGATCAGAGAGGTAAAAGTGTAGTTCAGCAACTGGTGTGGGAGAACTGGGGTGGCATCCATGGGAAATTGGCACCAGTATTGGGGAACGAGTGAGCTGTTCCTTTGGGACGGGTTTACCTGAACCGTGATGGGACATGGATCCCGGCGAATCGCATAACTAGAGTTGTGGATAGGACTTTTAAACTAAGTAGCATGGGGGTTGGTTCAGCAGATTTTAGAAGTATGGATAAAGTAAAAGAGTGAAGTGCGGATAAAGATAAAGAAAACGCAAAATTACAGAAAAAAACAAGAATATTAATGGCGCCGTGCAGAAAGGGAAAGTGTACAATAGACAAAGATCACAAAACTTTAAAGACACAGAGTTTAACGGCAGTTTCCGCTCAATCCCACATTATCCGTAGTAAGGTCAGTGAAATTGTGGCACAAATGAGTATAAAGGCGTATGATTTAGTGGTCGATACAGAAATATGGCTGCAGAATGGAGAGGATTGGAAATTAAATATCCAACGATATAAGGTAATACGAAAGGATAGGCCGGAAGATGAGGGTGATGGGGAAGTATCTTAAATAAGGATGTGATCAGGACGGTAGTGAGAGACAGAGGCAGGTAAGTATGGAGCATCGTGCAGTTTAACTTGCACATAGACTAGGTGACTCAAGATGGTCGAGACCGACTTGAGGAGGACTTCATAGAATCCATCCGTGATAGCTTTTTTCAACAGCATGTTACTGAACCTACAAAGGAACATGCTACCTTGGAAAGCAAACACGAGGAGATCTGCAGATGCTGGAAATTCAAGCATTTGTAAAGGACATACAGTATACTTACACCAACCAAAATCTCAAGCGAGAATTAGACTATGTCGTCAGAATATCAGGAATTATGTGAATATTACCTTCTGTACGGTAATATCAGCGTGACCAACAAAAAACATATTTATGGAAGGTTGTTCAAAAGGCTCTGTGAGTTCACAGTGCGATCTAACTATCCGGCTGAGAATATTAAGTGGCAATTTCTTTCAGTCAGCGATAGATTCCTCGTCATGTAAGAGTCGGTACTGAGAGTTTTGTACATCGATGCAATTGCTCTCTCCTAATATTGTGCATGTGTATTCATTGGAAACATCCGAGACTGATATTGTTATATTTCGTACCAGTTGAAAATGCAACCATCTGAACCGTACAGGAAAGTGAGAGAGGATCAAGCACAATTTTGGAAGTTGGTCACGTTTATAAAATATGTCAAATCATAATTATGTTTCAAATACTCATAATGATATTTAAATTCATCCACTATTCCATATTCTGTTTTTTTAACTATTTGCGGAGTTAAATATGGCTCCTTTGGCTACTTCTGCACTTAAAGCAGGAATTCTCTTTGCAAGTGTCTTTGTTTTATTACTTAATGTAAAGCTGCTCGTTTGTCACTCCGGTTTTCACCAAGTACCTGTCACTTCTCCTTATATATCGTTCGGATTGCTCTCTTTAACATTCTGTTAATGCATCTTGTGATGATTTATGGAAGTAAAAAGTCATTTTCTCATGTATTCCAATGGAATCTGCTGATGGAGTTTCCCAGTGACAGTCCAGAAATAGAAAAGATGTCATTTGAAATCTTCGATCAAACTATCTGCAAAGGCATCGTTAAAAGAAAAAAAAATCTCTTATATCAAATGAAAAATACTCACTGTCAAGAACCAAAACGCAAAACAAGAGAACACATGTAGCTTCTAGAACTCCAAGCAACACACAGAAAATGCCGGAGGAACTCAGCAGGCCAGGCAGCACTAGTCCAGCCGAAGGGTCTCGCCCGAAACGTCGACGACTTTTCTCCACAGATGCTGTCTGGCCTGTTGAGCTCCTGTAACATTTTTTGTGTGTTGACCTGGAAAGGACGTCTATGTAAGGTAATCTGTTCACTCCATAAGTCCGATCATCACCTTAAAACTCGTGTCATTTTGCGTCTCTGGCAAACTTTATTTGTTTAGGTCTGAATTACCAATTAATATGTTTTACTTTCTTGTCTCACTGTCTTTATATATTTATATATATTTCACAGCTTCCTCTTTTATTTCCAGATGGAGAAAACAGCAATACGCCCCTGATTCTCGGTGGTGCATTGGGCGGACTGGCAATTATAATTCTGATTCTAATTTTGATAATAACCGGAGTTAAGGCAAAACGTGGTAAGAACATGAATGCTTTTACAAGCATTTCCATGTATAACCTCAGCAGATTGAAAAGTCAAATGATAATGAGAGAATCAAGATTTCCAAAGCATTATCCGATTCTCATTCGACAATACTAGTTATAAATAACAGGATAATTTTACATTTCAAGTTATCCAATCATTCCTTGGACCCGTCTTTCAGACACCTTTGATTTTCAGGCTGTGACTTCCTGTGGCGATTTTACACAAGTACCGCCACTTTGCTCTTCCAATCAAAAATCTAGATGCACCACATTCTTGAAAGATCATGCACAACACATTTCATGGCCACAATGTGCGCCATACTATTTTGAATATCTGTCAGGAGTTGAACTTTTAGGCAAGAAATTTGATTGCAATCTAATGCACAACTTCAACTTTTATAACATTATTGTTATTATTTAATGTGCTGTATTTTTTAATCCATTAGTTATTCAAAGAACCTCTGAGGAAGCAAGTCAGAGCGGAGAACCGGTAGGTGAGACAGTTTTTCTTTTTGCTTCTCAGAGGGGTATATTGATAGAGGAATATTATGATCAATTATAACCTCAGAATGGACATATCTGTGAGCACATGAGAACCCATGACAACGACTGAACCGCAAAACGCTGCTTCAATGGCCCGTAGTGCCCGGGGAGTACAAAGGTGACAGTTGTCCCTGCGAAAACTGCTGGGGAAAGGAGGGAAAAGGAAATAATTGCGGCAGGAGAAAGATGACGTGAGATGAGAAACTCATCCTATTCGTATAATAGACTAAAAATGGTGCTTGAAAATCAATTTCAATCTTAAACGATCATAGAGACTTACAGCATTAGGGAAAACACATTTCGTACCGTTTCTGAAACAACATGCATCGCAATATCGTTTACTGATTTTAGAATGTTATTATGCCACATTTAACTCATTTACATTTACCTTTTCAAACTCATTTTCTCTTTATGGAATTGGAATTGCATCAGACTCTCCACTAACAGTGTTAACTACTCTCTGTGCAACAGGGTGGACTTACGCCACTTGAACATAACCTTGCCGATGCTACACGAAACGTGAAGGAAAACAAAATATTTCACCAGGTCAGACGCCAGGATGATGATGTTGTCTATGCAAAGGTAAAGCCAAGGAATTGGGGGCGGAAGAGATACAAAATAAGCATTGTTTTTTTGAAAAAAAACAGTTAATGTCTTGAACTATAAAAACACATTGGCCTAATTTTGACCTCATGGTGGTTGGTGGTGATCATCTGTTTGTCCCGAAAGGCAATGGCTGATGATGATTATCATCATAAGCCAGGACGGAAGGTATGGAGATCCAAAGATTTCCATTCGTCAAAATACCCCTGTCGGCCTCACCAGTGTATTCCAAAGGAAAGCTTATGAAGCAATACGTTTGGCAACAGCTTGGCTGCAGAAGCTACCGGAATGATATTCAAAAATTTCTGGACGCCTTCGGGGCTCCAGTCCGGATTTGCTGTCCGGGTTTCGATTCTCCCAAGGCTGCCCCCAAGGCAGTGGAGCTATTTACGCATGGGTGGGATCTGGTTTACGAGCATCAGGACCTGTCCACATGCTGGTGGGCCTGCATGCTACATGTGCAGAGGCGATGCCTCCTCCCCATCCTCCGCAAGCAGCCCGAGGCCGAAAACAGTTTAGTTTCCGTGTAAAATAATACCTTATACAATAATGTAAAACAGAGCAACGGAACTTCAGAGAAGAAAAAAGAAACTGAGGTTTCTCTTTTGTCTCTTTCAGTACAAACTATTTTAAATGGCTATAGTCTGAAAATGAAAATTATTAAATACATTACAATTGTATCTTAAAATTTATCGCAACGCTTTTTTGCTGGACAATTGACAAAGTCTGGATATTGAATTATTTCCACAGATTCGAGGTGGCGGAGATGAAAAGTTGACATATGCCGCTCTGCAGTTTTCCAACAATAAAATATCGGCACTTAAGCACGGCAAGAAGGATACAGTGTACGCAGATGTAAGGCTTTCACAAGAAGCGAGAAGCTGAAAATCGAAATAGGCTTCGGTTCGGCGGACTGTGAACAAATGTATTCCCAACGGGTTGTTTCCCCTTACTTTCTGCAGAGAGACTAAAAAACGACGACTGAAATAATACTGAAGGTTAAGACTATGAAAATTGGACATTGTGACATACAGGCGAAATTTCTTTCCGACCCTATCAACAAAGATATTTTCAACTACAAAAGAAGTACAGCGATATCTGTGTAAAGAGAATCAATATTCTGCTCTAGTTCATATACGTCATCTTGCTGAACAATTATATCGCTGGCGATATATCATCACAATTTGTAATGTCTTTTTACGATAATTTGCAGTTCAAAATAAGCATTAATTCTGGTGAAGCAACCAGCTGAGAGTTCAGTAGATAAATCAGGTTGCGGAAATCAGACAGAAATAACACAAATATGCGCTTGCATTGTGAGTCAGACAAGAATTTAGTAACATGATTTCTCTACTCTCCTAATTAGATTTTGCTAAAATTCATTTTCAGTAAGCAAAGAGACGTTCATTTTTCTGTGGGACAAGACAGGCTCTTGCCGTTGAAATTCCATATGAACCAAAAAGGGAAATCTTGAAAGAACGTTAATATAAACTCTGTATAAAGATGTAGCAATCTGAAATTGATAACTGATGATTACATCACTAATTTATTTTACAATCGTTTGATTCAGTTAGTCGCTGGATGCTCGATTTTGAATTATTTTCACAGGCTAAAGCAATGTTGCTCACAAACTGACTTGCACAGCTCTGCAGCTTCACAGTTCCACGAGCACATCAGCACGCAAATTTCAACGCAAAAATACATTGAACACAAGTATACAGTAAACACGTCAAAGAAGCTGTGGAGCTGAGAATCCAGTTGTAGTTCAGAGCTGTAGACCACCAATTAATGCAAACCCAAGGCACTGCTTCGTTTCATTCCTTACATCCAGACAAAGAATGACAATCGATAACATATATCTGAGTTGGGAAGGTAAAACGTCATTTTCGTCTTCGTCTTTATTCTAATTCGTTGGAGCCAATACATACCGATAAAAAAAAAGTACGAAACTGAAGGATAGTATCGGTAATAATTCAGAATCCACCATCACGCCTCTCTCTACTGTCCGGCCATTCAATGTGATAATGTCTGATATGCTCATTCATAATCTCCTCTTCTGGTCCATTACACACTCTCCGATCATTTCAAGAAAAAGGAATTGCAAATACATCCCAATAATTCTACCTCAACATTCCTCAGATGGTGAAAAAAACGACATTCAGATATTCTCCGCCATTGGCGAGACAACATTTGTTTAAATTTAGGTCGAAGCCGCCAAGATTTTATATATATAACTATTCTCGGCCGCTTGCAACCAATCCACAACTACAGCTCACAGATTTGTTCGACCTATCACCTGACAGCTACTGTTGCAGACCTCCTTCTCACATTTATTTATTATCTTCCCTCTACACTCAAATCCTGAGTCGGTATCGCCAAACGTTGACCATTTTCTTGCCTTCACAGGCATGGTATGGTCCATTTAATTCATCGATCAGCTTATTTTTATTTCAGCCCAAAGAATTCAGAGACTAGATCGTACTATAAGAGGAAAACAACAAATAAGTGATTGGCATCTCGTAAACATTCACCGAATTGTGCTTCAACTCACAGGGAAACCGATAAATAGGGGTATTGAAATCAGCTGTAAAATTTCATGGGAATGCAGAGTGTATCTTAACTAAAATAACAGCGAATAAATTTCGTACCTCCTGAGGCAAAATGTAATTCTTCCTTCGCGTTCGGCTGAGAAGACAGCATTTGCCTATCCTGTTGGCTAAGACTTCCGGTAATTCTACGTCAATACAGGAACTGTGATATATTTACAAATTTGAATATAGTGCCATGCAGGAGGTAGGACAATGTGTCCCCACTGACCCTCATCGAAATGTTATTAAAAGTTTCAGGTTTTACGGACTTTGTCGCTTCATTAAACTTTATGAATGGAACACATAGTGGGTTGTTTATTTTTATACATTGGGTACCTTTTTCTACATGACCAGCTTTTTTAATCCAAGGGAAATATTACATTCGTCTCTGGACGAGTAGTTTATCCACGTGTCTATATGGAAACGATATGCTTTTTCGGAGAGTGAGAATTGACGTCTGTAATGATCACAATGTGAAGTTGTGGTACATCAATATTCTGTCCGGTACTTCCGATGCCGCCAGCTCTACTTTGGTGTAACCCAATATAAATTAGAGGACTGTTTTTCAAGGACCTCCACTGCATCCAGAAAAAGTGCAAATTCCTGTCATTTTACTTCTCATCGCGGCATTTTGGTCCTTCTTCTGCCAACGTGAGGCTACTCTCTGGGTGGAGGATTGACGCCTCATTTTCAGTCTAGGTATCCTCCAGCCTGATGGCATGAACATCGATTTCTGCTTTCATTAAGTTTTCTCTCTCCTTTCTCTCTTCTTCTGTTCTACACTCTGGACTCCTACCTCTACTCCTCACCTGCCAATATCCTCTCTTTAGTGCCTTTTCTCTCATGGTCTACTCTAAAATCCTATCAGGTTCGTTATTTTACATGACTTTTCCTTTTCCATCTAACACCTGCCAGATTCTTACTTTATCTCCCACCACTCACCAGACTTTACCCATGACCTTCTTGTTAGTCGTCGTTTCCCTCCCCCTTCTTTGTGTTCTTGCGTCTTGCCTCTTCATTTCCAATGCTGATGAACGGTCTTGGCACGAATCATCGACTGTTTATTCCTTTCCATAGATGCTTCTTCAGATTCAGATTCAGATTTAGTTTATTATCATTTATAAACCACAAATACAATGCAGTTAAAGATGAGACAACGTTCTCTGGAATGATATCACGAAAAAGCACAAAATAGACCACACAAGAAAATCCACATAACGTTTGGTAATCCCCAATCCAGAGCCTGGAGAGGCTGCTGCGTATCGATATCGCGCTACCGTCTTAGTCCCTTTCCCCGGTAAGGGACTACAAACCCATCAGTCAAAACTAAAGCTACAAGACCTACACGAAACCACAAAGTTACATACAGTTATAGTTAATATATAGTTTCAACAGTGCAGACAATACCATAATTGATAAAAGACTAACTGACAAAGATCACATAATTATAACACATAGTTTCAACAGTGCAAAGGAATGCCGTAATCTGATAAAGAGCAGTCCATGGCACGGTTTAAAAGAAAGTCTCAAATTCCTGACAGCCCATCATCTCACGCAGACGTTAGAAGGAAGAAAAACTCTTCCTGCCATGAACCTTCAGCGCCGCAGCTTGCCAATACAGCATCTGGGAGCCCCGACCACAGCCAACCCGGAGTCCGTCCGAAAACTTCGAGCCTCCGACCACAGCCAACCCGGAGTCCGTCCGAAAACTTCGAGCCTCCGACCACAGCCAACCCGGAGTCCGTCCGAAAACTTCGAGCCTCCGACCAGTCCTCAGACACCGAGCACCGAGTATCATATCTGCCGAGTGCTTCGACCCTGGCACCGTCCGCCAAGCACCACTCAAAGCCAAGAATTCGGGACCTTCCTCCCGGAGATTTTTCTTAAGTTTCTCTACAATGTTGTGTGTGTTGTTCTAGATTTCCAGCGACTCTGCAAAATCTCTTCTGTTACTGAGGTGAAAACTGTTTTATGAGCATTTCTAGAAAATGTTTGACGGATGCAGAAATGAGAACACTATGAACTAAAGGTAACGTGTTGGATCCGATGGAGAACTGCTTAGATAGCTGGAGATAAGAAACTTTCAAAGATTTAATTGAAGAAATACAAGAGCATAACCTCATCCCTAACCCCGTGTGCGTCTCCCAAGTAAATACAAATGCAAAGAATCTATTTAAGATCTCCTCATTCTCTTTTGGCTCCGTGCACAGATTATTACTCCGATTTCCCAATGTACTATTTTTGTACCTTGCAATCTTTTTGCTCTCAACACTACTTACCATACCAATCCAACTGCATTTCACACATTGCTACCGAACCCCCCCCCCCCCCCCCCACTATACGTTCTGGGACATTTTACATTCATTAAGCTCCTATCTGTTGAAAATCTTACCCTGGACCCATTTTAATTTTTTTTCTCTCACACCATGAATTGATGTATCCTCATATTCAATTAACCTATCCTGGGTTTAAAAATGTAATCTGGGCCTCCCTATGCCCCTCGTCGCTTTATCTTCCTAAATCATGTCATCGCTCAACCTCTTGTACTCAAGGAAGAATAACCCGAGCCTCTCCCTACAGCTAAAACCTTGCGGTCCTCCAAACATACTCGTGAGTCCTTTCTTGCTTGTGTTAAGGGCTGCTGGGCTGGGCGATCAGAAATGCACAGAATGCTCCAAGTGTTTCACTAACGATATGTACAGAATAACAGTGCATTCCAGACAGTGCACTCATTGCACCAACTGTTGTGTCATGTGTGACAAACACCTTCTTTACCTTTCTGTCCACTTCCATCGCCACTTGAAAAGATTTATGTACGCATTACCCTCAGTCGCTGTGTTCTACTTCAAGGCCCAGGGCAACTTATTGTGTAATTCCTGCTTCATTTTAACTAACCAAAACACACCTTTCCGCCATTGTCCAAGTTAAATTACAATATACCTGCACTGGATGGACTGGTTTCCCAGTTCATTATCTTGGTTAGCTTTCACTTTCTTCAACACCAATAATTTCGTTGCCTCCCCGAAGTTATTAATGATGTTAACAATATTATCCTCTTCAGTGTTTCAGAACTAGATAACAAAGAGTGCTGAAACCTATACCACCCTCTCCAGTACATCAGTAGTTAGAGACCTTCATTTTTAAATACCAAATCTCCACTATCACCTTCTGATGTTATACTAACAGGATTTGGTGCTCTCCTGTTCAGTCGGCTGGCTATCCCTGGTTCCCATGTCATCCAACTTTCTACATTAGGTCTGCCATGCGGGACGTTGCAAATCGCAATGAAAGTCCAGTATACTGCCCGGTCTTCAGCGAATTTCTTCCTGACTTCTCAAAACAACTCGAAGAAATGTGTGAGATAAGATTCCCCTTCACAAATCCATGCTGACTGCTACCCTTTCAGTCCTCGCCTTTCCAAATTATGAGAGACTGTTTGCCTCAGAATCCACTCCAATATCGTTCCCAGCACCGATGTCAGGTTTGCCACCCGAAACTCTGGGCTTATCCTTGCACGCCTTTTAAATAAATGCATCTTAGTCACACTCTAGTGTTCTGGTACCACAATCCTGATAAATGACGGTCGTCATATCACGCAATTGCCCTTTCAGTTCCTCTCCTAACTTCCCACAATGTCGACCGATACATTTGATCAAGCTAATCAAACATACTGTTGTTTTACAGTGCTAGAACCCACCCCTCATCCCACTCATTTTCCGCCCTATCACCACCCCTCCCATTTTCTCATGTGGAATTTTGGAAATCATTGGTAATAATTCCCCTTAATTCCTTTGTTGGCAAGATTTTCACCACAGCTGTACGTATGAGAAATGATCATGTACAACTAAGAGATCGGTTGTGTCTCCACACATAGATGATTACACTGTTCTTTCACAGTCGCTATTTCCTCACTTCCCCTCAATATATCTTTACAAACAATGTCATGCCAATTTGTGCAGTCATGATTTCCCTCGAGTGTGCTGCAATATCTTTTATAGTTCTGAAGGGGCTCACTAGAACCCGTTCCCTATAGATGATACGGGGCTCCTTTCGCCTGGCCAGTGTCTAAATACGCTCGTCAACCGGGATTCACCAATTATGTTAGCCTCATCATTCTCTCTGTCACTATAGTTCGTGCATATTAGTGGCAGTTACTGGAGGGCGTAGTCTTGATATAAAAGACGAAAAAATAAGTGAGCTTTACGGGGTAAGTATTTTTCAAGGAGAACGGTAGGCGACTTGAACGCGCTACCAGAAAATACTGATATGATCATAACCGTTAAAGGCATTCGAATAGTCACATGAACAGGCACAAAATGGAGCGATGCAGACCATATCCAAGCAAGTAGAAATCGATTCAATTTGAAATATGATTGATACGGACATCATGGGTACTGTTGGACCATCTGTACTGTTGGACCACGAAAAGATTAAAGACAAATAACGTGCTTTAACGTATGTTATTCAAAAGCAGTGAACCAAGAACGGCTAAAATAGAGGAAAAGCAACACACACAAAATGCTGGAAGAACTCAGCAGGCCAGGCAGCATCTATGGAAAAGAATACAATCTTCCTTTATCAATTTTTTATTAATTAAAATGTACATGTATATAAACAAGAGGAGAATTAGCTCAAGTATCTATATCGATAACAATTCATATACAGGGTAAAATAAACATGATCAAAATCATGCAGAGTATTAACCTAATAGTATATCATAAAATAAGATAATCAATTCTCATCTTATCATTCCATGAAAAGAAGAAAAAAATAAAGAAACTTTTTATAATTCTTATATATATCAAAGAAAAACACTAAACAAAAAAAAAGAAAAAAAGAAGAAAAATAGAGAAACGAGGACTGGACAGCTCATACTGAGAGTAAAGGCGAGGTAAAAGAAAGCTTTCTGATCAAATCCAAAGTTTTGGGAAAGTAACTGGAAGACTATTAAATGAAACTATATGAAAATATTGAATAAAATGTCGCCAGGTTACTTCTAATTTAAAAGATGTTTCAAATGTCCGACTTACTTTTCTAAACTTAGACAGGACATAATGGAGGTAAGCCGATAAAAAAACAGCAGGTGGATTAGAGTCCTTCCATTTAAGCAAAATGGCACTCTAAGTCAATAAATTTGTAAAAACTATCATCCGTTGAGTGGAACAGGAATATATCCTGCTTCCGGTGGAGTGATACAAAAATTGCTGTGAATATATTTGCTTGTACGTCCAAATTCAAACTTTTGATAAGGTTTTAAAGACATCTTTCCAAAAGTTATTTATATTGATGCAGGACCAAAACGTATGAGTTAAAGCAACCACCTCATTATTACATCTGTCGCAAATAGGATTAATATTGGAAAAAAATAAGGGTTAATTTGTCCTTTGACCGATCTGCCCTATGTACCACCTTGAAGTGTATCAAGGAATGACGGGCACAAATAGATGAAGTATTTACCAGATGAAAAAATTACCTCATTGATTATCTGAAAGTGACTCTCGAAATTCCAGTTGACGTTTCTTCATTCTTCTTCCTAACTTAGTTTGCTAATTTTTTTGTAGAGTGTATGCAATTGTTTTAAGCATTCTCACTTATGTTTTGCCCACTGTGAAAGCAACTTCGCCCAAAGTGGAACAAACCCACCGATCTTAAACGTCGCAATCGGTGGCACTGCATCCATGTTATCCAATTTCCCAATTCCGTTTGGTAGGGGCGCATTTATAGAACCAGTCAGCAGAGAACAGTGTTTCAATGTAAAGAATAGCAAGGGCAAATTTACCCCCGCGAATGTTCGTAAAGTAGACTTTGGAGTGTGTTGACGTCAAGTGAAAAGTCAGCAACAGCATTTCGGAAATAAAAGTGGCTTTCGGCTAGTCTGCTAATTGGTGCCTTTGTTCCTGGAAGCAGAAAGTTTTCCTCTCTTTGCCATTTGTCTAACGCCCGCTTACGGGAATGTTGTTGATTGTTATTTCAGCTATTACCCTGTCACTGATGATCGTAACAACCTAGGCTTGTTAGCTGACCCTGGCTAACAGCCTCATGACACAGTTTTGCATGCATAACAGTGAGAAGGCCAAATTCAATAAGCAACACACGTCAAAGGTCACTATAAGTCAATATAATTCGAGTTCAGATAAAAAGGAAATTTCGATTGTTCCATTGAGGGAACGAAAATAACGGTGAATGTTCCATCATTGCTGTCCCATGCACAATTATCTTTCACCAGGAAATAACAGATCTTACACAGGAATAAAATTAAAGTGGAAATATATTTACAGATATTTGAACTATAGTAAACAGTTAATTGAACAATAAAAGTAGAGGGCCCATTATAGTTAAACCAGAAGAGTGTGCACGTGAACGATGCAGATCACTTCTGGATAGTCGGATGCTTCACTTTATGTACTCACGGCGATGAACCCATGTCAGCAGCTACAGTTTGGAATTCCCTGGAAGATGATTATGAACGAATTGGCTAACTCAGGAATACTTACATTTCTTCCTCATTCGACTGCTCAAAGCACCTCTTACAGCAGGGTCTCCCCTTCTGGCGTATTCTGCGAGCGCTTCGCTTGTGCTCATCTGTACACCTCCTTCCTCTTCAAACACCTGTAAACAAAACCAAAATCACCCCATTGTGCCTCCAAGACATCTGATCCCGTACAGCTCTCTCGAATGTTGTATAGCATCCCACTGGACAGATGTTACTAAGACAAACCCGATTGGCTGACACAACATTCCTAAGATGAGCAAACGGCTTCTGATCTTGACCGAGACCAAAATACTAATCTATAACGCTTAATTAGCAGAATACACTGCGCTTTGCAGAAAATGTGCTGAAAATTAAAATACCTAACAGCATAGCAGTAGAAATGTCAAAGAACACGTTCTTAACCTGGTCATTACATTCTTCCCCACCAAAAATAGTCACGTCCTCATGAAGTTATAAACCTTAGGAAGTTGTTAATTCATTACTAGTGTCACAACATTGTAATGAATTTCCACTGAAATCACACTATTGTCAATTGTTTCCTTTCTGTTTTCCTTCTGTGCAGAGATTTCTATTTGGTCCATGTCAGACTCTGCGGCAACGTGTACTTCCTGCCCTTAGGGTGAAAGATGGTTCTAATGGAAAATATTGACAAGACCATTGCCATTTTTGGGCTTCACCCGGAAAACCGGCAAATTTGACATCTGGCTCTCCACTAGGCAAGGCGAAGAAACCCAGTGGTTGGCAAAAAATGCTTCTGCGAGAGTCACAAGTTTATTATTAGAACTCTTTCTCGAGGCATCAACTGGGAGAACATCATCCTTTGACCATATCTTTTCCGGTTTCCTTGCTTTTAATTACTAGCAGAAACTGCTGCTAGCTGATGGGCTTTTTACATTTCTTTCCTCCTGTTAGACACCTACTTCAGATACGTGTTCTGCAGCAAGTTTCCTACCCACACCACCCGGCGGTTCCAAAGAAAACGCCTACAGGTAACCTCGTTTCGTGCTAGAAAATCAAATTGTATGGGGAGTAGCCAGTGTTTTCATTGTGTGTGCAATTGTAGCAGTGTGTCAAATGTCCAATATGTTGGCTGCACTTTCTGTTTCTGTTGGCATCCAGGGTCCCACGCAAGTCTAGCAATGTTCTGTTGAATCTTTCAGGCTGAGGAACACCTTGAAAGTGACATGCTTTGTCTTTGACTTCATAACTCGAAGCATAGTGAGTAACTCATATATGACCTAACTCTTAAAATCCCTTCCCTGGTCACTATGCATCCTTCTCGGGAGGCCATAATATATAATATATTTATCCCATAACACTTTGGCAACAGTGGATACTCTCTGATCCTTTGTGGAGAAGTTTTGAACATATCTGATGAATTGGTCTGTAATGTCCAAGACTTTGGCAGTGTTACTGCAATCAGACTCTATGGAGAGGAATTCCATACACACTCTCACACTCTTTGTGAATGGGATGGTAGCAGCGTCTGATAGACAACTCTAGCAGGCAGCGTCTTCCTCCGAATACATTGAATGCACAACGTACAGTACTTTTCAACTTCAGGCTTCAATCGTGTCCAATAAAACTGATCTTATACCAATGCGGAGGTCTTGTCAAATCCCAAATGACCTGAAGTGAATCAGTACAATCTTCGGATACTTCTTTCAGGGAAAAGCAACTGGGAATGCCGATGTCTACCTGGGGAAGAGGGAACACCACACGAAACTTTGTTCCTCAACTCCAGTTTGTCCCATTCCCTGATGGATAGTGGTATGGCAGGGTATCTTGTCTTCTCAGCTGGGTCCATATCCCCCTTGACAACAGATGACCAGGTGACACTTTTACAATGACCGGCTTGCTGAGTTGCTGCCAATTCCGAAGTACTCAAGGTGGGCAGTTGCTTCGTATTCAGCGCCGTCTAGTTGCAATATGCATGTGGAACAGCATGGCTCGAAGCTCCCAAATAATCAACAGCTCCGTCAGGCTCACGTCTTTGCTCTGATTTCCCAACTGTGGAAAACTGACTCATTGCTTTAACACCAGAGGCAGAGGCGTGCTCCCACTGTTGCCGCACCTCAAGAAAAATTCGTGGCAGCGCATCCGCATGATTGCTCTGACTTCCCAGCCGATAGGCAATGCAGAATTCCTAAGTAGACAACGCCGCCAACCAACGATGATCTGTGGTGTTCATTTTCGCGGAAGTGAGAATATTAGTCAGTGGATTGTTGTCGCTCCTTACCTCGAACTTGGCACCAGGTAGTCACTTACTTTACCCACCACTTCACATTTCATGCCAGAAACTCTAATATGTGAGCCGGGTAGTTTCGTTCAGATAGGGACAGATACCGGCTCACCAAGGCAACAGCCCCTTTACCTTCATCTTGATATGGAGCACCGCCCAATCCAACACGGCTGGCGTCAGTGTGCAATAAATACGGTAACTAGGGGTTTGCAAAGGTAGCCAAGGTTTCTCCAGTGAATAACTCTTTCAGCAGCTGAAATGCCTCTTCACACTTTGCATCCGACCTTTCCTCGAAAGGCTCTGAAGAGCAAAGATGAACCTTGCCTTCTCCCTTTGTTCCCCTCCCGTTCTTCACTAAGGGTGTGTGTGTGTGGGGGGGGGGGGGAGTGGGATGTAGCCACAAAGTAATTGGTTCAACTGATGGCTTACTCTGGAGTGGCCCTTCATAAATATCCGGTAGTACCCACAGACTTCAGGGAATAAACGCACGGCTCTCATATACTTGAGCCTTGACCATGTGGTTACCGCCTGTACCTTCGATGGATCTATAGCCACTCTATTATAGGAGACTGTGTGAATGACATATTTAACATGACGTCTTAAGGACAGTTACTTTTCCAGTGAGAGTTTTAACCCTTCTGCTTTCAGGCGGTCTGACACATTAAATCTTCACGTCTCATGCTCCTCCAGTGTTGATACAAACACGATAAGATCATGCAAGTACAGTAGGACCTCAAGCAGCATTCATGACCCGATAACAGGTTGGTAAATACCCGGTGCTCCTGACGCCATTTTTTTCTTTATCCAGTGCACACATGGGTATTTGATAATGCCTGCTTCTTGGTTCTAACACATGGAATCATTTGGCTCCTGTGAGGCAGACGAGAGCAACCTGGATCCATGGAACAGCACGGCTGTTCAGTGTTCGACAATCAACAAATATTAGTACATTCCTATTCTTCTTCCTCACCGCCACCATACAGTGGCATGCAAAAGTTTGGGCACCCTGTGCAGTTCGTACTTAATAACACACCCTTTGGCAAGTATCATGGCTTGTAGACGCTTTCTGTAGCCAAATTCTTGTTTGGGGGATTTTAGCCCATTCTGCCTTGCAAAAGACTTCTAGTTCTATGAGAATCTTGGGCCGTCTTGCATGTACTGCTGTTCTGAGGTCTATCCACAGATTTTCGATGATGCTTTGGTCGGGGGACTGTGAGGGCCGTGGTAAACTTTCAGCTTGCTCCTCCTTGTGGATTAATATTCCATTGTGGATTTTGAGGTGTGTTTTGGATCATTATCCTGTTGTAGAAGCCATTCTCATTTTAACTTCAGCTTTTTTTTTTTACAGGCATTGCTATGTTTGCTTCCAGAATTTGCAGGTATTTATTTATTGAATTCATTCTTCCCTCTACCAGTGAGATCTTCCCTGTGCCACTGGCTGGAACACAAGCTCAAAGCATGATCGATCCACCCCCGTGCTTAACAGCTGGAAAGGTGTTCTTTTCATGAAATTCTGCACCCATTTTTCTCCAAACATACCTTTGCTCATTGCGGCCAAAAAGTTCTATTTTAACTTCACCAGTGCACAGGATCTGTTTCCAAAATGCATCAGGCTTGTATTGTTGTTCCTTTGCAAACTTCTAGCACTGAGTGTTGTGGTGAAGTAGCAGGAAAGGTTTTCTTCTGATGACTCTTCCATGAAGGTCATATTTGCGCAAGTGTCGCTGCGCAGTAGAACAGTGCACCACCACTCCAGAGTGTGCTAGATCTTCCTGAAGGTCTTTTGCAGTCAAACGGGGGTTTTGATTTGCCTTTCTAACAATCCTACGAGCAGTTCTCTCGGAAAGTTTTCTTGGTCTTCCAGACCTTAACTTGAACTCCACCGTTCCTGTTAACTGCCATTTAATTACATTATAAACTGAGGAAACTGCTGCCTAAAAATGCTCTGCTCTCTTCGTATCGCCTTCTCCTGCTTTGTGGGCATCATTTATTTTAGCTTTCAGAGCACTAGGCAGCTGCTTAGAGGTGCGCGTGGCTGCTGATTTTTGGGATAAGATTTGAGGAGTCAGAGTATTTATAAAGCTTTGAAATTTTCATCACCTGGCCTTTACTAACGACGACTGTGAACACGCCATAGCCCTAACAAGCTAATAAAGGTCTGAAACCTTGGTAAAAGTTATCTGAGAGCTCAAATCTCTTAGGGTGCCCAAACTACTGCAAGGCGTTCCTTTACTTACTTTCACTCTAAAATTGTGCAAAACAGAAATATTACACAAACCTTGCTGAAAATGTTGAAACGAATGTTTAAACCTTTACCTCACGAGTTCTGGATATCAGCTCATCTTGTACTCACTTAACTATTCAAAGTAACAGAAATTTTGACCAGAGGTGCCCAAATTATTTTATTGCCACTGTAGATGACGCATATGTAAAGTTGCAATGTTCCGTTTGGGGAACAAAAATTATAAAGAATGCTGTATCAATACTGCCCTATACAAATTTATTGTTCACCAGGAAATAATTGACATACACCGGCATAAAATTAAAGCGGCAGCATATTTGCAGATATTCCAACATTAACGAGCAGTTAATAGAACGACAAAGTGAAGGGGCCAATTACAGTGAAACCAGTCTAAATTTGTGTTGCAGTGCATTTCTCAGGAGTCGGTACTCAAAGCGCTAATCCCACGTCCCCACCCACAGTTCGGATTTCACCTGAAGACTGTCACAAACGAACTGATTATCTCAGCAGTATTTGGAATTCCTCCTTGGACCCATTCGTTTGCACAAATCATTTTTTTATAACAAGCTCTCCCCTTCGGACGGGATTCTTGAACATTTACCCTGTGCTCATCTCCGCACCTCCTTCCACTTCCAACATCTCTCTGCAAAACCGAAAAACAAACCACTGTCCCTCAGATGACTGATCCTACCCAGCTCTCCCGAATGATCCGTGGCATCCCATTGGACAGAATGTTACTACGAGAAACCTGATTGGTTGATGCAAGACTCATAAACCGATCAACCGGCGCGTCATCTTATCAGAATCCTAAATGCTGCTCTGTGAAGCTTAATTAACAGAATACACTGCGCTTTGCAGAAAAGCTGCTGAACTAAATTATCTGACAGCATGGCAGTAGAAATGCAATACATCATATTCTTAGCCAGGGCATTTTACCACGGTGATTTATTATGTTATTATTTACTTTGCACTTTGTTTAGAAGAAATGGAAACCGGGTTTATTTCATCGTTCCGTCCATGTTTGATGTCATTCTGGAGACTGGCTGCTTAATTTTTTGGACCTTTGAAATTTGCGACCCAACCAAGTATTTCCTACAGTCCCAACGTCATCCCCAACACCCCGACTACATTAATTCATCACCCCATTCCAATACAGTGAAAAGGTTTAAACGGCGAGTGGGGCAAACCACTGAAATTTTAGAGAAATAGTTTGATTAGGGCTAGCTATTAAGAGACAGGGAGCTGCAGAAAAATTGTGTTGAAGCACAAGTCACACATCATCTAAAATCAGGAAGCATGATCGAGGTTAAACGATATTCTCGTGTCCTTCAGCCTTCATTTAGACAAACACTTGCCCTTATTTCACCGATATCGGTTACCTAGCAGTTTAAATACACATCTACCAATATTTATAACTGATGAATATTTCAGAAGGTGTGCGTTGGCAGCGGACCCAAATGGAAGACACAGACACTGAACTACCAGGAACAGGACTAGGTGTGAGAAAGAAGCAAGGGAAGTGGGGAAGAAAGGACGCAGATAATAACACAGGCCCTGGACGAGGCAAGGATTCCGGGCCAGGTCTAGGACTTGACCAGGATAGCGGAACCAGGACATGGAACTGGGAGCTAGAAACTTGGAACTGTTACGTACCCGTAACTGGTTTACAGACCAGCAGAAATAGAAGAATCCGTTGGAGTCTGGTGGTACCAAAACTGTTTAATTGTAAACAACACAATACAGCATCAAAAATGCAAATATACATATAAAACAGCTTATCAATAATAAACATAGAAGTGTAGGGATAATAATCAACAATAATAAACAAGTTCTATCAGTGTCTAGGGGTAAATGAATTGTCATAAGAAAATATAGAGTTCAGTTCAGTTCATGTATGCTGAGGTCTTTGTGGTTGCTGCTTTTTAAGTTATTGGAGAGAGAGAGACAGCGAGCAAGAGACTGAGCAGCTGCAACCAGCAAACCTTCTGTTGTATTCTGATTCCGTCGTACCGTTGTAGTCATTCTGTTATGACCCCTCTGTTCTTCGGCTAGACCGTTTTTCTGTGGTGGACTCGTCACTCTGGCACGCATGGACGCACACAGAAGTCCCCACCGGCCCTGCCGTCACACTGTGAGCTTTGTTGACCGATCTCCTGATTCGTTCCTCGAAAGCCCCCACCTTCCTGTGGGTGCACAACACTCGGTCAGTGTTCACTGGTGTCTCTGACGGGTGTCTCACCACACCTGTCTTTTATCCCCACTGACGGGGTATCAGCAATCCATTTCTATCAAATCAGGCCACTTCTGCTGTCTCCTTAGCAATGTTAACGAGTAAAGTAACGTCCTTGTAGTGAAAGGTAAACAATCCAGGAAGAAGCCATAGAACATAAATCAGCTTTTGTCTTTCTCTCTCTGTTATCTGTAGCAGATGTTCCTGCCACTGTGCTGCATCTCTCTCTCTCATTAGTAGCATAGCAATAGCAATAGTTCATAGTTCTCGGGGGGGGGGGAAATGGTTCACTCTGCACCCAATTTCCATCAGGTCTGTTCAGCACTCAGAACAGAACCATATAACCATATAACAATTACAGCACGGAAACAGGCTTTCTCGGCCCTTCTAGTACGTGCCGACGCTTACTCTCACAGACTCCCACTGGCCCGCACTCAGCCCATAACCCTCTATTCCTTTCCTGTCCATATACCTATCAAATTTTACTTTAAAAGACAATACCGAACCTGCCTCTACCACTTCCACTGAAAGCTCATTCTACTCAGCTACCACTCTCTGAGTAAAGAAATTCGCCCTCGTGTTACCCTTAAACTTTGCCCCCTAACTCTCAAATCAGGTCCTATTGTTTGAGTCTCCCCTACTCTCAATGGAAAAAGCCTATTCACCCCAACTCGATCTATCTCCCTCATTATTTTAAACACCTCCATCAATTCCCCCCTCAGCCTTCTACGCTCCAAAGAATAAAGACCTAATTTGTTCAACCTTTCCCTGTTACGAAGGTGCTGAAACACAGGTAATATTCTAGTAAATCTTATCTGCACTCTCTCTATTTTGTTGATATCTTTCCTATAATTCGGTGAACAGAACTGTACACAATACTCCAAATTCGGCCTTAACAATGCCTTGCACAATTTTGACATTACAACCTAACGCCTGTACTCAAAGATCTGATTTATAAAGGCCAGCATACTAAATGCTTTCTTCACCACCCTATCCACATGAGATTTCACCTTCAGGGAACTATGTACCATTATTCCTAGATCACTCTGCTCTACTGCATTCTTCAATGCTCTACCATTTACCATGTATGTCCTATTTGGATTTTTCCTACCAAAATGTAGCACCTCACACTTATCAGCATTAAACTCCATCTGCCATCATTCTGCCCACTCTTCTAAATGGCCTAAATCTCTCTGCAAGCTTTGAAAACCTACATCCTTATCTACAACCCCACCTACCTTAGTATCATCTGCATACTTACTAATCCAATTTCCCACCCCATCATCCAGATCATTAATGTATATGGCAAACAACATTGGACCCATTACAGATCCCTGAGGCACACCACTAGTCACCGGCCTCCAACCTGACAAACAGTTATCCACCACTACTCTCTGGCATCTGCCATCCAGCCATTGTTGAATCCATTTTACTACAAAAGCACTTCAATACTAATACCAAACAATTCAACCTTTTTAACTAACCTTCCGTGTCGAACTTGTCAAAGGCCTTACTGAAGTCCATATAGACTACATCCACCGCTTTACCCTCGTCAACTTTCCGCGTAAACTGTTCAAAAAATTCAATAGGATTTGTCTAAATGACCTTCCACGCACAAATCCATGCTGACTATTCCTAATCAGACACTGTCTATCCAGATAATTATATATACCATATTTAAGAAAACTTTCCATTAATTTACCCACCACTGACGTCAAACTGACAGGCCTATAATTGCTAGGCTTACTCTTAGAACGCTTTTTAAACAATGGAACCACAAGAGCAATACGCCAATCCTCTGGCACCATCCCTGTTTCTAATGGCATTTGAAATATTTCTGTCCGAGCTCATTTTATTTCTATACTAACTTTCCTCAAGGTCCTAAGGAATATCCTGTCGGGATCCGGAGATTTATTCACTTTTATATTACTTAAAAGCACCAGCACTTCCTCCTCTTTAATCGTCATAGTTTCCATAACTTCCCTACGTGTTTCCCTTACCTTATACAATTCAATATCCTTCTCCTTAGTGAATACCGGAGAAAATAAACTGTTCAAAATATCCCCCATCTCTTTCGGTTCCACACATAGCTGTCCACTCTGATACACTAAAGGACCAATTTTATCCCTCACTATCTTTTTGCTATTAATAGTACTGTAGAAACCCTTCGGATTTATTTTCACCTTTCTTGCCAAAACAACCTCGTATCTTGATTTTGCTTTTTTAATTTCTTTCTTAAGACTAGTTTTACTTTCTTTATATTTCTCGAGGACCTCATTTACTCCATGCTGCCGATATTTATTGTAGATCTCCCTCTTTTTCCTAACCAAGTTTCCAATGTCCCTTGAAAACCATGGCGCCCTCAAACTTTTAACATCTCCTTTTAACCTAGCAAGAACATAAAGATTCTGTTCCCTCAAAATTTCAGCTTTAAATTACCTCCATTTCTCAATTACATCCTTCCCATAAAACAAATGGTCCCAGTCCACTCCTTCTAAATCCTTTTGCATCCCCTCAAAGTTAGCCTTTCTCCAATCCTCCAATCAAAAATCTCAACCCTGGGTCCAATCCTACCCTTCTCTATAATTATATTGAAACTAATGTTATTGTGATCACTTGACCTGAAGTGCTCCCCAACACATACGTCCGTCACCTGACCTATCTCATTCCCTATCAGGAGATCCAACACTGATCCTTCTCTTGTCGGTATCTCTATGTATTGCTGCAGAAAACTATCCTGCACACATTTTACAAACACCAAACCATACAGGCCTTTTACAGAATGGGCTTCCCAGTCTATGTGTGGAAAATTAAAATCGGTCACAATCACAACCTTGTACTTAGTAGAAGTATCTGCTATCACCTGACAAATTTGCTCCTCCAATTCTCTCTCCCCATTAGGGGGTCTATTATACACACCTTTAATTATAGTACACCTTTCCCATAACTCAATTCCACCTAAATAGCATCCCCAGATGAGCTCTCTAAACTATCCTGCCAAAGCACCATTGTAATAATTTCTCAGACAAGCAATGCAACACCTACTCCTCTTGCCCTTCCGATTCTATCACACCTGAAGCTACGAAATTTAGTTGCCAATCACACCCCTCCTGCAACAATGTTTCACTAATATCTACCACATCATATTTCCAGGTATCAATCCATGCTCTAAGCCCATCCACCTTTCTTACAATGCTCCTAGCATTAAAATAGATGTTTTTAAGAAACTCTCCACCTCTTCCTCTCTGTTTTTCCCAAACGATGCGATCAACTTTATTATCTTTTTTTTCCTTCTCTCCTACATCTTCAGTCTGAACGCTTCCCTTCTCTATTACCTGCCTATTCTCCCTCACACACTGTCTATTAGCTTTCTCTGTTTGTGAACTAACCTCCTCTCCCCTAGTCTGTTCAAATATATTCCCACCCCAATCATTCTAGTTTAAAGTCTCCCCAGTAGGTTTAGCAAATCTCCTCGGTAGGATATTGATCCCGCTAGGATTCAAGTGTAACACGTCCTTTTTGTATAGGTCACAACTGCCCCAAAAGAGGTCCCAATGATCCAGCAACTTGAATCCCTGCCCCCTGCACCAATCCCTCAGCCAAGCATTTATCCTGCACCTCATTCCATTCCTACTATCACTGTCGCGTGGCACAGTCAGTAATCTCGAGATTACTACCTTTGTGTTCCTGTGTGTCCTTTGTGGACAAGGTCTCCGAGCCAGAGACTGGGCAAGGGCCCAAAACCTGGCTCTTGACTCGGGCTCGTACTTAGGATCCAGGCGAGCACAAGACGTGACTACAGGACGAGAAGAGGCAACAGAAATCGACGTCAGACTCTTGGACAGGACCAGCGAACCCCCGCACAGGACGAGGGAATCTCAGCACCGGGATGGGAAAGGTACTCCTGGTTGGGCGAGGCACATGGAAAGACGAGAACACAATGCCGTGGTTTGGACAGGATATGGTGCTTGTATGTGACTAGGACTGGACGAGACCCCGAAGCCTTGACTTGGTCGAGGAAGAGACAGAAATCCAGACCCTTGGTCGAAGGAGAGACAGGAAAGTAGAACACAGAGCCGGGTCACCTTGGGTACAGGACGTGGGGCCGGGACTCATTACACAGCATGCAGAATACAATGAGACGGTTCCAAAACCAAGATAGCGGCAGACGGCCGGACCTACCTAGTGAAGGCGTGGACACAGACAGTTCCCAACACTAGGTAGCGGCAAACCTACCTAGCGAAGGCGTGGACACAGAGACAGTTCAAAACAAAGAAAGGCAGTTCCTTATCTTGCTCCGATGGTTGAACTTGACAGCAAAGAAGGGAAGGGTTACAGGCGAGGCAAGGCTCCAGACGAGGCAAGACGAGGCAAGGCTCCAGAAGGAAAGTGAAGGGAAGGGATGCAGAAAGGGGGGGTTGGACAGGAACAATCCAGCAGCGAGAGACTGAATGCTGAAGATATTTATGAAGCCAGCCCAAGCGAGAATCAGCTGCTCAACGGAAACTGGGAAAAACCAGAAAACTTGGAGTAAGGAAAATGGACTGGACCGTGAACCAGAATTAGGATTTCACAGACCAGACCATAATAGAATAAATAGTATTTGCTCTGCCGAGCTCTCGAAGAACTTTTGGGGAACATGAAAAATGCTTACGCAGCATTTCAATAAATTCACAGAAGATTAGGTTGTCCTTCGATCTTAAACATCTGTCGCCCAAAGGCAAACAAAACCACTTCACTGATGTCAGTTATGCGATGTATGAGTAATATCTATACAATTTAGAAACAAGGCTTGATCAGTGTGCTGCTCCACAGTATCGACACCATTGAAGCCAACAAAGTTGTGCGGATTCACTGCCACTCACTATGTGTCAATACAAAATGTACCTCTGAAAGGGCAGAAGAAATGGTCAGTTTGAAGGTGATACGAAGGGCTACTCTTAATTCTAACCCGCGCAAACTCTGCTACGTCCATTCCAAATAGTCTTGCATCACTCGCCTATCGCGAGTTTTTCCTTGTTTGTGTTTTGCCTTGTGCTCAGTTGCGTCATGTTTACTTGTCCGCTGAAACAAAGTATTAAATGACAATCTCAGTGGTATTGAAACGACAGCAATAAAAGCAATTGCGAGTTGCAACGTAACACTGTTCGACAGAGAACACATGCGTTGAAATAATAACTGAATATTCAATCTGGCGTTTTATTCTGCTGTAACTCCTCCAACTCCTCTGCAAGTCATCGGTGATAAAGGGACTTCACCGAACGCCCAGAAACTCAAAAGTAAATCTGCAGCTTTTACCGAGATAAATCAGAAATCATTTGGACAAGAAATAATACGGAAATTATAACCGAGATAAAAGCCGCAATAAACGGAACATCAGAAGGAGTTCATGAGGCTACCAGTGGACTGGAGATGCAAAGCCTTTCAGGGCAAAGTTGCTTTCACCAGATTATCGCACAAATCGTGAACGTTCCTGCCAGATTCATCTATATTGTCTGACAAGATAAGACTGGAAACCTTTAAAGGAAGCTCCCGAGTGCATGAGAAATGAAACTGGACAAAATGTGAAATCCATTTTTCCCCATGGGCTGTTTCTCCATTATTTACGGTCTGCCACAATTTGTTCGTAGCGTATGACGTAGCAAACTTTCCAATATGTTTTAAAAAGCGTAAAATGAAAAAAGTACGACGAATGAAGAAGGAGGCATTTGGGTTCAGTGTTAATGAAGTAGATTTTAGCATTGTGATGTAAAATCGCGATTTTGGATAGCTGTCGGGAGTTACAACTTTAGTCAATCAATTTGATTGCAATAAAATGCGAAAGTTCGACTTCGCTAACAGCAGTACTATTATTACACCATACGAGTATGAAAAATCTGAGCAGAATTAGGACATTCCGCCCATTAAATCTGCTCCGCCATTTCATCATGAGCGATCCAATTTTCCACTCAGCCCCAATTTCCTGCCTTTCTTCGTATCTCTTCATGCTATGACCAATCAAGAACATTTCAACTTTTCCCTTAAGCATACCTGTACATAAAGAAGTCGAGTCCACAGTTGCCTGTGGCAACAAATTCCACAGAGTCGCCGTTCTCCAGCTAAATGTATTCCTCCTCATCTCCATTCAAAAACTACACCCATTATTTCTAAGGCTTCTGGTCTTAGACACTGCCACCATGGGAAACATTCTCTCCACATCCAGACTATCAGGGCCTTTCATCGTCCGATAGTTTTCAATTCGGTCACTCTTTATTCATTGGATTCCACTGAATACAGGCCCAGAATCTTCAAAAAGCCCTCATATGACAGGCCATTCAATTCTGGAATCATTTTGTGAACCTCCTTTGAACACTCTCCAGTTTCAGCACATCCTTTTCAAGATATGAGGTGTAAAACTGCTCACAATATGCAAAGTGAAGCCTCACCAGTGCTTGATAAAGTCTTAACATTACATTATTGCTTTTTCATTCTTGTCATCTTGAAGTGAATGCTAATATCACATTTGCCTTCCTCATCACAGACTCAACCTGCAAATAACCATACACCTCCCGACACTGCATGCCATCTACCAGTACTTTGTCCATTTTCCAAACCTGTCTAAATCATACTGTAGCTTCGCTACTTCCTCAAAGCCACCCGCTCTCCACCTATTTTCGTAACGTCTAGAATATTTGCAACTAAGCCATCAATTCCATTATCGAAATCATTGGCATATAATGTAAAAAAGAATCCACCCAACCCAGACTTCTGTGGCACACCACTTTTCACCCGCAGCCAACTAGAAAAGGCTTTCTTTATTCACACTCTTTGCCTTCGACCAATCAGCCACTGCCTTATCCATACTCGTACTATATATTTCTTGTAACTTCATGTGTTCGTAGATTGCAGCCTCTTGTGTGGCACCTTCAGAAAGTCCAAATACACAACATCAACCGATTCTCTTTTGTCTATCTTGCTTGTTATTTCTTCAAACAGTTCCCCTAGTTTCATCAAGCATGATTTTCCTTTGAGTAAACCATGCTAACTACGGCCTGTTTTATGATGTGTTTCCAAGTAAACCGGAACCACATCCTTAACAGTCGGATCCAATATGTTCCCCACCACTGACGTCAGACTGGCTGATCTATAATTTGCTTTCTTCTGCCTCTCACCTTTCCTGAAGAGTGTGGTGACTGGATGAATTGACATAACAGAACACAAGCCAGTTGAAAGAAAAGGGTGAATGTTATTCCTTCTTTTATAAGGGGTAACCAGAGGAGTCCTTCATCTGGTGACTCTATGACTCCAAAACAGAACTAGGTCTCGATACTGTGTATAAACCAAGGACAATATCTAACTTGACCTTGCAAGAGGAAGATGACTTTCAGTCAACAGTATTGTCCTACAGACCTTGGTGTGCAGAAGAAGATGGTACTCGTGAACAAAGCAATTAAAATCAGCATTCTTTAGACGGCTCACAAAGGCACTTCTTTCACTTCTTTCGAATATAATTCTGCTCCTGTTGAAGTCTGTAATTTACAGTTCGTTGATGTGTTTTTTGGTGGATGGAGCGATCTGGTGCTGTGCTGTCTCAGACAGAGTTGATGAGATTTTGATGAAATGGTACCCAGCCTGGAGGACTAGAAGCCTACAAAGTTGTAAACCTGAATAGCATTCAGATTTCAGACAGTAAACTAAAAGAATCAAAAATCAATTAATTGCATGGGAATGTGCATGGGAGATAATTTATTTTAGAATATTTATGTGTAACATGATAAAACAATTTTAGGTTAGCATTTCCAAAGGGGGTGCATCTAAAAAAAGTTGTAATTTGAAATTTATTCTACATGGTTTTATTTAGTATCGAATGGCTGAAAGTGAAGATTCTTGCAGTGAACAAACGCAGGCATTTGGAGCCTGACTGAATTGGAATAGAACTTTTCTATTCCAGAAAGGCCATCTGATTAATGTGTTTGATCTTTTTCACTTAACATTTTTTGAAATCCTGTAACTTTAAGGAAAATTTCCAAACATTGTCTTCTGACATAACTATAAGAACAAGCTAATCCTCTTACTTTTACAATCTGACCATGTAGTATCAATCAATTTAAGGGATATGTTTGTCAAAACGTGGCCATATAGCATCACCTTCGTTTGTTCATATCTGACCTTATTCCAAAAATTTGATGATGTTATTTGTCCAAAACGCAAGTCTGGCCACGCAACATGTATGCTGAAGAGCCGTTTTATTGTAGCAACTGAGATTTCTGATAAAACACATCAGTGGCTAGCTTGGCATCTTCCACTTTGACAGATTCTCGGCTTGGTATTTTAGCTGAAATAATTAAAGAATACCAATGAAGTGGTGGAGCTGAGTGATAATGGGGCAAAACGACGACTCGTTTTTTTGCATCATCCGAAACTGGTTATTTCTATCTTTGATATCTCTTTTATTTCCCTGTCAAGGTTGTTTTGAAGACCCTGACCAGGAGTTCCACTCTGACTTCGATTCCTTGCTGGAATGCAACCTGCTCGGAGCGCCTCTCCACCGGGCACTCTTTTATATGCCAAGGACATGGCCTGGAAGGCAAGCGCCTTCAATCTGTTGGATTTTCATGGCGCTGGCCGTGGGGGTCTGATTCAAAGCTTGGAAATTTTACAGTTAATTCCCATCACCAAATCATTAGCATACGCTGTGAATAACTAGGAAACATTTTGTCTGTTTATTGTTTTACAAGCTACTTTGTGTTCTTTCATTTCTCTCAAGGCGTCAATGGAAAAATTGTGCAAGCATGTCTAGAGAAAAATGGATAAGGAGAGAAAATTATTTAAATTCAAAAGGGGTAAGTGGACAGCAGATCCATTCTATTCAACAAAGAAGGAAATGATATTAACATAATTTTAATGTTCTCTAACGATGAAGCTGCTTAAGGTATGTGTTCCAAAGAAATTTTAAAGTTTTGGGCAATTTGCCAATAATAGTTTGAAAATTAATCAATATCCAAATTTCATGCCAAATATTAAGCTCTTAGGGGTTCATATTTGCTGCCTTTTCCTAGTTTCTCATAGGTGAAATATGTGTCTACTACATCCATCCATGAAAACAAGAACGAGTAAAAAGAGGATGTTTGTATTGTTCAGAATCTCTTGTCAAAACTACTTGAACGACACGCCATTGGGAAGCTGAACCACATTGTAAGGTTGGATTCTTTAAACAAAGCTCATTGACAGGAGATGTACAGCGTTTTGTTCTATGGAATAGTGGTATTGAAAGAAGATTACCTTACATTACTGAGGCCAGGATTGACACCTTACACTCTAACCACCACGAGGCGGTTACCCTCCACTGCTGAACAACATCAAAGCTGAACTTCAGAGAGTGAATGTAGCTGGCATCATAAATTGAGTGAATGGATCTACCAGTTGGTGTGCGGGCACTGTTCCTGTTCCAAGCCAGAAGACACAGTAAGGGTCTGTATTGATCTAACAAAATTGAATAATGTAGTGAGGCGGTAGAAGTTTATGCTTCCCATAGTGGACTCTATGCCATGAACATTCCCTTTTAGCAACTCATCAGATTCCGAATTCTTTCAGATGAGTATTAAGCAAATTATGGAGGGATTCAAAGGAGCAATCTGCCACGTGCAGTCTGCTGCAGAGATGGTGATCAGAATTTATATATAGGGAATAAAACAGATCATTAGTGACACAGCTGGGCAACACCACAAGATGAAACTTCCTCCAAACTAGCGATAGTGCGAGTAGACCGTACTCTTAAATAAAAGATGTCAGACGGTAACCCGAGCTATTCGAAATAAACGTAACAAGGCAATATAAACAATTAACGAATCTCGTTAAACAGTAATTAGCCATTTCAGGTGCTCTTCAAACCTGGTAACCCAATGGTCTGCATGCACAGGCCAAGAGAGCCATTGCAAGTCCAAAGCTACTGTATATATCTCTTCCTGTCATATGACTGGTTGAAGAGTTTAAACCTCAAAAGTTCGAAGTCGAAAGTAATTTTACTTTCAAAGTATGTTTACTGTATATCACCATATACAACCTTGAGATTCATTTCCTTGGCGGCATTCACAGGAGAACAGGGAGATACAATGAAATCAATGAAAACTGCACAAAATATTGACAGGTAACCAATATTCAATATAATATAATTAAAAATAAAAACAAATAAATAGTAAATTAATCGATAGGCTCAATTTGTAACTATACATGAGTGCTTTTGAGTTTGACTACTTTAACTGCCTTTAGGGACAACAATGCTCAAATACAAAAGAAAAGAAAGAAATACATTATGGTTATGCATTTATATATACATTATGTATTTTGAGCAATCTACAAATGGAAAACAAAACTCTGGTCGTTAACTATCGATTCGACGGATTTTTTACGATTTTATAATCCCTTCAAAGACTTTTCATAAGAAAGTTTAATTGGTTTAATGACGCTTCGAAGTTCTGAGGTGACCATAAAAACATGAGAACAGAGGAAGTATTGAGAAATTTAGATAATCAATTCTGGTCCGCCCTTGAATCCAGGTAGACTTTTTAAAAATCCCATTCTCCCGTCTTCTCCTTGTAATCTTAAATTGCCTTACAAATCAACAACATTTCAATATCTGCCTTAATACGCCAAGTCCCGTGGCCTCCACAGCCGTCTCCGGCATCGGATTCTACAGATTCAACATCTTCTGCCGGAGAAATAGTTGCTTTTTTTGAAGGAATATCCCTTCAATGTGCACATGTAACCTTTGATCCTAGGAGCTGCTACAAGAGGGAAATTCCTCACCGTGCCAAATCTCCATGGCCTTTTCAGTATATGACACGTTTCATATACTTGGACCCCCTCCCACTTCATATGAAGAGCGCTTGATGCCTCTGCGCCAGCATTAACTAGAATTCAAAAGGGTGAGGGTTACTTTACTGAAACTTCTCAGATAGTGAAAGGTCTTAATAGAGCAGCTATGGAGAGGATATCTTCTATGATGGGAGAATCTACAATTAAAGGACACAGCCTCAGCAAAGAGGGGCGTCCTTTAGAATGGAGACGAGGGAGAACTTCCTTCAGCCAGAGTATGGTGAATCTGGGGTATTATTGTGCTTAGACTGCTGTGAAGGAGAAGTCTTTATGTATATTTAAAGTACTAGTTGATAGATTCTTAAATAGTCAGGTCATGAAGGATACGGGTTGAAGGCAGAAGACTGGAACTCAAAGCAAAATCAAATGACCCTTGAGGAAATAGCAGAGCAGGCTCAATCAGCCAAATGGCCTAATTCAGCCCGTCTGTCTTATGGTTTTATGATCTTATGAACTCTCACCACTTCAGGTACAGTGACATCCAACGCCATCGTTGTTAATCGTTTTGTTTTGGGGATCATTTTCGCGCAGCTGTTCTGGACCCTCTCCAGGCCCAGGACATATTTCATTCTATATCGATCAAAATAGCTCACAATATTACAGATGTGGACTGATGAACACCTGATAAAGTGTCAGTAGAGAACTTGCATTTAACAGGCTACTTTGCTAATTTAAAATTTTAGGTAAGGCATCATAATCACTAATTTAGTGGGGACGATACCTGCATAGGAAATAGAAAGGTATTATCATCTATTAAATCCTATTAATGCTCTTATCGCCAAGATTTAACAGTATTTGTCGAGCAGAAGGAGATGATGCACACCATTTTTAATTCGGCTAAAGATAAATCACAGTTTAGTTCAATTTGAGAGGTAGACTGGATTATACAGCATGGAATTTATGTTCAATCCTTGTAAAACATCCTTTTGAAATTCGATAGACTCCAGCAGAGAGAATATGCGGTGAATACCACGCACCATGTTTTATTCACAGATCACGTGCAAATATATTTGTAAGGAAATTATGTAAAAAGCAGACTTATTTTCAGACAAATTAGTGTGATTTCAAAATTATGGGCACCACTCTAGCATAACAGCGCGACATTGTCATATTTCGGGGCGTTCTGAAGTGTGGAGTACAATTCTGGCGCCATTTGTAAGGAATTTGAAATTTATCTTCTTGAACCGCGTGAGCTTCCTCCGTGTTCCTCTGTTTTCGCCCACAGTCAGAGAACGTACCGGTTAATAGCACAACGCATCATTGTTCCGTGGTTAGACTGGATTTAACTAAGTGGGTTGCTGGCTGTGCTGCTCATTGGAGAGGGGGGTCTGTTCTGCGCTGAATCTCTCAGCAAATAAACTAAATATTAAACAAAACTAAACAGTGCTGCATGTCTCAGTATATCCATTTCTATCTTTATCATGGTACAAAAGATATTCACCGAGATAATAGGCTGTTACATGGTTCACCGGAACGAATTGGCGAATACTTATAAATCAATCGTACGTATCGTGGGAGGAGGCACACAAAAACATTGAAGACAGAATTGCTGTGTAATCCAAACTTCGTAACAAGCTACACAAGAGAAAATCTGAGCAGGCAAGTTAACAACCTTGGAACAATCTGTTGGATGTTATTCCACTCAACATTGTTTTTGATTTCATATCATCTAACTGGATGAACTGTGGCTCTGGTCTGAAAATATATTTCCAGGATTACGTCCCTTACATTAAACCTGAGATGATTTGCGCCTCTGTTAACTTGTTGATACTAAATGCTAGTCAACGTAAATGACAATCGCCCAGTTACCTTTAAATCTAAATAGTCTTTCTAAGATATAAATTCACGTTTTGTTGTGTACTGTGCTATTCTTAACAGAGTGAATTTTAACTCAATATTGCGGCTACCAAAATTGCTGTCCCTTAGATCATTCAGGAGGAACACTTCAAGACAGGAGATGCAGCTATTACGTGAAAATATCCAGACAAATTATCACCGAGTAAATTAACTTTATTTAGATGAAGACATTGAGAATAACATCAGCAAGTTTGCTGATGATACTGAGCTGGGTGGCAGTGTGACAAATGATGAGGATGTTAGGAGAGTGCAGGGTGACTTGGATAGGCTGAGTGAATGGGCAGATACTTGGCTGATGACGTTTAATGTGTATAAGTGTGAGGTTATCCACTTTGGGAGTAAGAACAGGAAGGCAGATTATTATCTGAACGCTGTCGAGTTAGGTAAGGGAGAAATACAAAGAGATCTAGGAGTCCTTGTTCATCAGTCACTGAAGGTGAATGAGCAAGTGCAGCAGGCATTGAAGAAGGCTAATGGAATGTTGGCTTTTATTACAAAGGGAATTGAGTACAAGAGCAGGGAAATCCATTCGCATTTGTACACGGTCCTGGTGAGACCACAGCTCGAATATTGTGTACAGTTTTGGTCTCCAGGGTTAAGGAAGGACATCCTGGCTATAGAGGAAGTGCAGCGTAGATTCACGAGGTTAATTCCTGGGATGTCCGGGCTGTCTTACGCAGAGTTGTTAGAGAGACTGGGCTTGTACACGCTGGAATTAAGGAGATTGAGAGGGGATCTGATTGCAGCATATAAGACTATTAAAGGATTGGACAAGATAGAGGCAGGAACTATGTTCCAGCTGCTGGGAGAGTCCAGTACCAGAGGGCATGGTTTGAGAATAAGGGGTAGGTCATTTAGGACAGAGTTAAGGAAAAACTTCTTCCCCCAGAGAGTTGTGGTGGTCTGGAATGCACTGCCTCAGAAGGCAGTGGAGGCCAGTTCTCTGGATGCTTTCAAGAAGGAGCTAGATAGGTATCTTATGGATAGGGGAATCAAGGGATATGGGGACAAGGCAGGAACCGGGTATTGATAGCAGATGATCAGCCATAATCCCAGAATGGCGGTGCAGGCCCGAAGAGCCGAATGGTCTACTTTTGCACCTATTGTCTATTGTATATAACTGTTTCAAAGGGAGTACTTAACTTATGGAAGATGGGTGTGCACAGTTACCTGATACCATGTTTGGAGAAGCAGTAGCAAGAACAGTGAGCTCATGTAAGCTTTCCAGCGATGTTCAAGCAACGATTTGAAGGAATTTTCCCTAAAGATCGGATGCTAACGGGGAATAAAATTGAACAGTCAGTAGCAAGGCTGTAGAGCACTGCAATGGCAACGTCAATTATTCGACGGAAGCATCCCTGATCACTCGGCGCGGGATATCTGGCTATTCACATGAATTGGCAACTATGGTTCTTATATAATTCTGATAACATTAATATTAATACCCATTAACGCATACTTCTTGCATTATATCTTGGGTCAAATCCCATCTCGAAAATTTACAAGGAAATGTGAGAACTAAAATTTTAAATTTGAGAAAACACAATGTACACTCAATGAGCTTAGATTAACACTACTTAGGACAGAAGGGAGTGGATAATAAAATTCATACAACAGTCAGATGAAACTTGTAAGGATTTATTTTCATCAATGAAAACAGGATTCAGCACTTCAGGTGAGAATGTGCAATTCTGATAAGAATAACACAAATCTAAACTGAAATTAGAGCACAAAACATAAAAATAAAGAAACTATCACTATAGAAGAAAAAAAAACAATGGAATAATACGACCGTACTTGGAAGGCATCCCCAAGGAGGAGATTAGTTGTCGTCAAGGTAACGTCGAATGCCTGGCTCAGAGTTGGAGACATCTTCCCAGAAACAAAGGGGCTCCTCGTGACAATACATGACCCGATGATTAACACAAAGAATTATCAAAAAACACAGAATTAAAACCCCGCCAAATGTTAGACTATGCATGCAGAAAGGCCAAGGGAAGCCCGAAAATATCCAGCACTTTACAGGACCGGGCAACATTTGAAGTCAATCCGTTTACTTACAGAGGCACAATTAAGTGGCAAACATTCCTTACCAAAATCCTGCTTTAAATTTAAACTCATAAATGGAACCATATCTTGCGATAAGTGCGTGTCTGGTTCAGTTTGCCAATCAAAGAGTCTCACAAGCTATATTACAATTAATCCATTCTGACAGATAGGACGATTTATAATATCCTTCCGCGTTTAAATATTACAGGACAAACAAGGGAAAGGAACTTATTTAATAGATATAGCGAGTGCAAGTACACACAGTATACAGAAATCAATGAGTGAAAACCACCAAAAATTAAAAGAGAAAATTGAAAGACTATGGAACATGAACAGGGTATACTTTGTTCCAATAGTGTTATCTACAACTGATATCATCCCAAAGTACACAAAAACATTAAACAATTAGGTCTACACATCAGGATTTATAGAAATCTCCAGAAAGCCTCATTGCTAAACATCATTCTGAATGTTGCTAGCACCTAAGAAATTATCTTGTTTGGCTGTGCTCGTAACTCAGGCTTTTCTAGCTCGAAATAATAATAATAATAATAATAATAATAATAATAATAATAATAATAATAATAATAATAATAATAATAATAACAACAACAACAACAACAACAATTCATTTTCTTCTTCTTCTTCTTCTTATACTTAACGTGAGCTTGGGGATTGTATATTTGAAGCACTGGGGCAGCTGAATACGGGTAGTTTCTAAGCACTGGCGAATAGATCTCGAGGGCATGCCCCGTACTATATCACCTCATTTTGGGGTAACGTAAGTTTATGCAAGAAGCGTGTTAAGTGTATAGTCAACAATGGGTGCATTAGTATGAAGACGGTACTGTTTCAGAAATCTAGATGAGGGAACATGCTGTGTCCGAGCAAGCAAAGCATCTTTATAATTCATAACATTTTGTGTCACCGTTACTATGAATATGCGATGATAGTTCGACTTTCTTGGCTATTGTTCTGGTAAGGGAATCGGATTGAACAGTTTCAAGCAGAGTATTGCAGTCCGAGTAGGTGCAGAAGAAATGTCTGCCTTTGTGCTTCTCTGTGCACTCCTGGACGAGAGGACGTTACTATGGGACTGTATATGCGTGCCAATCTGGATGACTAACTGTTGGTCTACATCACTGAATAACTGCATTGTGAATTGTGTATACCACCGGTTTATCTGGAATCCCCGCGATCATCGACCCACTCTGCCATTTAGTGAAACAAAACACCTATTTTATAACTGTCATTCATCCTTTCAAATATCTCTGTGCTTTTGTCACTCCTGATTCTATCTCTTTTTCAGGCATAAAACTAAAAGTATGCCTATGCTGATTTGCGGTGTACTCCATCCCCCACCCCGCAATGATCATCTCTTTTCCACGGCGAACAATGCCGAACCTTAACTCTGAACTTTACAGTTATTCTTCTCTTTTGTTCAGAACGTGTTTGTTTTTTTTTGCTGTGCTTCATCAAGATATGATAACGATTTACAAATATATCTAAATAAACGTCACTCCGCATATATGAACCCTATTGTGCAATATTGTGTGCAGGTGTACTTGTGGTTTCCTTTGTTGTGACGTGATGGAAATGTAAACTATTTGTCGAAAGAGACACATATTCTGCATGTGAAAAGCGATATCAAATCCGCAAATGCGAACTTCACTACCGTTTCAATGACAAGATGCACCAATTGCAGATATATTTGTCAAAGGAGACAGCACACACAGCAAAGTAACTGCACTCACGGTTAGCTGGTGACAAAATGGAAACTCCATGCGGTCAGAAGTTTCACAGCCTCAGGCGAGTAAGTGGCAAATTCCCACGTTATCACGTTTAACGTTTAAATGAAGAGTAAGGAAGTTAATTTAAGCAAATTACTTGTGAAGCTATTTCTGAAAATGCCACGATAGATTCAAAAACAACACGTATATCAGCCATTTTTATATCAGTTAAAAACTGGTTTGAAATATTCGACTATTTCTCTAAGAACATAGAATAATTTCAATTTGCATTTTTAGGCAGGATAAAATTTATAAACACAAGATATTCTGCTACCTCTGAAAATCCAGAGCTACAGTACACCAAATGCTGAAGGAAGTCAATACTTTAGGTAGCATCTATGGAATTGAATAAACAGTCGACTTTTCGGACTGAGATCCTGCTTCAGAACTCGAGTAGACAAAATAAACTCAATACCGGGAGAAAAACTCCCTTTAATCCGCCGATCAAATGTGCGATGAAAACGCCCATTTGGAAAAAATAATGTCGATTATTTTCAGCTAAGGCAGTTGCCTCTCAGAATTTGGGTGATATCACTTAAGGTTAACATAAGATACCGAGAACAACGAATTGCCAAGCAGAATGTATGCACAAATCCTAAAAAATGCTAGAGAAGTATTGTTTAGATACAGTATGCATATTATTTTCTGTCCGATCAAGTTCTCAGAATGCTGAATGGTGAATAAAATGTTTTTTACCGTGTTGTCATGTGTGTACTAATAAGAGCAGAGATCTGGAACGAGGATAAAAGTTTTGAAATCTTTCACTTTAAATACGGAAGAAATATTCGCAATCCGAGTTAAAACAAATGATATCTTGAAATATGTGGAGCCATACATTTTATGATTGTCCATTTATATAATACGGCATCGTCGAAGCGTATAAGAATTGTTCCACAGCAGAGTCGATTAATAAAATGAAAATTGAAGATAATTTTTGAATTGAATGTTGAAGTGCTTCGAGCGTGAAGACTCGAGAGATGCGATTCAGGATAAAATATTCATATTGTACTAATGGGCTAATTGGCGACCATTTGAAGGTTTCTTCTAGGACCACGAACCTAGACCACGTTTATAAATGACAAATGCAAAGAAACACGGCAGTAAAAATACCTTGTGTTAGTTGGTGAGCGTGAGTTGAGCGTGGATGGAAGCAAATGCCTTAGAAGTTGCAAATTTAGTGTCCACACCAACTCAGGCTGTAACTGTGGAAAATGCCAGATTAAATATTTCCGGGTTATTGCGTGGTGAAAGCTCCCGAAACTACTTTTCTCTCGAGAGACAGTGGCAAACTAATCGGGTATTTCCAAAACCGTCTACATATAATTTTCTTCCGAGTTTTTCGATTTGTGTTGATTCTGTGTTGAGTTTTAACCGAACAGAAACTATTAGTAATCTTGGTAAGATATCAGAACAATGCTACCTGTAGCAACTCTCTGTATTGGAGATCATGGAATATTTGGAAAATACTATAAGATGAAGCCATGTATATTATAAGAGTATACCATTCCATTTTAAGTTGATATCCATGCGTTTAGGGTTCATAAATGACCTGCACATATAAAACGGAGAAGTAACTTAAGAAACAATTACTAATCATACCCAGATTCACAAAATATTTCTTCTTAACGTATTTAAATCATTTATAATGTTTCAAGTATGCAAATATCAATTATTTAAATAATAACAAATATGTAAAACATATGTCAAATTTCAAACAGTTCTAAAGGGGAAAGCAGGCCAGGGATGAAAATTAGAAGGTTTAATTTCTATGTTCCTTACTGTCTAATTTCCTGGCTGGACAGTGAAGTGAAGATGAAGAACCTCGGCCCCAGACGTCTACTGTATATTTCCCTGGCGCGCTGGCGTGCTGGAGTTCCGCCAACGCTTATTTTGTTGTTCCATGTTCCAGTACCGGAAAATTCTTGTCTCCACTTTATTGTCAAATGGATCGTTTTTGGAAAGTACTGCCGTGACATTTACGTTATGTTTTGTGTTCAGCCAAGCTTCATTATTTGTAGTTGTCAAATTATATAGATGTTTGCGGGAATGTTTCACAACCACAGATTTTTATCGAACATTTCAAATGTCAGGAAATCCTTCATATTTTTGGCGTATCGGCGTGTACGCAAGCAATTAAAGCAGAGCTAATAGTCAAAATACTTTGGTTCACAAATAAAAACAATCGAGGTGACTTTCCTTCAGCAAACAAAATCTAAAGAGCTGTGATCTCAGCTTACGTGCATACTACAAAAGTTCATGCAAAATACTAGTCTTTATGTTACTTTCAAACTTAACAGTCAAGCTTGTATGGGGGGGGGGGGGTTGTCTTTATTATTCACATGCTTTGTCGAAATCCCTTAAAACCGGCTTCTGCTATTTAAAAATGGCATCCCATTAACCCTCGCCTCTTTTACCCTGGCGAAATAGGCTTTCGCCCGCTCTTTTCATAGGAGTTATTTTATCAACAATGTGTTCCAAACTTAGACCATCTTCCGAATCTCCACACAATTCTTTAATTTTACGCAAGTTGCTAGTTTTCTCTTCGGGACCCTTCAGGCTTTTAGTTTTCAGTTTAAACTCTGTTCAAACAGCAATTCAAATTCTACCCTTTCACACCACACTCTGGAATAGCAATAGCGTGTGGGGCTCCTTTACCTTCCAACTCAACCTGTAATTGATTCACAGGCTTTGTGGTACCAAGCCATTGTCTCTGTAGCCTGGTTGCTGCTTCTGATATCAGTCCAGCCTTTAAATTTTCTTCATTCAATTTGGGAACTACACATTTCCCTTTCCCTTCAATAATAATATTCACCTCACCACCTTTGATCTCCTCACTATCTTTTAACACACCTTCGAGCACAAACACCTGGGAACTCTCACTTCACACCGTTACCAAGGTTAACCCTTTCTTCACTGAACCAAGTCCATCTGACCCACAAGGACTGCATTCCTTTTCAACTGAATCAAATACCTCAGACTTTTCCTGAGCTCCATTACTAGGTTCAGTACCACGTGCATCCACATCTTGGACACACTCAAACGGGACATTTACCTCTTCCAGGCTTTCAATACCTGTACCCGGTTCACATTCTAACTTCCCCTTATCCTCCCAGCTACTCTCTGGACAACTCCCTTCCGGAGTAAACTCGACCCCGCGGGCTGAAACAACTTCATCTGCCAACTCAGTAGACTTCCTCAAGGGATGGGCACCCTTTTCATCTAGGACTGCCCTCATTTCATTATCGGGAACACCTTTAGAATTTTCAACTTCTTCAAACTGGTCTGCCAAACCAGACAGATCATCCATGTCCAACCCTGGACCTTTTAACAGCTTTATCTGTTTCTCATCTTTATTTCGTGCCTCTATAACTTTTCTCCTCGCTAAGGGCAGGTGTACCTCCTCTCCCTTACTCTCTTTCACTTTACTACTCTTAGTTTTACCACCCTCTAAACCCTCGTGGTACAGGGTCGGTAAAAACGTCTCGACCAAATCGATATTGGCCGGATTTAAACAGCTTTCGGTCTCAGCTGCCTTTCACGACATGCTGCGAGTGATCGCGGATGCGGGATAGATCTTGGAATCTAGGGGCGGGACCTCCACCGGTTGTCTCGTCAGCTTCATTGCTGACCAAACCTTACCACCGGCTAAATCATTACCCAGAAGGACGTCCGCGTCAGTTCTTGGGAATTCTGACCGCACCCCCATTTCAACTGGTCCACAGACTACCTCACAATTCATAATGATTCTATGCAAGGGCACCGTTTCTGTCCCTTTTCCTATTCTTTTCACAGCTACCATTCCCGTCTGGCGACCAAAATCCAGTACCTTACTGCGAATCAATGACAGTTCCGCTCCCGTGTCTCTCCAGATTCTCACGGGAACTGATGGGTCTCCCTCTCTCACAGACATGGTTCCGTTTGACGTACAAGTCTCAGACCCTTCTCGTACTCTGTCTACCCGGGGCTCTCTTGTCGATTTACTGATTACCACGGCACATCCGATAGGGACGGCTGCTTTCCATTTTCCTGTCTCCTTCCTCGGAGCAAAGCACCTAGATGCAATATGCCCCCCTTTCCACAATTAAAACATGTCAAGCCCGGAATTCTCTGGCCGTCTTGCCTCTCCTCCCCAATCTTACCACTAGCTCCCGGCGGGACCTCTGCCTCAGACGGCGGGCTTTCTCTATCGTTCCCACGGTCTCTCTGGTAACTTTTATTCGAGGAAAACTTTGTCTTGTGGGTTAGGGCATATTCATCTGCGAACCTAGCAAATTCGGAGATGGACTTATTCGGCTTCTCATTCAAATACATCCGGATATCATTCGAAACACAACCTTTAAATTCCTCAATCAGAATTAACTCCCTGATAGCCAAAAATCCTCTTCCACTGTTTCTGCTGTACACCAACGATCCAAGAGCACACCCTTCTCACTGGCAAACTCGGTATACGTCTGATTCCACCCTTTCTTTATATTTCTGAACTTTTGTCTATGCACCTCAGGTACCAATTCTTAAGTCCGGAGAATGGCCTCCTTTACTTTGGCATAATTCTCCGCCTCTTCCTCCTCCATGGACAATTCCGCATATGCTCGTTGTTCCTTCCCTTTTAACACACTTTGTTACAGCGGCACCCACTGCTCTTTGCTCCACTTCTGATTCACTGCCACCTTTTCAAAAAGCAAGAAATCACTATCAACATCCGTCTCCTCGAAAGGAGGTACTAACCTCATCTCCCGACTAATATTAAACTGCTCCTCTCGGTCTGACCCTTGAGCTCTTCGCTCTTGCCTTAACTTCTCCATATCCAAGTCCTGTTGCCTCTGTTTCTCTGCCTACTCATACTCTCTCTCCTTCTCGGCTCTCTGCCTCTCTTTCTCAGCTGCTTCCAGCAGTTTTCACCACATTTCATGATCTCTTTGTTTCTCAGCCCTGCCCTGCTCTTTTTCAGCTCTTTCCTGTTCTTTTTCTGCTCTTTCCTGCTCCCTTTTCACCTCCAACTCCTTTAGCTGTACCGCATGCTCTCTTTGCTTGTCGGCCCTTTCTTTTTTTCCTTCTCAGCTGCTTCCAGCTGCTTTCAGCTGCTTTAATTTAGTTTCATGTTCCAACCTTAATTTCTCCAACTCTAACTGAGCCGTCCTGGTACCTTTTCAGGGATATTTTCCAATAACTCACCTGCAAACACATTCTTCTCAATATAATACTGAATTATGGCCCTTCGCACCTCCCGCTATTTCATTGACAACCTCACTGTTTGCGAGGTTTAGCCCCCACCATATTTATCAAGTCCGATTTTGCACCTGTAGAGTCGGGGTTTCTATAAATTCATCCACGTCCATCTTTGCTGGTTTCCCGTCTGGCTACCCGCGTACCAGATCCAAGATTGGACTTAGAAGCCCCATTCACTGGCCTCCCAAATTGGTGCCAAATCTCGAGACAAGAACCCCAAATTGTTACGTACCCCGTAACTGGGTCACTTACCAGCAAAGATAGAGAAGTCCGTTGAAGTCTGATGGTACTATTTTTAACAGTGTTTATTGATAAAAATACACACAAATAATATCAATGCTAACATACAGATAATATACGTCGTCAATAATAAATCTAAAAGCGCGAGTATAATAATAATCAATAAGAAATAGCTCTATCGTTGTCTAGGGGTATTTGTATTGTCCAATGGAGATATAAAAGTCACTCAAGTTCATTCAAACCGCAGCTTTTGGTTGGAGAGAGAGACGATGTTTTTAGAACTTGTCCGTTATCTTTATATGATGTCGATCCTTCGAAATGTCGTCGGTGGTGATCTCTTCTTTAGCTAAGCCGTCTTCCGTGGTGAGGCCTCAATCCCGGGCAATGGGAAAGGACACAAGTCGACCTTCCACCGGCTGTCGCTATTAAACGCTGTCCCGGTATTTCTAGCGTTTCTCCTGGTGGGTCTAAAGGGGTTGTTCCCAGACTTTCTTTCATCCTTACTCACGGGGTGTAAGATGTCAATCAGTTTGGGCTGATGCCACCCCCCCCCACCAACCAGCCCACGTTGCTCATTCCTTGAGGGCGTCGGTGAATAGCACAGTGCTCAATACACAATTCCGTCACCAAGAGACAATGACCGTTTCCCGTGGCTTTCTATCGTTGAGGGGCCAGGACATTCCAAACCCCCTGTGGATTCTGCGTCTCTCTCTCAGTTCCTGGGTCTCCTGACCTGAATTATTAGCGATCTTGCGATTCTCAAAAAGGAGGGGGCTACTTTGTATCCTCCGGCCCATCAGAGTTGGGGCACAGGTGTAACAGTATACAACTAATTATTCGAACAATGCCGGCAACTGAATAACATGCAGTTTTGGCATTGAGACAAAACTTGGGGCTGTTCAATGTGCCTGTTGCAGTGAACAGTTGGAGGTGGCTCAATAGAGAAGGGAGTTTACCTTCTAATAAGACGGTGATTTCAAAGACATGTCTGGAATTTTACCAGCCTGCAGCCAAATGAGAAAACAACATACCAGAAGTAGGGGACTGGGTCAACTCGTGTATGTTTCGCCATTCAATAAAATAGTGACTCACCCGACGGTAACATCAAATCTCCTCCCTGCCCATTCACAGTAACTTTCGACCTCTTGTTTCCTGAGCAGATTTCATTGTCTACCTTAAAATATGGCTTTCAATGTTTCCTTTTAGGAAAAGCGTTCCGAAGACTTTCGAGACACAGAGTATTTTATTTTTCCACAGATGGGCTTATAAGCCTTTCATATCTACCCCTTTGCAGTGCCATCAAGATGATGTACATATCAATCGATAGCACTTTTACTTTTCTAAACTTCAGTGGATCCAAATGTGGCCCGGCTAACATGCCTGAACTGACTACTCAGCCATTCGACAGATAATTCTTACATACCATCACGCAGATCTGTTCCCAACGTGATCAAAGTATGTGAATGTCTCCGGATACAACTCTTCGATTTATGCTTTGAGACCAGACTCAATAAATTTAATGATAACAGGACGGGAAACCAGTGTGAAAAAGGCAACAGCTATGTCATAAATTCTTATTAACGAATATATCATTCAGCACTTCACACAAGCATAAACAATTCTGAAAAAGAGTATACACCATTAAAGTTAAATGAGAGCAAGGAGCAGAAACTGAGGACTTTATCACTATTGAAGAAAAACAAGGAATTAATTTGCAAATGTGGTAGTGTTTGCTCTGCACACAAGATGTTGTACAAATATTGTTACTATTGTGAGTGGCTGTGGTTGGATAGCTCGATTTCCCATCACACAGGATGCAAATTATGAACAATTTTATCAAATCTCTGACAGGGTATGTCAAGGTTACAAATTGAGGGGAATATTACTCAGACCAAAAAGAATTAATAGTCATCTAATGTATCTTTTTGTTGGACGCGCTGCAAATGATCAATTCAAACATGTTTTGCAAAATTTCTCAAAATCTGTATCTCTTTCCACATTCAAAGGAGCGAGTGAAACAGAAGTCGCAATATCCAGGTGAATTTTGATAGGGTTAGAAAGTAAAGGGTAGAGAGTTGAGCGCAAATGGAATTCGAAGGCGAATACATTCCACCTGTCATTTTGCAGACCATTTTTACAGCTGTGCCATATTCCACTGCAAGCGATCCCCACTGTTCAGATCTGCAAATTTCTTGAACCAGTTTAATTCATTATCGTACGAATCATTAATAGAGATGAGAAACTAACAACGTAATTAGCACCGATCCCCGCGGTACACCTCTAGTTACAGGCCTCCAGACAGAGAAAAGTCGTCTACTACCACTCCCTGGTTTTCCTGCCAAACCACTGTTAAATGCATTTTACTACTTCGTCCTAAATATCAACCGAACCTTCCTGATCAGAGTCACATTCCGGACTTTGCCAAGGGGTTTGCCATGTACCCAACATCCACTGCATTTCCTTCACCATAATCTCGGGTAAGTACCTCGAAAAGCTCTTAAAGATAAGCCAGACACTACTTACCATGCAGAAAATCTTGATGGCTATTCCTATTCCTACCTAAATAGTTATGTATCCTGTAACTTCGAATATTTCCAATAAGTTACCTTTTACAAGCGTCAGGCTCACCATCCTTAAAGACCCCGGCGTATTCTTGGAACCTTTCTTGAATAACTATAAAACATTAGTCATATCTAATCCTCCGGCATTTCACCCGTGGGTCAGGACATCTTGAATACTTCTATCAAGACATATTAAATTTCTGCACAAACCCCCTAAAAGGTCGGATGGGAGTCTTTCTTGGACCCTGAGGACTTATATAAACTAATTTACCTTATAGCAACAAGTACATAAACATCTGCAATCCGCATATGGTCCATGGCAGTGTTATGGGGGCAATCGCGAACGCAGCATGGCCATTGTAGGCAGAGAGCGAAATGCTAAATGTTGTCACACATTGATAAAGCAATTTGAGAATAGACTTTCCGAAGTTATATACGGACCATAGTTGTAACGGAAGCAGTCCATGTTTACAAAATCCTGAATTTTGGGGTCACCTTTTGAGTGAAATCTCTGCAGGGAGAAGCGGAGTTCGTTCAGCTCCTGGGTTACCTCTCTGCAGGTATATCACTGTCAGGTCACTATCGACCATTTTGCAGCAGGCAGAATGGTTTATGAAAGAATAGAGAAGTAGAATAAATGCGCTTAATATCGGCTTCGCATTTGCGTTCCTATATGTTTCATGTAGGGTACGATTTGCCATATTCAACACATTAAATACGGGAGAAAATTTCCAGCAATGATTTACATTCCGAGGAAAGCTCTATCAGTGAATGTGGATGACTGGAAAACTCCAAAGCAAGTTCTGAAAAACTACCTGAACAAATGAGTTGCCATAATATTAAAAACATGTGCAAGAGTTTATTGCATTCGGGCTGTGGAAATCTGTCATATTTTGGGTTTGCAGTTCAGATGAGAAATGAAAAAAAGACAGAAAGGAACACCTTCTGAAGCCGAGAGACTGCTGCAACGACAGTCGTGTGATAAAACTGAAAGACAATTCAAAACTGAACGTCTTCCTCACTTTGCACCCCTTAGATTCGCCTTCTCTGTGTCTTCTTCGAATTCTTCCTTTCATCTGTCTCTGCACGGTGAGTCGAGCTTATTTTGTTTATTTTGCACTGTATGTCCTTGATGGTGGCTGCACGTGCTGTGTGGGAATACTTGGACTGTATTTTGCAGTTGACCCCAAAAGAAGGATGTTTCCTTTAGTCATGTACATCTATGTGGTTTAATAAATATGAACTTGAACTTAAAATCATTTATAAAATACTGTTAATCTATGGTAGGTAACTAATTTGATAGTGAGATGGCATTGTAATTGGAGGGAAGATAAAGGAATTTGCTTTAACTTAATGGATGGTAAACAACCAATATAACTGTCTTTTTATTCAAGCTCCCCCAATTCCATTGGAAATCGTTCCTATTGGAGGGTTTTCCTCTCTTTGGAAGCTCCTCTGTAAAACAGCTGCCTTTTACCCGAAGGAATTTGTAATCGTCTGGCAAAAAAATAACAGGCAAATTCGCAGTGGAACCGAAAATAAACAGGACCACGGAGGGTTTATGCGAGGCTTACAGTTTATTGGAAATTAATCAGTCCTCTTGGGGAAAAGACGTTTACATCTGTCCGGTGTCACATGTCTCCCTCACGGTGCCTGTCTGTTTCAGCTACATCCTAGATCAAGGTAAGATGGTGTTTTGATGAAGTCATGATGTTGGGTCATGCAGGTCGGCATGTTCAGAATCTTTGCGCTCAATATAAGATGGAAGAGCTTACAAGTGATAGTGGTGGGGTCAATGTGACCATGTAAGAACAGTAACTGAACAGCTACCACGGAAGAATGAGTAATTTTAAAGATCAGTAATTGACAGTGAATAGTAAACGAGTTCAAAAACTTATGTGTTGTTCCCGCCAATTGAAATCGTGCAGCACGAATGAAGAAATTGAAATCGTGCAATAGTTGCAAGGTAGCAAACTTCTGGACATTTGCTAAAAATATGACAAAGAATGTCTTCCTTACGGTGCCTGTCAGTTTCAGCTACATCCTGGAGCAAGGGAAGATGGTGTCTTGATTGCATCCTGGTGTAAGATCTCGGACCGAAATGTCGTTATTTTATTCCTCTCTTTATCTGCTACATACCTTCAGCATTTAGTGTGTTACTCGGAATTTTGAAAATGTTCAGAATCTCTAGGTGTGTCGATCAAATATGTTTAAGAATAGTCACTGAACAGTTACCCAGACACGGATGATGGGCGAAATTTTCAGATTACTTGACTACAGTGAACATTATTTCTTTCTCAATCTTTGTTATCAAGTTTCGAATTACGAAACATAACAATGATAGTAATACAAGGAGATCGGGATTACATTACTAACGGTCAACGCATACAAACACAGACTCCGAGTAACCTATGTAATCTAAGTCTCCCAATCTCTTAATAACTGAACATGAAAAAGATTTAAAAACTTTTATACATTTAAAACAAAAGTCCACCTAAAATTTAAAAAAAACAAGAAAACAAACTAAACTAAACAAAAGCTGGGCTGCCGTGTTTCATCAGTTAAATAATTATTTCTCTTTAACTCCACTCCTCTATTCATGAACAAAAGGTTATTGAGAAGGGCTTAGAAAAGGTCAGCATATATTATATGATAATGTTGAATAAAAACCTCCAAGTATCTTCAAATTTAACCGCAGGATCAATAGTGCCATTCCTAATTTAAACATGTTTATTGTTTGGGAAAACCATTGGTCCTTCTGACTATTAATGTAACAAATGAAACCAAACGGCAAGCTGAAGGGGATAAATGACTAGAGTCCATCACGGGTAATCCAAAAATTGCAGTAATAGGATGAGGTTGTAAATCAAAGTGCAAAACTACTGAAATATTATCAAAAATGTCTTTCCAATATTTTTTTTCCAGAAGAGGACATGACCCGAACAGATGTGTCAAGGAAGCTACTTCAGAATTACATCTGTCACAGACAGGATTTATATGACAATAAAAACGAGCTAACTTATCCGTAAATATACGGGCCCCATGAACCACCTTAAATTGTATCAAAGCGTGCCTAGCAAAAATTGAAGGAGAGCTAACTAGTTGGAGAATATTCTCCCTTTTCTCTGTAATAAGTTCTCTTCCCCATTCATTCTTAATTTTATCAAATCTACCAAGACGCACTTTCGTAATCAGATCATAAATAATTGTCATTAAACTCTTCTGATAGGGGTTTAAACCTAATTTTGTTTCTGTAATTTAAGTTTGATGTGGTAGCGGAAAAGTAGGTAAAATAACATTCAAAAAGTTTCTAATCTGTAAATATCTGAAAAAGCAAATAGATCTAAACAAATTATATTTCTTAGAAAAACTGTTCTGAAGACATGAGACAGTTTTCCATGAATAAATCACGAAAACATGTTTTCCATAAATGAAAAGCTTGATCAGATCTGGATGGTTGGAAGATTAATTGGATACAATAGAACTTGATAGGATAAATTTGTGAATCCAAAATATTTACGATATTGAAACCAGATTCGTATAGTATGTTTAGTTATTGGACTAGACGTTTGTTCATTGAGTTTAGTAAGTGCAAAGGGAAGCGAGGCCCCTAAAATAGAAGCGAATGAGGACCCCTGTACAGACTTGCACTCGAAGTTTATCCAACGTTGACATGGAAGTTCATCCAAATCTTTGTCCAGAACGTTAAATATAGAAGATCAATGGCCCAATAATGGAATCTAAAGTTCGGCATTCAATGTGAATGGTGCTTAAAAACAAATATCTTATACCCTCAGTCTAAATCAACATGGATAGAAAACTGGTTGGCAGATAGAAAGCAAAGGGTAGCAGTGAATGGGTGTTTCTCGGACTGGCTGGAGGTGACTAGTGGGGTACCACAGGGCTCTGTATTAGGACCACAGCTCTTTACGATTTATGTCAATGATTTAGATGAGGGCATTGAAAACTATATCAGCAAGTTTGCTGACGATACTAAACTGGGTGGCAGTGTGACATGCGAAGAGGACGTTAGGAGAATACAGGGAGACTTGGATAGGCTGGGTGAGTGGGCAGATACTTGGCAGATGTCATCCAATGTGAATAAATGTGAAGTTATCCACTTTGGAAGCAGGAACAAGAGGGCAGAGTATTGTCTGAACGGTGTAGAGTTAGGTAAGGGAGAAATGCAAAGAGACCTAGGAGTCTTAGTTCACCAGTCAATGAAGGTGAATGAGCAAGTGCAACAGGCAGTGAAGAGGGCAAATGGCCTTTGTTACAAGGGGAATTGAATACAAGAGCAAGGATGTCCTTTTGCATTTGTACAGGGCCCTGGTGAGACCACACCTGGAATATTGTGTACAGTTTTGGTCTCCAGGTTTAAGGAAGGACATTCTGGCAGTTGAGGAAGTGCAGCGTAGATTCACTGGATTGATTCCTGGGATGGCAGGGCTGTCTTACACAGAGAGATTGGAGAGATTGGGCTTTTTCACGCTGGAATTGAGGAGATTGAGAGGGGATCTGATTGAAACGTTTAAGATAATTAAAGGATTTGATAGGATTGAGGCAGGAAATATGTTCCAGATGTTGGGAGAGTCCAGTACCAGAGGGCATGGATTGAGAATAAGAGGTCAGTTATTTAAAACAGAGTTGAGGAAGAGCTTCTTCTCCCAGAGAGTTGTGCAGGTGTGGAATGCACTACCTCGGAAGACGGTGGAGGTCAATTCTCTGGATGCTTTCAAGAAGGAGCTAGATAGGTATCTTATAGATAGGGGAATCAAGGGATATGGGGACAAGACAGGGACTGGGTATTGATAGTGAATGATCAGCCATGATCTCAGAATGGCGGTGCAGACTCGAGGGGCCGAATGGTCTACTTCTGCACCTATTGTCTATTGTCTATTGTCTAAATCGTGTAGGATGAATTAAGTAGTTGATTTCGTGTAGTACGTGCAAGTTTACAAACTTCCAGACATTTGTTAAAGGTGAGACAACGGAAAACTTGAACTCTAAATCGCATGGTGATATAACAAAGTGGGAGAGCATCTGCTGGTGAGTGAAGGTGTACTTAATTGATATAGTTTTACCGGAAAAAATGTGGGCATGGGGCAAAATCAGTATCAAGGTAAGAACTCCTGAACACTGAGACCTGACACTTAATTGCCACCTGGATCGAATACATAGGGAGCGAGACTGTGAACGGACTTTGACAAAAATCTGTCTCTGCGTAATTGCATTCCAATAATAGTGGGCAGCGCAGTTCAAATGGATGACTCGTGTTATCTATGTTTTCGTTATGCAGTTTTCCATTAATTCGGGGTTGTCACTCGGAAAGCTGTGGAAAACATAACAGTGTGAAAATACGTTTAATATCCTCGATACACATTCAGGAGGCTTAGAGAGTACAGAGTTATAAACACATGAAGTTAGCGAGTAATTTCAGCATGTGATGTGGAAGGGAATTTTTGCTGCTCCGGGAATCTTTTGGCGGGACTATAAGTTATACATAGGGTTTTAATCGGACTAAAAAATGTCCTTGACAGACATGACTTAAAAGATGGAATTGAGATCAGAATTGTATTAGATTAGATGATTACACGTCCAATGGTTGTGCTGATATCTATTGGCAAGAGAAGTATAGGATAAGAAGCAGCCGAGCCTATTCTTACTGTCGGTAAATAGGTCGTTAAGTGTCTGGAAAAACTAAGGCAGATTTCTTTGTTCTATACTGTATATTCTGGCATTTTCCTATCAGTGTGTAGTGTGATTTGAAAGGACCCTATGTAATAGCTATGTAATATTGTTGATTCCCATGTGTGGATTTGTTTTCAGATGTATAAATGCTTCACTGTTACTTTTTCAAGGCTGTGATATCAGATTGATTATCACTTGTGCGGTGGGCGGATCGGCAATTTTAATTCTGAGACCAATTTTGCTGAAGCTCAAGCTAAAGCGAACGCACGGTAATAACACTGATCGCTGAGAACCATCACCTCTATTTGCACAAAATGGAAGCGTTAATGACATTTAACTTCAAAACAGTAAATTACATTTGCAGAATGATTGGACATGGGTCGCGATTTTCGAAGCCGGATTTCAGTGATAATATTCTGGCACGATGCTTGCTTGATTTTAAAATTCAACTATTTCACCAGTCCACTGGAAGTATGTTACATCTGATTGTCGAATGTTGTTATATCCCTTTGGAGCTCTTCAAATAACTTTTGTTAATACAATGGCAGATCCGTATTTTGAAACGTAAACGAATTGGCGTAGATCTAAACTCCCTCTGATTGTGTAAATGACATTGACCAACTTATGTACGTCTCATTGGTTTTAATTTCCATTTTGGTTGCCATTCTTAAATACGGTACCGCTGCTGTTATGCTATTATCACTTTACAGCCTCGTTGAAAGGCAAAGCCTTTTGAGCAAAGCACCAGGTTAATGCTGAACACAGTATATTATTAGCATGACTGTTACCAACAAATACTTTCTGAAAGATCCGTACCTTCAACAATTCCACTTACACGATTAGTTCGATTGGTATCAAATAAATAAAGTACAATGTTTACAATGCAAATCATTTCTTTTTGATTTCTCTTCTGAAGTGTATAACACAAAATCTTTTGACGGATGACAGAATGAAGAACCGGTAGGTGAAGTTACTCGTCTTGTTTCAGAACGCAAAGATATCATGAATCTATTTATTCCATAACAGTTTGGAGCGTAGGAGGGGAAATAAATCTATTTTCCCCGTCAAATTTTTATTTTCAAATATATATCCAAGTTTTATTTGAATGTTTCTGTTGCATCTGCTTCCTGTATCCTTTCAAGTTTTCGACATCAGTTCATAACCGGTTGGATTGGAAGTGAAACGGTAATATTTACCACTGGAAGGTCAATTGTTTTGACAAACAATTCAGCACATATCTGAGACTGTGTAAAACTACTAAATGCTAGTTTACGAGAATTGCAGTTGACTGGACAATGGGAAAGTACAGTACGTGCATGAATCAATTCGTAATGTGGGTTACATTTGACCTGACGGACAGTAAGCAAGGTAAAATGTAACGAAATCTTGTTTTGTTGAAATGGTCTTTGCAATATTAAATGCAGTTTCAATCCCGATCCGCAACAAAGATCTGCACAGCAGTGCGTTACCTGCAGTGGAATCGAATATACTTGTAACAAAACCTTGTCGTATGTGTTGAACAATGGTAACCACATTTAAACAAAACTTCACATGGCATCTTCCAGTCTACGATGCTACGCTGAATGAGTATAATCCTCAATGTGGGAAGCGAAGCCTAAAACGGATAAAAGTTATATCGTCTCCCATTTGGATTCAAATCAGAAAATAATCTGTAGCTAACTACCGATTTTGGAAAGAGAACCAGCTGACGTTCCAGGGTGACGGTCCTTCCGCAGACTGCAACCTGTAAGTTAACTATTTATCTTCAACTGGTGGCTCCAGATCTACTAAAATTTTGAGTGTTCTATTTTTCTGTTTTACTTCATGTTTCCACCACTTTAATGTTTTTTTTTTTGCTACCTGGATTCATTTTCATGATAACATTTTGCTTCTTGTGTTTAAGTAATCACTTTCCCCAGTTTAACGCATTTAGTTTTAAATTTACCAAGCAACATTAGGTACAAATGAGCGACTGCAGCAACAAGGTAGTAATAAATACATCACTGATTTCATTATGGTAGAATTCTGCTAAAAGTTCTACCAGTATTGGTAACACTTCCGGAAATGTAGTGATACTTCTGATAGTAATATCTAAGTTCTGTCATGGCCGGGTTCGTGAAATTTGCATACCGATTCAAAGTCCGGTCCAAGCCCCTTATTCCAGGTTTTCCGGGTTTCACCAGTTCTGTTGAGGCAGCTGATGCTTGTTTGGGCTGGCCTCATAAATAGCTTCAGTATCCAGCCTCTGGCTGCTGGATTGTCCCTATTCACACAACTTGTCTGTATCCCTTCCCTTCATCTCCCTCCTGGAGCCTTGCCTTGCCTCGCCTCACCTCTGCCTGGAGCCTTGCCTTGCCTCGCCTCACCTCTGCCTGGAGCCTTGCCTTGCCTCGCCTCACCTCTGCCTGGAGCCTGGCCTTGCCTCGCCTTACCTCGGCATGGAGCTTTGCCTCGCCTCGCCTTGGTCTGGAGACATGCCTCGCCTCGTCTTGCCTTGCCTGTGTCTGGAGCCTTGCTCTGTTTGGAATTGTCTGTTGTGTCCACGCCTTCGCTCGGTGGGTGCGGCCGTTTTGCCGCTGCTTAGCTTTGGGAACTGCCTCGTCGTGTTCAGCGCTCTGTGTTATGAGTCCCGGCCCTACGTTCTGTACCAATGGAGGTGTCCCAGCTCTGTGTTCTGTGCGATGAGAACCGGCCCTATATCTTGTATCCAAGGAACAGTCCCGGCGCAATGTTCTGTGTTCCCGTCATGTAAATGTTCCTCGCCCAGCACAGGAATACATTGCCCAGCCCGGTGCTGGGATCCCCTCGTCCTATGCTGGGGTTCCGGTGTCTTGTCTAGGAGTCACTCGTCCAGTCCTGTTGTCTCTCCCTCCACCAAGGCTCTGTGTTCCCGTCATGTCCATGTGCCTCGCCCAGCACAGGAGTACCTTGCCAGCCCGGTGCTGGGATTCCTTCATGCTGAGCTGGGGTTCCCTTGTCCTGTCCAGGAGGCTCAAGTCCAGTCCTGTTGTCTCTCCCTCGACCAAGTCTCTGTGTTTTTGTCTAGCCATCTGCCTCGCCCAGCCCAGGAGTACCTTGTCCAGCTCGGTGCTCGGATTCCCTTATCCTGTTCTGGGGTATCTCGTCCAGTCCTGTTATCTCTCCCTTGACCAAGGCTGTGTGTTCTCGTCATGTCCATGTGCCTCGCCCAGCACAGTAGTACCTTGCCCAGCCCGCTGCTGGGATTCCCTCGTCCTGTGCTGGGGTTCCCTTCTCTTGTCCAGGAGTCTCACGTCCAGTCGTGTGCCTCTCCTCTTCCGGTAGTCCCATCTTGTCCTCGCCTGGTTCTGGAGTCCGAGCCCAAGTCAAGACCCAAGTTCTGGGTCCTTGTCCAATCTCTGGCTCGGAGCCCAAGCCCAGGCTCCTAGTTCCCAGTTCCATGTCCTGGTTTTGCTATCCTCGTCAAGTCCTAACGCATACCCGGAATCCTTGTCTCATCCAGGGCCTGCATCATGTCCAGCGTCCTTTCCCCACTTCCATTGCGTCCTTCTCACGCCTAGTGCTGATTCTGGTAGGTCAGTGTCTGTGTCTTGCATTTGGGCCAATTCCCGACGCCCCCCCTTATGACAAGTTGAATATGAAGTATTCATGATCAATTTTTACTATTGCTTTATACTCTGGAATGCTATGCCACTATTTCAGCAAAGCCAGTGCCATTTTTATCATTTACTGTAACGACTACATCCATTGGTTCTACCAACTTCGATCGCAATTTAAGTGATTTACCAGCAAAATCAGTCAAATCGACAGAGGCTCAGGATGCCTCTCCCCTGTTTCCGGCTCAGGTTAAGCGAGAATTAACATCAGGACTTGCCATTTGCTCCAATATCCTCAACTTCAATAATGTGAGTAGTAAGGGTCACAGTTTCAGTTTGCACCGTAGGGCCGAATTCTGATCAGGGCAATGATTACGATAATTCGACGCATGCGTCAAAGATAGTCAATAGGCCTGTGCCCAACCACAGAAATTAGAGCAATGTAAGAAATAGACTTAGGAGAAGAAAAAACTGAGATGGTCAGAATTGAGAACCCCATCCTATTCCTAGGACTATTATAAGCGGTGATTTGAAAATCTAAATATAGCGACTTCCAGCCTGAAACGGTCGAGATCCCGCCTCCGGTATGATGTATGGACAGTATCATTGCCCGCAGACAAAATGTTTTTCCAACAATATGTTAATCCTTGGTGTTACGTTTTACAACTTAATTTAGTTTATGATCACTGAGCTCTGCATCAGTGAGATGGATTAAATATGTTTTTTGACAGACTGAACAAGCACTGGTTGAGCACTCCACTGCCTATGCTTCAATAAACCACAGGGAGAGCAAACCATTTCGCAAAGACCTACAACCGGAGGAGTGCGTTATCTATTCCCAGGTAAAGCAGAGAGATTAGAGACTATGATATAGATTTGCATTAAAGATAGAGCACGGTAACAGGCCCTTCCGATACAACTAGCCCGTGCCGCTTAGTCAGACCCACGTGACCAATTGACCTCCTAACTTGTAAGTCATTGGAGGAAACCGGAGTATCCCAGTGGGTTTATATATACATATATATATATATATGTATATATAATCATCCAAAAGGAATTTAATTTTACAAATTTGAGGATACCATTGACACTGTAACAAAATATAAAGTGAGTCATAGCTGATCCCCTTTCAGTGAAACAACTTCACTTTCTGGTACAAGCATAATATTTCTCTTCTATCTGTGGAGACTCCAACCTGAAGGCATAAATGTCGATTTCTCTAATATTTGTGAATTTCTCTGTCATTCCGTTCTCTCTTTTTTTCCATTCTCCGTTTCACCTTTTATCTTCTTGTCATCTGCCCATCCGGCTGCCCTCCACCTACGTGCTCCTCCGCCTTCCATTTTGCAGGGTCCACTGTCCACCCGTCTCCGACTCCTTCATACACCGTTTTCCTTTTCCACCCGACACCTCCCAGCTTCCTACATCATTCCCACCCCAGTCATCCACATACCTTCGCACTCACCTGGTTTCACCTGTCACCTGCTACTTTTCTCGCATCCCCTCCACACCTTTATATTCTGAATTCAATTCCCTCATTTCTAGTCCCGATAAAGCGTCTGTGTCAGAAACAATCGACCGTTCATTTACCTTCTTGCATGTTGCCTTTCCTAATTAATTCCTTCAGTATTCTGTTTGCATTCTTCAGGATTTCCAGTATCTGCAGAATCTCAAGAGATTACTTTTTCCTTGCTTTTACAAATTTGATTTCACATGTAATTTCCACGTGAGGAAACGCCAAAAAGGACAAAACTAGGAATGCCATCCTTCCCAACGCCCATTATCAGCTCCATAATAAACACGAGTGTCTGATAATAACCGAGGAGAACTGAATTACCGGAAATACCGAATTGTGACAAAACTGTAATCAGACAGTCTGACTGACCAAAGTGCCAACGTTCATTCTATCAGTTATGAGCTGTCCACTGACAACAATGTCCATGTACATTGGGAACTGCGTTGGCAGGTGCAGCTCAGCAAACACCTGTGAGCTCCATAAATGAAACAGGATGCGGCAATCAGTCAACGATGTCAAAAACAATGCGGTTGTTCTATAAGTTAGCCAATTGTTTTGTACCATATCTGCTATTTCAAAGATTTCTCTATACTCGTAGCTTGATTTTGTTTAAGTTCTTTTTAGGTAAAGAAAAAAATTGCTAATATATAAATCATTAAGGGAAATCTTGAAACAACGTTGACATAATTATGTTCAAGCAGAAGCAGCCTAAAGTTCATTACTGATTAGTACATCGCTAATTTATTTTACAATCGTGTGATTCAATTAGTCACTAAATGCTCGACTTACCGCTGATTTTGGATTCCTTTCACAGACTAAAGGAAATGGAGCTGACAAAATGACTTATGCCGCTGTGTAGATTCCCGATTCGAATTACACACAGACATCCAAACATCAAAGCAAACATACATTGTACGCAGATGTAAATACATCAAAGAAACTCTGAAGCTGAGAATCCAATTTCAGTTCATAGCCATATATTATCAATGAGTGTAGGCCAGCTCATCGCTGCGTTTCATTTCTTGCATCCATCAAAGGTTGACGATTGATATCACGTGTAACAATTGCGAAGGTAAATGATCATTTTGGTCTTCGACCTTTCTCCGATTCATTAGAGGCAATTGTCACAAAATAAAACCAAAGAAGGAAAATGAATAAAAGAACAACAATAAAGTATCCCAGCTCTGTCTACTGCCCGGCCATTTAAGCTGATCATGTCAGATATGCTCAGTCGTAGTCTCCTCCTCCGGTCGACTACCTAGACCCGATCATTCCAAGAAAAAAACACTTCCTTCCCCTTAAACGTTTCCGAATAGTTTTGCCCCCACTGACCCTACAGGATGAAAAGTATCACCATTGGCGAGGATTTTTTTTTGACATGGAAAACCCGCCAATTAAAAATCTATTCTTGCACGCTTGTGCAAGAAGCCTTCAACCGAGGGAAATATAGATCGGACGTTGTTCGAATATTCGCAGCGCGTTCTCGTGACAACACTTCTCTGGCTCAATTTTGATGGAGAGAGAAACAGAACAGAGATTTCTGACTGGTAACCCGATGAAACGTTATAAATCTAAGGCTTTCACTTTCTTTCTCACCCTTAAACACCCTTGATTCTCCCGAGAACCTTTTACGTTATAACCGAAAGTATCGTGGAATTTGCAGTAATTACAAGATGATTGCAAAAAAAACCCTCTTTAACTTTGTCAACGAACCCGATGGCTAGGAAAAAGTTTTGATTTTATGTGAAAAATCCATGCACATGAATAATATTACATAATTGGCGGGCTTACATCAACAGTCTCATCCGAATGTTAAGAAAATTAGTTCAGTAGTCTCCTGTGTTAACTCGGTCTGTCAAATCGAAATTGATTTAAACGGACAACACTTATTTATTTGCTACATTTGAAGCTTCCCAAATCTTTCATCCCAACAGCTAAAAATACGTTTTCCTTTCTTATAAGTACTTTCAAAGAGCTAAATACTTCTTTTTTCAGTACAAGTTTCAATTAACAAGCAGCTGTTAAATTAAAAAAAAACAATCCGGTCAGTATTTGTAAAGTGCATTTGAAACTGATAAGGTATCTGTAGCTTGTTTCCACTCGAATGTGATTCCCATCAATCCCTTCCAGTCGGAGAATATACTTTGCAGTTCTAAACTCCAGGCTGGTACTTTTGCACTCAAATTGATTTCATGGGTATGGTTCCACACTTTACTTATTTACTGGACAGACTCTCTCTCCCTCTCCCTCTTTCTCTTTCTCTCGCTCACTCCCTCTCTCTCTCTCACGCAGCCAAACAGAGACACACACACACACACACACACACACACACACACACACACACACACACACACACACACACACACACACACAGTTTCTCTCGTTGCTGGAGGAGAGTTTACTGCCGATTATCGAGTCGGATAACTCGAAAAAGAGAGAAGCAGCAGACTTTAGCACCGTAACCCAACGAGATTTTTATTTGTTGTTCCCTTCTCACGAGGTGTGACTCCTCTCTGTCCCTTTATTAAGGAGACAGGGAGATGGGGCACGTTGAATTCGTTGGCTTGTCGATTAGTTTTACTGTACTGCAAATGCTCGTCACTCTTGGGGTCTTTACAATTGTACGCTTGCAGGGGTAGGAGCAACAGTGGGGGGGAAGTGGTACTTGTGCGTGGAAGGGGAGGAGAAGGATCCCCAGAACCTTCTAACGTTTTCTAACGTTTCTAGCCTCATTTCTAACGTTTCTGCTGTCATTCATTGTTTGGGGCACTCTTCTGTTTCAATGGATGTCTGCGAATTTCACATTGTATATTGTATGCATTCTCTGATAATAAATTGGATAACATACTGTTTCTCCAACGATTTGTATAGTTGAACATGACCTCGCAGATCCTGTACTCATTGCCCCAAATTGCACTGAACGTCAGTAAGACGAAAGAGACGCATGTGGACTTCAGGAAGAGTAAGACGAAGGAATACACGCCAATCCTCATAGAGGGATCAGAAGTGAGGAGAACGATCACTTTCAAGCCCCTTAGTGTCAGGCTGCCTGTGGGTATAACCTAGATCCGATATATCGATGCAAATATGAAGAAGGCTAGGCAGCAACAATCCTTCGTTACGTGTTTGAAGAGATGTGGTATATCAACAAATACACTCAATAACTTCTATAGGTGTACTGTGGAGAGCATTCTGACAGGCTGCGTCAGTGTCTGGTATGGGGCGGAGGGAGAAGGGGGAGCTACTGCGCAGGCCCGAAAGAAGGTGCAGATTGTCGTAGATTTAGTCAGATCGATCTTGGGTATAAGCCTACAAAGTACTCAAGACGTGTTTAAGGGGTAGTGTTTCAGAAAGCAGTGTTCATTATAAAAGAGGTGCTGCACCCAAGGCATGCCCTTTTCTCACTGTTACCAGCAAGTAGGAGGTATAGAAGCCTGAAGGCACACACTCAGCAATTCAGGATCAGCTTCTTCCCCTCTGCGATCGGATTCCTAAATGAACATTGACCCCGTAAAAACTACCACGGTAATCTATTTAATATAGGTATACTCTAGTAGATCCATTTAGCTACTTATTTCTGTATTTATTTGTTCTTCTTTTTCTACATTATGTATTGCATTGAACTGCTGCTGCTGCTAACTTCACAAACTTCTCGACACATGCCGGCGATAATAAACCTGATTCTTATTCCGAATGTTGATTCAATTGTGACAAACAACTTCTTGACCAGCTTGTCCACCTATGTCGACAAATTTACAGATCAACGTGCCTGTATCTCTGTCACACTGTTCCACTTCAACGCCCAGGGCAATTTTTCTGCGCAATTCCTGCCCCAGTGTAACTAATAAAAATGCAGCACTTTGCAAATATCCGAGTTAAGCTCTAACCGCAATTGCTCGGCCCACATTCCCAGTTCCTCGTCTTAGTTAATTTTCACTGTCTGGTATATCAATAATTCCGCTAATCCTGAGATTTATTAACAACTTGAAAATAAGTTTAACTATTTCAGAGATGCCAAACAATACTGGCACTAGGGCCTACCTCTTCATTACATCACTAGTTGCAATTCTTTACTCTTGGTATCAATTTTCCACTATCACTGTCTGATTCCTCTAGGAGAACAATTTTGTGTTCTTGTGTTCATTTGGCCGGCTGACTCTGGCTCTCGTGTCACCCAGCATTCTATACTAGATTGTTATACGGGACCGTGCAAAATTCAATTAAAATATAGTTCGCTGTCCTGCCATCTGCAATTGTCTGCATAGCTCTTGAAAATAAATATTTCAAGTTTGTGAGAGAGGATTCCCCATGAGCAATCCATGCTCACGGACACTATTATACTCGTCGCCTTTCCAAATTGTGATAGATTCTGTCCTTCATTCCAGTATCTTTCCCAGCACCGATATTTGGATTGTCAGCTTTAGATGTGGGCCTTCTGAAATGAATGCGCATTGGCCACTTTTCAATGCTCCAGTAGCAAATTCCTGCTTAAAGACAGTACTGACTTCCCGCTTATTTAAAACGAGAACTTCGCGGGCGTTCACCCATTGTGCGGGGTATATCAGCGACGGCAACTGAGCTCGACGAACTAAGGCAAAGTGCAGAATGGTTAGGCGGAGAGGCCATTGGCGGGAGTAGGCCAATTGCGAGAGTAGAAGCGACAGGCTATGGCTCTTTCAGGCTTTTACGAAAGCGGGCTTCGACGAGTAGGTGGACTTTCTTTGGTTTTTCTTTGCAATTTTAGAGGAATAACATGTTGGTAGGCTTAGTATTTTGCTCTGAATGTTAGATGTGGGAATCCCGGAAATATTCCAGTCTCCCAGAAAGCAACATTTACGCCTGGTGCACCGAGATACAGCTCCTGACAGTCCGTGTTAGGGATCTCAAGCTGCGGTTCGATGACCTACAGCTTATTAGGGAGAGTGAATAGAAGATTGAGAGGAGCTACATGGAGCTAGTCACCCCGAGGCTGCATCGTCAGAGAAACAGAGTAAAGAGCTCATAAAGCAGAGAGCATCCACGTGGCCACTCCCCTCGGAAATCATTACCTTGATTTGGAAGCGGTTGAGCGGGATGACTTGACAGAGGACGACCACGGCGGTCGGGTCTGTGGCCATATGCCCGGTTCCATGGTGCAGAAGGGAAAGGTGAAGATGAGGAATGCAGTAATCAGAGGGGTTTCCATAGTGAGGGAGCAGACAGGAGCTCCTGTCAGCCTGATAGAGGTACCTGCATGGTTTGTTGCCTCCCATGTTCCAGGGAACGGGGTGTCTAGGATCGGCTACATAGTATTGTGAAGGCAGAGGGTGAACATCCAGACGTTGTGGTACACTTTTGTACGAATGACATAGGTAGAAAAAGGGAGGAGGTCCTGAAAAGAGAATTCAGTGATTTAAGTAGGAAGCTGAAAGGCAGGACTACTATAGCAGTAATCTCAGTATTGCTACCTGTGCCACTTGCTAGCCAGTGCAAGAATATCATGATCAGGCGTATTAATATGTGGCTGATAGACTGAAGTATGTGGCAGGGCTTCAGATTCCTGGATCATTCGGGCGGCTTCTGGAGAAGTATGACCCGTACAAAGAGAACAGACTACACCTGAACCCAAAGGCGTCCAAAATCCTAGCAGGCACATTTAATAGATAGGTTAGAACGCGTTTAAAATAATTCGACAGGGGGCTTGGAAACGAAGTGATAGGGTCGAGAAAGCGGAGAACAGAAATAAATCAAAGATAGAGTGCAAAAGATATTATAGAAAGAACAGTCAAGAGATGAGACTTAATCACAGCCACTGGCATGGGTTACAGGGCAATACAGACGTGGTGTAGTTAAAGCAGAAAACAACACATACTGGACTGAACGTGTTACATTTGGATACATGCAGCATAAAAAATAAAGTTGGACGATTTTGAAATTCAGCTACAGATTGCATCCATCGCAGGATATTGGCTAAACGATGACTGTCATTGGGAGCCTCGGTTACACGGTGTATCAGAAAGATAGATTAGTAGGCAGAGGGGGTGGGGTGGCTCTAGGAAATCATATTAAATCATTATAAAGAGATGACATAGGACTGGAAGGTGTTGAGACTCTTGGGTTCAGTTAAGAAATGGCAAAGGTAAAAAGACCCTAATGGCAGTTGTATGCAGCCCTCCAAACAGCATCCGGGATGTTGATTTCAATTTACAGAGGAGATAGAAAAGGCGTGCCAGAAAGGCAATGTCATGATCATCGTGGGGATTTTAACATTGAAGTGCATTGGAAACCCAGGTCAGTACTGGACCTCGAGAGAGAACTTTCAGAATGTTCAAAGGAGGGACTTCTAGAACAGCTAGCTGTTGAGCCCAAGAGGAGAGTGGCTGTGTTGGATTGGGTCTTCTGCATTGATCCGGAGGTGATAAGAAAGCTTAATGTTATGGAACTCTTAGGGAACAGATGTCACAACATGATCGAGTTCACACTGAAATTTCAGAGGGAAAAAATAAATTCCAATGTGTCATTATTTCAGTGGTATAAAGGACATTACAATGGCAGGAGAGGGGAATTGGTCGAAGTTGACTCCAAAAGGACATTTGCAAGAAAGAGAGCAGAGCATAAATGGCTGGAGTTCTGCAAAATAAATAAATAATAATAATAATAATAATAATAATAATAATAATAATAATAATAATAATAATAATAATAATAATAATAATAATAATAATAATAATAATAATAATAATAATAATAATAATAATAATAATGTTAAATAAATAAATGAAGGAAGTGCAAGACGGATATATTCCAAATAAGAAGAAATTTTCAAAGGGATGAAGGACACCACCGTGGCTAACAAGTGAAGTCAGTGCCAAAGAAAAGGCGAAAGGGAGGGCATATAAGCACATCAAAGCTGGTGGGAAGATAAAGGATTGGAAAGCTTTTAAAAACCTGCAGAAGGAAACTAAGAAGCTCATTACGAAGGAGGAGATAAATTATTATAGGAAGCTAGTGAATAATATCAAAGAAGATACTAAAAGTATTCTTTAAGTATTTAAAGAGTAAAGGGCAGTCGAGGGTATATCGAGGACCAATATAATATAACGCTGGAGTTGTTGTGATAAGAGATGCAGAAATGGCAGAGGAACTGATTGCGTATTTTGCATCAGTCTTCACAGCGGAAGACGTCTGTAGAATACCGGGCATTCAAGAGTGTCATGGAAGTGAAGTTTATAAAATGCAAATTACGACTGAGAAGGTGCTCAGGAAGCTTAATGGACTGATGGTGGATAAATCATCTGGACCTGTTAGACTGCACCCTCAGGTTCTGAAGGAAGTAGCTGCGGCGATTGATGAGGCATTAACAATGATCTTTCAAGAATCGATAGATTCTAGCATTGTACCGGAGGACTGGAAAATTTTAAAGGTCAATCTTCTATTTAAAAATGGTGGGAGACAGCAGAAAGGAAACTCTAGACCTGTTAGCCTGACATCAGTGTTTGGGAAATTGTTGGAATCGATTGTTAGAAATTCAGATTGCAAAGTACCTATAGGCACCTGACAAGATAGGTGAAAGCTAGCATGGTTTCCTGAATGAAAAATCCTGTCTGACAAGCCTGCTGCAATTCTTTGAAGAAATTACAAATATCGTAGATGCAATACACGTGGTCTACCACAGGGGTCAGAGTGGGGCCTGCTGCTTTTCACGATGCATGTCAATGATTCGGACTATGGTATTATTAGATTTGTGGCTAAATTTGCCGATGATACAAAGGTGGGACCAGACGGTGTATTGTGTGCAGTTTTGTGCCCCTTACTTTAGAATGGATATACTGACATTGAAGATGGTGCAGAGAAGAATCACAAGAATAACTCCAGGAATGAAAGGGCTACCGCATGAGGAACGTCTGGCAACTCTTTGGCTGTATTCCCTGGAGATCAGGGGAATGAGTAGGATTCTCAAAGAAGCATTCCGAATGTTAAAATGTTTGAACTGATTCGATATGGCAATGTTATTTCTCATGCTAAGCGATTGTAGTACAAGAGGTTACAACTTCAGGATTGAAGGACGTCCAGTTAGAACTGAGATACGGAAAAATTACTTCAGTCGGAGGCTGGTGTATCTGTGTAATTTGTTACCACGAGCGGCTGTGGAGTCCGAGTGATCGGGAGTACTTAACAAAGAGGTAGACGGTTTCTTCATTGGTCAGGGCATCGAGGGTATGGGGAAAAGGCAGGGGAGTGGGGATGACTGGAATAATTGCATTAGCCCTCGATTGTATGGTGGAGGAGACTCGATGAGCCGAATTTTCTTTTCCTATAGCTTATGATTGTTCTTATGGTCTTACGGTCTCTGCAAGAAATAGTGGAGCAGATCCCATCGTCAAAATGGCCAGAATCTGCTCCTATATCTTATGGTGTTACAGTTTTATGGCTGATTGGCTTGATCTACATCCTCGTTTTCTCGCCTACCTGTGACCCCTTCTGCTCACTTGCTGCCTGAAGATTTGCCTGAATGATGGGTGGCTGGGGTAGATTTTCCGTCGCGAATCATTCACTTACTTCATTCACCCACTTCACTTTGCATCGAAAATCCCTTCGACCATTCCGCTCATAAATACTGCTTCTATTTCTACATTTAAGTAAAAGTGCCGAAGGTTATGTTTTAATATTAATTGACAGGGTCTTTGTACTCCTATCTTTCTTATGCATTTCTCATCCACCGATGAAAACACTCAAACAGCCGATTCTCATTTCCTTGAATCGCAAAGTCACAAAAGCAGACCAATTCAGTAAGCAAATATGAAGTGCTATTAATATATTTAAAAATGCGTTTCATAACGTTTTCATTGTCAGCTCACCTCACCGTCGTATCAACCCTGTAGCATTATTTGCTAGAACTGTAGAATACCCTGCATACAAAATGAATAGAGTTTTCTAAATATAATAGACAAGCATGAGAGTGGATGACATTGTCATCCCTCATCTGGCAATTGCTTCTTAATGCCCTCTGTGGAAAAGCAAATTTCAGAAGCAGTGGCTACAATAAATGTATATTTCAATCTGCATGCCTATTAGAGCACCCTTTCACGCATGAATATTACACGATTTAATAAAAATTATTATGAAATTTATGCTTACTCTCTTTTAACCGGTAACCCTATCAATGTTTTAGATGTTACTTAATAGACTCAAAAGGAGAAAAACGTTCAGTTCACAGAAAGATGTGTAATAAATATTATAATTGTGTGGCCAAATAACTAAGTGACTCAATGGCAATACTGCTAGAAGAAAACAAGAAATAAGTGATCCTAGCATTTCGTAAACATTCACTGAACTGTGGTCCAACTCACACTGAAACAGGTATATACAGGTATTGAATTCACTTGTTAAAGCAACGCAGTGTGCAACTTAAATATAATAACAGCAAATAAAGTTTATGTTCCGTAAGGCAAGATTTGACTGTTTCGACCTGCTGGACTCAGAAGGTGGAATTTGATTGTCCTGCAGGGTAGGGACCTCCGGCGTGGTAACTCAACGTAGATACAGGGTCCGTACCTTATTTCCAAATCGGAATGAAGGTGGGAGGGCAGTGAGTGACTACCTTTATACTTTGCACTTTGTAGATGGAACGTACAGATGACAGATTGAAGTATCATTGTTTATTCACAGCGTACCCTTTCTGCATGATGATGAGAGGTATCGTTTTTTTCCCCAACCAAGTTATTACATGCGCCTCTGGTCGAATCTCTATCGACGATTCTATATGAAGAGGTTTTCTCCAGAGAGGTGTTATACTCGTCTGTAACTAAAACAACGTGAAGCTTTGGTACAGCAAGATTCAGCTTTACCAATATTCAAAATAATATGTAAGTTTCGAATTAACTATAACACCCAAAATGTTGACAGTTCGAGTGTGCATAAGACATCAAGAATGAAGTAGGTTATGGACACAGCTCAGTTCATGAGGAAACCAGCCTCCGATTTATGTAGTCTGTATACATTTGGCATCACTGTCCCCTCTGATCTGAGCAGCTGCGCCCCCGCGTGGTAACTGAAGCACACCCGCACACGTTGCTAATATAATGATAAAATCTATGTAAATATAATTCTAAAATACCCTGTAATTTATTACGTTGATATATATAATCCATATGTTTTCCAAATAATAAACATACCACAATCATCACTGTGTAACATTTTAGAGCTTCAACGTACTTACATGGTCTGTGCTTCCAGTTACAATGCTGTTAGAATTTGTGACGGTAAGCTCAGAATAGAACTCGGTATCATTGTTAATAAACAGCCAGTCCGTACTTAATCCTTTTACCAGCCATGGCAAATCTCCTCCCTGGAGGAATTTTTAGTCCGTGGTGCTGATAAAAATTAAGTAGGGAACGTTGCTTCCATCCCTCTAAGAAAAGCCACCAGGCTAAACAGGGCGGATCCTCTTCCAAGGCTGATGAAGAGCCTCGACCAGAAACGTTGATTGTTTCACCTCTCCATATATCAGGGGTTTTCAAACGTTTAATGACATGGATCCCCACCATTAATAGAGGTTAGGCGCCCCTGTCAGAGAATGCACATGACCTGCTGAGTTCCTACAGCATTTTGTGTTTGTTACTCTGGATTTCAGAATCTCTTGGGCTTTTCATTTGTTCTGCCATTAGCACTGACTGGATATACTGTAGGGATATTAGAAGTGTTGATGCACAAAGGGATTTTAGGATGCACGTAGCAATGACACATCAGGAGCCCGATAAGAAGGCGTTTAGCCTTGTTGCCCTGTCGGCAGAATATTGACAGGAACTGGGACATGTTGTACCAACGGACAATGGCTAGGCCGGTCATGGAGTGGCGTGTGCTATTCTGGTCACCACAGATAGCACGCAGTAGAGTTAGGACGATTGCAAAAGAGATTCTCTGGGACATTGCCTGGGATGAAAGGCTTTAGTGGCTCGGAGATATTGGATAGACATGGTCTGTTTACTCTGGAGTATAGGGGACTGCGGGATAACCTTATGAATTTGAAAAAAAAAAACAATTGTTACGGACATTAATATGCCAGGCGCTCATAGCCAATTTCTCAAGACAGGGAATCCAAATCTAGAAGTGAGAATGCTGAGAAGTGTGAGGTTCTACATTTTGGCAGGAATAATCCAAATAGAACATACAGGGTAAATGGTAGGGCATTGAGGAATGCAGAGGAACAGAGAGATCTAGGAATAACAGTGCATAGTTCCCTGAAGGTGGAGTCTCATGTAGATAGGGTGGTGAAGAAGGCTTTTGGAACGCTGGCCTTTATAAATTAAAGCATTGAGTACAGAAGTTGGAATGTAATGTTAAAATTGTCCAAGGCATTGGTAAGGCCAAATTTAGAATATTGTGTGCAGTTCTGGTCACCGAATTATAGGAAAGATATCAATCAATTAGAGAGAGTGCAGAGACGATTTACTAGGATGTTACCTGGGTTTCAGCACTTAAGTTACAGAGAAAGGTTGAACAAGTTAGGGCTCTATTCATTGGAGCGTAGAAGGTTGAGGGGGGATTTGTTCGAGGTATTTACAATTTTGAGAGGGATAGATAGAGTTGACGTGAATAGGCTGTTTCCATTGAGAGTAGGGGAGATTCAAACGAGACGACATGATTTGAGAGTTAGGGGGCAGAAGTTTAGAGGAAACACGAGGCGGTATTTCTTTACTCAGAGAGTGATAGCTGTGTGGAATGAGCTTCCTGTAGAAGTAGTAGAGGCCAGTTCAGTTGTGTCACTTAAGATAAAATTGGATAGGTATATGGACAGGAAAGGATTGGAGGGTTATGGGCTGAGTGCGGGTAGGTGGGACTAAGTGAGATTAAGAGTTCGGCACGGACTAGGAGGGCCGAGATGGCTTGTTTCCGTGCTTTGATTGTTATATGGTTTATATGGTTATAGAAGACATAGTTGTGAACTGAGAAAGAAAATATTTAAAGGGAACTGGGCGCTGCATGGTTTTCAGACAGAGGACGGTAGGTATCTGTTAGAGGAAGTGGTACCGTGCCGGAGGCAGGTATAAGAACGGCGACGTAAATATTTCGTTCTGAATGGATGAAACGGGTGGAAAAGCACTCTTCCTTGATGTACTCCAGCATTCAATGTTTTCTTTCAGCTGATGATCTATAACAAACTGCTCGTTCAGGTTAACAGGAAATTACAGAGAGCAGAGAATAGAAAGACACTATCGATCCCGCTGTTGGTATCACGGAAAGACTTTGTGGTTAAAATTTACACCTGTTTCAAAAATCGATTTGCGGACTGTTGGATTTTTTAAAGCTTCACGTTTAGGTTACAGACAATGTCTTTTTAATATAAAGTGACTTCAAAGCCTCTTCCTCGCAACTGAATGTTTCTCATGTTTTTCTGCGATATCCGTGTGTCGATTCTACGGCGTGTGCATTCTGGGAAGAGAAAAATGAGAAGCTTCGTCACAAAGTTAAATAAAGCAGAGTTTTAAATTTTAACCTTTAAGCCTATCGATTGCTGACAGTCTTCCAAGCGTGAACGGTTACATCATTAACGCCTATTTGGAGAATGATTTCCACTTAAGGCAGAAAATAATGAAATGTAGTCTGATATTGCCGTTAGATCGCTCAGTGCAACAAAAGAAGTGGCCGTTCTATGAATAAGAGGATATTATTTGTGTCATTAATTTCACAACCGAGATAGATTCTAGACTGACATAGCTACGTAATGACTTTGAAGTGTTGTCAAATTTGTACTAAAATGGCTAAAGACATCCGTTTGCTTCGAATCAAAAATATTAATCTAAATGGGAGGAAGACAAATTAAAAATTATAGCTTTATCATTCCATTCGGGGCCACTAACAGTGAGGCAACACTTCACCTGCGAATCGGCTACGGCAGTCTGCTGTAGCCAGAGCTACTGAAGCGGCCTCCTCTGCATTGGTGAGACTCGTCGGAGACTGGGAACCACTTTTTCAAGCATCTCCAGTTCATCACAAAACGCGTGCGGGATTTTCTAGTGGCCAATTATTTTGATTCTGTCCATTCAATTTCCGACAGGACAATTCATATCCTCTTCTGACGACTTCATGAGGCTACTCTCAGTGTGAGCGACCAACACTTGGGATTAAGTCTAGGTATCCTCCAACCCGAGGACTTCTCCTTCAGCTATTTTCCCTCCCACGTCACTCTTCTGTTCCCATCTCTTGTCCTCTTCTCTGTTTTCCTGCCGATAACTTTCCCTTCTGTCCCACCTCCTTCCTTTTCCCGCATAGTCTACTCTCCTTTCCAAACAGACTCCTTATTCCTCAACCTTTTGTATTTTCAACCTCTTACCTCCCAGCTTCTTGAGTCATCCCACCGCCCAGGTGCACAAGCCCCTCTCCTCCAACCCCTCAAAACCCATTCAAACTGGATTCATCAATCACCTTCCAATTTGTCTTTATTTTCACCGCCATTTTATTCTGCAATTTCCCCCCCTCCTTTCCAATCCTAATGAAGGGACTCGGACCGAAACGTTGACCGTTCATTAATTTCCATGGATGCTGCCTGGTCAGCTGAGTTCACTTTGTGTGTGTTGCTCTGGATTTCCAGTATATGCAGAATCTTTTCCGTCATTATTAATGCTCTTTTATCAGTCCTTTGAGAAAATATTCGATATTAGCTGAAAATCGGATCACTGAGAGCTAAAGGTGATGTGCTGTGTCTGACGGAGAATTGCTTCGATTGCTGCCGCTGAAAGGAAGGAAGAACGGGCATAGGGCATGCTGAAATCTGTTTGGACTTGGACTTAACAACTCGCTATGTTTTCAAAGACTTGAATGAAGTAATACAAGACCATAGGGATGGATATGAGTTTAAATACCACAGTAGTTCCTGAATATCAGCAGCAAATTTTTCCACAAAAAAAGATGCCCGCAAAAAATAGAGGAAACGTGGAGATTAACAGTTAGTTGATCATGGAGCGTCAGGGACAGCGAAACAGATCTAACGTTTCTGATTGATCGCCCAATCAATGGTTGCAAACTAAGGGATTGATGTTCTTTCCCACTCGTTGATTCTCCCTACTCTACCCAACACCTTTCTCATTATAGTATAAGTACAGTGGTATTTGCAATCCTTGCAACATGCCTGTAAGTACTTTTCAACTACGAAAACGTTCCTGCTGGCTGCGGAAAGATTTTATGTGATAAACCCGTGTTACGTACACCGTGACTGGGTTACCAAACCAGCAGAAATAGAATATACGTTGGAATCTGGTGGTACTGTTACTGAAGGTGTTTATTAGTAAACTAAGTAATACGGTATCGAAAATACAAATATACATACAAAACAGGTTTGCAATGATAAATACAGAAGTGTAGGAACAAGAATCAAAACCAAGCTCTCTCGTAGTCTAGGGGTAAATGAACAGTCTTAAGGTAATGCACAGTTCAGTTCAGTTTAGGTTGAGGTAGTTGCTGTTGTGACGTTGGAGAGAGAGAGAAACTGAGCGAGAAGTGAGTAGCTGCGTCAGGCAAACCTTCTGTTGTCGTCTTGTTCCGTTGTACTTATGTGGTCATTCAGTTATGACCCCTCCGTTCTCGGCAGGACCGTTCTTCCGTGGTGGACTCGTCACTCTGGCGTGAGTGGATACACACACAAGCCCCCACCGGTCCTGCTGTCACACTGTGAGCTTTATGACCGATCTTCCGATTAGGTCCTTCAAGCCCCCACCTTCCTGTGGGTGCACAACACTGTTACAGTGTCTCGTCGCGTGTCTGCCGGTGTCAGAGCAGACCCGTCTTTTAACTCTCCAGCCAGGGTACCAGCCATCCATCAACTCCATGTCCATCAAACTGGCCCCTCCCTCCTGTCTCAGCAGGCAGCTGGCATCACTCTGTTGTGTCAGCAGAGACCCACACAAACAGGCCAAACGTCCATGGCGTTAAAGTCAGCAATTAGATAAAAAGCCATAATACTAAATCATCCGTTTTAATCCTTGTCTCTCTCGCTTCCATCTGCAACAGGATGCCTCCCCCCCCCCTTCATCTTTCTCGTTAGCAGCATAGATCACAAGGGGGTCAACTTCGGACCCTATCTCCAACTGATTTTCTCATCACACATAACATTCCCAACCTTAAAAGAATTTTTACCGAAGAGGAAAATTCAATAGTAAGGCACATTACAGAGTCTAATATAATCCAAAAGTTGTCATTAACTAACAGAGTAACACAGATATACTTTCAAATCTAACAGCTAGATAAACAATCAGCAATTAGATTGTCAGACCGCTTTACATGTTGTTTTTTAAATATCAAATTCTGTTAACAACAGACTCCAACATAATAACCATTTATTTTTTTTTCTTCATGCTAGTCTAAAATACCAATGGGTGTGATCAGTATAAACTATCAATGGCGTCTGTGCTGGACAAACGTAAACCTCAAAATGCTGTAACGTCAGAATAAGGGACAGCAATTCTTTTTCTACAGTGGTATAATTTATCTGGTGCACATTGAACGTCCTAGAGAGATAAGCCACTGGGTGTAAAATTTCGTCCTCAGCTCTCTGCAGTAGGACTGCCACTGCAGCCTCGTCACTTGCGTCGTTTGCCAGGGAGAAGGGTTTTGAAATGGCAGGTGCTTTTAACAGAGGGTGGAAACATAGTATAGTTTTCAGCCTCTCAAAGGCTTCTTGGCAAGTATTGCTTCACACAAACTTTTCATTTTTTTTCAAGAGCTTTGTAAGAGGGAGGGGAATATCCTCAAAGTTCTTAAAAAACTTCCGATATTACCCCACCATTCCCAGAAACCTTCTCGGTGCCCTCTTATCAGTCGGGACGAGAACTTCAGAAATAGCCTGTACTTTCGCCTGCACAGGGGCCAACTGCCCCTGTTCTACCAGAAGCCCCAGGTACGTGACCGTGGCATGGCCGAACTCACTTTTGGCGATGTTCACTGTGAGATTGGCTGCAGACATTCGTTTAAACAGTTTCTCGACAGCCTCAATGTGCTCGTGTGACGTATCACTCCAAACCTCTAAATCATCAATGTAAGCCCCTGTGTTCTTTAATCCTTTAATCACTAAGTCAATCGTTCTCTGAAATGTCCCTGCAGCGTTTATCAATCCAAAATGCTAGATATTATACTCACATAACTCTGATAGAGTGACAAATGCTGAAATATCTCGAGCCCTGTCAGTTAAAGGAACACACCAGTATCCTTTTAGAAAGCCAATCTTGGTGATGTATCTAGCCTCACCCACTTTATCAATTCAATCATCCACCCTTGGGATAGGGGAAGCATCAGACTTTGTGATGACATTCACCTTCCTGTAAACTGTACAAAACCTTACACTACCATCAAGCTTCGGGACAACCACGCATGGCGATGCCCACGCTGAGGAAGATTCCTGGATAATGCCTACCTGTTCAGTACACCACTAATTGCAGGCGGTCATTTTTGATATCAAATTTCCACTGTCACCGGCTGACTCCCTTTACTAAACCTATTTGTTGTTCTTGTAATCAGGTGGCTAGTTCACCCTGGCTCCCATGTCATCTACATTTCTATGAAAGCCTGTCATAAAGGACCTTCCAAAAGTCAATGAAGGACAAGTCCAGTTGCTGCACTCAGCCATTTTCTTCATCACCACTTCAAAACAACTCGATCATTTTTTTTTTTAGATGAGATTCCACATGACATATCTATGCTGCGGACACTATTTCAACTTTTGTCTTTCCAAATTGTGATAGATTCTCTCTCTCCGATCCACTCCAGTATGCATCCACGGACCGATGTTGGGATCACCACCTTCAACTCTCCTTTTGCCCTTGCAGATCTTCTTAAATAAACGCACATTTGCCACTCTCTAGTGCTGCGGTAATACACTCCTAGTTAAAGATGATGCTGATATTTTTGCAATAGGCCTTATATTTTCTCCTGTAGCTTCTCACAATGTCAAAAGATACACTTGATCAGGTGCCGTATGTTCATCAAACGGACTGTGTATACACCGTGAGCATCCCGTTCCACCCACGCCTCCATTTTTCTCGTGTGCATCTGTTAAAAAATTAATGTGTTTTTCCCCTAAATCCCTTAGCTTCCAGGATTTTCACCACAGTGATGGGAAATAATAATTTACAACTCCGTCATCCTGATTATTCAGTCGCTATTTCCTCATTTCCTCTTACTTTATATTCAGAAGTTGTATAATGCTACCTTTGTACTCTTATGATTTCCGGCAGGTGTACTATAAGGCAGCTCATATTTCTGTCGGGAATTGCTTGAACCCATTTCCTATAGATGATGCAGGTCTCCGTTCACCGGAACAATATCTCATTATCCTTGTGATGCTAGATTCTCTAATCCTGTTTGTCTTCCCATTCTCTTTACCAGTATCACTCATGCATATTAGCGACAGTTAATAGCGGGTATCGCCTTGAAGTAAGAGCAGAAAAATATAAATGAGATTGCGAGCAATTACATCACGTCGAGAGTGGAAGGCGGCTTGGCAGTGCTACATCAATGTGTTGATTGGTTCACAACAGTTAACGGATATTCAAACATGGCCACGAGGCGGCAAAAAAAAACAAAAAACGATGTGGACCACGTCTGATCAGATAGAATTATTATTGATACAGACATCATTGTTCGAAAGACATTTTCCTGTGCTGTACTAGAATTGCTTAACGGTTAAGAATCAATAACGGGCTGTGACTTTTATCATTTAGACGTAGTGAACCGGGAAGGCCTGGGACACAGGAAACTACCCGTGCGAATTCGGAACGGCCATATGGTGATATGTGGAAGTGGTAAAGGACTAAATGAGACGCAATCTGATAGGAGAGGACATTGGACCGTTAGAGAAAGTGAAGGACGAACAGCAGCAAAGTTAGGTGAGGGGAACAGAAGGGATAAAAAGAGACCCAGAACGGGAAATGAATGAGAGAAATTACTGAAATTTAGAGAAATCAGTGTTCATATCAGCGGATTGGAGGCTACCGAGACGGAATATAGATCCACCTATCAGGTGCCATCTCCTTATGTCCCCCTCCCGCCACTTATCAGCTGCCAGCTTATACGCGTTTCCCTCCCCTATCTCCTTATGGTGGCTTCTTCCCCTTTCCTTTGCAGTGCTGAAGGAGGATCTTACCCCAAATCGTGGACATTTTATTTCTCATCATTGATGCTGAGCCCCGCTAGCGTTTATCTGTATTCTTCGGGATTTCCTGTATCTGCAGCATTTCCTATATTCAAGGCATCGACGTAGCCTTAACCATGTGACAACATAAATAATGATCACTTGATTATTACATCCAATGAATTTCTATCTTTCAGACAGACCACTCTCATTAGCAATGTCGGTGGATGCAAACGTTTGGTGCGTGGTCCTTCTCGTCGCGTTTTGGCCAGGTACGCTTAAATTTTTTGTGCCCAATCTACGAAACAAATATGTTATAACATTATACATTTGCTGCACGCAGCAAATTTAGCTATAGCAAATATCCATTTTGCTGCCTATTTTTGTCTGTTGATTCTTTGTACAGTGAATGCAACTGTTTTCATCATTTTCACTTATGCTTTGTCAGCCACAAAAGGAACTTCGCCCAAAGTGGAACAATTCCCTCCAACCTTAAAAGTCTCAATCGGTGGAAATGGATCCATGTACTGCAAATTTCCAATGCTACAAGATACTGCTGAAGTATCGTGGTGGAAGGAGGGTCAGAAGACAGTTTTAGAACCAGACAGCAGAAATCAGTTCAATGTAAAGAAAGGCAGGGGCACATTTACCCTTCTGAATGTGACGTACACAGACGTCGGCGTGTATTACTGTCAAGTCGAAAGTCAACAACAAATATTGGGAAATGGAAGTGGCTCTCGGCTTATTGTGTTAAGTAAGTGTCTTTATTCCTGGAAGTGGAGAATTCTCATCACTTTGCATTTTAGGAAAAGCTAGGATTGTGGTAATGTGAAATGGTATTGCTGGTTTAGAATTTGTGTCACTAATTTGCTTTACATCTTTAAGAGAAAGGAAAAGATCATTATAGATCTTTTCGGATTGTAATGTTTATTATTTCGATGCGATTCTGGAGATTAACTTTTGCTCCAATTTTGTTTAGACCGTTGATATTTCCAACCATATTTTTGTTATGCCTATATTCCTACACAACGTTCCACCGTGTCCTCGACTTGACCTATTCCTCAAACAGGCCCTACAACTTTATCAGTCAAATGCTTTTAACAGCGGATGAACTGAACCACCTAATTTTTCGACGTCGAATTTGATTCGGGTTCACTTGGGAGCTGTAGACAGATTGTGTTGAAGGGCAAATCACAAGCCATCTAATTCAAAGCGAAGCATTTCCAAGGCTAAACGACATCTGCCGTTCTTCAGCCTGTTTTAGTAATACCACGTCACAACGAAATTCACCGATTTCGACCCTGCAGTTGCTGAAACGCATAGCTACAAATACTTATAAGTAATTAATAAACATCGTTCACTCTGCCAAACTCTCGATGAACTTTTGGGGTACGATGAATATCGAAACACCGTAATCAACAATTCAGTAAATTCACAGAGGAATATATTCACCTTCCATCTAAAGCCCAAAGGCAAACAAAGCCACTTCGTTAATGTCAGTTACGGGACATGTGCGTAAAACCTATACAGTGAAAAACACAGCTTGTTACGTGTGCTGCTCCACAGTGGCGCTCCCATTAATACCAACATAGTTATGCAGATTCACTGCCTCTCATGTTGCACTCATACAAAATTGACCTTGTAAGAGCAGAGTTAGGGACAACAATGGTCAGTTTGAAGAAGAAATAAAGTCAATCGTAGCTCGCGCTAAGTCTGCTGCGTTTATTCCAAACAGGCTTGCATTCCACACCTGCCTCCAGCACATCTGTTTTGTCATGTTTACAAGCCCCCTGAAACAATTAAAAAATGACAAACTGAGTCGATTTTAAACGGCCGCATTGATAACAATTGAAAATGGTAGCGTGAGACGGAGAGTATGTACGATCAAATACTAGCTAAATATTCTACGTCCGTTTTATTCTTTTGTAGCTCCGCCAACTCCGCTGAAAATCATTCATGTTCAAGAAGCATCATCTAAACTCCGGAAACTCATGTGTAAAACTGCAGCATTTTATCCGAAACAAATAAACATCTTTTGGCGAAGAAATAATATTGAAATTCTAACCAAAATAGAAACGTCAATAAATGAGACTTCAGAAGGATTTTATGAGGCTTCCAGTACTTTGGAGTATGCGCAGCCTGCTCTGGGAAAAGTGGTTTACACCTGCCTGGTATCTCATGAAACACTAGAAATTCCTGCCACTTTCAGCTATGTTATTGAACAAGGTAAGACTGGAAGCATTCAGGCTCCAACCTGAATGAGAATATGCCTGGCGAGCTGTACAAACACAAGAAAGAAAATATGAAATCTCATTTCTTTTTCCAACTGTGGTTGTGGATAGGGTTTGTTTTAAATAAGTAGTATGGGAGTTGGTTCAGCAGATTGGAGAGGTATCGATAAAGTAAAAGAGAAAAGTGCAGATAAAGATAAAGTAAAAGCAAAAGTTGGAAAAAGAGAATAGTAAGGGTGGAATGCAGAAAATCCAGGTAATACGGAAGGATAGGCAGGAAGGGAAGGGAGATGGGGAAACGTTCTCAATTAAAGATGAGATCCGTGAGAGACGATATAATTTCTCAGGTACAAAATGCTGTATCCATCTGGGTAGAGATTAGGAATAGTAAAGCAATAAAGGAAGGAAAGATCAATTATGGATTTACAGAAGTCGTTCGATAAGGTCCCACATAAAAGACCTATCCATAAGATAAGAATGCATAGAGTTGGGGGTGATATATTAACATGGATGGAGAAATATCCAGCAAATAAAAAGCAGACAGTTGGGATACATGTGTGTTCCTCTGGTTGGCTATCAGTGGTGTACCTAAGTTTGCCGATGACTCTAAACTGAGTGGACAAACAAATTGTGTAGAGGATATAGATATGTTAAGTGAGTGGGCAAGAGTCTGGCAGATGGAGTATAATGTTGGTAAATGCAAGGTCATCTACTTCGGAAGGAAAAATGAAGATCAAATTATTAATTAAATGGTTGCAGCATACTTCTGTGCTGGGAGTACTTGTGCATGAATCGTAAAAGGTTGGTTCGGTGTTGCAGTAGGGTATCAAGAAGGTAAATGGATTGATGGTTTTCTGTGCTAGAGTGACCGAATTTAAGAGCAAGGAAGTTACGCTGCAAAAGTATAGGGTACTAATGAGGCCACATCTAAAGTACTGCGTGCAGTTCTGGTGTTCTTACTTGAGAAAGGAGAGACTGGTGACAGTGCAGAGGACGTTCACCAGGTTGATTCCAGAGATGAGAGGGTTAAACTATGTGGAGAAATTCAGTCGCCTGGGACTGTATCGCTGGAATTCAGAAGGATGAAAGGAAATCTTATAGAAACATATAAAATTATAAAAGGGTTCGATAAGATCGAGCCAGGAAAGTTGGTTCCACTGGTAGGTGATACTAGAACTAGGGAAATCGCCTCTAGATTCGGGGGAGTAACTTTAGTATGGAGATTAGGAAGAACTGCTTTTCCCTAAGAGCAGTGAAATCACTGCCCACAAGGTTGGACATCTTTTTGCATGGCTGGGGAATTCAGCATTATAGGGAAAGACAGGAAGATGGAGATGGGTCCCTTGTCGGATCAGCCATGATGTTATAGGCTCGATGGGTGAGATGGCCTACTGCTGTTCCTAATACTTATGTTCTTACCAAATTCCGGAAATTATGCATAGCCTACTACATAGCAAACATTCCGATATATTTAAAAAAATAAATGATAAAAAACTGAGATGCCAAAAGAGGTATTTCGACGGATGTCAGGTGCATGGTCGATGAAGTAGATTTTATCATTACTTTTTTTTCCAGGAGAAAATGCGAAGAATGTTTGGGTCTTATTTGGAGTTCTACATATCACCGGGAATATGATTTTCTGGTTGTATAGTGGTGTTCTGCAGGGCTTGGTATTGGAACTACTTCTTTTCCCTTTATATATCAATTATTTTGATGACGGAATTCATCGCTTTGTAGCAATGGTTTCAATACTCCAACAGAATTACTGAAATATCGACCTCTGGTAATAGCATGGATATATATTCTGGAGTACATTGCAATTCCATTTATTTCCCTATGAGTCCAATCCAGCCCTATTTTCCTGCAGATTGATAATTTTTTGAGAATGCCCAAAATTTAACCAATAAATGTTGTGACTGGAAGATCTCCTTATCATGGTAATCACTTTTAATTCTACGTTATATTAGTGTTAAAGAAAGCACATGACATGGATGTGATATGATATCAAATGCAATTCAGTTCCATTATTCTCTCTATCCAATTGACCATTGCATTCGTTTTTGGGAAGTCGATCATTTTCTTTCGTGCACTTTGCCGTTAATCTTTAGCCATTTGCTAGAAAAAAAAATACAAATAGAAGACCGTGAAGGAATGCGTATTCAATAACTTTGGGTAAAATATCTGTAGATGCTGGAATTCCAAGCAACACACACAAAATGTTGCAGGATCTCAGCAGGTCAGGCAACACCAGTTCTGCCAAATGTCTGACCCCAAAACGTCGACTGCTTTTCTCCACAGATGCTGCCTGGCCTGCTGAGTTCCTCTGGTATTAAAATGCTCTATTTTCTTTTCTCATGGTCACTATAAATGTATATTAGTTTCACAGTTTCTTCTTTTTTTACATGATCTAGAAGACAGCAATAAATGCCTGATTCTTGGATGTGCTTTGGGCGGACTGGCAATTGTAATTCTGATTATAATTTTGATCAGAAGCGGAGTTAAGAGGAAACGTGGTAAGAACATGAATGATTTGATATCAAGATTTCCAATGTATTTTACGATTCACATTCGACAATACTAATTATAAATAACAAGATAATTATACATTCCCGTTCAATTTATACAATCACCCCTTCTACCTACAATTTTCAGTCTCCTGGGGTTTTAAGGCTGTGAGTTCCTGCGGCGATTTTACACAAATAATAATAATCTTACTGTTATAGCTTGTTCTTTTGAGCTATAACATGACTGATGCTCTGCTACCGCCACTCTACTCTTGCAATCAAAATCTAGATCCACGACATTCATGAAAGGTCATGCACAACACATTTCATGACCACAATGTGCATCTCTACTACTTTGACTAGCTGTCAGGAGTTTCAACATTCGGCAACAAATTTGATTGCAATCCAATTCCCAACTTCATATTTTCTAACATTACTGCTATTATTTAAGGTGTTGTATTTTTTAATACATTAGGTATTAATAGAATCTCTGAGGAAGCAAGTCAGAGTGGAGAATCGGTAAGTGAAACAACTTTTCTTTTTGCTTTTGAGAGGAGTATATTAGAAATATAGAAACCCTACAACACAATACATGCCCTTTGGCCCACAAAGCTGTGCCGAACATATCATTACCTTCGAAATTACCTATGGTTATCCATAACACTCCGCTTTTCAGAGATCCGGGTCTCTATCCAGGAGTTTATCTAACCAGGCGTTTAAAACACTCTATAGCATCCGTCTCCGCCACCATCGCTGGCAGCCCATCCCACGCACTCAACACTATGCGTAAAACAACCAGCACCTGACATCTCCTCTGTACCTACTTCCAAGCACCTTAAAACCGTGCCCTCTCGTGCTAGCCATTTCAGCCCTGGGGGGGGGGGGGGTTACTTTGACTATCCACATGATCAAGCCGCTCATCATCTTATACACCTCTATCAGGTTACCTCTCATTCTCTTCGCTCTAAAGAAAAAATGCCGATTTCACTCAACCTATTCTCATGTGGCATGCTCCCCAATCCTAGCAATACGTTTGTAAATCTCCTGTGCACCCTTTCTATGGTTTCCACATCCTTCCCATAGTAAGGTGACAAGAACTGAGCAGTGAACTCCAAGTGGGGTCTGACAAGTGTCGTATATAACCTCCCAGCTCCTAAACTCAATCCCACGATTGATGAAGGCCAATGCCTCTTATGCTTTCTTAACCACAGCGTCAACCTGCGCAACGGTTTTGAGTGTCCTATGGACACGGACCCCAAGATGACTCTAATCCTCCGCACTGATAAGAGTCTTACTATTAATATTCTATTCTGTCATCACATTTGACCTACCAAAATGAACCACCTCACACAAATCTGGTTTGAACTCCAGTGCCACTTCTCAGCACAGTTTTGCATCCTATCCATGTCCCACTGTAACCCGTGACAGTCATTCACAATATCACCTTTGTGTCATCGGCATATTTACTAACCCATCCCTCCACTTCTTCATCCAGATCATTTATAAAAATCAGGAAGAGTAGGGATCCCACAACAATTCCCTGACGCACACCACTGGTCACCGACCTCTATGCATAATCTGACCCGTCCTCATTTACTCTTTGCCTTCTGTGGGCTAGCCAGTTCTGGATCCACAAAGCAAAGTCCGCTTGGATCCCGTGCCTCTTTAATTGCTCAGTAAGCCTTGCATGGGGTACGTTGTAAAATGCCTTGCTGAAATCCATACACATTACATTTACTGCTCTACCTTCATCAATGTGTTTAATCTCACCCCCCCAAAAAAAATTCAATCAGTTTCGTAAGGCATGACCTGTCTTTGACAAAGACATGCTGACTATTCCTAATCCTATTTTGCATCTCCAAATGTTCATAAATCCTTCATCTCAGGATCTTCTCCATCAACGTACCAACCACTGACGTAAGAATCACTGGGCTATAATTTCCTGGGCTATCTCTACTCCCTTTCTTGAATAACGGAACAACACCCGCAACCCTCCAATCCTCCTGAAGCTCTCTCTTCCCCAGTGCAGATGCAAAGATCATCGTCAAAGGCTCAGCAATCTCCTCCCTCGCCTCCCACAGTAGCCTGGGGTACATCTCGTCCGGTCCTAGTGACTTATCCAACCTGATGCTTTCCCAAAGCTCCAGCACGTCCTCTTATTTAATATCTACATGCTCAAACTTTTCAGTCCGCTATAAGTCATCCCAACGATCGCCAAGTTCCTTTTCCGGAGTGAATACTGAAGCAAAGTATTTTATATGTACCTCTGCAAATTCCCGCGGTTCCATAAACACTTCACCGTCGTCACACTTGTTCGGTCGTATTCCCTCACATCTTATCTTATTGCTCTTCACATACTTATTGGTGGAGGAATATTATGATCAATTACCACCTAAGCATGGATATGTCTGCGTGTGCATGAGAACTGGTGACAAACTCACCGGCAAAACGGTCCTTCAATAGTCCGTAAGGTCGGAGGACGACAAAGGTGACAGTCGTCCCTTCGTAAACTGTTGGGAAAGGAGGAAAAAGGAAATAACTGCGGAAGGGAAAATATGACGAGAGATGGGAAACTCATCCTACTCGTATAATAGCTTTTAAATACTACTTGAAAATCAATTTCAATCTTAAAAGATCATAGGGACTTTCAGCACTAGAGAAAACACATCTCGTATCGTTTCTGAAATACTATACATCGCAATAACATTATCTGGTGTTAGAATGTTATTGCGCCGCATATTTACTCAATTGCGGTTACATTTTCATACTCATTTTTCTCTTTATGGGATGGGAATTGCATTAGACCCTTCATAGTGTAACAACCACTTTGTAATAGGCTGGACAAGCCCCAGTTGAACATGCCCTTGCCTATGTTACACTAACCGTGTGAAAAATCAAAATAAATCGCAAGGTCAGCCACCAGGATAAACATGTTGGCTATGTAAAGGTAAAGCCAAACGTTTGGGGGCGGAAGTGCAAAATCGGATTGTTTTTGGAAGAAATAATTACAATTCATGTCTTAAACCATAAAAATGCCTGGGTCCAATTTTGGTGGTTGATGGTGGTCGTCTATCTCGAATGACAATGTCTGATGATCATCATCATCACAAGCCAGTGCGGAAGGTATGGAGATACTAAGATGCCCATTCCTTAAAATCCCCCTCTCCGCCTCACCAGTGTACTCCAAAGGAAAGCTTATAAAGCAATACGTTTGTTAACAGCTTGGCGGCAGGAGCTCCCGAAATGATGTTCAATATCTTCCAGCCGCATTGGGAGCTCCATCCCGGATTTGCTGCTTGGGTTTAGTCCCGTGGCTTTCGTCTCTCACGAGGCAGCCCCACGGCATTGGGAGTATTTACTCATAGATGGGGATCTGGTTCATGAACACCAGGGCGTGAGCATACACCGGTGGGCCTGGGTGCTACGTGTTCAGCAGTCAGACCACCTCCTCGTCCTCCGTAAGCAGCCCGAGACCGCAAGTAGTTTAGTTTCCGTGTAAAATAATACCTTATAAAATAATGCAAAACGTGGCAACGAAACCAGTGAAGAACAAAGAAACAGCTTTTTTTCTTTTGACTTTTCAGTACAAACTGTTTTAAATGGCTGTAATCTGAAAATGAAAATTATTACATACATTACAATTGTATCTTAAAATCTATCGCTTCGATTTTTTGTTGGACAATTGATAAAGACTCGATATTGAATTACTTCCACAGACTCGACGTGGCGCAGATGAAACGGTGACACAAGCCGGTCTGCAGCTTCCCAACAATAAAACATCAACATTTAAGCACGACAACGAGGATTCAGTGTACGCAAATGTAAGGCTTTCACAAGAAACGAGAAGCTGAAAATCGAAAAAGGCTTCTGTTCCGTGGACTGTGAACGAATGCATGTCCCCCGGGTTGTTTCTCCTTATCTATAGCAGAGAAACTAAAGGGCGACGGCTGACATAATACTGACAGATAAGAATAAGAAGAGTGGACGTTGTGACAGACGAGCGAAATTTTATTCTGTCCCTACCAATATACATTTTTACAATTTCAAAAGAACGTCAGATATATCAGTTCAGAGGGAATCAAAAGTGTGCTCTAGTTCATATACGTCAGCTTGCAGAACAACAATATCGCTGACGATATAACATCACAATATCGTAATGTCTTCTTGCGAGAAGCTCAAGTTCAAATTAAACTTCAATTGAGTTGAAACAACCACCTATGAGCGCAGTAGCTGAATCAGGTTGCGAAAATCAGCACAAATAACTGAAAAATACGCTTGTATTGTGAGTTATCCAAATATTTAGTAACATGACTATTACTTCAATGAATTCTCTATTCTCCTAATTATATTTTGAGAAAATTCATTTTAAATAAGGAAAGAAACGGTCATTCTTCTGTGGGATAAGAGAAACCCTTGCAGTTCAAACTCTAGAAGGATCAAAAAAAGGAAATCTTCAAGAACACTGAAATAAACTTCGTGTAAAGCGGTAGGAATCTGAAATTGAAATTTGATGAGTACATCACTAATTTATTTTGCGATCGTTTGATTCAATTGGCTTCTGTACGTTCGATTTTGACATTACCTCCACAATCTAAAAATGAAGCTGACAAACTGACTTGCGCAGCTCTGTAACCTCACAATCCCATTAATACATCAGCATCCAAACTTAAAAGCAATCATACATTGAGCGCAGCTATACAGTAATCACATCAAGGAAGCTGTTTAGCTGAGAATCCAGTTGTAGTTCAGAGCTGTAGATCACCAATGAGTGCAGACCCGAGGCATTGCTTCGTTTCTGTGCTCAGTGCTTCGTCTGATGAGCTCAGTCATAATCTCCTCTTCTGCTCCATCGCACATTTCTCAGTCATTTCTAGAAAAATGATCTATTTTCCATTAAATATGCCCCAATAATTTACCTCAATATTCCTCAGACAATGAAAAAAACACAACATTCAGAGATTCGCCGCCATTGGCGAGACAAACTTCTCTTTAAATGCACTTAGAAGACGCCAATTATAAAGAAGTGAATTTCGCTCAGCTTGCAACCACTCCACCACTCCGCCACTCCAGCCAACAGATTGTTCCCAATTATCACCTGACAGCTTCGGTCATACATCTCTTTCGCACATTTATTTATTATCTTCCCTCTACACTCCAATCCCGAGTCTCGATATTAAAAGGTTGAGCATTCTGTTGCTTTCAGACTCATTGTATAGCCCAATGAATTGGCCTGGCAGCTTCGTTTTATTTCAGGCCAAATAATTGGGTGGCTCGATGATAATATACTTGGAAAACATCAAATAATGATTTTGGCATCTCGTAAACCTTCACTGAATTGTGCTCCAACCCACAGGGAAACCGATAAATAGGAATATTGAATTCAGTGGTAATGTTTCATGGTAATGCAGTGTGTAACTTAAGTAAAATGGCAGCAAATACAATTAGTACCTCGTGAGGGGAAAAATCATTCTTCTGTCGCGTTCGGCTGAGAAGACAGCATTTGCCTATCCTGTTGGCTAAGACTTCCGGTAACTCTACGTCAATATAAGAACAGTGATATATTTACAAATTTGAATGCATAATGTTATGCAGGAGGTAGGGCAATGGGTCGCTACTGGCCTTCATTGAAATGTTAAAAGTTTCAGGTTTTATAGACATCGAGAAAGAAGTGATTTGTCACTGCATTAAATTTTATGAATGGAATACAAAGAGGTTTGCTTTGTTTATTCATTGGCTACCTTTTTCTGAATGACCCCTTTTGTAATCTACCGAAAATGTTACATTCTTCTCTGGACGAGTACTTTATCTAAGTGTCAATATGAAAGTTACGTTTTCTTTCGGAGGGGGAATTCGCGTCTGTAATGATCACAATGGGAAGTGTTTGCACATCAATATTTAACCTTGACGTGATTCAAAGCTCTTTGTAGGTTTCAAGTCAATGGTAATACGCAAAATTTGATACGGGAGACGGGGCAAGACAGCAAGAACAAAATTACGGAAGTTTGTGGACGCAGGTCAGTTGATTAGGTAACCAGCCTCCTCTCTATGAGGTCTTTATATACTTGCCCCCACTGTTACCATTAATTTGTGCGGGTATGCAGCCGCGCAGTAACTGAAGTGCTCCTGCGCACATAGCCTTTGCTGTCACGTAGTTCGAATTTCTTCTAGATAATACTAATCTAATTTTGAAATTATGCTAATATGATTATGAAGTCTATGTTAATGGATTTGTGAAATATCATATAATTGCATGCTAATGAATGTGAACCGTAATTTTTCTGCATAATGAACGTAGGACAACTTTAATATGAAACACTTTAGAGTGTCAACGTTCTTACATTATCAGTGTTGCAAATTACAGCACTGGTACATATTGTCACAACAAACTCAGTAAGGAAATCGGTCTCTCATTGTTAATGAACTACCAGACCGTGCATAATCTTCCGAGAGGCCGTGTAAAAATCTCCTGCTCAGAGCGATGGTTAGTCCACGCTGCTGCAAAATTAGAGGGAGCATTGCTTCGTATCCCGATGATAAACAATCAGGCTAATCAAGGTTTTCGGTTCGAAAAGGCAACAGTTCATTCCATTTCATAAATGCTGTGAGTCCTGCTAAGTTCCTGCAGGATTTTGTATTTATTACTCTGGATTTCAGCATCTCCAGAAACTCCTGTGTTTATGATTTATTGGGCCACTGGAACAGTATACGGAAGCGTTAAGGTACAGAGGAACCTTAGGGGACACATGGATAGTCTCCTGAAAATACGATACTCAGTTTATTAGATAAGAGGGCCTTTGGCCAACTTGCCCTCTTGACAGTGTATTAACGAATGCTGGGACAGTATGTTGCAGCATTAGCCATTGGTTAGGCCGCACTTGGAGGGTTGCGTGTTCTTCTGGTCACCATAAGATAGAATGAACGTGGCAGAGTTAGAAAGATTTCAGTAGAAATACACCGGGACTTTGCCTTGAAGGGGAGACTGTAGTGGCCTGGAGAGATTGGATAGAAAAGGGTTTTTGACTCTGGAGTATAGCAGACTGGATGATAACATGAAATTTGTATAAACATGTCTACCGACATTAATATTGTGGATTCTCACAGTCAATTTCCCAAGCCTGGGGAACTAAACCTAGACGACATCGTTCTGAACTGAGAGAAGAAACATTTAAAGAATAACTCTGTATGGCAGGGTTTTCACAAAGAGGAGTTTAGATGTATGAAACATGTTGCCAGAGGAAGTGATAGAAGAATGGAAAATAACAGTTGTATAAATATATCGTTCCGAATGTTCGAGACGGGCCGCTTACGTGCTGTACATCACTATTCAATTTCTTCTTTTAGCTAAAGATATGCAACTAAGTCTACACGCAGGTCAACAGGAAGTTATAAATAGCAGAAAATAGAAATGCACGAATGAACCTAATGATATTACGGGAAGTCTTTGTGGGTAAAGTTTTTTATAGCTCAAAAGTCGATTTGCAGACTTGTTTATTTTTTATTTGATCGCTTAGGTTACACACAATGGCTCAAAGTTAAAATGAGTGATTTCGAACCCTCTTCGTACCAATAAAAGTTTTCCATGTTGTTCTGCAATGTCCGTGTTTCGATTCTACGGCTTGAACTTTCTGCAAAGTGAATAATGTGAAGCGTTATCACAACATCAGATAAAATCCAATGCAATTGCGGAACCAGTTATACTTCACAGTAGTACAGAAAAACTCATAACAAAATCAATGTCAAGAAAAACATTTTGTTTATCCAGCGGTCCAAGCGTGAGGTGGCATCAATGTAGAGGAATGAACAGTTGACTTTTCGAGCCGAGAACCTTGAATAGCCTGTCATAAGAGAATACATGGAGAAGGATTGAAAATTACTCTCATTTGATTCAGAAAATAATGGAATCTAGTGGGAATTTTGTCAATGTTTTTCTATATGTCTTAACATACTCTTAAAAAAACAGAGTGGCCTTCCTATGAAGAAAGTTTTTTTTTATTTGCGTGATGAATTACAATACCGAGGTAGATTTTAGACTAACTTTCCTCCGTAGATGACTATGAAGTGTTGTCAAAATTGTACTGAGTTGAACAGATCTCTGGGTGATGAGAGCATTTGGTTTCGAATCTGAAATATAAACCTAAATGGAAGGAAAATATCCCTGTCTGGCCAAGGCAACATGAAAATGTTAAGAGATATAATTTATCACCGCCATTCAGGGCCCCAAACAGTCCATCCTGGTGAGGCAACACTTTCATTTCCGAATCTTTTATCTTTATCTACTCTGTCCTGTTCTTCCGATACCATTTCCTCTACGTTGGCGCGACCCTATATAAATTAGAGTACCGCTTTTTCAGGCACCATCCACATAAAGTGGAAATTCCGGTGGCCAGTCATTGTCCTTCCTATCTCCATTCTCGTCACGGAATTTTGGTCCTCGGCTTCTTCTTCTTCTTCCACCATGAGGCTACTCTGAGGTTGGAGGATCAACGCTTCATTTTTAGTCTAGGTACCCTGCAACCTGATGGCATGAACATCGATTTCTCCTTTCATTAATTTTTCTGTCTCCCTTCCGTCTTCCTGAGTTCAACACTCTAGCCTCCTACCTCTTCTAATCTCCTACCTATGTCGCCTTCTTTGTGCCCTTCCAGCTTCCCTTTCTCGCACGGTCTACTCTCCTATCCTATCAGATTTATTTTTCTATAGTACTTTTCCTTTTCCATCTACTACCTGGCAGATTTTTACTTCATCGCCTCTCCCCCACTCATCTGGCTTTACCCATGACCTTCTTGTTAGTCCTCCTTTCACTCTCCCGGTTTCGTATTCTGACATATTCCCTCTTCCTTTCCAATGCTGATGAAGGGTCTTGACCCTAAACATCGACTGTTCCTTCACTTCCTTATATGCTTCTTTCCCGGCTGAGCTCCTTTACATATTTGTGTGTGTCGTTATGGATTGCCAGCAACTCTGCAAAAGCTCTTCTATTACAGATGCGAATACTTTTTTAAGAACATTTGTGGAAAATGTTTTACATACGCAGAAAATTGGAATATTAGGCTCTCATGGTAACGTGTTGGATCTGACGGAGAATTGCTGAGATTGCTGGAGATAAGAGAAGGGAAGAAGGAGCATAAAGCCATCGGTCATGCTGGGTTCCCTTTGGTCTTCGACCCAATGTTCAAAGATCTGAATGAAGAAATACAAGACCATAGCCTCACTGCTGTTTTGCGACACTTCTACAGACGCTGTGTCCTTTTCCCGAGTAAATACGGATCCATTTAAGGTCTCCCCGTTCTCTGTTGGATTCCTGCATAGGTTATCATTCTGCTCTCCCAGAGGACCAGATTTTTGGCACTTGAAATCCTTTTTATTTTCTCGCAACATATCTTAACATACCAATTCAACTGTATTTCAGACATTTCTACCGAACCGACCTCCACTTTCTCGAATTTTTCACATTTACCAAGCTCCTATTTCTTGAAAAATTTCCCCTAGACCCATTTTAACTCTTTTCTCTCACACCTTCAATTGATGTATTCTTATTTTCCATTAGCCTATCCTGGGTAAAATACTGGTCTGCCTACGCCCCTCGTCACTTAAAATTCCTATATAAGGTCATCGTTCAACCTCTTGTACTCGAGAAAGAATAACGCAGCCTGTCCCTACAGTTAAAAGCTTGTTGTCCAGAAAACATTCTTGTGAGTCCTTTATGCACTGCGTTAAGTACTGCCATCTCTTGTCGATAGCTGGGCGATCAGTAATACACAGAATACTCTTAGTTTTCCACTAACAACGTGTATAGTACAACAGAACATCCCAGACACTACACTCACTACTTCAACTGTTGTGTCAAGTGAGACAAACACCTTCTTTACCTTTCCCTCTACGCTCATCGCCGCTTGCCCTCGGTCACTGTGTTCTACTTCAACCACCAGGGGAATTTAATGTGTAATTCCAGCTTTATTTTATCCAACCAAATTGCAACATTACGTCATTGTCCAGGTTAAATTATATCTGCACTTGAAGGACCACTTTGCCAGTTAATTTTCTTGGTTAGCTTTCACTTTCTATTGTATCAGAAATTTCATTGCCTCCCCGAAGTTATTAATGATGTTAACAATATTATCCTCTTAAGTGTTTCAGAACTACATGACAAAGAGTATTGAGACATGAACCGCCCTCTTCAGTACATCAATAGTTGGTGGCCTTCATTCTTGAATAGCAAATCTCCACTAACACCTTATTATGTCATACAAAACCAATTCGGTGCCCTCGTGTTCATCGGCTGGCTAAACCTGATTCCCATGCAGCCTGGCTTTCTATATTAGTATGCCATACTGGACGTTGCGAATCTCAATGAAGGTATATTCTACTGCCCTGCCCTCAGCAAATCTCTTCCTCACATCTCAAAACAGCTCAATGAAATATGTGAGATAAGGTTTCCCGTGAAAAATCCATGCCGGCTGTTACCTTTTTAGTCCTCGCCTTTCTAAATTCAGAGAGAATGTCTACATCAGAATCCACTCCATTGTCTTCCCTGCACCGATGTCAGTTTTGCTACCCGTAACACTCGGCTTATCCTTGAAGGCCTTTTAAATGAATGCACATTATCCACACTTCTGTGTTCCGTTGCCCCAATTGTAGTAAAAGACGGAGTTGATATCTCTGCAATTGCCATTATATTCCCTTTCCTAACTCCCTCTACTGTCGACCGACACACTTGATCAGGCTCATCAAACATGCTGTGTTGTTACATCTCTAGAACCCACCTCCCATCCCGCCCATCCTCCGCCCCATCACCACCCCTCCCCTTTTCTCATGTGGATGTTTGAAATCATTTGAATTAATTCCTTTAATTTCTTCGCTGCCATGATTTTCACCACAGTTATAAAGAAAAGAAATAATAACCTTCAGCTCAAACGTCGCCATGAGTTCCACACATAGATGATCACGCTGTTACTTCAGAGTCGCTATTTCATCTTTTCCCCTCAATATATCATTGCAAGATATTTCATGCCATCTTTGTGCTGTCATGATTTCTCTCGAGTGTACCAGAATATCTCACTGGAACTCGTTCCCTACAGATGATACAGGACTCTTTCTCCTGACCAGTGTCTTGTTACACTCGTCAACCGCGATTCAATAATAATGTTAGCCTTGTTATTCTGTCTGTCAGTATAGCTCGTGTATGTTATTGCCAGTAACTGGAGGGCATAGCCTCGAAATAAAAGATATCTATCATCAGGGGAAGTATAGGAGAATGCAGCCGAGCCTTTTCTTCATCTTGGAGACATTTTCTAATGTTATTGTGGTCTCTGCTGGTCTGGGTTCCGTCCATAGACCAATGGGCTAATGGGGAGGTTCAACCAGGGCGTTGAGAGAACACTCAGAAGTCGCGCCTCCGGAATCCCGAACAACTGTCTTTGCAGCTCGATCTGGGTGGTGACGGGGGGGGGGGGGGTGGGGTGGGGGCGTTGGTTGAGTTTGATCTTAACACAGTTCAACATTCGTCTTTCGGAATGACCGCTTTCCAATGCCGATTTGGACACGGTCCGCCGCTGTCCCTGGAACAAGAAGCGAATGAGGGGCTCCATCAGCGGAACAACTGGTCTAGAGATATCGCCAGAAATGGTTTAAGGCAAGAGAAGCGTTTTTGGCCAATCGTCATAGAAGACGGGGGCCGCGAAAACCTTCCATCAGTGGGTCTGGTTCGCAACTGGAACTCAAATGGAGATCTCCTCATGTGGGTTGAAGTCAGAATGTGGTCCCTCGCTACATCGATCTCTTCAAAATCCTGTGACGTGTCAACCCAGTTACCTATCGTCTCCAACTCTCGTGCACCATGACGATTCACCACACATTCCTCGGATCCCGCCTCAAACTCTTTCACACTAGCCCTTTAGTTCCGATCCCTAACCTGCTGTGTCTCTCAGAATTGTTGAGAGTCAACCTGCCGAAACAGTCCTGTGTCTTTTGGAAACCCATATTGTTTGTGATAAATGGCAGAACCTCCTGAACTGGGAGGGATGCGGTGCAAAAGGAAGAAGCTGGAATCCTTCACGCGACATCCTGGATCCTACCTTGATGGAGGACTCTCATCACCACCATCCTGATCGCACTGGGTCGTCAGGAGCCAGTTGTCGGAAGGGTGGATTTTGTAACTGTGGCGACTGAACTGTGGCAGGCATGCACGTTTCGGCACTCCAGTTGCCCGGACTATGGCTAACTGCCGCTGTCGTTTTAAGACACAGACTACCAATTATTTCCTGCCAGATTTTTAATGAAATTTCTGTGCTTAAGCCCTCGTGCTGAGTACTGAGGTATCAATCTGAGAAATGCTGTTTCTAGTACAACCACTTGTGATTTCGCCTTTGGATTTCCTATGTGTGGCTTTGCTTATTACGAGTCTAAGTTAATCGTGATCTTTCTCTGTACTTCGATTCACCGCCAACAATTTCTCCCTCGTTACACTCTCATATTCTCGATATTTATTGTTTATTTACTTATTATTTCTTTCTTTTTGTATTTGCTCAGTTTCTTGTCTTTTGCACGCTGGTTGTACGTCCACTTCGGTTCAGTCTTTCATTGATCATGTTAATTTTATTATCTATGGATTTACTGAGTATACCCGTCAGACAATAAATCCCACGGCATTACAGAGTGACATAAATGTACTTTGATATTTTTTTTTAAACTTTGAACTTCTGTACTTTGATTCACAGATGAGTGGAATATTGTCCCAGAAATCATTGAATCGGGTGAGTCTGAAGTCGCTTGAGGAAAATTAATAAAATATTACCTCCAAATTACTTAAGATATGAAGATGTAAATCAACAGCACGTTATGAAAATGCATTTACTCTGCCTAGAACTATTCTCATATTCAGACAAAGCGGACTGCATATGGGGTAATATTGTATTGCTTGGAGGTAATCCCCTATAACAGAACATGACAAATCAGAAAACATTGCAATTCAGAAATTAGCATATTTTGAACGTATCCAACCAAGGGGGATTAACAACAGGCACGAAAAACAATCACCATCTGACAAAATATCGTAAAACTTCAACTACACTAATCCGTGTAGCTGCATCCGGTACAAAGTGTCCATTCATCCTTTTTCAATTTGTTTTTTTTTAATGTATTTCATGTTATCATGTTTAACTCTTTACAGCACAGCATGTTTCAGCTATCTACAGTACACCATACATGAGATGTTTTTCTCTGGCTACATTTGCCTCACCACATCTTCTTGTGATTTTTCATCTAATGCTTGATTACATCCGTTAAAATCTCATTTCGTATTGCCTGGTCTCAAATTTATTTGTTCATACTCTGTTTGAGTTCTCTTATTTTGTTAATAACTCTCCGTAACTCTACACTATTCATGTTACCACTAATGCTGATATCGCTTTTTTACCTTAATAAACAGACTTCGTGTAAATAAATGTGCCTTAATGTAATTTCTTTCCTTCGTAAATCTCATCATTAAATTGCAATTGCTGTCATTTAGCACCTTAAGATTCTTGCAGTCAGGATCAGAAGACATCCTATTCTTGTTGATTTATTTATGTGTGTATATATACATGTGTGTTGTGTACATATTTAATCCTTTGCTCCTGTAGATCAACGTACGATTATGCTAATAATTGTGTGTACTTAGGGTGGATTGGCAATTTTCGGCCAGTTGATAATTTTTAGAGAACGAATGCACAAGGGAGTAAATGGTAAAATGCTCTCTGTTTTACTAATTGTTTCCTTTTTGAAACAATCTCATGTATAAAAAAGAGGAACTGTGGAATAATGGTGCTCGACGGCAGAAAATTAAACCTCACCAAGAAAGGTATGTTATTTCGATAGCGTAATGTGGATGGCAGCTGATATATCTGAATACATTATAATAGATCCATAACTTTAAACTGTCTTACATGAAAAAGAAGTTCAATTAACATCAAAGGCATCACATTCTGACTTTATTTCAGAGCTAGGTAATCATTTTGTATGCTTATTGTTTTACAAAATATTTTGTGTGTTTTTTATTTGTCCTCAAGGCATCAATGGAAATACTGTGAAAGCATGTAAAGAGGAAAATGAATAGGGGAAAATCATTTACATTCAATAAGAGATAGGTGGAAAGCAGATGCGTTACATTTAGCAAAGAAAAAGATTGATTTTCACACAATTTTATGGTGCTATATGGGACGAAGATGTTGAAATATGCATTACAAATTAATTAAAAAAAATCTATTAAATATTATTTCAAAGTGCATTCAACAATGTATTCCATGTGTTATGCGCCCCTAAGGCTCAATTTCTTTCTGTGGTTTGTCACTTTAAAACGCCGGAAGAATGAGACTGAACTTTTGCTGTATTGGATTTCTACTGACGACAGTGTGTTTGGACTTATGCAAGGACATTGCCTGCTTCTGACTTGCTAAGGGGAAGGTAGGTGGAGTTATTTGATGGACAATCGATGTTACGGTTACTCTGCACCTTGTTTTCATTTTCCTGCAGCTTACGTTGAATATACAAGGGCACACAGAAAGACACATTTAGTCAATATGGATTCGGTCAATGGAAGATACCAGTGAGACAGTCGCTAGTTTAAACTTTCAGTAGCCCAAAAGGGTGAGTTGAGATCCATCCTGAGTATTGCTAAATGACTCTCACAAGTTTTCTGCAACTAGAACAGGTTTGCATGAAGAGAGGAGAGGAGAGAAAGTTTTGAAACAGAAAAAAACTAATGACAAAGAGATCACTGTTTGAACTCAGTATCCAAGTAGCCCGTGAGGGTGAGATTGTTTCCATTCGGCTACAGAAGTGTGATTGTCACGTAGTTAACTCACAGGAGTGGGTTCGCTGGTGAGGGGAAAACCTTTGTGAGTACCGCGTGTGTGTTTATCCTTTGTCTGTGTGTGTTAGTTCACTGAATAAAGGCACAACTTTGGCAAATCACTGTTGGAGTTATTTCGTATGTCGTGGAATTGGATAAGTGGCTATCACATTGTGTTTTTGGGGTAGCCTTGTGGAATCTGCCGGTGTGTTGAAACTTGCCTGGGTGGTGCTTCCCTTGAAGATGGTCCCCTTTCTGTGATAAGCTACTATTGTTGATAATCCACACGTGGATTTTGATTGTGTGTCCTGTGGCCACCACTTGGAGATGTTCCGTAGCTAAGTTCAGGTGTGGTACCACTTGTGTTGGTGATACTTGGTGTGTGGAGTGGAACAACTTCTGCGATGAAACCTACTGCTATTGTTATTTTGTATTGGATGTCGTGGAATCTGTGGAATATCAACGTAATTGCCTTCTCACAACATATACCTTTGGATTACAAATATGTCTCTCTCTTACCAACAACAGCAACCTCGTGTATTGAACTGAACTTTCTCACAGACTGTATCACTTATCACCTAAGCTTGAATGAGTTTGGGAGACATATACTCACACCTATATAAGGTTATATACGTCTAACACTGTTAATCATTGGTTTATCTGGTTTTAAGTTCACTATCACTGGTAAATACTAATGAAATAGTGTTTTTTTATAGCAAATTCAAACTCCTGGTGTGTTCCATTTCTGCTGGTTCTTTTAACCCGTTACGGGGTACGTAACACGTGTCATCAGAGTTAAGGGAAGGTGTTACAGGGAGTCAGCTGGACGATCCTGCTGAGACATCTACGATTTTTCATTCTATTAGAAAGAATGAAACGGATCCAGTGATAAACTAACAAATATATGAGTGTTGAGTGGTCGTAGTGAGGAATGATAAAGAAAGTAAGTAGATTAGCTTAAACTGGATTCAATCTCAGAGTGGAAATTTTATAAAATTACTCAGCGAGGTAATGTTGGGGTCTGATGAATATATTAATTTCTCAGGCTTGTGCAGGGTTACTCTCGCACAAAGAGAAAGTACATAACAGAATCTCGTTTCCAACTCTATCGGATCTGACCGTCATTAAACCAAGATCACACACTGTTAGGGCTGTATGATGATTGGTGTACAACGGTCTCGTTGTGTTTCAGCAATTCACACACAAGCCTCTCATATTCTTTCGACTCAGGATGACAACACACCATCCCCAAATACAAGTCATACAGGACAGTTTAACATATCTTCAGCTGTCGTCTGGTTCATCGTGGAATATTATTAAACGTATATCATTTACGTGCTCCACAGCTACCAATTAAAATTGTTTCTCTGTATCAAACTGGGTAACTCGTAAAAGCAGATAAATATCTAATTTATTCTTTTTACTATAGAGGAACGACTACAGATACTTTAGGCGGGCCAGTCTCATACTGGCCTTCATAAATTAGTTTTGCAATTTCATCCAGTGCATCACATTCTGACTTTATTTGTGAGCTAGAATTAACAGGGGTTCAAACAATGACGTAAACTTATAGTATGAGGTTTTTCTTTTTTGAAACTGGAAAAGGGGTTGGTCAAGGATTACTGCTTCTGATTGAGAGCCATGCCTGAAACTCTGAACCTGAAAGTGTGTGAGAGCATATGATCATCTCTAGAGGTCTCTTAGGTCCATCAATTCCGCTGCCTGACATCCAGTGAAATGCAAGAAGATACGTCCTGGAGAGGGACTACGGGGGCGTTTAGTTCCTATTTTAGATTTGCCCTTGGGGGGCATGAATTCAGAAATGCTTGATTCCTTAAAAAATAATCAGTTTCCAAATTTCATGTAAAATATTGAGCTTATAGGGGATCATATTTGCTGCATACACCCCAGTTCCTCATAGATGAAATACGTTTTTGCTGCTTCCATCCGTGAAAAATAAGAAACAATTAAGAGAGGATATCTCTATTGTTTCAGAATGCCTTGTAAAAACTACTGGAATGACACGCCATCGAGAAACTGAACCACACTGCAAGGTTGGATTCGCTAAACAATGCTCGGTGGCAGGAAATGTATAGGCCGTTGTTCTCTGGTCTGGTGGTACTGAAAGGTGATTACATTATCTTACTGAGGCTAAGAGTGACTCCCTGAACTCTAACCACCGTGAGGCGTATACCCTCCACTGATAAACAGCATCAAAACTGAATTTGAGGCAATGGAGGCGCTTGACATCATAACGAGTCAATAGCTGATGGGCGGGCAGTGTTCCTGTTCCAGGCCAAATGGCACAGTGAGGGTCTGTGTTGATCTAAAAAAATTGAATAATGTAGTGAAGTGGTAGAAGGTTATTCTTCCCTCTGTTCAGCACACATTGTGTATGCTGGGTGGAGCAAAATTCTGCACCAAAATATATGCAAAGTTAAGGTTCTACAGATCAGTTCATCTTCTGAGTCACAGGAGCTCACAACCTTTATCACACTAACTGGACGCTATGCCATGAAGATACTCCGTTTTGGCTTCTCACCAGAGGCCGAATTCTTTCAGATGAGGATAAAGGAAATTTTGGAAGGACTTGAATGGCCACGTGGACAGACCTGTAGATATGGTGATCAGAATATACATATATGAATAACAACAGAATATTATTGACTCAGCCGGGCAACACTACGGCTGCAATATTCTCCAAATTATCGATAGTGCTGGTAGGCGGTACTCTTGAATAGTACACGTCACAAGGAATCCCCGAACTATTCCAAATAAACGTAACAATGGCGATATCATCAATTATCGAATCTCGTTAAGTCATAATTAACCACTTTAGGTGCTCTGAAAACCTTGCAAAACCTTGCATCCCGATGCTCTACGGCTCCACGCAACGGTCCGGCGAGCGCATTACAAGGACATATATATATATATATCTTCCTGTTATATGACTGGTTGAAATGTTTAAAGCCCAAAAATTCGAAGTTGGAAGTAACTTTATTTTCAAAGTATGTGTATATCACCATATACAAACTTGAGATTAATTTCCTTGCAGGCATTCAGAGAGAACTGAGAAATACAACAGAGTCAATGAAAACTGCAGGAAAGCATTGAAAGATAACCAATGTGGAACATAATACAATTAAAAATGAAATGAATAAATAGTAAACCAATTGATAAGTAGACTCCATTTGTTGCTATATACGAATGTTTTTAGGTTTGATTAGTTTAACTGCCTTCAGGATCAGCAATGCTGAAGTACAAGAGAACAAAGAAGTGATTCATCTTGGTTACATTCCATCTTGAGCAATCTATAAGTGAAAAACAAAACTCTGGTCGTTGAATATTGATCCAACAAAATTTTAGGACTCACTATAATCCCTTCAAAGTCTTTTCATGAGAAAGTTTAATAACGCTTCAAGAGTTCTGCAGTGACCATAAGATTATGAGAACAGGAGCAGAATTAGGAAAATTAGTTCATCCATTTTGCTGCACCGTTGAATCCAGGTTGTTATTTGTCAATCCCATTCTCCCGTCTTCTATTCATAACCTTTAAATGCCTTACCAGTCAAGAACTTTTCAATCTCTGCCTTAAATACGTCTAAAACTTGGCCCTCACAGCCTTCTCTGGCAGCGAATTCAACAGATTCAACACCCTCATACGAATTTTTTTTTGTTAATTCCAAGGAATATCCCTTCAATGTACATGTGAAATCTTTGATCCTAGGCTCTGCTACTAAACGGAAATTCCTCTCCACGTCTATTCTCCATGGGCTTCTCAGTATCTGGCATGTTTCATTGAGTTCACTCACTCATGCCATCGCCCCCGTCCTCCCCCCCGCCACTTCACCCCTCATATGAAGTACCTTTGATGGCTCTGGCCCTACATTAACTAGAATTCAGAAGAATGAGGGGTAACTTTATAGAAACTTCTCAGACAGCGAAGGGTTTTGATAGAGTGAATATGGACAGGATGTCTCCTATGGTGGGAAAGTCTGCAATGAGAGGACAGCCCCAAAATAGAAGGGCGTCCTTTTAGAATGTAGATGAGGAGAAATGTCTTCAGCCAGAGAGTGGCTAATCTGGGTAAATATTGACTACAGGTAGCTGCAAATGCAATGCCTTTATGTATATTTAAAGTAAAGTTTCATAGATTTCTTCATTGGTCATGAAGGGTTACGGGGAGGAGGCAGAATATAGGAACTCAGAGGAAAATTGGATGATCCTTGATGAAATGGCAGAGCAGGCTCAATGGGTCAAATGGCCTAATTCTGCTCCTCTGTCTTGTGGTTTTATGATCTTATGAATTCCATCTACTACAGGCACAGAGACATCCAACGCCCTTGCTGTTAATCCCTTTATTGTTGAAAATATTTTCGTGAAGCTCCTGTGATCCTTCCGAGGCCCAGGACATCTTTCCTTCCATACCGGACAAAGTAACTCACAGTATTATAAATGTGGACTCACCAGCACCTTATAAGGCGTCAGCAGCGAGCTTCCATTCAGCAGGCTACTTTGGTAATTTAAAATTTTAGGTAACGCATCATAATCACTAAATAAAAGGGACGATACCTGGATAGCAAATAGAAATAATTGGGGTATCATGGATGTGAAGAAATGTTTTAAAACTATTGCCGCCAGGAATTAACAGTATTTCTCAAGCAGAAGGATACAGTGTTCGCCAATTGTAATTCATCTAATGATAAAACACAGTCTAATTCAATTTGGCAGGCAGACTGGCTTATACAGCATGCAATTTATGAGCAATCCCTGTAAAACATCCTCTTGAAATTCCATAAATTGCAGCAGAGAGAAAATCCGGTGACTACCACCCGCCATCTTGTAAGTCGCAGTTCACATGCAAATATAACTGAAAGGAGGTTATGTTAAAAAGGCCACAGTAGCATAACGGTTAGAGCGATTCTGTCATATTGTAGGGCATTCCGGAGTTTGGGGTGCAATTCTGGTGCCATTGTAAGGAATTTACACTCCTCAGGGTGCTCCGGTTTCATCCGACAGTCTGAAAACGAACCGGTTAGTAGGTTAATCCGTCATTGTAAATTCTCCTGTGATTAGACTGGATTTCAGTAGGTGGGTTGCTAGCAGGGCTGCTCATTGGACGGGAAGGGTCTCTTCTGTGCTGAATCTTTCAGCAAATAAATTAAATACAGAACAAGGTTAAAAAATGCTGCCTTTCTCAGTATATACTTCTTCTACCTTTAAAATGGTGCAAAAGATAAAATAGATTGTTACATGCTTTACGCCAACGAATTGGTTAATATTTATAAAACAATCCTACATATCGGGATAAAACTTTGAAAACAGAATTGTTGTGTAATCCATACTTCCAATCGAGCAAAACAAGGGAAAACCTGAGCATGAAAATTACCAATCTCGGTAAAAATGTCTAATTTTATTCCACTGCACATTGTTTTTTATTTCATATTATTAAACTAAATGAGTCTTCTAGAAACTGTTGCTCTCGTGTGAATGTATTTTTCCTGTATTATGTCCCTCAAATTAAACTTCAGAAGATTTACGTCTCTGTCTAATTGTTGATATAAAAATACTGCTCAAAGTTAATGTGGACTACCCCGTCAATGTTAATAGATATTGCACAGTTACCTTTAATTTTAAATATTATTTGTTAGATATTAATTTAAGTTTTGTTGAGTACTATCCTTGCACTGTGAATTTTAGCCTAATATCGCAGCTACCAAAATTGCTCTTCCTCAGATCAGTTAGAAGGAACACTTCAAGAGTTTGCTTAAAAGATGCATCTAGTACGTGAAAATATCCAGTTAAGCTATTCACGTGCAAATGAACTATTTGAAAGGGAATACTTAACTTATAAAAGATAGGTGTGCATAAAGAACTGATAATAGGTTTGAAAAGCAGTGCCAACAACCGTCAACTCATTTAAACTTTCCTGGGATGTACAAGCAACGATTCGAATGAATATTCCATAAAGATCAGATGCTAACGGGGAATAAAATTGAACATTCAGTAGAAAAGCTGCAGCACGCTGCAATGGCAACGTGAATTCTTTGTTGGAACCATCCCTGATCACCCAGCACAGGATATCTGGCTACTTGCATGCGTTGGCACCTATGGTAATTACATAATACGGATGTGTGTTGCATCCGTCGGTCTCGAGAGACCATGGATATAATACGGATTACAGTAATAATCATACCCATTAACGTATTCTTCTGGCATACTATCTTGGGTCGAAGCCCATCTGGAAAATTTGTAAAGAAAAGTAAAAATTAAAATTATAAATTTTAGAAAGCACAATGTACATTCGAACGCGCTTAGATTAACCCTACCTAGGACAGAAGGAGGAAGAGGAATAACATAGATAACTAAACTTTGTACAACAGTCAGATAAAAAACTTTCAAGGATATTTTTCATCAATGACAAAAAGGTTCAACACTCCAAGCAAGCACATGCGGTTCTGATAAGAAGAATACACCACTAAAACGAAATTAAGGCACAAAACAGAAAAATGAAGATATTATCACTCTAGAAGAAAAAACTTAACCAGTGGAAGAATATGACCGTCCTTGGAACACATCCCCAGGATCTGGGCAGATTAGCCGTCGTCACGGAAGCATCGAATGCTTGGCTCAGAGTTGGAGACCTCATCTCAGAAGAAGGTGGTTCTTTCTGGCATATGAACCAGGAGGTTAACACAACAAATGAGCAAAATACAGAATAAAAACACAGAAAATTGTGAGATGATGCATGCAGAAAGGCCAAGAGAAACCAGAAACAATCCAACTCATTACAGGACATAGCCCCAGTTGAAGCTAATCCGATTACTCAGACAGGGACAATTAAGTGGCAAACATGCTTTACTAAAATCTTGCTTTAAATTTCAAACTCAGAAGTGGAAGCATACCTTGTGATAAATCCGTGTCTGGTTGAGTTTGAGAGTTAGAGTCTCCCAAGCTATAATACAACTAATCCAATATTACAGATAGGACAATCTATAACAACCTTTCACATATAATATGACAGGATAAACAATCAAAAAGAACGTACTTACTAGATATAGCCAGTCCAAAGACACACAATATAAGAAATCAATGAGTGAACATCACCTGAAATTAAAAGAGATAATAGAAAGACTATGGAACACCTTGTCCAAATAGTGATATCTACAACTGATATCATCCCAAAATCATAACGTAAAAGCATTAAACTATCAGGCCTACTTAGCAGTATTTATAGAAATCTCCAGAAAGGCACAATTCTAAACACCATTTTGATTTTTGCTAGCAGTTGAGAAATTGTCTTGTTTGACTTTACCTACTCGAAATAATAATAAAAATAATACTTTGCCTGAGTGTGGCGATTATAATTTTGAAGCACTGGGGCACCTGAACAAAGGTAGGTCTTGAGCCCTGGACAATAGATCACAAGGACATGCCGTGTACTACACAACACAATTTTGGAGAAACGTAAGTTAATGCAAGATGAGTGTTAAGTGTATATTCAGCAATGGCTGCCTTCGTATAGAGATGGTATTATTACAGAAACTTAGATTTAGGGACCTGCTGTGTCCGAGCAAGTAAAATGTCTTTATAATTCAGAAAATTTTGGGACACAGTCATTGAGAATGAGCGATGGTTGGTCGACTTTCCTGGCTATTGTGCTGGGAAGGCCATGGGATTGAACAGTTTCAAACAGAGTATTGCAGTCCAAGTAGATCCAAGGAATGTCTGTCTCTGTGCTTCTTTGTGCACTCCTGGGCGAGAGGACATTACTGGGGGACTGTATATGCATGGCAATGTGGACGTCTAATTCCAAGAATTCTACGTGACTGGTTATGATTTGGGTATGCGACCCGTTTATCTGAAATCCACGCAGTCACCAACCCACACTGTCATTTAGTGAAACAAAACACGGATTTTATAATTGTCATCCATACTTTCAAACCTCTCTGTACTTTTGTTCCTCCAGATTTTATCTCCTTTTTTCAGGCCCAGAGCTAAAATTATACCTCGGCTGATTTGCGATGTACCCCATTCCCCAACCTCCAATGATCGTCTCTTTTCCACGGCGAACAATGCCGAACGTTATCTCTGGAATTTAGGGTTTTTCTTCTCTTTTGTACTCCTTTTGGTAACCTAACTTTTCTGTGTGTTTAACATTGTTAACATTTAACATGTGTTTTGTCATATTATCTGAAGTGCTCGGAATCAGAACGTGTTTAGAATACTTTTTTGCTGTGCTCCATCAAGATATGGTAGCGATTTTAAAAAGAATATTAAAATAAACTCTCATGCCGCATGCAGAGAACCTATTGTGCAACATTGCGTTTATGTGTATTTGTGTTTTACTTTGTTCTGACTTGATGGAAATGTAAATTATTTGTCGAAAGAGGTACCTATTTTGCAAGTGAAACGCGATTTCTAATCCTCAACTGTGAACTTTTCTACCTTTGGAATGACAAAATGCACCCAGTACAGATGTATTTGCTAAACAAGAGCACACAGAGCAAAGTAACTGCACTCACAGTTAGCTGGTGACATCATGGAAATTCCGTGCGGTCAGAAGCTTCACCGCCTCAGGCGAGTAAGTTGCAAGCGACTACGTTCTCGCGTTTAACACTTAATTGAAAAGCAAGAGAGTTAATTTAAGAATATTACTTGTAAAGCTATTTCTGAAAAGTATGTGTTTCTTTACTCACGATATGTCATTCAAAAAAAAAACAAATGTATATCAACCATTTCTACAAATACCTGATATAGAATTTTTTGAATATTTTTCTAACAATATCGAATATTTGCAATTTGTGATCCTAAGCAGGATGAAATTTATAAACACAAGATATTCTGTTGATGCCGAAAGTTCAGAGCTACAGTACGCCAAACGCTGAAAGAACTCAGCACTTCAGGCAGCATCTGTGAAATGAATAAACAGTCGACATTTCAAACACAGACCGTTCTTCAGAACTCGAATGGACAAAATAAGGTGAATGACAGGAGAAATATTTTCTTTTAATCCGCCAAACAAATGCTTACTGAAAACGTCCAGCTGGAAAAATTGTTGATTATTTCCAGTGAAAGCAGTTGCCTCTCGTAATTTAGGTGATATCATCTAAGGTTATGATAAGATACTGTGAAGGACAAATTGCTTTGAATGTCAGCACAAATGCTAAAAAAATGCTAGCCAAGCATAGTATTCTCTGTCGGTTTAAGTTCTCAGAATGCTGAATGGCGAATTCAGTGTCTTTTTTCACCGTGTTGTCATATGTGTACTGACAAGAGCAGAGAACTGGAACGCTGATAAGAGTTTTGTAATAGTTCACCTTAAATACGGAAGAAATCTTGGCAATCTCAGTTAAAACAAAAGCTATACTGAAATTGTGGACACTGACATTTTATCATGGTGCATTTATTTAATACCAGAATATCAAAGCGTATCAGAAATGTTCCACAACAGAGTCGATTAACAAAATCAGAATTGAGTATGACTTTTTGAGTTGAATGTTGAAATGATCCGAGCGTGAGCATTCGAGAGATGGGATTCAGAAAAAATAATGTTTATATGGTAATAATGGGCTAATTGGCGTCAATTTGGAATTTGTTCTAGGGCCAAGAATTTTCATTATATTTATAAATGATAAATGGAAAGAAACAAGGTAGTAAATGAGCTGGGTAGTATCTGGTGTGCGTGAGTTGAGTGTGGAAGAACGCAAATGCCTTAGATTTTGTAAATTTAGAGTCCACGCGAACTCAGGAAGCAACTGTAGAAGATGCCAGATTAAGGTGAATTGCATGGATAAAGCTTCCCAGATGACTTTTCTCTCCACCGAATGTGCCAAACTAATCGGTTATTTCCAAAACGTTCTACATTTATTTTCTGCTGTGTTTTTCAACTTGTGTTGATTATGTGGTGAGACGTATCACCGCAGAACTCATTAGTAACATTGGCAAGATATCAGAACAATATTATATGCAGCAACTCTCTGTATTAGAGATCATAGAATATTTCGATTTTTTTTATATAACGAGGCCATGTACATTACAAGAGTTTACCATTATAGATGTTATCTAGGGCGTTGGGGTGTATTAATGACCCGCAGATATAAAATGGAGAAGTAACTTAAGATTATCTTGATATTAGCGGGAATTCAAATGCTATGCTTATTATTTCACAACTGCAGATTTTTAACAGATTTTCGAAGGATAGAAAATTTGGCATATTTTATTCACATATCAGCCTGTATGCAAGCATTTAAAACAGGGAGAATAATCAAAATTATTTGCTTCACAAATAAAAACAATCGCTATTCCAATACAGAAACTCACGAAGGCGGTTACTTATTTTCTATTTTTCTTCAAATTCTGACCATTCCCACAGAGCTAACGTTCCAAATTCTACGTCTTTTAACAAACATCAAAAGAAGTAACTGAATTGTTTTCTGATCACTGCTAAAGAAAAATGATTTTAAGTTCTCTGATAGAGAAGCTTAAAGATAATGCATGCTGTATCAAATGCCCGTATTTTTTTATTCAGAAGCATAGCTTCTTTGGAGATATGAGGGAGAAATAAATTGTCTACAGGAAATATCACCTTGGATGCTTGCAGTACTCCGGAGGTTCACCGGAGTTCACAACTGAACAGAAAGGAAAGAAGTAAAACAGAAATTATCTGGAAATAGTTGACAAACAGAGAGAGAACAAATGAAAAAAAAAAGTAGTGATTAGCACGATGCGAAAATGAAGGTAAAGACAAAAGGGTTCAAGAAAACATTGCACTGCTTCGGTTTCTTCAAATATCAACCTGTTGTTGCTCTAGCGATTAAATGATATGAGTGAGTCGTCGAACCGAATTGTATTGGGTTTACTTCAAACAATGCTGTGAAACATACAAGTTGAGTAGTGGAATTCTACAGAAACGTTCAAGTATAAGTTGTTTATATTTGCAATGCATTTGTTGATTCGAAGCCATATGTTCCTTTGTGTTTTATGTTACAAAATAAATCACAAAATTAACTTTGATTTAAATGATAAATATTTCTATTTCAAAGCTTCTCCCTCGATCTGATTATCTGGCACCTTGCCCAGTATTAACAAAAAAACATGCCAATGTGTTGCGTTCTGCATCATGTGTGGGAACTGCAAAAATAAAATGCATGGCTTTTATAATATTGTGAATCTGAATTGAAATTAAGAAAATAACATTTTTAATCATCGCTATTCAATGATCAATGAGAAGGAAATGATTTCCTCCAACTAAATGCTCCGTAGCCGTTTTTGCATCATTATGACGAACAGAAGTGAAGTAAATCAATTCCGAGTTGATTCTTACTGCCATCCAGGTACCCTATATAGCTATTCACACATTACCTACTCAGGTATAAAGAAATCCCTTCAGTGATACTATGTTGGAGGTCCAATCGTGGCGGTGAGTCATATGGCTATCTTCACAATCGACTGTATGCAAAAAGTAAGTAAAGAGCTTGAGGGAGATTTTCGAACCAGTACCTCTGAAGTAGCTGAAAGCACAAAGTAACTCAGACTGGAAAATACGCACTTTAGATGAGAGGGAATATAATTCATAAAAGAGGAAGGTGGATGTAATACATAAAACACAATATTAGAATAACAGGTACTGCTGCAGACGTTCAGAAAGTACTTCAGGCGATCTTACTTTGGGTAACAAAATCGATTTGCATTATGACATCATATTCATCGGTAGGCTCATGGATTCCCCTCAACCGCTTTCCTTCAAGTGTCAGCATCATTCTTTGATAGGCCGTGAGAATCAAACCAATTTGTTGAGACGAAATGGTGTCTTTAGTTTCCTAAATTGTTGAATTAGTAGCAGAAGTACTGCAATAAGCGAAACAAATAACATGTTAATTCTGAAGAATCTTAGAATTTAGCTGAACTGAACGAAGCCATTCTGGCTGCATTACATATTATTTGCGAAATTTTGCAATGAACATTTTAACTTTCCTCTGGAACGTGCTTACAACATTAGGCGGAAATACAAATGACTTCTCAGTTTGAAGTGACTCTGCAAAAATGTGGAGCGTGCATATTATTGTAGGAATTTTTGCAGATATTCGTATATTGCTACGTATATTTGTTTTTAAAATATTTCACTGTGAAAATAAACATTTTAAACGTAAATCCTATGTTTTTTTACGAAATTTCATTAATTAAAAAGCTTGTGAATCTACATGTCCGATATATTAAAAAAAAACTGGCTTCAGCCGTTCAGCCATTTTACACCTCCGTACAATCAACATTATCTCTGCTTTACTTTCAGGGTCTGTGTTTGACGATGGTTGATGATTTATCGGAAACTAAGTTTTAAATTCAAAATTAAAGAAAACAGGAAAATCTAACTCTATTCAATCCATAATTAGTGACACAAATAATTTTATAGCCAGATAAGCTCTCCAAAGTTGCAAGAGTACCTCGCCTTCATGATATTCACCCAATGACCGAAGTTACTGCAAATCAGGAAGACACTGAGACCCAGATAAAAAGGTCCACCTTTCAATCTTCTAGGTATGAGGTGGCAGCTTTTTAATCGACCTTTATTTCCCAATTTTTTTTACAATTATTCACACAGCCCTAATCTACAATCCACAGAAACAGTAGGTCAATTTGACCGTCAGGGATCCTTAAAATAATCATTTGCAACACTAATATCTCAATACACCGGGAGCAGAAAGTCTGCTTTGAAATTAGCATCAAGCTGCTCCCTTAAACATTAACTTTCACATGAAAGGTTGGATGTTAAAATTAGCACGAGTATTGCTCTGTGCGCGAGAGATGGGCCATAGCACGAGATTTCAGCCCGAATGGAAAATCAGAAAGAGAAAGTTTATTTGTAAAGGCAAACATTACGGTTACAGCCTGCCGCTGATAATCTGTGAGATACAGATTCTCGTGTCCACTTTCTTTCAGACTCGGGCGCCTCTGCAGCCGCAGGATGATGAACTAATGGTCAATAAGATTTACCTTCAAAGATCATAAATCAGGAGATTACCATGTTGGCCTCGGCGGCTCTCCGCCTTCTCACTATCAAACAAACATTTTAATTTATTCAAAAACAGCAGCGTGCAACGTACGCAAATGTACATGTTTTATAGAAGACGAGAAGCTGACAATCGAAACAAACTTCCGAAACGAAAACTATAACTAAATATATGTCAAACATGTTATTAGTTTGACTTAAGCGTAGCTGGGTGCCAATGGTGAGTTTTGTAGTGACCTTTTCAACCTTCCTTGAGCCGACCGTTATGCGGAAGTGCCACCAACCAACGAATAATAGACTGCTTACAGTGTTGAAAATGCGATCAAAAATGCCAGCTTACTCATGAAGAAAATCAAAACTCTGTTTCTCCCATTTACGTTGTTTCAAATCTGAACGTTATTGCTGCTGTTATGTTGTCTAAACATCGCGCCGTTCTCTTCACTTAGCTTATCTCATAATGATGACAAAAAAGGCAATTAATTGAACATTTGAATTAACTTCTTTTCACTTAATTAAGGAGCTACATTTTTTTCAAATGTATCTAAACCTTCATTTTATTGCAACAGGTTTAAAATGCTATAGTTAAGAACAGAGAAATATATACAATATACATCCCGAAATTCCTTTCCTTCACAAACATTTACCAAAACAGAGCAGTGCCCCAAAGAATGGATGACAGTTAAATGTTAGATACCCAAAGCACCCCCCAGCTTATCACTTCCACGCATGAGCAGTAACAAAGCCTCCACACACCAGCATAAAAGCACATGCATCCCCAAGCAAGCATTCAAGCGTGCAGCAAAGCATCAAGAAAAACAAGTGTGTACTTTCCCAAAGACTACTCATTCACCCGGTTTTCGACATACCACAGCCCTCTCTTTCTCCAGAATAAAGTAGAAAGTGATGTCTACGTTTCACAAAGTGAGAGGAGACATAACTAAACAACTTTCTGACTCATTGTTTTCAAAGTCAGTTGCCCCGCTTTTTCCGATCTTTGTGCCTCCTACGAACTCGGGTCTCTGGGCACACACACAGCAGCCAGCTCACTGTTTTCGATCTTCCGTGTCCTACCATTAAGCAGCAGCACCGGCCTCGAATTTGCCCATCCCCAAAGTCAAGAAAATCCTGTACCTTGACGGCACGTTATTCTTCCAGGCCGCGTCCTTGGCATTTCTAAAAGCGGACGCTCGTGAGGCCCTGAAAGCGAGTCGCATTTTCACAGAGAACCGATCAACCGAAGTCCACGTGTAACTGCAGGTTAGAGACCCCTGAAAAGGGGGAAAAAAGGATAGTAGTGCAGTTTCCGAAGATGCAGGCAATAGAGTTTCCGAAGATGCAGGCAATAGGCCGGTAGTGCAGATTTGCTACGAACTGCACAAACTAAAGAAAAAAAATCGAGACAAACAAAATGTTAGAAACATGCACTATCCTTGAATAATCGACACATGACGTAATGGAGCAGGAAAATTCAAGTGGCATCCCTGGTTTCATTATTACAAATAAATTGTCCACGTGTTCTGAAAATAAATTCAAGGACCACGATTCATAATATAGGAATGGAAAGTGAAGATAAGTTAGTCGTATCATTCTTAAAAAGAAATGACCAGCTGAACAATGACTAACTCAATAGCATGCGTAGGAAATGCGTTCCCCGGTGAAGTCTGCCTAACATTGAGATGAACTGCTATCAGTAGCGAAAATGAATTCACATCCAGAGACACGATAATCGCATTGACAAAATTATCAAGTACATGAAGCATCCATTAAAGTGTATTTGTGTATGTTCGTGATCTTTCAGAGATACTCCTTTGCACACCGTTGTTGAAACACGGGTTTACTGTCGCCTTCCTGTCTGATTGTACCAGACTCCTCTGAGCTCTCTCATTAACAATGAGATTTTGTTCAAAGATTTTGTTACTCACTTGAAGTTTTTCGTGTTTTTTGTACCATTCTCTTTCATCTTTAAAGACTGTTGTACATGAAGATTTCAGACGATCAACAGTTTCTGAGACATCAAATTACCTCCTCTGGCACCACAATAATTCCATTGTGGTAAATTATTAAGATCGCATTTCTGCCCCATTCTGCTGTTTGGTCCGAATAATAACTGTACTTTATAGCCATGTCTGCATGCGTTCATGCATTGCTTTGCTGGCACGTATATGCCTGACTGAATATTTGCATTAACGAGCAGTTATGTAGGTGCACATTATAAAATAACCAATGAATATATATCTAATTATTAGAACAATGTCGACACAGAATACCACGCAGTTTTGGCATTGAGGCAAAATTTTGGGCTGCTCAATATGCCTGCTGCAGTGAGATGCTGGAGGTGGCTCAAATGAGATGGGAATTTACCTTCCAATAAGAGGGAGATTTCAAAGACATATCTGGAACTTTACCTGTACAGGTTACAAGGAAAACAACATACGTACATTCGACTTGGAGGAAAAGTATCTTTACACGAACCAGACGGCAGACAAACCCAAGTTACTCACCGTAACTTTCTACTTCTTGCTTCTTGAGCAGATTTTATTGTCTACCTTAAAATAACACAAAAATATGGCTTTCAATTTCTTGTTTCAGGAAGGGGGATCCAAAGACTCGAAACACTGGGAATAATTTATATTTCCTTACATGGGCATATAGGCCTTTCATAGCTACCCATTTTAGAGACCCCAAGATCAAATCCATATCAATCGATACCACTTTTCCTTTTCTAAATTTCAGCGGATGCAAATCTAGTCGGGCCAACATGCCTTAACTGACTACTCGTCTATCTACTGATCATTCTTACATACCATCACGCAAAACTGTTCCAACGATGCATGCGATGGACGAGACCATTCCCTTCCAAGTAGAGAGTGACGCCAACGATTTCGCGCTGGCTGCTACCCTCAATCAGGAAGGCAGGCCAGTAGCATTCTTTTCTCGTACCCTTCAAGGCTCTGAAATTCGGCGCTCCGCGGAAGTAAACCTAATATCAAAGTATATATATGTCAGCATTTATTACCCTGAGACTCATTTTCTTGCGAGCATTCGTAGCACAACAAAGAAATGCAATCAAATCAATGAAAAACTGCATACAAAGACTGACGAACAACCAACGTGCAAAGGAAGACAAAATTTGCAAATACAAAGTATAGTAATAATAAGAAATAATTAGCTGTGATTATGCTAAGAACATGAACTGTGAGGCAATTGAAACCAAGTCCATCGTTTGTTCAATCAGCTCAATTGAGAAGAGTGGAATTTTCCAGGATAGTTAAGAATCCTGATGGTTAAAGATAATCATCGTTCCTAAACCTGGTGGTCTGACACCTAAGGCTGCTGTGTTTCCTTCCTGATGGCAGCAGCGATAAGAGAGCAATACTGTGACTTAGCACACTGATATTGTGCTCAGTCCATCAGACGTAATCTATTCATTTGCAGTCTTACCTCCTTTCTTTATATTTATTTTCCGAAGATTCATACTACTACTCGGAATTTAGCATCATCATCACTGCAAAACTGAACAGTAAACTCTGAAAGCCATCAAGATGCCCTTGTGCAATTAGATCCAGGATTTCCTCCTTGTAGACACCAGCACTGGGGTTAGTTCGAATGACAAAAACATCTCATTTCCAAATTCTATCAGCAAAGGAGCACCAAAGAGATGCGTACTTAGCCCCTGCTCCCCTCGCTTTATACCTATATCAGTGTAGCTAAGTAGAGCTCCAATACCATATACGTTTGTTGACGACACCACTGTTGTAGGCTTTAAAAAAAGGGATGATGAATCAGCATATACGAGGGATATTGAAAACTTGGAGGAGTGATGCAATAACAACAGCCTCTCATTCAATGTCAATGAGACCAAGAAACAGATTGCAGACTTCAGGAAATGGAAACTGGAGGTCCATAGCAGGTAATCAAAGGAAGATCAGAGCTGAATAGGGTCAGTTACTATCTAAGAGGATCTGCCCCAGGACACATTACATAAACCTTGGCAAACCTTTATAGATATATGGTGGAAAGTATGCTGACTGGCTGTATTCCAGCCTGGTTAGGGAACACTAATGCCTTTCAATGGAAAGTTCTACAAAAAATAGTTGATTCGGTCCAGTACAGCAAAGTAAAACCATCCTGACCATTGAGCACATCTGCATGAAACTTTGCCACAGAAAAGCAGCATCCATCAGCCAAGATGCTCACAACCCAGCCCATGCTCTCTTCTCACTGCCGCCATTAGGATGAAGGTGCCTCAGTACTCATACCACCTGGTTCAAGAACAGTTACAACCCCTCAACCATCAGGCTCTTCAAGAAAGCGCATAGCTACACTCATTTAAGGGCTCTGCTACATTGCTATTTCAAACTCGTTATTTATTGCTACTTATTTATATCTGCATTTGCACAGTTTGTTTACAGTCTGCTTTCCAGAGATCGCATAAGCTGCCTTTTGAAGCTTTTTAGACGCAGGTACATAGTAGCCTTCTGCGAATCAAGCATCCAGATATACACGTGTCATGGACCCACAATCTTCACTATTCATATTCATATAATATGCAGGGCTGGTGGTTAACACAGTATAAATTAGCAAAAATATATTAAAAACAAACACTTTCAAAATGATAATTGCAAAGTATTTCAAGTGTAAAAAAACTCAGAAACAATCAAAAAATTACAGGATCAAAGGAAGATCAAAGCTGAATAGGGTCAGTTACTATCTAAGAGGATCTGCCCCAGGACACATTACAAAAATTACAGGATCTTGCAGCAGTTTAATTCAATTTAATTATTTGCACAGGCACAATGAAATAGCAAACACTATTCACGAAAATCTTGCTCTGAAATACAGCCTGATAGAATAAACCATATCTTATAAATACAAGCTTGGTCCAGTTTTAGTGTCAGAATCCCATGGATGATATTACGCCTCATCCTTTACTACAGAGAATATATCCTTCAAAGATTTATCCGGCTGTTGTGTAAATTCAGATTCAGATGTTGGAGATGTGTGCTTGAGGAAAACGCAAGGAAACTTCAGGAGAAAAATACGCTGTGCTAATTAGACATTCACACTGTGTAACATCATAGAACAGTGCGCAGAGAGGCAGAGACAATTGCATTAGAGACAGGACAATCCATAATAACTGTGAGGATAGATTTCAGGATAAATAAACGAGGAAAACTTCCTTAATAGATATAGCCATTCCAAGCTCACAGAACATACAGAAGCCAATAGGTGAAAAAGACCAGAAATATGCTAGATTGAAAAAGGAAATTGAAAGACTATAGAATATGAACCGGATATACTGACCAAATAGTAATATCTACAACTGGTATCATCCCAAGGTCATCACACAGTATCATCAAACAATTAGATGTATACAGGAAAAAATATGTAGCTCTTCAGAAACCACAATACTAACCATCACCGGAATAGTACGAATATTCCTAGCAATAGAGAACTGAATGTGTTTGGCTACGGTCATACCTCAGGTTTCACCATCTTGAGCTGAGAAAAAAATATAACAAAATGTAGTAATGATAATGATAATATATAAGCCATAACAATCGAGAAAATGAAACAAAGAGTCCTTGAAAATGAATACATAGGTTGCGGGAACAGTTCAGTGATGGGGCATGTGAAATTCGGCCCAGTTAATCTCTCTGGTTCGGAAGCCTGATTGTTGAGGGATGATAACTTTTCCTGAACCTGATGGTATGATTCCAGACTCTCCTGTACCTTTTTCTGACGGCAGTATCTAGAAGAAAGCATGACCCGGCTGGCGGGGGTCCTCGATAATAGTGGCTGTCGTTTGCGATATCTCTGCATGTAGGTGTGCTCACTGCCAAAGCGGACTTTATCTGTGTTGGGTTGGGCCGTAATGATACATTTTCCAAGTACTTCCGTTCTTGGGCATAGGCGTTTCAATCTAATCTCTACTGCACATCTATGGCAGTTAGGCAAAGCTGTAGCTGTTACGCCATTTCTTCGCAAACTCAGAAGAAAGTAGATGCGCTGCCATGTTATCATGAGAACCAGGATGGTGATCAGACAGCTTTGCTGATGGAGCTTGTGGAGGAGATATTGATGACAGTCTGTAATCACTGTGGTCTACAATTGATGAAATTGCTGAATATATTGCGCATGGGGACGTAGAAGCTAACCATAGAAACATAGAAAACCTACAGAACAATACAGGCCCTTCGGCCCACAATGCAGTGTTGAATATTTACTTACGTTAGTAATCACCTTTGGTTACCCATAGCCCTCTAATTTTCTAAGCTCCATGTACCTACTCAAGAACCCCTTAAAATGCCCTATTGTATTCTCCTCCACTACTGCCGCTGGCAGCCCATTCCACACCAGCACCACATTCTGCGTAAAAACCTATCTCTGACATCTCCTCTGTAACTACTGCCAAGCATCTGAAAACTGTGCTCTGTTGTGCTAGCCATTTTGGATCCGGGGGAAAAAAAAACATCTCTGACTATCCACGCTATCAATGCCGCTTATCATCTTATACACCTCTATCAGGTCACCTTTCATCCTCCCTCGCGCCCAGGAAAATAGGGCAAGTTCACTCAACTTATTCTCATGAGTCATGTTTCCCAGTCCAGGCAACATCCTTGTAAATTTCCTCTGCACCCTTTCTGTAGTTGCCACATCCTTTCTGTAGTGAGGCGACTAGAACTGAGAGTCCTCCAAATGCGGTCAGACGAAGGTTCAATAAAGTTGTAAGATTTCCTCTCGGCTCTTAAACTCAAGGCCACGTCTGATGAAAGCCAATGCACCGTATGCCTTCTTAACCACGTAGTCAACCTAAGCAGCAGCATTGGGTTTCCTATGGACTCGGACCCAAAGATCAAGCTGATACTCCACATTGCCCAGAGTATTATCTTTAATATTATAATCTGCCATCATATTTGACCTACAAAAATGTACCACTTCACACTTATCTGTGTTGAACTCTATCTGCCACTTCCCAGCTCAATTTTGTATCCTATCGATGTTCCGCTGTAATCCCTGACAGCCCTCCACACTCTACACAACACCGCCAACCTTTGTGAAATAAAGTCTTCAAGCTTATTGATTTGTTTTAATGAGATTATTGTATGGTATTCCGATATGAGTCGATAAAGAGCATCCTGATGTATCCAGATATTCAGAGGTAAATGAAGAGCCAATGAACTATCACCTGCTCTGGATCTGTTTTAGCGGTAGGCAAAGTAGAGAAGTTCCAGTTTGTGCATTAGGCCACAACTTATACGTTACATTAACCAATTTCTCAAAATACTTTGGCACTGTAGATCGAAGTGCGACAGGAGGACAGCAGGTTACCACGCTCTTCTTTAGTATCTGTATAATCGGAGCCTGCTTAAAGCAGCTGAGCACCTTAGATTGAGCAGCACTGTTCCTGAGTTCTCGGCAGTTATCCCAACTGGGCCGGATGCTTTCCGTGAGTTAATTGTCCTAAAGGGTGCTGTCAAGTCAATTCAGAGCCTGAAATCATAGAATCATCGGAGGCTGTGGGAGTTCGTGATGGTTCCTTCACGTATTCACTATCACGGCAATCATAAAATACATTTAGCTCATCTATGTTACCTTTTGTTACCTATGTTGCTTGATTCAAAGCAACACACACAACATTTTGGAGCAACTCAGCAGGGCCGACAGCATCTATGAGAAAGTGTAAACAGTCGAAGTTCAAAGTGGTAGGTGACAGGTGGAACCCGGAGAAATGGAGGTGGTGAAGTGAAGAGTTGGGATGTTGATTGTTGAAAGAACGTAAGGTTTGGAGAAAGGGGAACCTGATGGGAGATGGCGGAAGAAAGGGAAGGAGGAGGATCACCAGAGGGAGTTGATTGGCTGGTAAAGTGAGAGACGGAAACTAGAATGGGAGGTGACGAAGGGGAGGGGTGGAATTACTGTAAGTTGATCCCATCAGGTTGGAGTCTACCCCGAGGAAATATAAGGTGTTGGGTTTCCAATCTGACTGTCGCCTGATCGTGGCAGAAGAGGAGGTCATATTCTGACATGTCGAATTGGGAATGAGAAGTAAAATTGAAATTAGTGACTAACGGTAAATTTCACTTTTTGTGGCAGACTTTTTGTGAAGGTGCTCGATGAAGCATTCTCCCTATCTACGTTGGGTCTCACAGAAAAAAAAAACAGGAGGCCACGCCAGGGGCACTGGATACAGTATGCAACCCCAATAGAATCGCAGTTGAAGTTTTGTTTGGGGCCCTGAATGGAAGTATGGGAGGAGTTGTATAGGGCGAATGTGGCACTTCCTCTGCTTGGAACACTAAGTGCTCGAAGAATGATCGGTTGGGTGGGACGAGTAGACAAGGTAGTTGCATAGGGGCGCCCTGTGAAGAGCGGAATGTGGACGGGGGAGTAGGGAAAGATAGCATGGTGGTGGGATCCTGTGGGAAATGATATGCTGGATGCAGAGGCACTGGGGGTGTGTATAAGGGCAAGAGGATGGCGCGAAATGGAAGAGTTGCGAGTGAGGGCACTGTTGATGGTGGAGGAAAGGAAGTTCCTTTCCTTGAAGAAGTAAAACATCTCAATAGTTCTGGAATGGAAAGCTTCCTCATGAGATCAGATGGAGAAACTGAGAAAACGGAATGGCGTTTTTACAAGTGACACTGTGGGAAGAAGGATAGTCCAGATGGCCGTGAGAGTCATTGGGTTTATAAAATACATATGCAGTTAGATTGTCTTCAACAGTTGAGACAGCTGTCGATAAAGGGGAGACATATTTCAGAAACAGAACAAATATATTTGAGGCCAGGGTGGACGTTGGAGGCAACGTTGATGAAATTGACGAGCCTTGTATGGGTGCAGGAATCGGCACCAAAGCAGTAGTCAATGTAATTTTGAAAGAGTTGGGGAGCAATGCTGGTGTAATAATTGGAGAATATTAGTTTTACATGGCCAACAGAAGATAAGTCATATCTAGGACTCATACGATTTCACCTTGTGTTTGCAGGAAGTCAGAAGATCCAAATGAGAAATTGTTGAAGATGAGTTCCAGATCTGCCAGTCAGAGGACAGTGTAACTATTTGGGTCTGTTGTCCAGGAAGGAGTGGACAGCATTAAGACTATCCTGATGGTGAATAGAGTGCACAGAGACTGGACATCCATAGTGAAAATGAAACGATCTGGGACAGGGAATTTGAGTTCATGTAAGAATTCAAGCGTGTGTGAAGAACCTCAGATATAGATACGAAAGGTCTGAACCAAGGTTCTCCACGACCTCTTATCCTGTCTTCTTCCCCTTCCTTTCCAGTTTTGATGAAGGAACTCGACCCGAGACGTCAATTATTTTATCTGTTCCATAAATGCTGCCTGGCCTGCTGAGTTCTTCAAGCATATTGTGCGTGTGACTTTGCATTTCCAGTATCTGCAGATTTTCTGGTTTGATTGCACTTTGATAGCAGTCAGTCAAGTGTCAACCGTCCGGAATCCTTCATTCATTCCACTTTAATCTGGAATTGCCACTTCGCCCGTCACGGGCCTTTATGGATCTTTTATAACTTGAATTGTCGCCAGTCTTGTTTGCCCGTGATCTGACCTCAGCAGAGTCAGATGGCATGGTTCATCCAGGGCTCAATGACTCACTTGCATACGACTGTTTTTATTCTTTCACGTACGTGATGTGTTCATACAATTTCACAGACGAGACCTTGAACACAGCCCAGTCCACTGACTCGAAGCAATCACGTGGCCGCTCCTCTGCCTCCTGCGACAACCCCTCTGTTGTGCTAATCTCTGGATCTTTGCTTGTTTGCATTTGCCTCTATGCAGGTAGGAGAAGGACACTCAGGTAATTAGATGTGCCTATTGGGCATGGAAGTGTAGGCTTCTCTTATCTGTTTATACAGTGGTCTAGTGTGCTAGGTCTTCTGGTGATAGAAGTTATATTGTGTGGGTATGTGGACAGAGATTTGCTTAAACAAGCCTCACTAAATTCCCCGACTATGATTAGAAATGCATCGAGATGGACAGTTACCTGTTTGGCGCAGGCATCATGCAGTATCGCAGTCGCACGATGGTGGCATGTAAGCTGCGATCACGATCATGGAGGAGGACTCTCTTGGTAAATAAAAAGGCTGATGCTTGATCCCGAGGCGTTCAAATTGGGACGAACAAGTTCAGGAGAAAACTGCCAAATCGGAAAAGCACAGTTTATCTTGAAACAGATACCTCCAGCTTTTACCTTTTCCGAATCACTAGTTCCGTTCATCCTGTGCACCGAGAAGCCATCAGTTTGTTCGATTCTTATATTATTTTGTCAGAGTGATGTTTCTGCACTGGCCGACTTGCTAGGTCGATGATAGAACACTGTTATTACTCAAGCAAATTAATTCCTCAGTTAGGCCTCCGTCGTGGGCATCATTACTCAGACGATTCATTAGTTCATAAGCTGAACGCAAATTTACGCGCTGTCAGAATGAGATCGGAAAGATGATTTTCTTCATTGTTACAGCATTTTAGATTATGTGCCTAAATCATATCAGTAGTTTGCTGGATAATTTTAGGAAGTAACCGAATAGTGACAAAGTAAAGCTGATTGATACCGATATGAATTGCAGATGAAAAGGAAAGCAGAATCTGAGATTCTGATTGGATTGCCATGAACGTGAGGGAAGAATTTATCTGATTAACATCGAGATTATGTGTAAGTATGCAGATGGAAGACAATACTGATTTAGGAGACTGATGCTAATCATTTCCACACCTGGATCCACATATTACTGTCCGACTCTAACTCAACGGCAAAAGCAGAATTACTGGGTTCAAGACTAGACTGATGAAATCTGCTGTCTCCAGGTCCAAGAACTTCCGTGGATGTTTTCGATATTTGAGAGAGATGTTTCCCAGAAAATCAGATTCCACAATTAAGGATGACATTTTCTGTTGGTCTGCATATCAAATAGGTCATCAATGGCAGTCCATTCGAAAACCATCTAGTGGAACTGGAGAAGATCTCGTGGAAAGGCATTCTAGGATGTCCATGAAAAATTGTTTGGCAACTACAGAGCATCAAACTACGTGCAGCTGATTGACAACATCAAGCATACAAAACCATGAAATACAGCACGTCAGTAAGAATTCATTTTCTGCATTCCCATTTAGACTTCTACGCAGGTCTTGGTGCTGTTCATAACGAGCATGGTGAAAGGATTCAAAAGCAGATTGTGGTCAAGAAAAATGGCAATTGGAATGCATAAATGCTGGCGGATACTTATCCAAGAAGCCTCAGGCATTGAATACAAACGAAAATCTTCACAAAATACTTCAGCTTATTTGAATTATTGCCAGGCGTCATTACCATTATACATTTAAACGCATTATATTTAAAAAAATTATGCTTTTTTTCGCCAATTTTCTACCTGATACAGGCAATGAGATTTTATCCTTGTATTCAATGTCAAGCAGTCTATCGGAACCACTTCTGAAGAAGCAACGCTTCCGAAAAACTTTGCTACCTAGTGGTTCCATCCATCGACGGCACACATATTTCACACAAAGCCAACCCATCTGGCCCTAGATCCATCTGCCCTTCATCGTTCCTCTAATGGTTCCCATTATCTCTCTCCTTTATTTGTTAGATTCCAGAACTGGTAGCCTTTGCCTTTCTGCTTATCACCCTCCAGAATCTGTACCTAGCTTAATCTACCCAAGCAACACACACAAAATGCTTGGGGAACGCAGCAGGCCAGGCAGCATCTATAGGAAGAAACGCTGTCGACATTTTGGAGCGAGATCCTTGAGCCTGGCCTGCTGCATTCAACCAACATTTTGTGTGTGTTGTTTGAATTTCCAGCATCTGCATATTTCCTCGTGTTTGATCTCCTCAACCCTCCTTTCACGTCTGTTGTCTCAGCAGTTGAAAGTTGTTCCAAATGGCATACTCATCTCACGGATCGTTTACACCTGTGGAGATTTACACCTTACGGATTATGGTAGAATGAGAAACGGAATAAAATTCCATATTCAAGGAATATTAAGTATCATTATGTATAATAAGTATCCTATTAAGTTTCCTAATAGGGCAGATAACAAAAAGGACTAATGGTTCAACTTGCTGGACTATTGAATATGGAATGTCCGGCATGTACACGCAGATCAACAGCATTAACACCTCAATTTTCATTCTGTTCTCAGAACTGTGTTTCTGTGCTTCTAAACCCATATTCATGAATTATGAATCCAAGGAATTAAATTAATATCGAAAGAAATGAGTACTTTATTGTGTTTTCCTCTCCTATTTTATTTGCTTATTTGAAAGGCCAGCTGTTCCTGTTCAAGTCCGACGAATTTTCATATCCTTTCAAGACATATATTTTCACTTCCTGTTCATAATTCACTAATGCGGACATTTGCATGAGAGCTTTTGCAGGTTTTCTACAAAAAAATAGGTTCGGAATAGAATTTTGATTCATTTGTCAGTTTGCAAAGGAAACATTTGTACCTGGTGTTTATGGAAACTAATACGCTACCTGCGAATAGAAATGCACTCGTTAGACTGCTGGTGACATCATGGAAAATCTGTGGTCAAAGATTTCTTCTCTCTGAAACCTGAATGTAGCAAACAACTCGTGTTATCACACTTGACGCTTAACAGTAAGTCGATAAGTTTAATTTAATTAACTTATTTGATATCTTCCTTCTGTCAGCTAAGTGTTTTTAAAGTTATGCAGCAAAGTCTCTCCTTCCTGTTTCTGTTCCATGTTCCTTCTGGAAATAAATATACGAAACAACTCCTAAAAGCAGCTAAATAGCTGATATTTATGTGTGAGTCATTCTCTGAGAGCACTGAGTGTAAACCAATTACTTTGCCGATTAAAGGACATTGTAAACCGATGTCAGGGGGAAAACATTCTTCTTTCTGATTAATTAAATGAGCGACAGCAGCTAGTAGATATTCAGTTTAATTTCACAACGTGTTCGCGACAGACAATTTGGTTGAAAGTCACATTCCTGTGCTGTACTCGTCCATTGATATATTAGAAACAGTGTTAAGGGAACAAGGAACAGGTAGACGGCAATACATAAAGTTCCAATGTCGAGAGTTGCTTTTATATCTAGAGCTTTCAATGATAATTTTAAGGACTCGAATGAATAGGGAAGTAATGTCATGCCGCTTTGTATTCGGTTTATATTGTTAGATCAATAATTGGAAAGCAGGGTAATTAATGCAAAACAGTATTGTAGATGTTTGCAATCCGAAATTAAGCAGCAAACATCGTATTCGTCTTTGAAAGGGAGAGAATACAAATAATTTCTCTTCATGATCTCGTGAAAAATTATCGGCTTGAAGTGTTCACAGTGTGTCTCTCGGTAAACGCTGTGTGGCCTGCTCAGTGTTTCCTATGTGTTCCACACAGTAGTAGCAAACAGTAGCTTTAATTTTGCAGTCAACTAACTCCAATTCAACTCCCTATTACCCATTAAAGAATAATGAACATTCAGTTGAAACACTTATCCTAAAAGAACTTTGTTGAAAACATTTCGGAATATGTTTGGAATGAAGGCAAAGACATTTAAAGGCGCAATATTATGAAGGATTATCTCGTCCGAGGTATAAAATTGTCTCACTAATTAGAAATCTAGATTTACAGTCAATCTTTTGGCCTAACCGGAGCACTGTTGACCACTTAGAAACATCTTTATTTCTTCTGAGATCGACATGCATTCAATCATTTGAAATTAAAACAAACAATAAATTAAATGCTTAAAAAGAACAAAAGAACAAAAATAACAAAAACAAAAAAAAATCACCTTGAGCACCGGTGCCCCACAAGGCTGTGTATTCAGCCCCCTGCTGTACTCACTGTACACCCATGATTGTGTTGCCAAGTTTCCATCAAACTCAATATATAAGTTTGCTGATGACACCACAATTGTAGGCCGTATCTTGGGTAATGATGAGTCTGAGTACAGAGAGGAAACTAAGAACCTGGTGGCATGGTGCGAAGAGAATAACCTGTCCCTCAATGTCAGCAAGACGAAATAATCGGTTGTTGACTTCAGAAGGAGTAGCGGACCGCACAACCCTATCTACATTGGTGCTGCACAGTTGGAACAGGTCACAAGCTTTAAATTCCTCAGGGTGAATATTACAAATGACTTGACTCAGTCTAACCAAGCAGAGTCTACTGCTAAGAAGGCCCACCAGCGCCTTTACTTCCTGAGAACGCTGAAGAAATTTGGCTTGACCCCTAAAACCCTCATTAATTTTAATAGGTGCACCGTAGAAAACATTCTTCTCGGGTGCATTACAATTTGGTATGGAAGTTGAGAGAATACTTACACAACGCTGGAAGAACTCAGCAGCTCAGCTCCATGAGAAAAGGGTAGCCAACGTTTCAGGCCGAGACCCTTCATCAGGAATGGGGGGTAAGAGAGGGCCGAAGCCCAGTAATAGAGATAGTGGAGGTAGTAGGGCCTAGAGGCTCCAGGTGGAAAACCAGTCAGAGGAAAGATAAAGGGGGTAGGGGTAGGGGATAAGCATGAAAGAACTGTAGAGATGGAGAAGCAGTAAGTTGAAACGGGACAGAGACAGGGAGGGACCTGGAATGGGAGAAGGGGGAGGGGGAAGGAATTACCGGCAATTGGAGAATTCAATGTTCATACCACCAGGCTGGAGGCTACCCGGACGGTAGATGATGTGTTGCTCCTCCATCCTGAGTTTGGCCTCATCATGGCAGTAGAGGAGACCATTTATGGACATATCTAGATGGGAATGAGAGCCAGTGTTGAAGTGGGTGGCAACCGGGAGGTCCTGTCTATTGTGATGGACGGAGCGTAGGTGCTCGACGAAGCGATCCCCCACTCTGCGTCGGGTCTCTCCGATGTAGAAGAGGCCGAACCGGGAGTACCGGATGCAATAGATGACTCCAGCAGACTCGCAGGTGAAGCCTTGCCTCACCTGGAACGACTGTCTGGGGCCCGGAATGGTGGTAAGGGAGGAGCTGTGGGGACAGGTGTAGCATTTGCGCTTGCAGGGATAAGTGCCAGGTGGGAGTTTTGTGGGGAGCGACGTGTAGACCAGGTAGTCGCGGAGGGAACGATCCCTGCAAAAAGCTGAAAGGGATAGGGAGGGAAAGATGTGCTTGGTGGTGGGGTCCTGTTGAATGTGGCAGAAGTTGCGGAGGATAACAAGTTGTATCCGGAGGCTGGTGGGGTGGTAGTTGAGGACAAGGGGAATCCTGTCCCTGTTGTAGTGACGGGAGGATAGTTTAAGGGCTGAAGTGCGGGAAGCGGAGGAGATGCTGGTGAGGGCATCTATGATGACGCCAGACGGGAAACCACATCAACTTTGCTTCTAAATTTCACCCAGCCATTATTTTAACTTGATTCATCTCGGACACTTCTCTCCCCTTTCTTGATCTCTCGGTCTCCATCTCTGGAGACAGACTATCCACTGACATCTTCTCCAAACCCACTGAATCCCTTAACTATTTTGACTATACCTCTTCCCACCCTGCCCAATGCAAAAATGCCATTCCCTATTCCCGGTTCCTCCGTCTCCGCCGCATCAGCTCCCAGGATGAGGCTTCCCGTTCCAGGACTTCGCAAATGTCCTCTTTCTTTCAGGATCGTGGTTTCCGTTCTGTTATTATTTTTGCCTGCCTATTGGACATATTTCAACTCCTAAGCGGATTTCCGTCTTTACCATCAAAATGGGCAAGAGTACAGATTTGAATTTACATCTCAATAAAGATTTGGAAAATTCCTGAATTCAGCAGGAGGCCAAAATTCTGAATTCAGCAAGAGGCCATAATTTCCAGCATTATCAGAAAAGCACAAAGTAGGCCAAGTAATAAAAAAAATAAACTATAAGAGTTCTTATTTTCCTCCCAGCCCAAGCAGGTTTTAACTCTGAACCACATTATTGTGCATCGTGGTGGCGTCATCCTACGTCATGTTTACATGATTAATACTTTTCCTCCAGCAATTGCTTTTAAAGTACCACTTGCATTGCAGGAACTAGTCGATTCGGTTTCCTCAAGATGCCGGAGATATTTACGGTTTCGTACATGGCATTTCTGACCATTACTTGGCTAAGTATGCTGATTTAATCCTGCCGCTTCCGAACTAAATATTCTATTTATGAATATTTAACCACTGGCGCCCACAGCATATTTGGTTACTGTGTTTCAGCTATTTAGTCGTCTTTCGCTCTAAGACCTCCAGTGAATTAGGTCGTTGGTTTTTGTTGATTCACTGTTTCGAACTGTTATTAATACTCCTGCTTATTTTTCCGGCAGCCGTCAAAGTAACTGCGAGCGAAGTCTCTCAATTACCTCGGGTCCTGGAGGTCCCGGGTGGTGCGAATGTTACCATGTTCTGCAAATTTCCACTATTACAAGATACTGTTGACGTTCGTTGGTGGAGGAAAGGCGAGAAGACATTTTTAGAAAGGGACAGCAGAAGACATTTTACTCTAGAGTGGGGAAGGGCAGAACTTGTACTCTGGAATGTCAAGGCCGCCGACTCCGGAACGTATTACTGTGAAGCAAAAGATCAAGAACGATCTTACGGGAATGGAAGTGGCTCCAGGCTCACTGTGTTCGGTGAGTGTGGCTGTCTGGAGATTTTCATCTCTGTACATTTTACGTCAAACTTAGTGATGAGGATAAAACGAAATGTTTCGTCTTGATAAAATGAACGGCGAAAATGCATTTCTTTCACTTGTTTAAATACACCCCAGTTCAGATGTTCTAAATTCAGAATTATATAGAACAGAAGAGTTAATCACATTACTTTTTAGAAACAGGAGCTTTCTTCTCAGGTTTGCTTTCAATGCTTCTCCTTTGACTCTTAAGCTCTGATTTCTAATTACATTCTCACCAAACCTCTATGGATGAATCAGACTTTCATGCACCGTATCTGCACCCCTCATAATTTTGACTCCCTCTATCAAACGTTCGCTCATTCTCTTACCTATCACGGGAAAAAAAATCTAGCCTGTTAAACCTTTCCTCATAATTCGTGTCCTCAAATTCTTGCAACCTCCTTGCAAGTTTCCTTGAACTCATTCAATCATATTGATAACTTCCTGCAGATAGGTAACCAGAACTGCGAACAATACTCCAATTTTTTTCTCACTGACTTCTAATAGAACTTCAGCATGACATCCTATTTTTGTGCTTAATAATCTGATATATGAATGCCAATTTGACAAAAGCTATCTTTACTATACTATCCGTAGTTGGCACCACTGTCAAAGGTTGATCGACAGATATTCCGAGATCATTTTTTTTTTTTACCGTATTCCGCACTGCCAGTCTCGTTCACTGTGTAAGTCAGAGACTGGTTTGTCTTCTCAAAGAGCAACAGCTTACAATAACCTTCATTTAGTTCTACGTGCCATTTTCAGCCCATTTTTACACTTGGTCTATAAACCGCTGCAAGCTGTCATAGCTGACTACTTCAAAAAACAACTATCTGCTACCATATTCTAGCTTCTCCAGCGAAGCCAACGTTAGAGACATTTGACTCCTTCATCCTGAATACCAAGCGAATGTTCTTGCTCCACCCGCCACCCCCATGCAGAGCTTTTCCAAAGCTCTTGCTAAAATCCACATTGAACATATCCACTATCCTTCATGAAGAACCATGGTACCCCGCTCGGAAAGCTCTTTAAGCTTGGTTAGACACATTTACCTTGCACAAAACAATACTGTCCATTCCCAATCAAGCACATTCTATCTATTTATTTATATATCCTATTCTTTTGAATATCTCCCAATAAGTTTCCCACTTTTGGGTAATACCCATTATCCTATAATATCCCGGCTTATTCCGAGAGTCTATCTTGAATAACGGAAAAACTAGAGACATAACTGGAGAGCAAGTTCGTGGGAAACTGCAAGGTCTGAAAGTATCGAATTCACCTGGACCAGATGATGTACATCTCAGGATTCTGCTAAAAGTTGCTGATGAGATTGTGGAGGCATTAGTAAAGAGCTTTCTAGAATAACTAGATTCTTGAATGGTTCTGAAAGACTAGAAGATTTTAAATGTCACCCCACTCTTCAAGAAGGCAAAGAGGCAGACAAGGGAAAGTACAGGCCAGTCAGTCCGACCTCACTGGTTGACAAGATGTTAGAGTCCATTGTTAAGGATCAGGTCTTAGGTTACTTGGAGACACATAAAAAAACACGCCATAGTCAGCACAATTTCCTCAGGGAAACTCACGACAGACATATCTGACTGAATTATTTGAAGGAATGAAAAGCATGACGGAATTGATGGCTTTGTTGCAAAGTTTGCAGACAATATGAAGATAGGTGGACAGGCAGGTAGTTTTTTGGAAATAGAGAGGGTACAGAATGACTAAGACATATTATAGAGAATAGGCAAAGAAGTGGCAGATAGAATGCTGGATTGAGAAGTATGTTGTCATGCTCTTCAGCGCAGGGCATGAACGTTTTGACTATTTTCTAACTGGAGCGCAAATCCAAACACATTGAGGTGCAAAGGGACTTGGGAGTCCGTGTGCAGTTTTCCACGCAGATTAATTTGCAGGTTACCTCTGTGGTCTGGAAGGCAACTGAAATGATAGCACTCATTTCAAGAAGACTAGAATATAAAAGCAAGGATGAATATTGGGACGGATAAAACACTGGTAAGGCGTCACGGCATATTGTCAGCAGTTTAAGGCCCCTTATCTTGGAAAGAAAGTGCTGAAACTGGAGAGGGTGCAAAATAGGTTCATGGCAATGATTCCTGAATTCAATAGCTAATCATATGAAGAGCTCTGAGCCTAATCTCACTAGAATTCTGAAAAAAATAAGGCTGACTGTATTGAACCCTATTTAAATGTTAAAGTACTTGATTGTGTGGTTATGAAGAGGATGGATTGTATGGTGAGAGAGTAGAAGACCAGAGGACGCAACCTCATAATAGATGAGCATCCTTTTAAAAAAGAGATGAGGAGGAATGCATATACCCGAAGAGTGGTAAACCAGTGGATTTTCTTTTGCCACAGGCAACTATAGAGACCAAGTCATTGTAAGTCTGGATATTTACAGCAGGCGTTGATATATTGTTGATTGTTTAGGGCATGAAGAACTACGGGGAGGAGGCTGCATATCCGGGCTGAGAGGAACATTTTAGCTATGATCTAATGGCAGTGCAAACTTGGTGGGTGAAGTGGCCTAATTCGGCTCCCATATCCAATAGTCAATAGACAATAGACAATAGGTGCAGAAGTAGACCATTCGGCCCCTCGAGTCTGCACCGCCATTCTGAGCTCATGGCGGATCATTCACTATCAATACCCAGTCCCTGCCTTGTCCCCATATCCCTTGATTACCCTATCCATCAGATATCTATCTACCTCCGTCTTGAAAGCATCCAGAGAATTGGCCTCCACCGTCTTCCGAGGCAGTGCATTCCACACCTCCACAACTCTCTGGGAGAAGAAGCTCTTCCTCAACTCTGTTTTAAATAACTGACCTCTTATTCTCAATCCATGCCCTCTGGTACTGGACTCTCCCAACATCTGGAACATATTTCCTGCCTCAATCCTATCAAATCCTTTAATTATCTTAAACGTTTCAATCAGATCCCCTCTCAATCTCCTCAATTCCAGCGTGTACAAGCCCAATCTCTCCAATCTCTCTGCGTAATACAGCCCTGCCATCCCAGGAATCAACCTAATGAATCTACGCTGCACTTCCTCAATTGCCAGAATGTCCTTCCTTAAACCTGGAGACCAAAACTGTACACAATATTCCAGGTGTGGTCTCACCAGGGCCCTGTACAAATGCAAAAGGACATCTTTGCTCTTGTACTCAATTCCCCTTGTAACAAAGGCCAACATTCCATTTGCCCTCTTCACTGCCTGTTGCACTTGCTCATTCACCTTCATTGACTGGTGAACTAGGACTCCTCGGTCTCTTTGCATTTCTCCCTTACCTAACTCCACACCGTTCAGACAATACTCTTCCCTCTTGTTCCTGCTTCCAAAGTGGATAACTTCACATTTATTCATATTGAATGACATCTGCCAAGTATCTGCCCACTCACCCAGCCTATCCAAGTCTCCCTGTATTCTCCTAACGTCCTCTTCGCATGTGACACTGCCACCCAGTTTAGTATCGTCAGCAAACTTGCTGATATAGTTTTCAATTCCCTCATCTAAATCGTTGACATAAATCGTAAAGAGCTGTGGTCCCAATACAGAGCCCTGTGGTACCCCACTAGTCACCTCCAGCCAGTCCGAGAAACACCCATTCACTGCTACCATTTGCTTTCTATCTGCCAACCAGTTTTCTATCCATGTGGTCTTAAAACATTAGCTATACACCAGTCCTCCGACACCTCACCCACGAGTAAGGACATTCTGAACACCTATATTGGGGCCCTTTCACTTTTTGCATTAGCTTCCAACGAGGTCCGACAAGACATCTTGCCATATTCTGGGGATATCCGCACCCTAATTTGCCTCAAGACTGTAATCCGTATATGGACCATGACATTGCTTCTGTTTTGCCTTAGTTGTGTAGCCTCTGTGTACGTCTTCCAAGTTGATATTGATGGAAATAGATTAGAGCTCCCCCCCCCACCTCTTTAGGCCCCATGCTTTGTTGAATTCGCTGATCTGCAAATGGATCTATTTTATTTGTCGCTCTCCCTTTACGCTTAATGTATTTGCAGAAAGATTCGATTTTTCTTTTTCACCTTGGCATTGTCCTTCACCTAAAATTTGAGACGGCCAAGAATATTGACGTGGGTATAGGTGTGGGAAGTGGAGTCAGGCAACCGTGAGCTCCGGATGGCTATTGTACTCAGAGCGAAATCCTAACTGCAGTGATAAACAGATAAAACAATCTAACTATTGAATCTCTCCCGTTAGACACCGACCATAGCTGTAGCGGAAGCAGATCCTGTTTACAAAACCTTAAAATTGGGCTCACGTTTTAGTGAGCTCTGTTTATTGTGAAATTGAAGTTGTTCAGTTCCTGTTTGAACTTCTGCAAGGCATCATTTACATAAGCGATCCTATAGCAGTGCCATGTCACTGTCAACCATTTTGCTGCAGGACGGCAGGCTTTAGAAAGAATGGAACTATGGAGTCAATGCGCTTAATATCAGTTTGCATATCCGTTACTGGTTGTTTCATACAGGAGATGATTTGCCACATTCAACACGGGGAAATGTTGTAGGAGTGGTTTACATTCCGAAGAAAGCTCTATTACTGGATGTTTATGACTTGGATGCTCAAACCCAAGACCTGAAATACTCCCTAAGCAGTTGAGCCGACAGAAAATTAAACTCCGGGGGCACTTGTACTATCCAAAAATCTGATATTTTGGGTTTTGTAGCTCAGTCTTGATATGAAATGAAAAATCCAAAAATAGCGAGGATTCCAAAGTCAACTGTGCAATAAAACTCAAATACCATTCAAAAGAGAATGACTTCCTCACTTCGGAACTCTTAGCTTCGCCGTCGAAGTGTATTCTCTGGACACTTCCTTTCATCCATCTCCCAAGGTGACTGTATTTGTTCTGCTTATCTTGTGACTGTCTGTGTTGGATGGTAACTACGTGTGCCGTGTGTGACTACATATACTGTACTGTATCTTGCAACTTGGCCCCAGAAGAACAATGTTTCACTTAGAGGTGCGTGTGTATGGTTAAGCAACAATAAACAGAACGGGAAATTAAAATAATTTATTAAATACTGTTTAATAATGGCGGGTAACTAATTTGATAGTTGAGTGTCATTTTAGTTGGTGCGGAGATGAAGGACCTACCTGCACTGAAATAGATGGAAAATACCCAATATAACTTTGTGTTTACTCAAGCTCCTCCAACGCCATTGGAAATTCTTCCTATTGGAGGGTTTTCGTCTCCTCGAAAGCTTCTTTGTAAAACGGCTGCCTTCTACCCGGAGAAATTAGAAATCAATTGGCAAAGAAATAACAAAGAAATTCGCAGTGGAATAGAAAGTGTGACGAACCGGAGCGTGGATGGATTGTACGAAGCTTTTAGTTTATTGGAAATCACGCAGTCTACTTGGGGAGAAGATGTCTACACCTGCCTGGTGTCACATGTCTCCCTCACGGTGCCTGCAAGTTTCAGCTACATCCTGGAGCAAGGTAAGATGGTGTTTCGATAAAGCCATGATGTTGGATCTGGGCCTTAAACGTCGACAACTTAGATCTACTCGTACGAAAGCTGGATGAACTCAGCAGGTCGGGCAGCATCCATTGAACGAATCAACAGATGCTACCCGACATGCTGAGTTCATCCAGCTGTTTTACTTGTTGATTTGACCACAGCATCTGTAGTGTACTTTGTATTGACAATTTAGATCTGCCTAATCAGCTGAGTTTTTCCAGGATTTTATGAGTTACACTAGATTTCAGCAAGTTCAGAATATTTTGCGCTCAATATAAGATGGAAGTGCTCACAGGTTATAGTGGTGGTGTCAATATGCCCTTGTAAGAAACGTAACTGAACAGCCAGCCAAACACGGAAGAATGACTACTTTTGAAGCTTAGTAATTGACAGTGAATATTCAACGTGAATGGTGTCCAAAATCTAATGTCTTATTCCGTTAGTTTAAATCGTGTAGGACGAATTAAGAAATTGAATTCGTGCGGTATTTGTAAGGTAGCAAACTTCGGACCATTTGCCAAAATTGTGACATAGCAAAACTTAAACTTTATATCTCATCGTGTTATAACAAAGGTGGAAACTTGCATTTCGTGCCTGATGATATATTTTCAGATATTGTGTAGAGAAATTTGAAAGGAGCTCATGAAACATGTTGTATTGTTAATTGACATATGTGCATTTGTATTTAGTTGCATAAATGCTTCACGGTTTCTTGTCTCCCCCTCGTAGATCCAGAAGACGCTGAAACTAAATTAATTCTGTCATGTGTAGTGGGCGGATCTGCAATTTTAGCTCTGATAATAGTCTTGCTGAAAGTCAGTTTAAAGAGATCGCACGGTAAGAACCCTAATAGCTGAGAAGTGTCACCTCTTTTCGCGCAAAATAGACGCCCTAAAGATATTCAACTTCACAAAGAATGAATGTCATTACAGCATGATTAGACATGGATTGTGATATTCGAACCTGATTACATTGATAATCATTAGGCACAACACAAGCTGGATCTTCAAATGCAATGATTTCACCAGTTCACTCGCTGTATTTACATGATGCACCTTGTTCGTAAATGCCGCTATATTCTTTTGGAATACTTCAGATGTCGTTTTCAATACAATGGCAGATCCAATTTTGAAAAGGGAAGCAACTGGGGTAGGTCTAGGCTTACTTTGACTGTGTAAAGAACATTGATGAACTCGTGAATGTCTCTTTGATTTTAATTTCCATTTTAGCGACAGTATTTAAATGTAGTACGGCCACTCATATGCTATTTATGATCACTTTACAGCTTCGTTAAAAGTCGAAGACTCTTGACCATAGTGCCGTTATGTTGAAGACAACTGATACCACAAAAGGCTTTCTAAAAGATTCATAAATTAGGCAGTTCCTCTTACGCGATGAATTCAATTAGAATTTGGCAAATAATCTCCAATTTTTCGAATGCAAATAATTTATTTTATTTTTCTTAAGGAATCAACACAAGTTCTTTGGACAGATATCAGAATGAAGAGACGGTAGGTGAAGTGGCTTGTCTTCTTTCAGAGTGGTGTATACGTATAGCAGAGCTTTTATAAATTTATTTTATTCTAACATTTGGAAATCAGTAGGGAAGAATGAAACTATCCGACAGTTCTTTATCTTGAAGTACATATCCAAGATGTATTTGAATATTCCTGTTGATTCTGTTTCTTAATCGGGTGCACTAAGATGAACGGTAAGAAATACTATTGTAATTTAGGTTGTTAATCATACTTCATGTGACGAATAATTAAATACAAATCTAAGACTGAGGTATTTTAGATATCAAATGTCGGTTTACGAGAATTGCTATGTACTGGTCAATGGGGCAAATATGGTACACGCACGAATCAGTTCGCAATATATGTTACATTTGAATTGACGGCAGATTATAAATGCAGCGAAATCTTGTTTTGGAAAGTCATTTGCCGTTTTTAACCCCGATTCCCAATAAAGATCTACACAACAGTGCATAACCTGCAATGGAATCGGATATGCTTCTTATTCACCGTGTAGTGTTTGGTGCAAAGTGATACCCACATGTTAAGGATACTCCATACTCCATGAGGCTACGCTGAATTATCTTCCTCAATTTTGAAAACAATGGGTGAAACTTATAAATGTATTATCATCTCTCATTTTGGATTTAATCCAGAATTAAATCTCTCTAGCGACATATTGGGAAAGAGAAAACGTTGTCCTTTCAAGTTTATCACCTCTCCCCAGAAAACAACATAAACGTTAAGTGTTTCTCTTTTGCTTTCTTGTTTCCTGATCTACTGCGTGTTTTATTTGTTTATTTTACTTCAGAGTTTCAGCAATTCAATGTTATTATATTTGTCCCACCTGGATTCTCCTGTTAGCATGTATCGGTTGTATAACGATCTGTCTAGAATTGGAAACGTCTTTTTTTGTTCCATTAATCAGCTTCCCAATTTTAGAGCATGTTTTTACGTTTTCGTAAGGATAGCTGCAGCAACAACTTTTCCCAGCTGTTTTGTTCCACCTGGGTGGACTTCAACCTAAAGGCATGAACATTGGTATCACAAAATTTTGATACATAGTTCATCATCCCCCTTCTCTTTTTCTCTCTGTTCGCTATTATGGCTTCCTTTCACCTCTTCACTTCTTATCTGCCTATCACCTCCTTCTTCCATTTTTCCCAGGGTCCACAGTCTCCTCCTGTCAGGTACTTTCTTGCATCCTTTTCCTTTTCCAATCATCACTTCCCAGCTTCATCGTCATTCCATCCCCCAGTATACACACACCTCCTTACACACATGTTTTCGCATATTACCTGCCATCTTGTATTCCCTCCCCACCTTCTTATTCGAGCTTCTGACTCCTTCTTTTGATCTCCTGATAAAGCGATTTGGCTAGTAACATAGACAGTTTATTTACCTTCATGCATGCTGCCTTACCAAATAAATTCAATCATTGTTTTTCATTGCATTCCTCAAGATCTCCAGCATCTGCGGAATCCCTCGAGATGATCTTTCTTCCCTTGCTTTCACGAATGTAATTTAATTTTTACATGGAGTGACAGGGGGCGAAACCAAATGCAGGACACAGGCTCGCAGATAGGGTTGAGAGGTGTTTGCACAGTCGCAAACGTGGAACAGATAACCAGAAAGAACTTTGATACGGAACTCTGATATGGAGTCTTGATACGGAGACGGGGTTCTCATGGAATAACTTGAAACTATAGCTGAACTTAGAACGAACAGTTCTGAGCGGTCGGGAAACGAAGTAATCACATGGGAATAGACCAACGAACTGGCGGCCCGTGTTTGTTTGGCCACTGTTCTTACTCTGCAGTCTCCGATGGAAAACTGGTGTACTAGAACTAGAGAACTAGCAGCAATTGGAAATCTAACGACTGGAACTAGGCATAATCAACTAGATAGGAGCGAGATGGGGGAGAGCCAGACGGGGCCATAACATTCATATGTAATTTGCAAACGAGGAAACACTAAAACGCATGAAACGAGGAATAGCCATCCTTTCCAACGCCCATTATCAGCTCCATAATGAACAGGAATATCTGATAATAACCTAGGAACACTGATCCAACAGAACATTGGTGTTATTAATAGAAATGCCGAATTGTGACAAAACAGTAGCCACAGGGCATGAATGAACAAAGTACCAACGTTCGTTCTATGAGTTGTGCGGCATCCACTGATTACAGCATTTGTGTGCATTCGGAGGTGTGACTGAGGAAACACCCGTAAAATCTATAGGCTGAACAGTTTGCGGCAATCAGATACATATAACACAAACATGCATTTGTATTCTGAGTTAGCAAAATATTTTTACTATACATGCTGCTTCAAGGAGTTACCTAATCTCCCAACTCAATTATTTGAAGTTCATGATAAGTAAGGAAAGAAACACTTATTGTTCAGTGGGACAACAGGAGCTGTTGGAGTTGAACTACCTAATGAATCAAAAAGGGAAAGTTTGATAAAATATTGACATAAACTTTGTGTAAGCGGCAGAAATGTAAAGTTGACAACTTATGAGTGCATCACTAATTTATTTTACAATTATTGATTCAACTTGTTCAACTCAATGGGTTCTCATTTCACTGCTGATTTTGAAATATTTTCACAGACTAACAGAAATGGAGCTGACAAACTGACTTACGCTGCTCTGCAACTTCCCAATTCCAAGAACACCTCAGCATCCACTCATCAAAACGAACATACATTGTAATCAGATGTAAATACATCAAAGAAACTGTGAAGCTGAGAATCCAACTGCAATTTAGAGCTATAGACAATCAATGAGTGCAGACCTCGGTATTGCTTCTTTTAATTTCTTGTAATCAGACAAAGGTTGTTAATCGATATAACATTTATAATTTATGAAGATAAGGGATCAATACCGTCTTCGATTTGTTGGAAGCAATTATCCGTGGAAAAACTGAAAGCAAGTAATTCAGGAATAAGATTTGGAATAAACGATTCCGACTCTCTCTAGCGCCCAGTCATAATCGCCATTGTACAGTCCCCGATCATTTCAGGAAAGAAAACTACTTTGCCTGAAGTACCGCCCCACACGCAAGATTTTCTGTCCACAGTCCTCAGAGAATGAAAAAAAAATCAAGAGATAGGTCACCACTAGCGAGAGAAACTTTGCTGCAGGGTTAAAAAAACGCCAACTGAACAGTTATTCTTTGCACACATGTCAACGTTCAACAGAGGGGAATATATGTTTGAAGATGTGAAAAACATCGCAACATGTTCTCGCTATAACACCTCTGTATTTGAATATTGATCAGTAAATATCGTATGCTGCAAAAAATGAGTCCTCTTCTGTTTCTTATACATTCACGGCTTGTTACTCAAAATTAGCTGTATAATACAAGTGCACTATCACATGGTTGTCATGGTCCGATCTGTGAAATCAGCATTCTGGTTCACAGTCCGGTCGATGATCCTTATTCCATGCTCTCCGGGTTTCCCCAGTTTCTGTTGAGGCAGCTGATTCTTGTTTGGACTGGCTTCATAAACAGCGTCAGTGTTCACCATCGGGCTGCTGGATTGTTCCTGTCCTGACCCATTGTCTGTATCCCTTCCCTTCACCTACCTCCTGGAGACTAGCCTAGCCTAGCTTTGCCTTGCCTTGCCTCGCCTGGAGCCTTGCCTCGCCTTGCCTCTGCCTGGAGCCTTGCCACGCCTTGTGTCTGCCTGGGGCCTTGGCTCGCATTGCTTCTGCCTGGAGCCTTGCCTCACCTTGCCTTACCTCTAGCTGGAGCCTTATCCCACCTCGCGTTGCCTCTGCCTGGAACCTTGCCTCGCCTTGTCTGTGTCTGGAGCCTAGCCCAGTTTGGAGCAGTCTGTCTGTGTTTACGCCTTTGCTCGGTAGGTCAGGCCGTTTTGCCACTATCTGGCGTTGGGAACTGTCCTGGTGCTACGTCCTGTACCCAAGGAGGGGTCCCGACTCTTTATTTTGCGTTCCTGTCCTCCGTCGACCCAGGCTAAGTGTTTTTCGTCCTGTTCTTCCTCGACCAAGTCAAGGCTTCGGGGTCTCGTCCAGTCCTAGCCTCGTCCAAGCCACGGCTTTGTGTTATCGTCTTGTGATGTGCCTCGCCCTTACCCAGCGTGAGCTGGGGTTCCCTCATCCTGTGCTGGGGTTCCCTTGTCCTGTCCAAGTGTCTCACGTCCAGTCCTGTAACCTCGTCATGTCGTCTCCTAGTTCTGGGTACGATCCTGAGTCAAGACCCAATTTCTGGGTCCTTGTCCGGTCTCACACTCGGAGTCCAAGTCCAGGCTCTTAGTTCCCAGCTCCATGTCCTGGTTCCGGTATCCTCGTCAAGTCCTAGCTCAAGCCCGGAATCCTTGTCTCGTCCAGGGCCTGCGTCATGTCCTGCGTCCTTTCTTCCCCTCTTTCCTTGCTTCCTTCTCACACCTAGTCCTGTTCCTGGTAGTTCATTGTCTGTGTCTTGCATTTGGGTCCACTCGCAACGCCCTCCATATGACAATGGTAGTAACAGAAATCCCAGGGCACCAAAAATGCAAGAGAAATGCATGGCAACCTGTGTACCGGTCCCAGCCCACATTGAAGCAGCGGTTGATACGCACATGGTCACACTAAATGAAATCAGGTTTAGCCTAATCATAACATTTGACTGAAAAACGTCGACGTTGGAAAGTAGATTTATATATCAATCACGTGTCTAGATGTGTACTCCTGAAGAAAATTTTGTTTCTCACACTGCTCCTCAGCGATTAATAACTTCACAATTGCCCAATAGAGCAAAACAAATCTGAAATATGCCAAGTATTTATTTGGCCAAACGTCCGTATATTGACGCATTAATTGCTGGTAAGATAGATGTATGTGTGACACAACAGGGTGAGCATCCTGCTATAATATTACATTATTGTTGCTCATCAGGTGGATAAGGTGCGGGACTGAGGAAAGTGGGGAACACGTACTGAGAACTCCGGCAGAGAAATAAATCCTCCGTCTGATAATGATAGAAACGTACACGCTTGGAAACAAGAGTTGACCGCTTTAGACCTGTTCCGCTGAATATGCTGTCTGAGATGGATCTCCTTTTGAGAATCGTTCATTCACTTCCTTCACTGTCAGTTCACATCTCAAATGTAGCCAATTCCTCCACTTTTAAACGCTGTTACCATATTTATTTTCAAGTAAAAATATACAGTTATATCGTGTTCGTAGTTGACAAGATCTTTGTACTCTTATCGTTCTTACTCATTTCTTTATCTACTCATAAAAAAACACAAATAGTCGTTTGTTATTTCTCTGAAAGGCAAAGTTACAAGAGTGACCAATTTCTCAAGGAATTGCGAAGCGCTGGTAATATTTTCCAACGTGCTTTTCAGGTCGTATTTAGTTTCATCGCAGCAGAATGTCGTTTCGAACGAATCAATGCTTGCTCGCACTGGAGAATGCCCTGCGTAAAAAAAAAGCACTCCCTAATACTGATGCAATAGAACGTCTGTACTATATTGATCTGACAAAAATATTGCAGTACAGTCTAATGAGGATGGAAGATAAATGCAATAATAATATAAATGATAACGGTTTCAGAGATTTTAAATATCTGTAAACCTGTAAATTCCTCCGAATCATCCCAATCAAGTCCATTCTGTCACTGCGACGGCCTGAAGATGGCACCATCACTAATTGCTACGCTGTTATGAAGAAAAACCTCCACACCGCCCCCCCCAATTCTATCGCTTCGAGTTGTTACACTATTTTAGAAACATTCCTCTACTAATAAACAATCCAATAAATGTTATGTTATATGTTTATCGTTAAACGATATCTTATTCTCTAAACGCCAGACGTAATGCTGAACCTTGGCTTCTCACTTTGATTCACTTCAGTATTAGAGGACGAAATCTCAGTTACAAATGCTTCGGCGAATCACTCAGGATGCATTCCACGCAAGATGGGTTTCACTAAACATCTTAAATAAATGTCACGTTGCCCTGCCGACTGAGCAGCATTAATCCCATGGTAACACGAGTGAATCTGCAGATGCTGGAAATAAATAAAAACGCAAAATGCTGGCAGAACTCAGCAGGTCAGACAGCATCTATGGGAGGAGGTAGTGACAACGTTTCGGGCCGAAACCCTTCATCAAGAGTGAAGTAACATGGGATGGTCGAAGGGGGATAAGAAGTGGGGGGAGGAATGAAGTAGAGAGCTGGGAAGTGATAGGCTGAAGGGAAATGTCCTAGGGGGAAGGTGGAGAATTATGGGAAATAAAAGTTAAGAAAGGTAGGGCTGGGGGAGATTATAGTGAGGGGAGGAAAAGAGAGAGAAAGAGAACCAGACTAAAATTATAGATAGGGATGGGGTAAGGGGAGGCAGAGGCATCAACGGAGGTCTGTAAGTTGAATGTTCATGCGGGTAGGTAGGAGGCTACATAGGCGGGAGATAAGGAATTGCTCCATCAACCTGCGTGTGGCCTCATTTTGACGATAGAGGAGACCATGGACAAACATATAGGAGTGGGAGAGGTCTGTGGAATTGAAATGTGTGGCCACAGGGAGATCCCGTCACTGCTGGAGGACTGTTCGGCGAAACGGTCTCCCAGTCTGCGGCGGGTCTCCCCAATGTATAAATGGCCACATCGGGGGCACAAGATATAGTATATCACCCCAGTTGTCTCGCAGGTGCAGTGGTGCCTCACCAGCAATGACTGTCTGCGGCCTAGGATGGTGGTGAGGGAAGAAGTGTGGGGGGTAGGTGTATCACATTTTTTGTTTGCAGGGATAAGTGCCTGGAGGGAGGTCGGTGGGGAGGGATGGGGTGGGGTGGACTAATAGACAAGGGAGTTGCGTTTGGAGCGATCCCTGCGGAAAGCCGAGAGTGGGGGGGGGGAGGGGAAGATGTGTTTGGTGGTGGGATCCCGTAGGAGGTCCCGTAATCCCATGGTATAGTTTTCTTGGATGATCACGACATCTCCCATTAACTGTCTAATATAAATGCATTGATCCGCCTTAATAAAACATGTATGAGTCGGTCGTTATTATATGTTTTTACAGAATTCCGCAATGAGCAAATTGGATCAAACTTTTCTCGCAGCGCTTGAAACACTCCACCAATCCACCCCATCTGTCACCGGTCGCACAGCTCCTTTTCACATTTATATATTGCGCATCTTCCCTATACTCTAAATCCCGTGTCTTCAGCTCAAAACATCAAACGCCCGCATACCTTCACCAGCACTGCCTGACCCACCTAATTCGTCGAGTACTTTCCTTTTATTTCACTTATTATTTCTCATGTTCAAGAATGCTTGTAAATATTCCGAGGAACAGCCGAGTTGATTATTAATTCCATGTAAGCACGGTATCTTTTACTCTAAAGCTTTACGTGTATATATTTAAATAACATGTTAATATCGTGTTATTACAAAATAATAATGCTCATTTTTCATAAAAATAAGAATTTCAGTTAATTACCCAAGTTGCTCATCTATCTACCCGACCTGCGTTTTGATGTCTCTTGTTAACTGAGTTTTGATTTCTCTTGTTTCCTTCCACTTTTTTCGGTTGTGCCTTCTAACCAGGATATGCATCGAGTTTTTATTTCAGGCTTTTCTGAATCTGATTAATTGTCTTGTCTTTCATGCCTTTTGCCACTAGCACAGTCTTGTGGCTCTGCAAGTCATGTATATTTGTGTAGTGATGAAGGTGCGTCCTTCATTGCGTGATTCTCATTAAAAAAACAAATTAAGTAATTTTTTTGTAGGAATGTGTGTTTGCAGTTTATATTTGGCTGACAGTCAGGAAGGAGAAGGATGTGAACAACCAGCACAGAGTACCCGTTGGCTATCCCCCTCACCAGCAGATATACCACTTTGGATACTGTTGAAGAAAATGACCGATCAGGGGAAAGTCACGACGATCAGGTCTTTGGCACTGAGCCTGACTCTGCGACAAAAAAAGAAGTTCGCGGGGGTGGGGCGGGGAGAAGAGGCGAGCTGTGGATATAGCTGATTCTTTAGGGGAACAGGAAGGAGCTTCTGTGGATGAGAACGACATTTTTCGATGAATTTGCCTCCTGAGTGCTGGGGTCCAGGTGTTTGTAAGCTAAAATTAATCAAAAAAAAAAACATGAGGAACACTTGGCCAGACAGGAATTTTCTCCAAGGAGGGGACAATACGAAACATTGCTGTTCATGTTCGAGTGAAAAACTATCAACTTGAAGTGTTAAGACGATTTCTCTTTCATCCCATGGAGCCAATCCTGTCATCCCTGCCTAATGGTATCAAACAGCTGCATTAATTTTGCAGACCAATACAGCTTCCTGCTATCTCAGCAAAAGAATGAAGAACATTCTGTCGAGATGCTTATGCTATCACAAGAGGCGGGATAAACTTGGGTTGTTTTCATTGGGGCGTCGGAAGCTGAGGGCTGATCCGATAGAGGTTTACAAGAATATCAGAGGCATAGATGGCGCACAGAGAGTATTTGTTGCTCAAATTTGAAGTTGAGAGGAGGTGGGTTCAATGGAGATGTGAAAGGAAAGCTTTTTTACTCAGAGAGTCGTCGATGCCTGGAATGCCCTCTTTGGGATGGTGATGGTGGCGAGTACAATAGGGGCTTTTAATTAAAGCTTGGATAGGCACCTGGATATAAGAAAGATGAAGGAATATGAAAACAACTTAGGTGGGTGCGGTTAGTGTTTGGGTGTTTTGGTTTGCTTTTTAGCTGGGTTCGCGCAGCATTGTGGGTTGGATGGTCTGTTCCTGTGCCCCTCGTGGCGGGAATTATCAGACCTTCATCTTCCCCGGTAGGCGCTGGTTTCTTCTTTGTTGAAAAGAAGGACAGGTTTCTTCGTCCTTGTATTGATTAAAGAGGCATAAGCAGTATTTCACTTAAGAATAAGTACCCTTTACCCTTCATTAAATCGGCATTTGAACCACTGCATGGAGACACAATTTTCTCAAAGCTGGACCTTCCTAACGCCTACCATCTAGCCAGGGTGCGGGAGGGGGACGAATGGAAGACGGCCTTGATTACACACCTGGGCCACACCGAACATTTGCCCATGCCGTTTGGCTTCACCAGTGCTCCTGTCGTTTTTCAAGACCTCATTAATGAGATACTGAGGGACTTTATTAATCGCTTCGTATTTGTTTGCTTCGATGATATCCTGATATTTTCTAGCACCACCCAAGAACACATTCACCATGTCCGTCAAGACCTCCAGAAACTGTGGGAAAACCAATTATATGTAAAGGAGGAGAAATGTGAGTTCCACGCTCCACTGGTCAGCTTCCTGGGTTCTATCATCGAGAGCGGGCACGTGAGAGCAGGCTCCGAGTAGATCCGGGCAGTGGAATAATGGCTAAGGCCCACGTCACGCAAAACATATCGACGATTCCTGGGGTGTGCAAACTTCTACCGCCGATTTATCAGAGACTACAGTCGAGTGGCGTCCCCACTTACCGGCCATACCTCGAACACTATCCCTTTCTGTTGGGAACTCCGAAACTGACTCGGCGTTCACCGACTTGAAGAGTCGTTTCACCACCTCCCATCTTGGTCCATCCGGACCCAGCCCGTCAAGTCATTGGCGAAGTGGATGGCTCTCACTCCGGGATAGGAGCAGTCCTCTCCCAACGATCAAGTTCGGACCAAAAGATTCACCCCTGCGCCTTCTACTCTCGCCGACAGGCCCCCGCCGAGCGGAATTACCACGTGGGGCGTCGGGAACTCCTGGCGGTCAAACTAGCATTGGAAGAATAGAGGCACTGAGTGTAGGGGGTAGAATAACCGTTTGTGGTATGGACTGATCATTAAAATCTGGGGTATATTCAGACCGCCAAACGTTTGAACTCCCGCCAGGCCCGTTGGGCGTTATTTTTTGGTAGGATCAAGTTTTCCCTCACATCCCTTCCAAGTCCAAAAACGGGAAGCTGGACGCGCTCTCGCGTGAATACAACTGCAAGGAGGACACTTACAGCCAAGGGACTATTGTCACACAATCCTGCGTGGTTGCCATTCTCACTTGGGAGATGGTGACCAAGGTAAAAGAAGCCCAACGGGATGACCCGGGCCCCGGCAATGGAGCCGGCTATCACCTGTATGTGCCCGGTTCCATCAGGTGTGAGTATCTCTAATAGGGCACACGTCTCGGGTCCCCTGCGACACCGGGATTGATTGGACACTAGCGCTCCTGAACAAACACTTCTAGTGGACGTCCATGGGAAAGGATACCATTTCCTATGTCTCGACATGTTCCATCTCTGCCCGGTGAAAACTTCTCATCGGCCATCTGCGGGGTTACTTCGTCCTGTACCTGTACCTGGTCGCACATCGCTCTGGACTTCGTCGCCGGTCCACACCGTTCAAATGGGAACACAACCGTACTCACCGTGGTAGACCGTTTCTCCAAGGCGGTGCACTTCGTAGCCCTCCCTAAACTCCCTTCCTCTCAAGAAACCGCAGTTCTTCTCGTCCGCCACGTCTTCCGCCTCCACGTAGATATCGTCTCGGATCGAAGTCCCCAGTTCTTCTCACAGGTATGGAAGGCCTTCCAGTCAAGCCTTTGGTGCATCGGTTAGCCTGTCATCCGGATTCCACCCTCAGACCAACGGGCAGACGGAATGGGTCAACCAAGACCTGGAGGTGACTATATGTTGTGTAACGGAAAATAACCCGTCGACCTGGGGCGACCATCTCCCGTGGGTTGAGTACGCCCACAACTCTCCGGTGATCTCTGCCGTTGGAAGGTCCCTGAGGCAGCAACCCCCGCTGATCCCCGCGCCAGAAAAGGAGATTGCAGTCCCGTCGGTTCGGGACCATATCGATCGGTGCCTTAAGGTTTGGGAGGAGACTCGCCCGGCCCTACTCAGATCAGGAAAACGCAATAAGAAGACAGCCGCCCGACACCGGACTCCGGCTCCTGAGTACCAACCGGTGCAGATGATGTGGCTTTCATCCAAGGACATCCCGCTCAAGAACGGGCATAGGAAACTCGCCCCGCACTTCCTGGGACCATTCAAGGTCTAAAGTGTTATCAATCCCGCAGCAGTGCGCCTTAAACTGCCAGGATCCTTTCGAGTCCACGCGACTTTTCATGTTTCCCAGTTAAAGCCCCTTGAGTCCCTTGGCTGAGACTCCCCCACCTGCCCGTATCATCGATAACCATCCGGCATATACCGTCCGAAGACTACTGGATGTGGGAAGTAGGGAAAGGGGTTCCCAATAACTGGGAGATATGGAAGGGTACGGTCCAGAAGAGTGTTCCCGGGTCTCCCGATCATCCTAGATGCTTCCCTCATCCAGGATTTTCATCGTGACAATCCCGACGGGCCTGGAATATTGCCTGGGGGCTCCTGTTGTGGGATGGACTCTGTCATGGTCTCTTTTGGTAATCCCCCACCTTGCTATTTACCTCAGGAATTTGGTCTCATTTCCGTCGTTTAGTTTCCAATCATTCCCAGGTTCCACCAACTACACACACACCTGCTTTCCATCAGAAAGTGCGGGATAAAGACCCTGTGATCACAACAAGGAGCTGCCAGTTCGTTGATCGACTCCGGTGTGAGTAATCACGTTTCATGGTTCTCAGGGCTGCCAATTCTAAGTCTGGCATCGTTCCTGGATACTGATTCCACGCTCGCTACGTCAATAACGCCTCCCGACTCTGACTCCGCGCAAATTTTCTGCACTTGGGTTCGTTCAACTCCACGCTCGTATACATAGAAATATGTTTTCAAAGAAGGTAGAGACATTTAAAGATGCGATGTTTCAATGGATTATCCTGTGGAGTGGACTGAAGTGTTTCACAAATTGGAAATCTATATTCACAGTTAGTCCGTAGACCTAACAATAGCTGTGCTTAATAGTTGGAAACATCTTGATTGTTTTTGGCATTGTCAGAAATATTAAATCATATGAATTCATAAAGCGATAAATTGAATACTTAAAACACAAATGTGCTTATACCTTCCTATGCTTTTCCACGCCAGTTAACAATAAACAAAATCTATGCCGGTAAAACTACAGAGAAACAGGGTCTATCTCCAAAGCATTTACGATCAATGATGCATGTGCAGTCTTATTTAATTGTCGCCTAAGAGTAACCACGACAATCTCACAAGTGTTCAAATGAGGCAGGTTTGTCAGCCGGCTTCTTTTTAGCGCTCAGTAATCGGTCCAATTTACCGTTCCATTCCTACACGCCATGAGTATAGTCTAATGAAGAACAGACAGTGATTCAGGGGGAATAAGTCGCAGTACTGTCATCTTTGATAGTTATGTATCGAGGAAAGGAACATTTGAATTTCAGGATCCCACGGCTCGGCAGAAAACTTATCTACTGCAGCCGGTATATTCTGACGCAGTGACATTTCTAGATTAGACAGTTTAAATGACCTGAAGAGTTGTCTCTCCTTTGAACTTTCTCTTACAATTCATCCAGGTCCGCAGCAGGATAAGATCGACAATGTTGGTGTCCGCTTCCGGCCGAACTCAACTTCCTCACCCCACCTCGATGACATCCAGCTGGATGCAATGGAGAAACTATATGTTACAATGAACGATTTCAATTCCGAGGGGACAGAAGATGAAATTCAAGGAGGCGACAAAATGTCTATGAAAGCAGCTTAACATCCCCAACGACTCGTCGGAATTCCGGATGCATAACTGGTAAAATGGTGTGGGGATCGGCCCGGTAATCAGAATCTTGACTCTGCACGTAGGAGACACATGGAAGCCTGGCACTGATCCATCTACTCCCGAATAAACTCCTCAATAACCGAAACTTATTTACATCCAGTGGGATCCAATAGACAAAATATGTGTTACATTAAACAACTTCACCTTCGAAGCACCTACACAATTTCATTTCTGGAAGGGTAGAAGATGCAATTCAATGATGGCGAAAACTTGTCAATGAAAACAGCATAACGTACCCGCCGATTCATGGCGATTTGTGATGCATAACTGCTCAAAATGTCGAGGGTAATCAGAGTCTTGACTCCTTTCGCTGGAAGCTCAACATAGTTAACCGCCAACCACGATGCTTTGAAGAATATTCAGTATTGTCAGTTTAGGATTGGGTACCGATGCTGCCAGGTCAGGAAAATGGTGTGTGATAGTTATTCGAAGGTTTTTTTTTTGTCTCCCATGGTCTCCCTTTTACTTTTTGGAAATTTACGAGATGTTTGAAGTAGCAGCATTAACCCCAGTTCCGCTCGTGCTGATTGGATTCAAAATGGAGCCCCGGAACTGCAGTCAATCATTTGAGGTGTCCTCGATGCACCCTTTTATAGATTTTGTCGCAATACATCCTGAATATCTATGTTACCATAAAAATTAAACTGAATAACTTACAGTTTCACCTCTAAGCTCTCTCTTTATTGTGAGCAGCATCCTATATCCGAACTCTTTTTCAATCAAAGACAACACTTGTTTTGGCTTCTCGCCAAGTTCTTCGTGCAAACTGACCAGAACAGCGAGTGAGGAATCTGAGAACTGCGGGAACGACTTTGTAAAAAAGAATACAGACTGAACTCTATAACTGGAATAAATGTGTGATGTCTTCATTTTATTTTGCTTTATTTGCTAAAATATATACAACCTCCAAATGATCAAGCATTTAAATTTGATGAAAATTCCTGAAATAATAGGCCTACTGCTCGACCACATGTCGCCTCCCTTGGGCAGTTCCATGAATGCTCAGAATCCAAAATCACACATTGTACCGGAGACGCGTGAATGACGGCGACCGAGAGAATGCACTTACCGTTCTTTTCGGCTTTGTTTTCCATGCATTAAACAGTAGTTCGTTAGTCGGAATTTTATAAACAGACCCTAAAGGCAATTATTAGAGAATAAAAATTATGCAAACACCTACCTGACCCGTCACGGCTTAAAAATCTTCTTGCGGTAAGAGTGCGCCTGCTCTCCCCATTTGCTGGAAATGTTATTGCAATGATAATTACAAGATCAATAGGAGTCGTGGCTATCAAAATTCAGTTTGGAGTTCTAGAACGTCCTTGCAGGAGCAGCTGGAGTTCGATAGAGACAGTGAGATGAGCTAAAATATAATCAAGAGAATGCAGAGGACCTGAAACGGAGTGTTCGGTTTGCGGTGAGAAACATGTGGGATGATAATTCACCGATGGTACATGGTTGAAACGGAACAACATTGCGAAGCTACATTGGAATGGAGGGATATATTATTATTGTCCCAGTTAAGGTCAACGTGCATTTACTATCATAGTATGCAAGCAGTATACAACCTTGAGATTTTCCAGCCAGCAGCCAAGAAAGAAAGAAACACCATTCAAATTGTTTAAACAAAATATCAAACATCCAACGAGAGCATAACAACAGATCGTGCAGACGGCAACATGTACGAATAAAACATCGAATAGTAAAAATCAAAGCAGACTCTTTGTAGCACTCTCTGAATATTCGGTGTCGTTCAGTGCATTATAAAATTTCGCTGCAGGCCGCAGAGCCAATTCGTGACGAAGTGCTCCATCAAAACCGTGCAAAATAGCAATAAAAATGGCATAACTAGGAAAAGCATATAACTTGAAGTCAGGAGTCCTCCGAAAACGGAACCAAATCCAGTCAATTAATTTAATTAATATTTAAATGCAGTACGGCCACTGATATGCTATTATCACTTTACATCTTCGTTGTAAGACAAAGCCTTTTAAACAAAGCACCAGGTTACTACAGGACACTGTACATGCGCACAACAGTTACCATCAAATGCGTTCTGAAAGATCCGTACCTTCAGCAGTCCACTTACACAATTAATTCGATTGGTATCAAAGAAAAATGTTCAATTTTTGAAATAATGTTCAAACAATGCAATTCATTTCTTTTTAATTTATGTTCCGAAGGGGCTAAAACAAATACTTTGGTCGGATGTCAGAATGAAGACCAAGTAGGTGAAGCGAATCGACTTATTTAAGAGCGTGATATTCGCATATCAAAGATATTATAAATCTGTTTAATTCCATACCACTTCGGAATGTAGTAGGGAAAAATAGGATTCATTTTTCCTATCCAATCCTTATTTTCAAGTATATCTCTAAGATTTATTCGAATGTTCCCGTTGAATCTGCTTCCTCTATCCTTTCAAGTTTCCACATCAGTTCATAAGCGCTTGCATTGGAAGGTGAATGGTAGCATTTGCTAACGGAAGTCAAGTTGTTCATCATTCTCGTATGGTGAATATCTACTAAATATCAGTTTACGAGAGTCACAGTGTACTAGAAAATGGGGAAGTACAGTAAGTGCACAAATCAATTCGTACTATATGTTACACGTGAGCTGACAGACAGCACGCAAGGTACAACTGTAGCGAAATATTATTTGGTTGAAATGGGTTTTGTAATATTACAGTCAGTTTTAACCCCGATCAGCAACAACGATTCACGCCGAAGTGCATAACCAGAATAAGCGAAAGCCACAGGCGACATCTTTGGAAAAGAAGCAGTTGACGTTCCACATTGAAGACCCCTCCCCAGAAATCAACCTAAGCTTTAACTATTTCTCTTCGCAATGATGATTCCTGATGTAGTAGGATTTAACATGTTTTATTTGTTTTATTTCGGGTTTCCATCTCTTCAATGTTAGTCACTTTCCCACATGCTTTCTCTTGATAAGATAACGTGTTTCATTAATCACATTGCCCATTTTAACGCATTATGCTGTAAATCTACGTAACGATATCTGGTGCGTCAGACCATAAGATATAACAGCAGAAGTAGGCCATTCAGCCCATCGAGTCTGCTCCGCCATTCAACCATGGTCTGATCCAATTCTTCCAGTCATCCCCACTCCCCTGCCTTCTCCCCATGTCCTTTGATGCCCTGGCTAATCAAGAACCTATCTATCTCTGTTTTAAATACACCCGATGTCTTGGGCTGAAGAGCCACTCATGGCAACAAACTCCACATATTTATCACCCTCTGACTAAAATAATCTCTCCTCATCTCTGTTCTAAATGGAATTCCTTCGATCCTGAAGTTGTGCCCAGTTTTCTTAGATTCCCCTGGCTTGGGAAATAACCGCCATATCTAATCTGTTTAGGCCTTTTAACATTCGGAATGTTTCTATAAGATCCTGCATACTCCTGAACTTCAGAGAATATAGCCCAAGAGCTGCCAGACTTTCTTCATAGGGTAATCCCTTCATTCCCGGAATCATTCTCGTGAATCTACTCTGAACCCTCTCCACTGTCAGTACATCCGTTCTAAAATAAGGAGCCTAAAACTCCACACAATACTACAAGTAGGTCTCGCGAGTACCTTCTAGAGCCTGAACATCACATCACTGCTCTTATATTCTATTCCCCTAGAAATGAATGTCAACATTGCATTCGCGCTTTTCATCACCGACTGAACCTGAAGGTTAACCTTCAGGTATCCTGCCCAAGGGCTCCCAAGTTCGTCTGCATCCCTGTATTTTCAGTTTTCTCTCCATCTAAATAATATTCTGCCCGTTTATTTCTTCCCCGAAAGTGCATATCCATACACTTTCCAACGTTATATTTCATTTTCCACTTCATTGTAGATTCCCGTGAACTATCTAAGTCTGTCTGCGGGCTTTCTGTTTCCTCAACATTACCCGCTCCTCCACCTATCTTTGTATCATCGGCAAATTTAGCCACTAGTCCATTAACTCAATAGTCCAAATCATTGACATGTATCGTTAAATGTAGTGGTCCGTGTGGAACTTCAGAGGGAGCCAGCAGCCAACCAGAATAATTTCTCTTTACTGTTACTCTGTTTTCTGTCGAATAGCCAGTGTTCTTCTCATACTTCGAAGCAATCTAAGTGCAAAGGAAGCCACTGCAGCAACTTTTCAATTCACCAAGATAACGTAGTCATGCATCACTGACTTCATTATAGTAGAGCTCCATTCAATCTTCTACCAGCGTTCGTGACTTTTCCAGAAATGTGGGGCTGCTTTTTAGAGAAATAATTAAGTTGCTGAAGTCTTCATGATTAAACTTTTGCTATTGCTTTATTACTCCGAAATGTTATGCCGTTATGTGAGATGAACCAAAGACCATTTTAATATTTACTGTAACCAGTACGTCTATTTGCTCTGTGTAATTTAAGTGATATACCAACAAAACCAATTAAATCAACAGAGGCCCGGACTGCGGAGTTAGCTAAGCGATACTTAGCATCAGGACTTGCCATTTGCTCCAATATCCTTAACTTAGATAATGTGATGGTAAGGGACACAGTTTTTGTTTGGTCACGCCAATGATTTCAATAATCGGACGGATTCATAAGAGGTGGAACATCAGATGATGCCCGTGCAAAAATAAATAAATAAATAAATATATGTGTGTGTGTGTGTATAGGAACGTGAGGGATACGACTTGTGAGAAGAAGAAAAGTTATGGCCAGAAATGAGAACCCCCATCCTATTCATAGGATTGTTATCAGCGGTTCTTTAAAAATCTATAGAAAACATAACAACTTCCAGCCTGAAATGGTTGAGATCCCACCTCCAGTATGATGCATGGACAGTATCGTTGTGCGCAGACAAAATGCTATTACAATCGTTTTTTAACCTTCTCTGTGATTTGATTTTCCAAATCAAATTAAGTTCATGTTGACTGTCCTCTGTATCAGTTAGCTGCATTAATTATGTTTTTCTAACAGGCTGACAAGCACCGGCTGAGCACACCACTGCCTAAGCTTCACTAAACCTCAGCGAGAGGAAACCATTTCGCAAAGATCGACAGCCGCAGGAGCGGGTCATCTATTCCCAGGGAAAACGCAGAGATTAGCCTGAATATGATTTAGATTTGCATTAGAGATACACACACACACACACACACACACACACACACACACACACACACACACACACACACACACACACACACACACACACACACACACACACACACACACACACAAAATCCCATTGGAAGATAATTTCAATAAAATTGAGCTTGCATTGACTGGGTAACAAAATATAATTCGCTTCTTTGCTAATTCTCTTTCAGGGACAGGTAGCTTATCATTATATATAACATAACATCCTAGTTCAAACATTTTTTTCCATCTGGGTGGGTTCCAAGCTGAAAACATGAGCATCGATTTCTCTAGCTGTTGGTAATTTCTCCACCATTCCGTTCACTCTTTTTCCATTCCCTATTCCGGTTCTCTTTCATCTCTTCTCTTCTCCTCATATGCCTATCGCCTCCCCTTAGTTCTCCTCCTCCTTCCATGTCGTCCAGGGTGCACTGCCTGTCCGCTCGAGTCAGATTCCTTCTTAATGTCTTACCGCGGAGAACTGAACTAGCTGAACTACCGAATTGCGACAAACCTGTAATCAGAGAGCCTGAATAAATAAAGTGCCGGAGTTCATTCTATCAGTTATGCGCTGTACATGATAACAATGTCCATGTGCATTTGGAGCTCTGTTGGCAGGTGCGGCTGAGCAAACACCTGTGAGCTCCATAAATGAAAAGTATGTTGCAATCAGACAGAGATAATACAAATGCGCTTGTGTTATGAGTTATCCAAATATTTATACCATAACTGCTACTTCAAGGATTTCTCTACTCTCCTAACTTAATTTTTTAAAGTTCTTTTTTAGTAAAGGAATAAATGACTATAATGAAAACAAAAAGGGAAATCTTGTAGGAACGTTGACATAAAATTAGTATAAAACAGTAGCAATGTAAAGTTTATAACTTATGTGTATATCTCTAATTTATTTTACAATCGTTTGATTCAATTAATCACTAGATGCTTGACGGACCACTGACCATGAACTACATTCAGAGTCTAAAAGAAATGGAGGTGGGAAACTGACTTACGCCGCTCTGCAGTTCCCCAATTCCAACAACACCTCAGCATCCAAACAACAAGACAAGTATACATTGTACGCAGATGTAAGTACGTAATAGAAGCCATGAAGCTGCAGTCCAGAGCTATGGACTGTCAATCAGTGCAGGCGCAAGGCATTGTTTTGTTTCTTTTTATTTGCATCCAGATAAAGATTGACCATAGATATCGCATGTGTAAGTTTGGAATGTTAGTGGTCATTTTCGTTTTCAAAGTTTTTCGGATTTATTCGAGGCTATTATGACTAACAAAAATCAAAGGAAGAAAATTAACAATAGGAACTGTAATAAGCTATTCCGCGCCTCACTAATGCCTGGCCATTCACGGTTGTAATGTCTAATAAGCTGAGTCTTCTGCTCCATTCCACAGTCCTCGATCTTTCCAATAAATCAAAACTTACTTCTTAAAAACAAGATAAAATCGGCAGATGCTGTAAATCCAATCAACAGGTATTTACTCCCGCTTAAATAGGTCCCAATAATTTTGGCTCTCAGATCTCAGATGATAATTATAAAAGTACAGAGATACACCATCATCGGCGAGATAATTCTTCTTAGGCAGGGAAAATTCACCGAATAAAAAGCTATTTTGCACACTTAAGTCAACGTTCAAGCAAGGGAAATAGAAAGCGCACGATTCTGTTGAACATTCGCAACTTGTCCTCCTGATAACACTCCTCTGCTTTAATTTTGACAAGTCAAAGTCGTATGATGAAAGTTTACCTAAACATTTTTTTCAGCTAATTACAACTCTTGGTTTTCATATTTATTCACGACTTAATGCACATAATTAGCTGTAAAATACAACTCTAATATCACATGGATCACAATAGAAATCTCAGCGCAGCGAACAGGCAATAAAATCCCTCCTTAACTATGTTCCTGTCGCTCCTTCTCTCTCTAGCCCCCTCACGCCTTCACCCCGCGCTGCACTAGCTTACAGATCCACAAGGAAGAACATTATCTATCCCAATTGGTTAACAAATGAACACAGTTCTCGTTATCAGTAATTATAACCCAAACAAGCTGCGGGAGAAAACAATCTCTCACCAGTTAATATAACAAAGAAGCATTTTTATTTTTAACGTAACAAAGAAGCCATTTTATTAGCCTTCGCTGTAACATAAAAGAAGAAAGCCCTTACAAGTATATTTGCAAAAACCAAAATCTCAGGCGAGAAATAGAATATGCAATTAGGAGATTAGGAATGATGTGAATATTACCTTTTGCACAGTTATATCTGCGTGATAGAAAGACACATTTAGTAAGGTTGTTCAAAAGGCTCTGTGCGTTGTGATTCCGGCTGAGTATATTAAGTGATAGTTTCCTTTGGCCAGAGGTAATTCCTTGTCGTGATAAGAGTCAGTACTCAGCGATTTCTTCACTGAGAGGCTGGTGCATCTTTCTAATATATACATCCTAATATTGGACATGTGTATTCATTGGAAACATCCTAGCCTGATGTCATAATATTTCATACCGGTTGAGAATCGAAGCATCTGAACTGTGTAGGAAAGTGAGAGAGGATCTATCATAATTTAGAAGTTGGTCACTTTTATAAATAGTCAAATCATATTTATGTTTCAAATATTCATAAATGATGTTTAGGTACATCCATTGTTCCATACTCTGCTCTTTTCTTTAACTACTTGAGCAGTTCTACGCCTGTAGCTACCTTTGCACTTAAAGCTGGAATTCTCTCTGCAAGTGTCTTTGTTTCATTACTTAATTTAAGTTTGCTGGTTGATCTCTCCGGTTTTCATCAAATACCCAGTCACTTCTCCTTATATATGGTTCGGATTGCGCTTTTTAATATTCTATTAATGCATCTTGTGTTTCTTCTGAAAGTAAAAAGTCATTTTATCTAGTTTGCTAATGGAATCTGTTGAGAGAGTTTTCGAGCGACAGTTCAGAAACAGAAACCATGTTATTTCGAAGCTGTGATCAAACTATTTGCAAATACATCGTAAAAAGAAATTCTCAAACATGAATGGTTGGACAAATATTTCCACTTATTACCTCTACCGATTGAATCGAGAAATGGCAATGAGAGAATCAAGATTCCCAAGGCATTATCGGATTCACATTCGACAATACTGATTATAAATAACAGGATAATTTTACATTCCCGTTCAAGTTAACCAATCCTCCCTTGTAACTATGATTTTCAGATACCTGGGGTTTTAAGGCTATGATTTCCTGCGGCGATTTTACACAAGTAATAATACTCTCACTGTTATATTTTCGTTCATTTGAGATATAACCTGACTGATGTTATGCTACAGCGCTCTAATCTTTCAAGGGAAATCTAGATCCACCACATTCATGAAAGATCAAGCTCAACATATTACATGGCCACAATGTGCACCTCACTATTTTGAGTAGCTGTGAGGAATATCAAATTTCGGCAAGAAATATGATTACTATCCAATGAACAACTTCAATTTTTCTGATATTGCCGCTAATATTTAAGGTTGTCATGGTCCCGTCTGCCAATTCCCCATCATGTTACTACCTCCTTACTTGGGTCTTAAATGCACTCTTCTGATTTCCAATCATTCCCAGTTCCACTAATTACAAGATTACAATGTCCTTTAATGAAGATACGATAAAACTCGGGCGTTAAAGCCATCTTTGCCAGTTCGTTGGTCGACTCTAGAGTGAGTAAACCTTGTTCCCTGATTCCATGGGACCGTCAATTAGCGTTCCACATCATTTGCTGGATACTTTAAGTAAACCTTGTCTCCGTGTGAAGACTCTCCTGGATACCGGTTCCCCGTTCGCAACGGTGAAAACGCCTCACGACTCTCCCTCAGCGCCTGTGTTCTGCAGTTGGGTTCGTCCTCAACCTCGTCCTTGCCTGAAAGCTGTTCTGTATTTTAAAATCCATTAGGTATTAAAACAACCTCTGAGGAAGCAAATCAGAGCGGATAACCGCAGGTGAAACAACTTTTGTTTTTGCTTCCGAGAGGGTTATATTAGAAACATAGAAAACCAACAGCACACTGCAGACCATTCGGCCCAGAAAGCTGTGCCGAACATATCCTTTTCTAAGAAATTACATACGGTTACCCAGAGCCCTCTACGTCTCTGAGCTCCATGTATCTGTCCAGGAGTCTCTTTAAAGACCCTATCGTATGTGTCTCCACCACCGTCGCTGGAAGCCATTCCACGCACTCAGCACTCTCAGCACAAAAAATAAACAACTGACATCTCCGCTTTACCTATTTCCAAGCACCTTAAAGCTACGCCCTCTGGTACTAGCCATTTCAGACCTAGGGAACAATAGCCTCTAACTGTCCACACGATCAATGCCTCTCAGCATCTTATAGATCTCTATCAGGTCAACTTTCATCCTCCGTCGCTCTAAAGAAAAAAATCCGATTTCAATCAACCTATTCTCGTAAGGCATGCTCCCCAATCCAGGCAACATCCTTGTAAATCTCCTCTGAACTTTTTCAATGGTTTCCACATCCTTCCCACAGTGAGGTGACCATAACTGTGTACAGTACTCCAAGTGCGGTCTGAACAGGTTCCTATATAGCCTCAAAATCTCCACGGTTGATGAAGGCCAATGCACCGTATGCTTTCTTAAACACAGAGTCAACCTGCGCAGCAGCGTGGAGTGCCCTATGGACTCGCACCCAAAAAGCCCTCTGATCCTCCACACCGCCGAGAGTTTTATCATTAATACTCTATTCAGTCATCACACTTGACCTACCAAAATGAACCACCTCACACTTAACTGTGTTGAATTCCATCTGCACACTCCTCAGCGCAGATTTGCATCCTATCTGTATATTGCGCTGTAACCTCTAACAGCCCTCCACACTATCCATATCACCTCCGCCCTTTGTGTCATCAGCAAATTTACTTACCTATCCCTCCAATTCTTCATTCAGGTCAATTATAAAAATCAGGAAGAGTAGGGTTCCCAAAGCAGTTCCCTAAGGCACACCGCTGGTCATCGATCTCTATGCAGAATATGAAGCGTCCTCAAACACTCTTTGCCTTTTCTAGACAAACCAGTTCTGGATCCACATAACAATGTGCCCTTGGATCCCATGTCTCAGTAAGTCTTGTATGTGTTTCTTTGTCAAATTCTTTGCTGAAATCCATAACGAATACATCTACTACTCCCTCTTCATCAATGTGTTTAGTCACATCCTCAAAAAAAAAAATCAGTCTCGTAAGGAACAACCATCCTTTGACAAAGCCATGCTTACTGTTCCTAATCACATTATGCCTCCCTCGCCTCCCACAGTAGCCTGTGGTACAGCTTGTCCGGTCCGGGGGACTAATCCAATATGATGTTTTTCAAATGCTTCTGCACATCCTTTTTCTTAATATCTACATGCTCAACCTGTTCATTCTGCTCTAGGTCATCACTGCAATCGCCAAGATACTTTCCCGTTGCGAATACTAGAGCAAAGTACTCATTAAATAACTCTGCTATCTCTTCTCGTTCAATACCCACTTTAGCACCGTCACACTTGATTGATCCTATTCCCTCACGTCTTATCCTCTTGCTCTTCTCAAACTGATTTGTAGAGGATTAGTATGATCAATTACGAACTATGTCTGTAAGTGCATGTGAACCGATGACAAAATGACTCGCACAGAGCTGCTTCAATAGTCCGTAGTGCCCGAGGAGTACAAAGGTGACAGTTGTCCCTGCGGAAACTGTTGGGAAATGGAGGAAAAAGGAAATAACTGCGGAAGGAAAAAGATGACGAGAGATGAGAAACTCATCCTATTCGTAGAATAGCATTTAAATGATTGAGATGATTGAAAATCAATCTCAATCTTAAAAGATCATATAAACTTTCAGCACTAGGGAAAACACAATCCGTGCTTTCTCTAAAATAATATATATCGCAACAACACTTACTGATGTTAGAATATTATTATGCCACATTTTTACCATTTATGTTTACGTTTTCAAACTCATTTTCTCTTTATGGATTTATAACTGCATTATCCTCGCCGATAACTGTGTTAACTACCTCTTTGTATCAGGCTAGACTAGCGCCAGTTGAACATAGCCTTATATATGCCACAATAAACTTGAGAGAAAACAAAGGAATTCACCAGATCAGATGACAAGACGGACATGTGATCTGTGCAAAGGTAAACCCAAGTGATTGGGGATGGAGGAGATTCAAAATCAGCATTGCTTTTTTAAATAATTAATGTATTAAACTATAAAAACGTATAGGACTAATTTTGACCTTATGGGGTTGGTGGTGGACATCTGTTGGTCTCGAAGGACAATGGCTGATGATCATCATCATCACAAGCCAGGCGGAAGATATGGAGATCTTAAGATTTCCATTCGTCAAAAATCCCCGGTCGGCCTCACAAGTGTACTCCGAAGGTAAGCTAATGAAGTAGTACGGCTGGCAAGTGGTTTGTCGCAGTATTAAACTTTGTGAATGGAACACAAAGAGGTCTGTTTTATTTATTCATTGGGTAACTTTTTCTGCATGACCCCTTGTTTTATCCAACGGAAATGTTACATCCGTCTTTGGACGAGTACTTTATCCACGTGTCCATATGAAAATGGTATTTTTTCCGGAGGGGGAAATTCGCATCTGCAATGAATACAATGTAAAGTTTGTGTACATCAATATTCAACCTTGACATGATTCAAAGCTCTTTGTACGTTTCAATTCAATGGTAATACTCAAAATTTTGACATCGCCCATGACAGCAAGAACAAAATTACAGAGGTTTGTGGACGCAGTTCAGTTGAACGGGAAACCAGCCTCCTCTGTATGTGGCCTGTATACACTTACCCACACTTTTCCCTTTAAGCTGTGCGGGTATACAGCCGCGCAGTAACTGAGGTGCTCCTGCGCACTTGGCCGTTGCTGTCACGCAGCGGGAATTTTATTTTGGATAATGTTAATCTACTTTTGAAATTATGCTAATATGATTATTAAATAGTAATAAGTAGGGCGTTGGGAGTGAACCCAAATGCAATGACACAGACACCGAACTATTAGGAACAGGTCGAGGCGTGAGAAGGAAGCGAGGAAAGTCAGGAAGATAGGACGCTGGACATGACACAGGCCCCGTACAACAGACGAATTCCGTGCCTGGGCTAGGACTTGACAAGGATAGCCGAACCAGGACATGGAACTGGGAAGTAGGAGCCTGGCATTGGACTCCGAGCCAGAGACTGGACAAGGACCCAGGACCTGGGTCTTGATTCCCGCTCGGACTCCAGAACAAGGCGAGGACAAGACGTGGCTACAGGACGAGGAGAGGCAACAAGACGGGACATGAGGCTCATGGACAGGACAAGGACCTTGAAGGTGACTAGGACTGGACGAGACCCTGAAGCCTTGACTTGGTTGAGCAGGAGACAGGCACGCAGAGCGTTTGTCGAGGGAGAGACAGGGACATAGAGCCGTGATCGAGAAAGAACAGGAACGAAGAACACTGAGCCTGGGTCAACGGAGGGACAGGAATATGGAACACCGAGTAGGGACATCTCTTTGGGTACAGGACGTAGGGCCGGGACTCATTACACTGAACGCTGAACACGACGAGACAGTTCTCAAAGCTAGGTAGCGGCAAAGCGGCCGGACATACCGAGAGAAGGCCTGGACACAGACAGACAATTCCAAACAGGGCGAGGCTCCAGACAGAGGTAAGGCGAGGCAAGGCTCCAGGCAGAGGTCAGGAAAGGGTCCAGGCAGAGGCAAGGCAAGGCGAGGCAAGCCTCCAGGCAGAGGCGAGGTGAAGCAAGACTCCATGCAAGGCGAGGCGAGGCAAGGCAAGGCAAAGCTAGGCTAGGCTAGGCTCCAGTAGGAAGTTGAAGGTTAAGGTTACAGACAGGGGGTTTGGACAGGAACAATCCAGCAGCCAGAGGCTGAGTCTTGAAGCTATGTATGAGACCAGCCCCAACGAGAATCAGCTGTCTCAACGGAAACTGGGGAAAACCCGAAAGCCTGAAAAAAAGGAAAATGGACCGGACCGTGAACGGAGATGCAGATTTCACGGACCGGTTTCATGACAGTGCCCTCTGCTCTATGGGATCCTTTTGGTAACCCAAAAGTCTTCCCCAAACTATGGACGACACGGGCAGGTGGGGGGAGGGCATTCGACATGAGAGAGGATAGCCAGTGTTAAACGACAGTGTCTGAGTCGCTGGGTCCAAGTCTGGCTGGACTGTTCTGTCATAAGTAGGGCGTTGGGAGTGGGCATCAATGCAAGACACAAACACTGAACTACAAGGAACAGGACTAGGCCTGAGAAGGAAGCGAGGAAACTGGGGAAGAAAGGATGCTGGACGTGACACAGGCCCCGGGCAAGACACGGATTCCGGGCCTGGCTTAGTACTTGACAAGGATAGCCAAAACAGGGCATGGAACTGGGACCCAGGACCCTGGGCTTGAACACTGAGCCTGGGTCGACAGAGGGACAGGAATAATGAACACCGCGTATTCCTTGGAACATTCAAGGAACATTCCTTGGGTAAAGGAAGTAGTGCCAGGGCTCATCACACAGTAAACAGAGCCGGGACCCGTCCTTGGATACAGGACGTAGGGCCCGGACTAATTACACAGAACGCTGAGCACGACGAGACAGTTCCCAACGCTAGGTAGCGGCATATCGGCCGGACCTACCTAGCGAAGGCATGGGTACAGACATACAATTCAAAACAGGGCGAAGCTCCAGACACACGAAAGGCGAGACAAGGCTCCAGGCTAGGCGGGGCAATGCAAAGCTAGGCTAGGTTAGGCCTCAGGAGGAAGATGGAGGGAAGGGATACATTTAGGGGGTTTGGACAGGAACAATCCAGCAGCCGGAGGCTGAGTTTTGAAGCTATGTATGAGACCAGCCCCAACAGGTGTCAGCTGTCTCAACAGAGAGTGGGGAAACCCGGAAAACCTGGAATAAGGAAGCTAGACCAGACAGTGAACCGGAATGAGGTTTTCACGGACCGGACCATGACAGAAATCTCTGTTAATGCATTTGTGAAATGCCATCTGATTATGTGCTGATGAATATAGACCATGATTTTTCTGCATAATGAACCGACGACTACTTTAATGTAAAACACTTTAGAGCATCAACATTCTTACATTGTCAGTATTGCAAGTTGCAACACTGGTGCAAATTCTCACAGCAAACTTACAATGGAAATCGGTAGCTTATTTTAATTATCTGTCATCCCGTGTATAATCCTCTCACAGCCGGTGTAAAAAATGCCCTGCTCAGAGTGATGGCTGGTCCGCATTGTTGCAAAATTAAAGGGGCGTTGCTTCCTACCCCCGAGCAAAAGCAACCAGGCTGATTAAATTTCTCGGCTCTAAAATGCAGCAGTTAATTCCTCTCCATTAATACTGTCAGACCTGCTAAGTTCCTGCAAAATTTTATGTTTATTATGCTAGATTTCAGCTTCTCCAGAATCCTTTGTGTTTATGATTTACTGGGCTATTGGCACAGACAGAAAATATAGAGTATATGGAAGTTTTGATTTATCGAGGGACCTTAGGGTGTACACGGATAGTCTGCTGAAAAGACGAAACATCAGGATATTAGATAAGAGGGCCTTTATCCCCAGCGCCCTCTTGAATGTGTATTGACAAGTTTTGGGATGTGATGTTGCAGCTGTAGCTATTGGCTAGACAGTGCTTGGAGAGTTGCGTGCTCTTCTGGACATGACAAAATGAGAATGCACGTGGTAGAGATAGAAAGATTGCTGTATAAATACACCGGGGCATTACCTTGAAGGGGAGACTGCCGTGGCATGGAGGGATTGTATAGAAATGGGTTGTTCATTGTGGAATACAGCGGACTGGAGGATAACATGAGATTTGGGTAAACATTGTTTCAGACATTAATATACTGGATTCACACAGTCAATTTCCCAAGCCTGGGGAGCTAAAGCTAGAGGACATCAGTCTGAATTGAGAGAGGAAATATTTAAAGGAGAACTCTGCACGGCAGGGTTTTCACACAGAGAAGGTTAGATTTGGACAACATGCTTCCAGAATAACAGAATTCCAAAATAACAGTTGCATAAATATTTCGTTCCGAATGGTCGAGACAGAACTCTTCTGTGCAGTACACCGTGATTCAAGTTCTTCTTTTAGCTAAAGACCTGCAACAAAGTTTTCAGGCAGGTCAACAGGAAGTTGCAAATAGCAGAAAATAGAAATGCACGAACGAGCCTAATGATATCATGGAGAGCCTTTGGGGGTAAAGTTCGCATGTAGCTCAGAAAATCTATTTGCAGACTCGTTTATTTTTTGTGCTCGACGCTTAGGTTATAGACAGTAGCTGAAAGTTAAAATAAGTGACTTCGAATCCGCTTCCTTTCAACTAAAAGTTTCTCATGTTGTTCTGCAAGGTCCGTGTTTCGATTCTACGGCTTGAACATTCTGCAAAGGGAAAACTGTGAAGCGTCATCACAACATCAAATAAAATACAATTCTAACGTTTTAATCTTTGACTATATCAATTACAGAACCAGTTATACTTCAGCACAGTTGTAGAGAAATATTCATAACAATATCAATGTCAAGAAAATCATTTTGTTTAAACAATGGTCAAAGCGTGATGTGGCATCAATGTAGATTAATGAACAGTGACTTTACGGGCACATAATCTTGATTAGCCTGTCATGTGCGAATAGATGGAGAAGGATTGAGAATTATTTTCATCTAAATCAGAAAATAATGGAATCTAGTCGGAATTCTGTCAATGTCTTTCCACATAGATAGTAGAAAACTTACATCAAAATACAGGACATTCGGCCCACAAGGTTGTGCCGAACATGTCCCTACCTCAGAATTTACTAGGGTTCTCTATAGCCCTCTATTTTACTAAGCTCCATGTCCCTATCTAAGTAGCCTTTTAAAAGACCCTATCGTATCAGCCCATTCCACGCACTCACCACTCTCTGAGTAAAAAACATACCCCTGACATCTCCTCTGTACCTGCTCCCCAGCGCCTTAAACCTGTGTCCTTTTGTGGCAACCATTTCAACCCTGGGAAAAAGTCTGTGACTATTCACATGATCTATGCCTCTCATCATCTTGCACATCTCTATCAGGTCACTTCTCATCCTCCTTCGCTCCAAGGAGAAAAGGCCGAGTTTACTCAAACTATTCTCATAAGGCATGCTTCCCAATACAGGCAACATCCTTGTAAATCTCCTCTGCACCCTTTGTATGGCTAACACATTCATTCTGTAGTGAGCCAACCAGAACTGAGCACAGTACTCCAAGTGGGGTCTGACCAGGGTCTTGTATAGCTGCATTATTACCTCTCGGCTCTTAAATTCAAGTCCACGGTTGATGTCTGAAGATACCCTTAAAAACAGAAGTGACCTTCCTATGAGGAAAGTTTTTTTTATATTTGTGGGATGAATTGCAACGCCGAGGTAGATTCTAGACTGACTATTCTCTGTAAATGACTATGAAGTGTTGTCAAACTTCTACTGACATGTGCAGATCCCTGTGTGAAGACAGTATATGGTTTCCAATCAAAAATGTAAATCTAAATGAAAGGAAAATGTTCCTTTCAGACCAAGACAACATGAAAATTATACCCGAGAAATATAACATCACGCGCATTCAGGGCCCCAAACAGTCTGTCCTGGAGAGGCAACAGTTTCATTTCCGAAAATTTTATGTTTCTCTACTCTGTCCAGTACTTCCTACACGGCCTCCTCTACGTTGGAGCGACCCAATTTAACTTAGTGGACAACTTTTTCAACCATCTCCACTGCATCTACTAAAAGTGGAAATTCCGTTAGCCAGTCATTGCCCTTCCTCTCCCTATTCTCGTCGCGACATTTTGGTCATCGGCTTCTTCTTCTGCCACCATGAGGCTACACTTAGGGAGGAGGACTAACACCTCAGTTTCAGTCTAGGTAGCCTCCAACCTGATGGCATGAAGAACGATATCTGCTTTCATTATTTTTTCTCTCTCCCTTCTGTATTCTTCTCTTCCACACTCTGGCCTTCTACCTCTACTCCACACCTGCCTATATCCTTTCCTTGGTGCCCTCCCATGGTCTGCTTTCCTATCCAGCAAATTCCTTCTTCTGCAGTATGTTTTCATTTTATATCTATCAGCTCCCAATTTCTTTCTTCACCTCCACCACTCTGCTGGTTTTACCCATGAACTTCTAGTTAGACCTTCTTCCACAATCCCACGTTTATATCTATCATCTTGCTTTCCAATTCTGATGAAATGTCTTGGCCTAAAACATAGGCTGTTTATTCTCTTCCGTATAAGCTTCTTTTCCCGACTAAGTTTCTTTACAGTTTTGTGTGTGTTGTTCTGGATAGCCTGCAACGCTGCAAAATCTCCTCTGTTAGTGATGTGAATACTCTTTTATGAGCATTTGAAGATAATGTTTGACATAGGTGGAAAATGAGAAAACCGGAAACTGAAGTTTATGTGTTGGATCGGACGGAAGTAGCTGGAGAGAAGAGTAGGGAAGAAGGAGCATAGAGTAATAAGTCATGCTAGGTTCCCTTTGGTCTTAGGCCCAATTTTCAAAGTTTTGAATGATGAAATACAAGACCATAACTTTATTGCTTCTTTGTGTCACTTCTGTAGACCCTGTGTCCGTCTCCCGACTGAATTCAGCTGCCAAGAATCCATTTACGAGCTCTCCATTCTTTTTTGGCTCCATGCATAGATTATCATTCAGATCTTCCAGGGGACCATTTTTGTCCCTTGTAATCCTTTTGCTCTCAACATATCTTAACATACCAATCTAGCTGTTTTTCACACTTTGCCTCCGAACCCACCTCTACATTCTGGTACATTCAACTTTTACCAATCTCGTATTTGTTGAAAAACTTTCCCTAGACCCATTTAAAATATTTTCCATCACACCTTGAATTGATGTATTTTCATTTTCGATTAATCTATCCTGGGTAAAAGACTGTAACATAAGTCTGCTTGCTCCCCTCCTAGCTTTATATTCCTATATAAGGTCATCGCTCAACCACTTGTACTCAAAGAAGAATAACCCCAGCCTCTCACTACAGCTAAAATCTTGCTGTCCTGAAAACATATTCGTGAGTCCTTTTTGCCGTGTGTTAAGGACCGTCATGAGTTTTCTATAGCTGGGCTTTCAGTATTACACAGAATCCTCCTAGTGTTTCACCAACGATGTGTACAGTACAACAGGACATCCCAGACCTGCATTCATTGCCCCAACTGTTGGGTCAAGAGTGACAAACACTTTCTTTATCTTTCTTTCCTCCTCCATCGCCTCTTGCCTTTGGTCACTGTGTTCTACTTCAAACTCTGGGGCAATTTACTGTTTAATTCCAGCTTTATTTTAACTAACCAAAATGCAACATTTCGCCATTATCCAAGTTAAATTCTAACTGAACTTGAATAACCACTTTCCCAGTTCATTGTTTTGGTGAGCTTTTGATTTCTATTGTATCAGCAAATTTGTTGCCTCCCTGACGTTATTAATTATGTCAACAATATTTTCATCTTAAGTGTTCCAGACCTAGATGACAGAGAGTACTGAAACTTGAACTGCCCTTTTCAGTATATCAGCAACCGCAGGCCTTCATTCTCCACGATCACCGTCTGCCGTTATACTAAACCAATTCGGTGCTCTCATATTCAGTCGGTTGGTTAACATTGGTTCCCATATCATCTGGCTTTCTCGTCACCTTTTTCCTTCAGCAGTTATTTCCCTTTTCCTCGTTTTCCCAACAGTTTCTGCAGGGACAACTCTCACCTCTGTACTCCTCGGGCACTACGGACCATGGAAGCCGCTCTGTGTGGGTCAGTTTGTCATCAGTTGTCATGCAGTCACAGAGATATCCATGCTTAGGTCGTAATTGATCATAATATTCCTCTGCCAAGAAGTATGTGAAGAATAGGACCAATCAAGTGTGACAGTGCTAAAGTGTATATGGAAACAGAGGAGATAGTAGAGGTACATAATGCATAATTGGCATCAGTATTCACTACGGAAAAGGATCTTGGCGATTGTAGGGATGACTTACAGCGGACTGAAAAGCTTGAGCATGTAGATAACAAGAAAGAGGATGTGCTGGAGCTTTGAAAAAACATCAACAATAGAACCATAGACCCATAGAACACTAAAGCACAGTACAGGCCCTTCATCCCTCTATGCTGTGCCGACCCATACAATTGTTAAAAAAGTACTAAACTCATCTTACTCCAGAGCCCTTTATTTGTCTTTCATCCATGTGCCTGTGCAAGAGGTTCTTAAATACCCCTAATATTTTAGCCTCCACCACCATCCCTGGCAAGTCATTCCACGCACTCACAACTCTTCGTGTAAAATACTTACCGCTGATGTCTCCCCTAAAGTTCCCTTCCTTAATTTTGTACATATGCCCTCTTGTGTTTGCAATTGCTGCCTTGGGAAATAATTGAATAAGTGGGATAAGTCACCAGGACCGGACGAGATGTACCCCAGGCTACTGCGGGAGACAAGGGAGGAGATTGCTGAGCCTCTGGCGACAATCTTTGCATCATCAATGAGGAAGTTCCGGAAGATTGGATGGTTGCTGATGTTGTTCATGTATTCCAGAAAGGGAGTAGGGATAGCCCAGGAAATTATAGGCCAGTGAATCTTGCTTCAGTGGTTGATAAGTTGATGGACAAGATCCTGAGAGGCAGGATTTAATAACATTTAGAGAGGCATCATATGATTAGGAATGGTCAGCATGGCTCTGTCAGAGGCAGGTCGTGCCTTACAACCCTGATTGAATCTATTGAAGATGCGACTAAGCACATTGATGAAGGTCGAGCAAAGGATGTAATGTATATGGATTTCAGCAAGGCTTTTGACAAGGTACTCCATGCAAGGCTTATTGGAAAAGTAAGGAACCATGGGATGCAAGGGGACATTGCCTTGTGGATCAAAAACAGGTTTTCCCACAGAAGGACGGTTCATATTCTGCATAGAGTTCGGTGACCAGTGCTTTGCCTCAGTGATATGTTCTGGGACCTCAACTCTTCTTGAGTTTTATAAATGATCTGGATGAAGAAGTGGAGGGATGGATTAGTACATTTGCTGATGTCACAAAAGTTGGAGGTGTTGTGGATATTGTGGAGGGCTGTCAGTGGTTACAGCAGGACCTCACTATGATGCAAAATTGGCCTGAGAAGTGGCAGATTCAGGTCACCCCATGTAAGTGTGGGGTAGTTCATTTTTGTAAGTCAAATGTCATGACAGACTAGAGTATTAATGTTAAGACCCTTCGCAATATGGAGGATCAGAGGGATCTTGGGGTCCGAGTCCATAGGACACTCAAATCTGCTGCGCAGTTTGAATCTGTGGTTAAGAAAGCATACGGTGTAGTGGCCGTCAACAATCGTGGGAGTGAGTTTAAGAATCGAGAGGTAATGATGCAACTATATAGGACCCTGGTCAGATCCCACCTGGAGTACTGTGCTCAGATCGGTTCAGCTAACTGTGGGAATGATGTGGAAACCATAGAAAGGGTGCAGAGGAGATTTGCAATGATGCTGTCTGGATTGGGAGAATGCCTTATAAGAATAGGTTGAGTGAACTCGGCCTTTTTTCTTTGGAGCGACGGAGGATGAGAGGAGACCTGATAGACGTGTGCAAGATGATGTGAGGCATTGATCTTGTGGATCCTAGAGCTTAAATGGCTAGCACGAGAGGGCATAGTTTTAAGGTGCTTGGATGTAGGTACTGAGGAGATGTCAGGGATAGCTTTTTCCGCATGATGACTGCATGGAATAGGCTGCTGGCAGCGTCGATGGAGGCAGAAACGATAGGGTCTTTTAAGAGACTCCTGGACAGATATATAGAGCTCAGAAACGTAGAATTTTACGGGTAACCCTAGGTACTTTCTAGGGTAAGGATATGTTTGTCACAGCTTTGTGAGACGAAGGGTATGATGTAGGATTTTCTTTGTTTCTGCCTTTCTAATATACCCCACTCAGAAGCAAAAATTATAGCTGTTTCACCTACCAGTTCTCCGCTCTGACTTGCTTCTACAGAGGATGTTTTAATACCTAATTGATTTAAAAATATACAACACCTTAAATAATAGCGATAATGTTAGAAATTTTGAAGTTGCGTATTTGATTGCAATCGTGTTTCTTGCCGAAAAGTTGAAACTCTTGACAGCTATTCAAAAGAGTATTAGCGCACATTGTGGCCATGAAATGTGTTGTGCATGACCCTTCATGAATGTGGTGGATCTAGATTTTAATTGAAAGAGTAGAGTGGCGATAGCAGAACATCAGTCATGTTATATCTCAAAAGAACGAAACTATAGCAGTAAGAGTACTATTACTAGTGTAAAATCGCAGCAGGAAGTCACAACTGGAAAACCCCTGGTGACTGACTAAAGCAGGTACAAGGGATGATTGGATAACTTGAACGGGAATGTAAATTATGTTATTTATAATTATTATTGCCGAATGTATATCCGATAATGCCCTGGAAATACTTATTTTCTCATTATTATTTCTCTTTTCAACCTGTAGAGCTAATATTTTATTAGTTTATTCCTGTGTTCTTGATCATGTAAAAAAGAAGACACCGTGAAACATATATAAATATATAGAGAGGGTGAGACAGGAACGTAGAGTTTTTAAATGGGTAATTCAGGCTTGAACATATTGCAAGAGAAGCAGTATGACATGAGTTTTTACGTGATGAAGGGACTTCTGGAGCGAACAGGTCATCTTACATAGTGGTTCTTTACAATGCAACATTCAGGAAATGCCAGAAGAGGTCAGCAGGCCAGTCAACATCTGTGGAGAAAGGTTGTCGACGTTTCGGGGCAAGACCCCAGCATTTGCTGTGTGTTGCTTGGTGATCTAGCATCTACAGATAATCTGTTGTTTGTGTTTTGGTTCTTTACAATGAGTATATTTCATCTGGATTAAGATTTTTTTTTCTTTTTCCGTTGTCTTTGCAGATGGTTTGATAGCAGATTCGAAATGACTTCGTTTGTTTCCGAACTGTCACTCGAAAACTCTCTCAGCAGATCCAATTACCAAACAAGAAAAACTGAATTTTTTACTTTCACAGACATCACAAGATGCATTAATATAATATTAAAAGCATAATCCGAACCATATATGAGAAGCGACTAGATACTTGGTAAAAACAGGGGAGACAAACGAGCAGGTACAGATTAAGTAATAAAACAAAGACACTTGCAGAGAGAAATCCACTTTGAAGTGCAGAAGTAGCCAAAAGATTAGAACTGTGCAAATGAAGAAAAGAGCAGAGTATAAAAATGGATGCACTTAAATATCACTTATGAATATTTGAAACATAAATATTATTTAACTATAAAAGTGACAGATTTCTAAATTATGCTAGATCCTCTCCCACTTTCCTATACGGTTCAGATGCTTCGATTCTAACTGGTATGAAATTTAACGACATCAGTCTCGGATGTTTCTAATGAATACACTTGCCCGATATTAGCAGGTAGAAATTACAAAGATATACCAACCTCTCAGTGAAGAACCCTCTGGGTACCGACTTTGTCACGACAACGAATCTACCTCTGGCCGAAGGAAACTGCTACTTAATATTCTCAGCCGGATAGTTAGATCGTATTTTCAACTCATAAGCGTTTTGAACTACGTTACATAAAATTGTCTTTTACACACAATTTACAAAAGCAAAAAAAAATCTAATTATTTTACTCAAAGTTATTAAACACGCATTTCTTCAAGATCTCCCGTTTGTAATTTTTTTATCTAACAGATGGCTAAAGATTAAGGGCAAAGTGCACGAAGGAAAATGGTTGACATTCCAAAAACGTATGCAACGGTCAATTGGGTAGAGAGAGTAATGGAACTGAATGGCATAAGAGATATTATCACATCCATGTCATATGCTTTCTGCTGCATTTAGTGTAGAATTAAAAGTGATGGTGATTATAAAGAGATCTTCAGGTCACACCATTTATTGGTGAAAATTTCCAGTATTCTCAAAAAATTCTCAATCTGCGGGAAAATAGAGCTGGTTTGGACTAAGAGGGAAAAAATGGAATTGCACTGTACTCCAGAATACATATCTATGCCATTGCCACAGGTCGTTATTTCAGTAACTGTGCAGGAGTATATCTTTATATTATCTCAGCTTCTTCTGAAACCATTGCCAGAAAGCGATCAATTCCGTCATCCAAATCATTGATAATAACGTGAAAATAACTAGTTCCGGCACCATCCCCTGCGGAACACTACTAGACAACAAGAAAATCATAATCCTGTTTATATATGTAGAACTCCACACAGGGCCTAACATTTCTTCACATTTCCTCCTGGACAAAAGTAATGATTAAATCCACTTAATCGACTATGTACCTCGAGTTCTGCCGAAATACCTCTTTTGGCATCTTAGTTTTTATCATTTTTTAACAATTTATTGGAATGTTTGCTATGTAATAGACTATGAATAAATTCAAGACCTTCGTAAGAACGTAAGAAATAGGAACAGCTGTAGACCAGCTGACCCATCGAGACTTAAGATCATGGCTGATCTGACGAGGGACACATCTCCATCTACCTGCCTTTCCTCATAATGCTGAATTCACCTGCTGTGCAAAAATTTATCCAACCTTGCCTTAAGTACATTTATTGAGGTAGACTGCACAGCTTCATTGGGCAGAGATTTCCACAGATTCACTGCTCTTTGGGAAAAGCAGTTCCCCCTAATAATTATCTTAATGTTACTCCCCCGAATCTGAGGCGATATCCCTAGTTCTTTTCTCAAGTGGTAACCCTAGTCTCAAGTAGTCCCTGGTGTTAATCACGTTCCTGGCTCTATCTTATCTAACCCTTCTTATAGTTTTATGTTTCTATAAGAGTTCTTGTCATCCTTCTGCATTCCAATGAGTACAGTTCCAGGCGACTAAATCTCTCCTCATAGTTTAACGCTCTCATCTCTGGAATCAACCTGGTTCCACTGCCTGTACAATGCCTCCCGTATAATCCTTCCTCAAGTAAGAAGACCAGAACTGCACGCAGTACTCTGGATGCGGCCTCATCTGTACCCTACACTGCTGTAGCATAACCGCCTTGTTCTCAAATTCAATCCCTCCAGCAATGAAGGCCAGCATTCCATTTGCCTTCTTGATAGCCTGCTGTAACTGCACACGAAACTTTTGCGATTCATGCACAAACACTCCCAGCACTGAAGTATCCTGAAACCTTTTAACATTTAAATAATCTGATCTTCCAGTTTCCTTCCAAAGTAGATGACCGCACATTTACCCACAGTGTGCTCCATCTGCCAGTCTCTTGCCCACTCGCTGAAAATCTCTATATCTCTCTGCAGACTCTCCATACACTCTGCGCAATTTGTTTGTCCACTCAATTTAGTGTCATCAACAAACATACATACACCGCTCACCACTGACGGCCAACTACAGGAACACCTATGTATCCCAACTCTCTGCTTTTTATTTGCTAGCCAAGTCTCTATCCATGCTAATACATCACCCACAACTTTATGCATTGTTATCTTAGGAATACGTCTTTTATGTGGCACCTTGTCGAACGTCTTCTGTAAATCCAAGTATATAACGTCCATCTGTTCCCCTCCATCCAATGCAATTTGTTATATCATCAAAAAACTCAAGTGCGTTTGTCAAACAGGACCTGCCTTTGCTTCATACATGCTGTGTCTGCCTGATGTATCTAGTTCTCCTGAGATGCTTCCTTATTTCTTATTTGATGACTGCTACAAGCATTTTCCCAACTAAAAGTGTTAATTGACTGGGCTATAGTTACTTGCCTTTTGTATACATCTTTTAATGAACAGTGGCGAATGTCATTCGCCTTCTTGCAATCTGCTGGGAGATGCCTAGAGTCCAGAGAATTTTGGTAAATTATCACCAAAGCCCAACTATAACCTCTGCTATTTCTTTTAGTACCCTGAGATTTGTCTATCTTTTGATCCACAAAACTACTCAGAACTACCCCTTAAGTGATACCTATTGTATCGAGGTCCTCACCTCCCATTGCATCGATATTATCTCTCTTCGGCATCCCCTCCACCGTGAAACCCGACACAAAATAGTCATTCAAAGTTTCGGCCAATTGCACATTATCCAATATCAATTCCCCTTCTCGTCCTCCAAGGGACCTGCGTTTACTTTGGCCACCGCTTTATATAACTATAAAATGTTACTGTCCGTTTTAATATTTATACTGGTTTATTTTCATAATCTACCTTCCCTTTCTTCACTGTTTGCTTAGTGGTTCTTCGTTGCTTTTTCAGGTTTTCCCAGTCTTCCAGTTTCCCACTACTCGTGGCGACTTTGTACGCACGAGCTTTTAGTTTGACGCCTTCTTTTATTTCCTTTGTGATCCAAGGCTGGCAGTCCCCGACTTTACTGCCCTTCCTTTTAACTGGAATGTGAAAAACTCTCTTTGATGGCATTCCACTGTTCCTCAAACGTCCCACCATATAGCCTGTGTTCGCAGTCTGCCCTGTCCAGCTCTTCCCTCATCATTTTGTAGTTTCCCTTGATTAGGTATAACGTACTGGTTTTAGATAGAATTATTGAGCCCTATATTTGCATACGAAAGTCGTGCTGTGATAACTCCTTCCAAGTGGATCTCTAACTACAAGACTGGTAATTTTACTTGTCTCATTGTGCTGCGCTAGATCCAAGATAAAGTGTTCCCTTATAGGTTCAGCAACATGCTGTTGAAGAAAGACAGCATGTATTGATTCACGTAAGTCCTCCTCAAGACTGCCTCGAGCAACTTGATTTACCTAATCCTTGTGAAAGTTAAAGTCCACGATGCCTACTGTTCCATTTTTACATGTCTCAGATATTTCTCGGGTTATTGCCTGTGCCACTGTAATGTTATTATTCGGTGCCCTATAGACATTTCCCACCAATGATTTTTTTCCCTTTACTATTTCTCATTTCTAACCTGATGGACTCAACATTCTACCCCTGAGATCTTATATCGTCTCTCTCTATGCCCTGACCTCATCCTTAAGTTAGGGCGCTTCCCCACCTCCCCTACCTTCCTGCCGTATTATCTGATATCCTTGGATATTTAATCACCGATTCTCCCCATTCTACAACCACGTTTCTGTATTGGACACAAAATCATACTCTCATGTACTGATTTATGCCACAACTTCACTGACCTTGTTCCGGATACCAGGGGCATTCAGAAAAAGTGCACTTACACATATTGTGCCTTTAAAATCTAGTGACCTTTGACTCTTAGGCGCTTGATATTTCTGCATTCCACCCTCACTTTTCTCTTTTTTCATCTTTTTCTTTCACTTTATTTTTATCCACACATTTCTCTTTTACTTTATCCATACTTCTCCAATCTGCTGAACTATCCTCCATGCTACTTAGTTTAAAAACACTATCTACAACCTCAGTTAAGCGATTCGCCAGGATCCAGGTCCCTTCACCGTTCAGGTGCAGCCCGTCCGAATGGAACATCTGCCTTGTTCCTCAATACTGGGGCCAGTTTCCCATGAATTCAACCCCACTTCTCCCACACCAATTCTTGAGCTAAGCATTTAACTGTCTAATCTTCTTAACCCTCTGCCAATTTGTCCATGGTTCAGGTAGTAATCCACAGATTACCAATTTTTTTTTGTTTTGCTTTTTAAGTTAGTCCCTTGCTGCTCAAAATCCCTCAGCAAGATCTGTTTCCTCGCTCTACCTTTGTCGTTGACCTGCACGTTTCCCGGCAGGACATAAATAATGCAAAAACAGAACACACGCTAACATTTCCCCGTTGGAAAAAAAAATCAGATTTCACATTTTATTTCTCGTGTTTGTACAGCTCTCAAGGCATATTCTCATTCAGAGTGAAGTTTGTTTTAAATGCTTACGGTCTTACCTTTTTCAATAATATAGCTGAAACTGGCAGGAATTTTCAGTGTTTCGTGAGATAACAGGCAGGTCTAAACCATTTTGCCCTGAGTAGGTTGCGCATACTCCAAAATACTAGAAGCCTCAAAAAATCCCTCTGAAGTCTCATTTATTGACGTTTTTATGTTGGTAAGAATGTCCATATTATTCTTTCGCCAAAAGATGTCTATTTATTTCGGATAAAATGCTACAGTTTTACACATGAGTTTCCGGGATTTAGGTAATGTTTCTTCGACACGAATGATTTTCAGAGGAGTTGGCGGAGCTACAAAAGAATAAAACCGACGTAGAATATTTAGCTATTATTTGAAAGCACGCATGCTACGTCTCACGCTGCCACTCTCAATGTTACCACTGCGGTCGATTGAAATCGCCTGAATTTGTCATTTATTAATTGTTTCTTGCGGAAGGTAAACATGACAAAACGGGTGTGTTGGTACGTAGTAGACTTAGCGCGTGCTAGGGTTGAGTTTATTTCTTCATCAAACTGTCCATTTTTGTCCCTACCTTTGCTCTTGTAGGTCAATTTTGTACTCACGCAAAATGAGAGTCAGTGAATCTGCATAACTACACACACAAAATGCTGCTTGAACACAGCAGGTCAGGCAGCATCTATAGGGAGAAGACCGTTCGACGTTTTGGGCCGAGACCCTTCGTCAGCATAACTATGCTGGTTTCAATGGGGTCGGTATTATGGAGCAGCACACCGATCAAGCTGTGTTTCTCTCTGTGGAGGTTTTACGCATACGTCCCGTAATTGACATTAATGAAGTGGCTTTGTTTGATTTGCGCTTTCGATGGAAAGTGCATATATTCCTCTGTAAATTTACTGAATTGTTGATTACGGTGTTTCGTTATTCCTCGTTGCCTAAAAGTTCCACGACAATTTGGCAGAGTGAACGATGTTTATTAATTACTTATAAATATTTGTGGCTATACATTTAAGCAACTACAAGATTTAAATCGGCGAACTACCTCGAGATGTGGTAGTATAAAAGCAGGCTGAAGAACGGGCCGATATCATTTAACATCGACAACGCTTCGTTTTCAATTAGATGGCTTGTGATTTGCCATTCGACACAATTTGTTTACAGCTCCCAACATCGAAATTCGTCGTCTAAAATTTAGGTGGTTCAGTTCATCCACTGTTTGAAGCTTTTGATTGTTTAAAGTCCTTGGGGCTGGTTGAGGTATAGGTCAATGCGGGGACAAGGTGGGATGTTGTGTAGGAATATAGGTATAGCAAAGATATGGTTGGAAATATCAACGGTCCAGCTAATAAGCTGAGCAAATGTCAATCTCCAGAATCACATGGAAATAATAAATGGAACAATCCGAAGGATCTAAAATGATGTTTTATTTATAAAGGATGTAAAACAAATTAGTGGTATAAATTTTAAACCAGCAATACAATTTCACAATCTTTACGCAATCTTGGCTTTTCCTAAAATGCAAAGAGTTGAAAATTTTCGACTTCCAGCAATGAAGCCACTTACTTAACACAATAAGCTGAGAGCCACTTCCATTTCCGAATATTAGTTGTTGACTTTTCACTTGACAGTAATACCAGTCGAAGTCTGCGTATCTCACATTCAGGAGAGTAAATGTGCCGCTTGCCGTCTGGTTCTAAAAATTCTTTCTGACCCTCCTTGCACCACGAAACTCCAGCGGTATCTTGTAGCATTGGAAATTTGCAGAACATGGATTGAGTTCCACCGATTGAATCTTTTAAGGTGGGAATGAATTGTTCCACTTTGCCCGAAGTTCATTTCGAGGCTGACAAAGGATAAGTGAAAATTATGAAAACAATTGCATTCACTGTAGAAAGAATCAACAGGCAAAATAGGCAAAAAAAAAAATGGATATTTGCTATAGCTAAATTTGCTGCTGGTAACAAATGTATAATGTAATAACATATTTGTTTCGACGTCAGGGCACAAAAATTTAAGCCTTCTTGGCCTAAACGCGGCGAGAAGAGCAACGTACCAAACGTTTGTATCCACCAACATTGCCAATGAGAGTGGTCCGTCTGAAAGATAGAAATTCATGGAATATAATAATCAAGTGCTCATTATTGATTAATTATTTATAATGTTCAAGGCTCCGTGGACGCCTTGGGTTCAAGAAGTTCTGCAGATACCAGAAACCCGAAGGAAAGTCCACAAAGTGTCAGCGGAGCTCAGTGGGTCAGGCGGCATCAATGGTGAAAAACAAGCAGTCGATGTTTCGGGGTAAGATCCTTCTTCAGGACTGGAAAAGAATGGGGATGATGTCACAATAAGGAGATGGGGAGGGAAAGGTGTACAAACTGGCAGGTGATGTGGGGGGAGGTGATGTAAAGAGATGGCACTTGATAGGTGGATTTATATTCCGTCTCGATACCCTGCAACCTGCTGATCTGAACTTAGAATTCTCTAACTTTCAGTTATTTTTCCCGCGCACCTTTCATTGTTTTCTATTTCCCATTATGGGTCCCTTTTTATCCATTCTCTTCTCCTCACCTCGCTTTGCTGCGGCTCCAAATTCACTTTCTTCAATGCTCCATTGTTATCTCCTATCAGATTCCTTCTCATTCAGTCCTTTACCACTTCCACATATTGCCCGAAGGTCGATCCGAATTCGCCCAGGGCATTTCCTATGTACTAGTCCTTCCCGGTTCACTGCGTCTAAACGATATAAGCTGCAACCTGCTATTGATTCTTAACCCTTAAGTAATTCTAGTACAGCACCGGAAAATGCCTTTCGACCAATGATGTCTGTATCGATCATAATTCTATTTGATCGGACGTGTTCTACATCGCACTTTTTTGCCTCTTTATGGATATGTTTGAATGTCCTTTAACTGTTGTGATGAAATCAACACTCTCTTGTAGCACTGTGTAAAGTAGCTGCTTCGAAAACCTCATTTATTTTTTCCTCTCTTATTTCAAGGCATTGCCCTCTATTAACTACCGCTAATATGCATGAGTGACACTGGTGAAGAAAATGGCAAGATTAGAGTATCCCGGTTCACGATGATATTGAGACACAGTTTCGGAGAAAGGAGACCTGAATCATCTATAGGGAACGGGTTCAAGCAATTCCCGACAGGAGTATAAGATGTACTGTAGTACACCTAAGGGAAATCATGAGAGCACTAAGGTAGCATGATAAAACTTCTGAATATAAAGCATGAGGAAATGAGGAAATAATGACCGAGAAATCGAGATGACCGAGCTGTGAATTATTATATCCCATCACTGTGGTGAAAAGCAGGGAAGCTCAGAGATTAAGGGGAAAAAGCATAATGTTATTTTAACAGATACACATGAAAAAAATGGAGACGTGGGGGGGAACAGGGTGTTCACGGTGTAAGAACACAGTCCGTTGGCTGAACATACGGCACCTGATTAAGTGTATCTTTTGAAATTGTGAGAAGCTAGAGAAGAAATTGCAAGGCCTATTGCAAAGATATCAGCATCGTCATTAACCAGGTTTGTGCTACCGCAGCATTGGCAAATGTGCACTTATTTCAGAAGATCTGCAAGGAAATAGAGGAGATTTGAAGATGGCGATCCCAACATCGGTGCGTGGAAAGATATTGCAGTGGAACGGAGGAAGAGAATCTATCAAAATTTGGAAATGCAGACGTTGAATAGTGACAATAGCATGGATTTTTCATTTGGAATCTCATCTCACAAATTTGATTGAGTTGTTTTGAAGAGGTGATGAAGAAAATTTCTGAGTGCAGCAACTGGACTTGTCCGTCATTGACTTATTCAAGATCCCGTATGTCAGGCTTGCATAGAATGGTAGATGACATGGGAGCCAGGGACAGCCAGCCACCGCAACATAAGAATACAAAATAGGTTTGGTAGAGAGAGTCAGACGGTGACAGTGAAAATTTGATATCCAGAATGACCGCCTGCATCTAGCGGTGTAATAAACTGGTAGTTTCCAGTTCTAGTATTGTTTGCCATCTCCGAAATATTCAGATGAAAACATTTTTAACTTCGGAAATATCATTCATAATGGAACAAAATTGGTATATTCGAATAAAAATAACTGTGACGATAAACTGCGAAAGTAGGGCAAGCAAGTGCAGATAGAATATAACTCAGCCATTTGCGAACTTTTGTCCTTTCGTTTGTTAAACCAGGGCAGTAATTGCACAGTAGACTGCCCAGGGCGTTGAAGTAAAATAACGTGTCTGAGGGGTACATGCATTGATCTTTGAAAGCGACAACAGTGGTGAAGAAGGTGCCTGTCCCATTTATTTAACAGTTGTAGTACCGTGTACAACATCTGGGCCGTCATGTTCACTGTACAAGTCGTTGGTAAAACCGACTCAGAGTATTCTGAGCACTTCTGATCAGCCAGGTGAAGAAACGGCCCGACGGAGCTTCAAATACTGCTGGAGAGATTCGTAAATAGATTTGCAGGACAGCATGTTTTTCGCTGTAAGGCGAGTTTGGGTTTACTCGTCCCTCAAGCACAGGAGGTTCACTAGTGACGTAAGCGGGGGTATGGTTACAGTCTTTTTACTCAGAATAGCTGAATCAAAACTCAGAATTCATCGATTCAAGAAGAGAGACAAAACATTTAAATGGATCTGGGGCAAGTTTTCCAAAGCAAAGGAGTTTGATAACTCGAATAGAGTACTGGATGATTCTGTAGAGTTGTGTACAATTGTAACGTGTCAGGAGCATTTGGATTTGTACACAGGTGGAAGAAGTTTATTGTGATACGGTTCAAACGCAGGTAAATGGGTCTAGCCGGGTCGAAATCCTGTTGCAGTGCCATATGACGCCATGGATCCATTTGGGTGTGGTGAGCTGGTTCCTTGGATTGCTGGCGATAGTGGGGCGTTGTCAGAATAATATAGGGTTAATGTGTAGTTTATATAATTGACGTTTGATAGTAGGTATGGACAGGGTCGTGCGAATGTGCTCTGTGAACGGATAGCTTATTCCAGTAAGCCAGCAGAGTATTCTCCGATTTTTGTTTTCGTTTTGGAAGATTTGAGAAGATATGAATTTTACCAAAAAAAAATCATATGTTTAAAACGTTTTCGATTTGACAGTTGCACTTAACTCTGAAGGTTATTCGATTAATTTTCTCAAGAGGTGTTTCGGACACTTCAGGAAACCCCAGGAATTGTGCAATATCTGCCTATTACCATGTGTATGTCATGATCACATAAAATCTTTCCACAGCTATCAGGAAAGTTGTCATAGTTAAAAATTACCTACAGGCATATTGCAAGGATTGCAAATTCCACAGTACTTGGAGTATAATGTGAAAGGTGCTCCGTACAGTATGGAGAATCCAAGAATGGGAAACAAAATCACTCCCTTAATTTGCAACCATTCATCGGACAATGGACCAGAAGTCTTAGATCTGTTTCTCTTTCCCTGATGCTAGATGATCAACTGTTAATCTTCATTTTTCCTCTCCTTTTTGCGGACGTCCTTTTTTTAGTAAAACATTTGCTGCTGTTGTCCAGAAATCCCTGTGCTATACAACCAGATATTCAGCCACATGGTTTAGTGTTTCTTCATTCATATCTTTGAAAACACAGCGAGAAGATCGAGTCCAAGACCAAGATATCATGCTGCAGGCTCCTGCTACCCTTCTTTCAGCGGCAGCTGTGGAAGCAATTGTCCGTCAAGCACAGCGCGTTACCTTTAGCTGCCAGTGTTCCCATTTCCCTCTAATGTCAATTATTTTCTCAAACGACTGATTAATAAAACATTAATATCAGGTACGCAAAGATACTGCATATTCTGGAAATCCAGAGCAACACACACAAGGTGAACTCAGCAGATCAGGCCACATCTACGGAAGTGAATAAACGGTCAACGTTCCCTTCATTAGGACTGGAAAGAAAGTGGGAAAATTCTAGAATAAAAAGGCGGTGGTATGGAGAACGAATTAGAAGGTGATAGATGAAGTCAGGTTCAGGGGTTATGGGGGGAGGGGAAAAGAGGAGCGTGTGCGCTTGGGCGGTGGGATGAAGTAAGAAGCTGGGAGGTAAGAGGTTGAAAATGCGAAGAGCTGGATAATAAGGAATCTAGTAGGAGAGGAGAGCAGAATACGCGAGAAAGGGAAGGAAGTGGGACGGAAGTGGAAGTTGTAGGCAGGAAAGCAGTGGAGATAAGAGGTGCGATCAGAAGAGAGACGTGGGAGGGAAAAATACTTGAATGAAATGTCGATATTCATGTCGTCAGGTTGGAGGCTACCTAGACTGAATCCGAGGTGTTACTCGCCCACCCTGAGAATACCCTCATGAAGGCGTAAGATAAGGACATAAATCGCCATGTCGGAACGTGAATGGATAGGAATAAGAATAATTGGCCACTCGCAAATTCCGCATTTTGGGATGACTGGAGTTGCTTGAAAAAGTGGTCCCCAGTTTACGTCGAGTCTCAACAATGTAGATGAGGCCGCATTGGTTGCTCTGGCTACAGTAGACTGCCCTAGTGTTTCGCAGGTTGCTTCACTGTTTGCGGCCCTGAATGAAGGTGATAAAACTATAATTTTTAAGTTGTCTTCATTCCTTCTGGACTCACATCTTTTTTGATTCGAAACAAACTGATGTCTTCACTCATCTTAGTATAGGTTTGACAACACTTCAAAGTCATTTACATAGATATGTCACTCCAGAACCTAGCTCGGTTGTGAAATCAATTGCACAAATAATATCCTTTTATTCATAGAACGGCCACTTCTTTGTTTCACTGTACTATCTGACATCTATATCCGACCACATTTCATTATTTTCTGCCTTAAATGAAAACAAACCGCAATCATTCTCCAAATAGTTTCTCATGATGTTACCGTTCACGCTTAGAAGGCTGTCTGCAATCGCTACGCTTAAAGATTAAAACTTAAAACTTTGTTTTATTTAACATTGTAATGAAGCTTCTAATTACTCTCTTTCCAGAAGGCACACGCGATAGAATCGAATCACGGATATCGCAGAAAAAAACATTAGAAACATTCAATTGCGAGGAAGAGGCTTTGAAGTCACTTTTTTAAAAGAAAAAAATAATCCATTTCTGTAACCTAAACTTGTAGCTTTAAAAGAAGCTAATCGATTTCTGGGACAACTGTAAATTTTAACCACAAAGGCTTTCCATGATATCATCAGCGGGCCCGTTGGTGCATTTCTATTCCCTGATATTTGTAATCTCCTGTTAACCTGCACGAGGAGTTGGCTGTAGATCTTCAGCTGAAAGAAAACATTGAATCATGGAGTGCATCACGTCAGAAGACTGTTGCACCTGCTTCATCCATTCAGAACGAAAATATTTACGTAGCCGTTCTTACCAACTTCCAGCACGGTAGCACTTCCTCTAACAGCTTGTTCTATAACCCTACCGTCCTCTGTCCATTAGAAAAGCATGCTGTTGCCAGCTCCCCTTTAAGTATTTTTTTCTCTCTCAGTTCACAACTATGTATTCCATATTTGGATCCCCTGTATTGAGAAAACGGCTGTGAACATCGTTTATATTAATGACCGTAACAATTGTGTTTTTTTTTTCTAATTCATAAGGTAGCCTGTAGTCCAGAGTAAACAATCCATGTCTATCCAATCTCTCCGTGCCACTAAAGCATTCCATTCCAGGCAATGTCCCAGAGAATCTCTTTTGCACTCGTTCTAACTCTACTACGTGCTAACTGTGGACCAGAAGACCACACGACACTCAATGACCGGCCTATCCATTGTCTACTGGTACAACTTGATGTCCCAGCTCTTGTCAATATATTGCCAAGAGGACAAGGCTGCTAAACGCCTTCTTATCTGGATCCTGATGTGTCGTTGTTTCGTGCACCGTAACAACGTGCACCTTTGTGCATCAAAGCTTCTAATATCCCTCCACTATATCCTGTTAGTACTCCCGGCAGAGCAAATCAAAAGAGTTTCACAAGAGAAATCCAGAGCAGCAAACAGAAGATGCTGGAGCAACTCAGCCCGGACCAACAATTACTCCAAGCAGGAATTTTTGCCATGGCTTGTAAAAAGATTATGTACGGACTAGAGGTTAACTAACAATTATCTAACAAGTTCCATTCTGAGCTGACTGTTACAATTTCTAATAGCGTTGCAATTTGAAACACTGACAATATAATACGTTGAAGCACTAAAACGTTACACGGTAATGGTTATGGTACTTTTATTATTTGGAAAACATATGGCTTATATACACCAAGAATAAATTCCAGGGTATTTCATAATTATATTTACATAGATTTCAAAATTATATGAGCAACGTGTGCAGGAGTGCTTCAGCTACCACGCGGGGGCGCACCCACGGAAATTAGAGGGGTCATTAATATCAAGTATATACAGAGTACATAGATGGGAGGTTGGTTTCCTGACGAACTGAGATGTGTACATAACCATCTTTATTTTTGCTGTCTTAGGCAACCTCCCACTGTCAAAGTTTTGGGTATTAATAATAAGATATGACATTTGGCACTTTTACTTGAATGTAGAAATACAAACAGTATTTATGAGTAGTAAGATCGAAGGGATTTGAGATGCAAAGAGACCTGAGAGAACGAAGCCAATGAATGATTCGAGATGGGAAATCTACCCCAGCCACCCATCATTCTGACAGATCTCCAAGCAGCAAGTGGGCAGAAGGGGTCACAGGTAGGCCAGAAAACGAGGATGCAGATCAAGATAATCAGCCATAAGACTGTAACACCATAAGATATTGGAGCAGATTCTGGCTTTTTGACGATGAGGTCTGCTCCACCATTTCTTGCTCAGACCGGAAGACCATAAGGCTATAAGATACAGGAGCAGAAGTCGACTATTCGGCTCATCGAGTCTCCCCCTCCTTACAATCGTGGGCTGATGCAATTCTTCTAGTCACCCGCATTCCCTTGCCTTCTGTCCATACCCTTTGATGCCCCGGCTAATCATTAACCTCTCTATCTCTGCCATAGGTACACCTGATCACTAAGAATCCACAGCTGCTCGTGAGAACAAATTGCACAGATATAATACTCTCTGACTGAAGTAATTTCCCCGCATCTCAGTTCTAAATGGATGTCCTTCAATACTGAAATCATGCCCTCTTCTACCAGATTCCCCTAGCATGAGAAATAACATTGCCGTATCTGATCTGTTCAAGCCTTTTAACATTCGGAATGTTTCTGTGAGATCCCCCCTCATTCTCCTGAACACCAGGGAAAACAGCTCAAGGCCTCTGAGACGTTCCTCATGCGGTAAGCCTTTCATTCCTGGAATCATTCTTGTGAATAGTCCATGCAATGTCTCCAATGCCAATCTATCCTTTCTAAAACATGGAGTCCAAAATTGCACACAGTAGTCCGTCTTGTCTCACTAGTGCCTTACAGAGCCTCAACATCACATCCCTTCTCTTATATTCTATACCTCCAGAACTGAATACCAACATTGCGTGGTCCTTCTTCACAACCGAGTCAACCTGGCGGTTAACCTTTAGAGTATCTTGTGCTAAGACTCCCAAGTCCCTTTGCAAAGTCTGCATTTTGAATTATCTCACCATCTATATATTGCTCTGTCTGTTTAATTCTTCCCCAGAAGTGCATGACCATGTACTTTCCAACGTGGTATTTCATTTGCCCCTTCTTTGTCCATTCCCCTAAACTATCTAAGTCTCTCGGCAGACTCTCTTTTTCCTCAGCACTACCCACTCCTCCACCTATCTTTGTATCATCGGCAAATTTAGTCACAAATCTATTAATGTCATAGTCCAAATCATTGGCATGCGACATAAAAAGCAGCTGTCCCAACATGAACCCCTGCGGAGCTCCACTAGCAACCAGCAGCCGGCCAGAATAGGATCCCTTAATTCCCATTCTCTGATTTATACTGACCAGTTAATGCTCCATCTATGCTAATAAATTCCTGTAATTCCATGGGCTCTTATCTTGCTAAGCAGCGTCACGTGCGGTACCTTATCAAAGGCCTCTTGAAAACAAAGTACCCCACATCTACTGCGTCTATGCTACTTCAAAGAATTGCAGCTGGCTTGTCAGGCAGGGTTTTCCTTTCAGGATACTCTGAAATCTCATTCATAACAATCGATTCCTACAACTTCTCAACCACTGATGTCAGGCTCACAGATCAATAGTTTCCTTTCCGCTGTCTCCCACACTTTTTAAATACCGGAGTAACATTTACAATTTTCCAGACATCCATTACAATGCCAGAATCAATCGATTCTTGAAAGATCATTGTTTATGCCTCCACAATTTCTCCAGCAACTTCCGTCAGAACCTAAGGGTGCATTCTATCAGGTCCAAAAGATTTATCCACTTTCAGCCTTTTAAACTTCCCGGGCACCTCCTCCGTCGTAATTTGCACTGCATAGATTTCACTGCCATGTCACTCTTGAATGTCCGGTATTCTGCAGCCGTCTTCCACTGTGAAGACTGATGAAAAATACGCATGCAGTTCCTCTGCCATCTCTGCCTGTCCCATCACATTATCTCCAGCGTTATTTTGCATTGGTCCCATATCTACCCTCGACTCTCGTTTACCCTTTAAATACTAAAAAAAACTTATTGTATCTTCTTTGACATTAGTCACTAGATTCCTTTAATAATTCATCTCTTCATCCCTAATGACCTTCTTAATTTCCTTCTGCAAGTTTTCAAAAGCTTTCCAATCCACTATCTTCCCAGTAGCTCCGGTGTCCTTGCATGCCCTCTCTTTCGTTTTTGCTTTGGCTCTGGCTTCACCTGACAGCCACAGTGTTGTCCTTCGTCCATTTGAAAATTTCTTCTTATTCGGAATGTATCTTTCTTGCAGTTCCCTCATATTTTTTGCCAGAGACTCCTGCCATTGCTGCTCTGCTCTCCTTCCTGCAAGTGTCACTTTCCCGTCAACATCGACCATTTCCCCTCTCATGCCATTGTAACTTCCTTTCTTCCACTGAATTACTCACACATTGGATTCTATTTATTCTCTCTCAGATTTCAATGTGAAATCGAACATGTTGTGATCTCTGCTTCCTAGGACGTGAGGTAACAATCGTTCAGTCAAGGTTCAGCGATAAACACAACGTCATATTTGCCAATCTGTCATTTCATTCTTTATGTTGGGTGCACTCAAATATAACACTTTCAGTCCAGTATTTGTTGTTTTCTGGTTTAACTACATCACGCCTGTATGGCCCTGAAACTGATGCCAATGGCTGCGATTAAGACTCATCTCCTCCCTGTTTTTTTTTTCTCTCTATAAACTCTTCTGCACCCTGTCTTTCATTTATTTCTGTTCTCCGCTTCTTGGACCCTCCATCCCTCGAACACTCCGGTACCCAACCCCCCCCCCCCCCGCCGTCAAGTTAGTTTAACCTCTCCCTAACAGACGTATTAAATGTGCCCGCTAGGATATTGGTTTCAGATGCATCCGCCCTTTTTTTACAGGTCGTACCTCCCCGAGAAGAAGCCCCAATGATCCAGGAATCTGAAGCCCTGCCCCTACTGCAGTCTCTCAGCCATACATTAATACTCCTCATCATGCTATTTTTGCACTCGCTAGCGGTGGCACAGGGAGCGATAATAAGTTTAGTACCTTAGAAGTCCTTTTCAGCTTCTGACCTAACTCCCTGAATTCTCTCTTCAGGACCTTCTCTCTTTTTCTACCTTTGTCATTCGTATCAACGTGTACCAGGACTTCTGGCTGTTTATCCTCTCCCTTCAGAATACTCTGCACCCGATCCGACACCCCCCCCCCCCCGTACCCTGGCTCCTGGGAGTCAACGCACCATGCAGGTACCCCTATCAGTCTGACAGAACCTCCTGTCTGTTCCCCTCACTATGGAATACCCTTTGATTATTGCATTCCTCATCCTCCTCTTTCCTTTCGGTACCACGGAACCAGGGACTGTGCCACAGATCCAATAGCTGTGGTCGTCCTCTGTCAAATCATCCCCCTCAACCGGTTCCAAAACGAAATAACGATTGCTGAGGGGGGGCTGGTCACAGGGGTGTTCTACTCTCTGAGCTGTTCCCCTCGCTTCGCTGACCGTTACACGGTTACCTAACTCATGCAGTGTCGGGTGAGTAACTCCCTGTAGCTCCTCTCTTTCTCCTGTTCACTCTCCCCAATAAGCTGTAGATCATCGACCCGCAGCTTTAGATCCCTAACACGGTCTGTCAGGAGCTGTATCTCGGTGCACCTGGCGTAGATGTGGCCTTCTGGGAGAATGGATGATTCCCAGGATTCCCACATCTGACACTCAGAGCAAAATACTATCCCTACCTACATGCGCTCAACTCCTTAAAAACTGCAGCGAAAAACCAGAAACGAAGTCCACCTACCCACTGACCTCGCCGAAGCCTCAGTGAGCCAAAGCCTGTCGCTTCTACTCTCGCCACTGGCCTCCACCCGACAATGGCCGCTCCGCTTAACCAGGCTGTACTTTTATTTAGTTCGTCGAGCTCAGTTGCTACCGCTGATAGGCTCCGCACAATGGACTAACGCCCGCGAAGCTTTCCTTTAAAATAACTGAGTTATCAGTACCGTCTATAAGCAGGAATTTGTTACCGAAGGATTGAAAAGTGGCGAGTGGGCTTTCATTTAAAAAGGTCGCAAGTACAGGTGGCAAGCCAAATATCGGTGCTGGGAATGATACTGGAATGAAGGACTGAACCTATCAGAATTTGGAAAGGCGAGTAACATGCAAGTGAACGTAAGCATGGATTTCTCAAGGAGAATCGTCTCTCCCAAACTTGATTCAGTTGTTTTGAAGAGGCTCTGCAGAAAATTGCTGAGGGCCGGTAAGTAAACTATATCTTAATTGAATTTTGCACGATCCTGTAGAACAGTCTAGTATAGAATGCTGGACAACACAGGAGCCAGACTGAGCCAGACAACTGAGCACAAGAACACAAAATTGGTCTCATAGAGGAATCAAACGGTGATAGTGAAGATTTGAGACGGAGAGTAAAGGCCTGCAACTAGTGATGTACTGAAGAGGTAGTTTCTGGTTCCAGTATTGTTTGACATCTTTAAAATATTTAGTTAATAGTATTTTTAAGTTGTTAAGAATTTCAGGATGCTGTGGAATCAGTGAAAAAACCAGACAGTGAAAATTAACTAAGACAAGGAACTGGAAAAGTTGGCCTAGTAATTGCAGATAGAGTTTAACTGGGACATTTAAAAAGTGTTGCATTTTGGTTAGTTTAACTAGGGAGGGAATTGTGCAGTGGATTGTCATGGGCGTTGAGTCTCACGGTGACTGAGAGATGCAGGCACGCTGATCTGTAAAATTGTCGAAAGAGGTGGACAGGCTTGTAAAAAAGTTGTTTGTCACAACTAACTCAGTTCAGATTCAGAATCAGGTTTATCACCGGTATGTGTCGTGATGTTTGTGAACTTAGCAGTGACAGTTCAATTTATCCATAATGCAGATAAAGAAAAATAAATAAATAAAATAAATAGATTAATTAATCTATTAGAGTATATGTTTTTTAGATAGATTTAAAAACGTGCAAAAGCAAAAATAAAATGTATTTAAAAAGCAGTAGTATTCACAGGTTCAATGTCCATTTAGGAATCCGATCGTAGAGGGGAAGAAGCTGTTCCTGAATTGCTGAGCGTGTGCATTCAGGCTTCTGTACCTCCTACTTGATAGTAACAGTGAGAAAAGAGCATGCCCTGGGTGTTGCAGTTCTTCAATAATGGACGCTGCCTTTCTGAGAAACCGCTCCTTGAAGATGTGCTGTGTACTTTGTAGGCTTATACGCAAGATGGAGCCTAACTAAATTTACAACACTCTGCAGCTACTTTCGGTTCCGCGCAGTATCCCACCACTCCCCCACCCCCAAACCAGACAGTGACGCAGTTTGTAAGAATGCTCGCCATAGAACACTTACAAAAATTTTTGTGTGTGTTTGTTGACATACCACATCTCTTCAAAGACGTAATGAAGTAAAGTCGCTGCCTTGCCTTATTAACGGCTGCATCGATATATTGGGTCTGGGTTAGATCCTCAGAGAGCTTGATACCCAGGATCTCGAAACTGAACATTCTCTGCGCCTCTGATCCCTCTGTGAGGATTGGTGTTTATTCATAGAAACATACAAATATGGAAAATTGGTGCAGGAGTGGGCCATTCGGCCCCACGAGCCTGCACCGCCATTCAGTATGATAATGGCTGATCATCCAACTCAGAACCCTGTACCTGCTTTCTCTCCATACCCCTTGATCCCTTTAGCCACAAGGGCCATATCTAACTTCCTCTTAAATATAGCCAATGAACCGGCCTCAAATGTTTCCTGCGGCAGAGAATTCCACAGATTCACCACTCTCTGTGTGAAGAAAATTTTCCTCATCTCGGTTCTAAAAGGCTTCCCCTTTATCCTTAAACTGTAACCCCTCGTTCTGGACGTCCCCAACATCGGAAACAATCTTCCTGCATCTATCCTGTCCAATCCCTTTAGAATTTTATACGTTTCAATAAGATCCCCCCTCAATCTTCTGAATTCCAGCCAGTATAAGCCTAGTCGATCCAGTCTTTCTTCATATGAAAGTCCTGCCATCCCAGGAATCAACCTGGTGAATCTTCTTTGTACTCCCTCTATGGCAAGAATGTCTTTCCTCAGATTAGGGGACCAAAATTGCACACAATACTCTAAGTGCGGTCTCACCAAGGCCTTGTACAACTGCAGAATAACCTCCCTCCTCCTGTACTCAAATCCTTTTGCTATGAATGCCAAGATACCTTTTGCCTTTTTCACCACCTGCTGTACCTGCATGCCCACCTTCAGTGACTGGTGTACAATGACACCCAGGTCTCGTTGCACCTCCCCTTTTCCTAATCGGCTACAGTTCAGATAATTATTTGTTTTCCTGTTCTTGCAAACAAATTGGATAACCTCACATTTATCCACATTAAATTGCATCTACCATGAATTTGCTCACTCACCTAACCTATCCAAGTCACTCTGCATCCTCTTAGCATCCTCATCACAGCTAACACTGCTGCCCAGCTTCGTGTCATCCGCAAACTTGGAGATGCTGCATTTAATTCCCTTGTCTAAATCATTAATAAATATTGTAAACACCAGTGGTCCCAGGTTTGAGCCTTGCAGTACCCCACTAGTCACTGCCTGCCATTCTGAAAAACTCCCGTTTACTCCCACTCTTTGCTTCCTGTCTGCCAGCCAATTCTCGATCCACATCAATACCATACCCCCAATACCATGTGCATTGAATTTGCACACTAATCTCCTGTGTGGGACCTTGCCAAAACCCTTTTGAAAATCTAAATATACCGCATCCACTGGCTTTCCCCTATCCACCCTACTAGCTACATCTTCAAAAAATTCTATAAGAATCGTCAGACATGATTTTCCTTTCACAAATCCATGTTGACTTTGTCCGATGATTTCACCTCTTTCCAAATGTTCTGTTATCACATCTTTGATAACCGACTCTAGCATTTTCCCCACCACCGATGTCAGACTAACCGGTCTATAATTCCCCGGTTTTTCTCTCCCTCCTCTTTTTAAAAAGTGGGTTTACATTAGCCACCCTCTATTGCTCAAGAACTAATCCAGAATCTAAGGAGTTTTGAAAGGTTATCACTAAAGCATCCACTATTACTTGGGCTACTTCATTAAACACTCTGGGTTGCAGACCATCTGGCCCTAGTGATTTATCTGCCTTTAATACCTTCAACTTACCTAACACCATTTCCCGAATAACATGTATTTTCCTCAGTTCCTCCATCGCACTGCACCCTCGGTACCTTACTATTTCCGGAAGATTATTCATGTCCTCCTTAGTGAAGACAGAATCAAAGTACTTATTCAATTGGTCTGCCATGTCTTTGATCTCTATGATCAATTTACCTGTTTCTGACTGTAATGAACCTATATTTGTCGACCGATCTTTTTCTTTTCACATACCTATTAAAGCTTTTACAGTGAGTTTTTATGTTCCCTGCCAGCTTTCTCTCATAATCTTTTTTCCCTTTCCTAATTAAGCCCTTGTCCTCCTCTGCTAGTCTCTGAATTTCTCCCAGTCCTCAGGTGTGCCGTTTTTTCCTTTTTTTTTGCTGATTTATACGTTTCTTCGTTGGACTTGATACTATCCCTAATTTTCCTTGTCAGTCACAGGTGCACTACCTTCCCTGGTTTATTCTTTAGCCAAATTGGGATGAATAATTGTTGTAGTTCATCCATGTCATCTTTAAATGCTTTCATTGCATATCCACCGTCAACCCTTTAAGTATCATTTGCCAGTCTATCTTAGCTAATTCACGTCTCATACCTTCAAAGTTACCCTTCTTTAAGTTCAGAACCTTTGTTTCTGAATTAACTATTTCACTCTCCATTTTAATGGAGAATTCCACCATATTATGGCCACTCTTACCCCAGGGGCCTCGCAAGACGAGATTGCTAACTCACCCTTCCTCATTGCTCAATACCCAATCTAGAATGGCCTGCTCTCTAGTTGGTTCCTCGACATGTTGGTTCAGAAAACCATCCTGCATACATTCCAAGAAATCCTCTTCCTCAGTGCCCTTACCAATTTGGGTCTCCCAATCTATATGTAGATTGAAGTCACCCATTATAACTACTGTTCCTTCATTGCACGCATTTCTAATTTCCTGCTTAATGCCATCCCCAACCTCACTACTACTGTTAGGTGGCCTGTACACAACCCCCTCCAGCGCTTTCTGCCCTTTAGTGTTCTGTAGCTCTACCCATATCGATTCCACATCCTCCAGGCTAATGTCCTTCCTTTCTATTGGGTTCATCTCCTCTCTAACCAGCAATGCTTTTCTTTCCTGTTTATCCCTCCTGAATATTGAATATCCCTAGATGGTGATCTCCCATCCTTTGACACCCTGGAGCCATGTCTCTGTGATCCTAACTATATCATATTCATTAATAACTATCTGTACATTCAGTTCATCCAGCTTGTTACGACTGCTCCTCGCATTGACACACAAAGCCTTCAGGTTTATTTCTGCAACATTCTTAGCCCTGATACAATTATGTTGAACAGTGGCCCTTTTTGCTTTTTGCCCTGTATTTGCCTGCCTGTCGGTTTTACTTTTCACCTTGCTACATTTTGCTTCTACCCTCAGTTACACCCCTCTGTCTCTCTGCACTTGTTCCCATACCCCTCCACTTTAGGTTAAATCCTCCTGAACAGCAGTAGCAAACGCTCCCCCTAGAACATTGGTTTCAGTCCAGCCCAGGTGCAGACCATCCTGTTTATACCGGTCCCACCTCTCCCAGAACTGGTTCCAATGCCCCAGAAATTTGAATCCCTTCACTTTGCAGCATTTTTCAAGCCACGTGTTCATCTGAAATATCCTGCTATTTCTACTCTGACGAGCACGTGGCACTGGTAGTAATCCAGAGATTATTACATTTGTGGTCCCACTTTTTAGTTTATCTCCTAACTCCCTAAATTCACCTTGTAGGACCTATGTCGTTGGTACCTATGTGCACCACGACCACTGGCTGTTCACCCTCCCATTGTAGAATGTCCTGTAGCCGCTTAGAGACATCCTTGACCCTTGCACCAGGGAGGCAACATAACATCCTGGAGTCTCGTTTGCGACCGTAGAAACGCCTATCTATTCCCCTTACAATCGAATCCCCTATCACTATAGCTCTCTCATTCCTTTTCCTTCCCTCCTGTGTCGCAAAGCCACCCATGGTGAAATGAACTCGGCTGCTGCTGCCTTCCCTTGATGAGACATCTCCCCCAACAGTATCCAAAACAGTATATCTGTTTAGGAGGGAGATGACCTCCCAGGACTCCTGCACTACCTGCCAACTTCTACGCTGTCTAGTGCCCTCCTCTCTTTCTGCCTGTGTAGCCTTTACCTGCGGTGTGGCCAATTCACTGAACGTGCTATTCACGACTTTCTGAGCATCGCGGATGCTCCAGTATGAATCCAATCGCAGCTCCAGACGCACAATGCCGTCTGCCGGAAGTTGTAGCTGGACATATTTCCTGCACATATAGTCGTTAGGGACACTGGGAGTATCCCTGATTTCCCAGAATGAACAAACAACGGGGGCCGATCTCAGCTGCCATGACCTACCCAATACTTGCCTCAACTTTTGAAACTTTCTCTTTTGAAAGGAACTTACCCGGCCTTACCTCACTTGGAGTGAAGCTCGTCCTCAACCTCTGCTCGCCGAAGCCTCTCAGGACAAAGCATTCCTACTCTGTCTCCCTCTACTCCATCGCCCGCTACGAAGTCGCCCGTTCCGTCTACTGTTCTCTTTAAGTACTCCCGCTGCCTCACTGTCCTACCTACACGCGCTTGCGCAGTCGTGCCCCCGTTCAACTGCCGAAGAAAATGGCCTACTTCCACAAACTGTTCTATTTAAATACTCCCGTTGCCTCACCGTCGCACTTACACGCGCTTGGGCAGTCGGGCAGGGTATTCCTTCTTTTTATCCTTCCTGAAGCTCACAAGGATCTCCTTCGTCTGACTGACGTTGACTGCAAGTTGTGGAAATACGTACAGGACCTTGGACGTCATGCTCAACTGTACAAATCGTTGCTGCAACATGGTATTGTGCATTCATTGGTGAAAGGTAAGCTGTGCATTTTGATCGCCAACAACAGAAGAGATGCTATGAAGCTTAAGATAGTGCAGAAAAGATTGTTAAGTCTGTTAGTAGGACATCGCGCTTTTAACTGTAGGAACAGACTGGGGCTATTCGTCCCCAGAGCACAGGTGGTTGCGAGGTGACCATGTATATGTACTGTCGGGGGGGGGGAGGGAGAGGGAGAGGGGAGGGGGGGAGGGGGAGAGGGGGAGGGGAGGGGGAAGGGAGGGGGAGGGGGAGTGGGATGGGGAGGGGGAGAGGGAGCGGGAGAGGGAGAAGGAGAGGGAGAGGGAGAGGGAGAGGGAGATTCCAGTAAATAAGTATAGAGTAGGACCTCACCTATGTAATAAATTAATGAATTTCAGTGGAAAAAAAAACCTTCCTGGAGTTTAGAATTCCAACGTATGCTCTCCTACTAGAGGGGAATAATGGGAATCACATTCGAGGAGAAAACGAAGTTCAGAGTACTTATAACAAAGTAAAAAATATATTTAGCTGTTGGGGTGAAAAATTGGGAAGCTTCAAATTTATCCAAAAAAAAAACAAACCCCGAATCACCCGTTGAAATGGATTCCGATTTGACAGTCCGAGTTAACACTGAAGACAATTAAACCAATGTTCTCTAAGATTCGGAACAGACTATTGATTTAAGCCTATTAATTATGTAATATTATTCATGTGCATGGTTTTCGCACGTGTGATCTTTCCCCAGCTATCGGGATCTTTGACATAGTTAAAAGAGTATTTTTTTTTTACACACTCATCTTGCAATTACTGCAAATTCCATAATGCTTTCAGTTATAACGTGAAAGGTTCCGGGAGAATCAAGGGGAAGAAACAGAGTTAAAGCCTTAGATTTATAACCTTTCCTCGGGTTACCATTCATAAATCTCTGTTCTGTTACTCTCTCCATCAAAATTCAGACACAAAAGTGTTGTCACGAGAACGCGTTGAGAAATTCGAACATCGTCCGATTTCCCTCGGTTGAACCTTGATATAAGTGTGCAAGAATAGATTTTCAAATGGCGGGTTTTCATTGTCAAAAAAAATTCTCGCCGAAGGTAGCGAATCTCTGGGTTTATTTATCATCCTGTAAGGTATGTAGGGCAAATCTGTTCGGAAACGTTCAAGGGGAAGTAAGTTTTTTTTTCTTGGAATCATTGGGTCTATGTAGTAGACCGGAAGAGGAGACTCCTACTGACCATTATCCTCTTGAATGGCCGGCCAGTAGACAGGGCCGGAATGGTTTATTGCTGTTATTTTCTTAATTTATTTCTTTGTTTTTATTTTTATAACAACAGCCTCTAATGAATCGAAGAACGTGAAAGATCAAAATGATCATTTATCTTCCCAATTGTTACATGTGATATGGATCATCAACCTTTGATGGATGGAAGAAACGAAACGTAGCGATGCTCTGGCCTACTCTCATTGATAATGAACTGCAATTGGCTTCACAGCTTCTTTGATGTATTTACATCTGCGTACAATGTATGTTTGCTTTGATGTTTGGATGCCTGTGTGTAACTCGAATCGGAAATCTGCAAAGCGGCATAAGTCAGTTTGTCAGCTCCATTTCCTTTAGTCTGTGAAAGTAATGCAAAATCAGCGGTTAGTCGAGCATTTAGTGACTGACTGAATCACACGATTATAAGATAAGTTATAGAGGTACTCATAAGTAATGAACTTTAGTTGCTTACGCTTTATACACAATTATTTCAACGCTGTTTCAAGATTTCCCTTAATTATTTATATATTAGCGATTCTTTCCATAATTAAAAGGAACTTTAACAAAAGCAATTTACGAGATTAGAGGAATCCTTGAAGTAGCAATTATGGTACAAAATAATTGGCTAAGTTATAATACAATAGTATTTTCTGTCAAATGTGTCTGATAACCGCATTCTGTTTCGTTTATGGAGCTCACAGGTGTTTGCTCAGCCACACCTGCCAACACAGTTCCAAATGCACATGAACATTGTTGTCAGCGGACAGCTCATAACTGATAGAATGAACATTGCCACTTTGTTTAGTCTGGCTCTCTGATTACAGTTCTTTCACAATTTGGTATTTCCGGTAGTTCAATTTTCCTCGGTTATTATCAGACACTCGCGTTTATTATGGAGCTGATAATGGGCGTTGGGAAGGATGTCATTCCTAGTTTTGTGCTGCTTGGCTTTTCCTCACGTGCAAACTACATGTGAAAGTTAATTCGTAAAAGCAAGGAACAAGTAATCTCTCTAGATTCTGCAGATACTGGAAATCCTGAAGAATTCAAGCAAAATATTGAAGGAATTCATTTGGTAAGGCAACATGCAAGGAGGTAAATAAACTGTCGATTGTTTCTGGCAGAGAGGCTTTAACAGGACTGGAAATGAGGGAATATAAAGGTGTGGAGGGGGTGCGGAAAAAGTAGCAGGTGACAGGAGAAACCAGGTGAGTGCGAAGGTATGTGCATGACTGGGATGGGAATGACTTAAGAAGCTGAGAAGTGTCGGGTGGAAAAGGTAAAAGGTGTCTGAAGGAGTCAGATACAGGAGAACAGTGGACCCTGCAAAGTGGAAGAAGGAGGAGAACGTGGTTGGAGGGCAGCCTGGTGGGCAGATGACGAGGAGAAAAGGTGAAACGGAGAATGGAACAAAGAAAGAATGGAATGATGGAGAAATTCCCAAAAGTTAGAGAAATCTACATTAATGTCTTCGGGTTGGAGTCTCCACAGATGGAAGAAAATATTATGCTAGTACCAGAACGTTAAACTGTTTCACTGAAAGGGGATTAGCTATGACGCACTTTATATTTTGTTACAGTGTCAATGGTATCCTCAAGTTTGTAAAATTATCTTTCTATTGGATGATTATATATGTGAAACCTCTGCGGTACTCCGGTTTCCTCCCATGACTTACAGGTTAGGAGGTCAATTAGTCACGTCGGTGTGACTGAGCGGCAGTAGCTAGTTGTACCGGAAGGGCCGATTACCGTGATATATCTCTAATACAAATCTATATCACATTCACGCTAATCTCTCTGCTTTACCTGGGAATTGATAACGCGCTCTTCCTGTTGTTGATCTTTGCGAACTGGTTTGCTCTCACTCTGGTTTAGTGAGGCATAGACAGTGGTATGCTCAATCGGTGCTAGTTCATCCTGTTTGAAAAAAAATATTACATACACCTAACTGATACAGAGCTCAGTGATCATAAACTAAATTAGACTTGCCAAATCTAAACACTGAGGATAAAAAAAAAATGTTGGCATCACATTTTGTCTGCACACAATGATACTGTCCTTACATCATACGGGAGGTGGGATCTCGACGGTTTCAGGCTGGAAGTCGCTATGTTTAGACTTTCAAATCACCGCTTATAGCAGTCCTAGGAATTGGATGGGTTTCTCAGTTCTAACCATCTGTTTTTTCATCTCTTAAATCGCTCTAAATTCTGTGCATGGGCACAGGCCCATGTTCTATCTTTTACGCATGCGTCGAATTATCGTAATGCTTGCCCTGATCAGAATTTGCCCCTGCGCTGCAAACTGAAATTGTGACTCATACCACTCACATTAATTAAGTTGAGGATATTGGAGCCAATGGCATGTCCCGATGCCAAGTCTCGCTTAAATCAAGCTGGAAACAGTGGAGCGGCATTCTGGTCCTCTGTTGATTTTATTGGTTTTGCTTGTAAATCACTTAAATTACGATCGAAGTAAGAAGAACCAATGGACGTAGTAAATGATAAAAATGTCATTTGTTCTGCTGAAGTAATGGCATAACATTCCAGAGTAATAAAGTAATAGTAAAATATTATCATGAATGCTTCATCTTCAACTTGGATATTACTCTAAGAAGTAGCCCTACATTTCCGGAAGTGTTAAGAACACGTAGACTTTTTATCATAATGAAATCAGTGATGTATGTATAACTACTATAGCTTAGTTCCTGCAGTCGCTCAATTTGCACCTAACGTCGTCACGTAAAATTAAAACTAAATGCGTTAAACTGGGGAATGTGATTAATGAAACACAAGAATACAAAGGCTATCATGAGTATGAATCCAGGCAGCAAAAAAAAAATAAATAGTACCATTGAAGTGCTGGAAACATGAAGTAAAACAGAGAAATAGAACACCCGAGATTTTAGTAGATCAGGAGCCACCAGTTAAAGGGATAGAGTTAGCGTTCACGTTGCAATCTGCGAAAGGGTCTTAAATCTGGAATGTCAACTGGTTCTCTTTCCAGAATCGGTCAGTAGCTACAGATTGTCTTCTTCTTTGACTCCAAATGGGAGACAACAATACTTTTATACGTTTTAGGCTTTGCTTCCCACATTGAGGATAATACTCATTCAGCGTACCATCGTGGACCAGAAGGTGCCATGTGGAATTTCTTTTAACACATGGTTATCATTGTTCACGACAAACTACAAGGTTTTGTTGCAAGTATATTCGATTCCATTGCAGGTTATGCACTGCTGTGTGGATCTTTTCTGCGGATCGGGGTTAAAACAGCATTTAATATTGCAAAGACCATTTCAACAATACAAGATTTTATTACATTTTTAGCTTGCTTACTGTCCGTCAGATCATATGTAACACACATTACGAATTAACTCTTGCACGTACTGCACTTTCCCATTGTCCAGTCCAATGCGATTTTCATGAACTAGTATTTAGTGGTTTCCACAGTTTCAGATGCGTGTTGAATTATTCGTCAAAACAACTGACTTTCCAATGTTAAATATTACCGTTCCCCTTCCAATTCAACCTGCTATGCACCGGTGAGGAATCTTGAATGGATACAGGAAGCAGATGAAACGGAACCATTCAAATAAAACTTGGATATGTACTTGAAAATAAAGATTTGACGGGGAAAATAGTTTTATTTTCCCTACTACGCTCCAAAGTGTTGTGGAATAAAATAAATTCTTGATATCTTTGCTATGCGAATATCCCGCTCTGAAACAAGACGAGTCGGTTAACCTACCTGGTGTACATTCTGACATCCGTCCAAAGGATTTGCGTAACCCCCTTCAGAAAAGAAATCAAAAAGAAATCATTTGGATTATAAACATGGTATATTATTCATTTGATACCAATCGAATGAATCATGTAAGTGGAACAGCTGAAGTTACGGATCTTTCAGAAAGTATTTGTTGGTAACAGTCGTGCAAATATACTGTGTTCTGCATTAACCTGCTGCTATGCTCAAAAAACTTTGAATTTCAAAGAGGCTGTCAAGTGATAATAGCATAACTGCGGCGGTACCGTATTTAAGTATGGCAACCAAGATGGAAGTTAAAACAATGAGACGTATATAAGTTGGTCAATGTTATTTACACAACCAGAGGGAGTTTAGATCTACGCCAAATCGTTTACGTTTCAAAATACGGATCTGCCATTGTATAAAAAAAATACATTTGAAGAACTCAAAATGGATGTAACGGCATTCGGAAATGTGATATGAAATACTTCCAGTGGACTGGAGAAATAGTTGAACTTTAACATCAAGCATGTATTTTGCCAGAATATTATTACTGAAATCCGGCTTCAAAAATCGGGATCCATGTCCCATCATTCTGTAAATGTCATTTACTGTTTTGAAGTTAAAAGTCGTTAACGCTTCTATTTTGTACGAATAGAGGTGATGTTTCTCAGCGATCAGTGTTCTTACCGTGCGATCTCTTTAACTTGAGTTTCAGCAAAACTATTATCAGAATTAAAATTGCCAATCCGCCCACTGCACATGCGAGAATCAGTCTGGTATCAACGCCTTGAAAAATAAACCACGAAGCATTTATACTTCGAAAAACAAATCCACACATGAGAAGCAACAGTGCAAACTATTATATAGGGTCCTTTGAAACCTCACTACACACTGATAGGAAAATGGCAGAATATACAATATTGAACGAAGAAATCTGGTTTTTAGTTTCTCCAGACACATTCCAGCTATTTACTAAGACGAAGAATAGGCACCACTGCTTTTTCCTACACTTTGCTTGACAATAGATATCAGCACACCGAATGAACGTGTAATCATCTAACCTAATACAATTCTGATCTCGATTCAACCTTTTAAGTCATGTCTGTCAAGCATGTTCTTTAGAACGATCAACACCCTATAGATAACTTGTAGACTCGCCAAAGGAGTCCCGGTGCAGCAACAATGCTGAGATTACTCGCTAACTTCAAGAGTTTAGATGACTGTACCCTCTATGCCTCCTGAATGTGTATCGAGCATATTAAACGTATATTCCCACTGTTATGCTTTCCACAGCTTAACGAGTGACAAACCCGAATTAATGGAAAATTGCATAATGAAAACATAGATAAACACGAGTCAGCCATTTGAACTGCGTTGTCCACTATTATTGGAAGGTAAGTACGCAAAGACTGAGTTTGGTCAAAGTCTGTTCACAGTTCCGCACCCTATGCATTCGTTCCAGTTGGCAAACATGTGTCACTCCTCAGTGTTCAGGAATTCCTAGCTTGATGCTGATTTTGCCCCATGTCCACATTTTCCCGGTAAAACTTCGTTAATTAAATACACCTTCACTCACCAGCAGATAGTTTCCTCCTTTGTTATAAACTATGCGATTTAGAATTTTAAGTTTTGCTTTGTCTCATCTTTGACAAATGTCTGTAGGTTTGTTATCTTACACGTACTACACGAAATCAATTTCTTAATTCATTCTACATGATTTAAGCTGAGGGTATAAGACATTTGTTTTTAAACACCATTCACATTGAATATTCACTGCAATCAGGTAATCTGAAAATGTCGTCCTGCTTCCGTGTTTGGCTAGCTATTTTGTGTTTGGTCTTAAAGAGTTTTGATCGACACATCTATATCATTTGGAAACGTTTCCATCTTGCCGGGAGTGCTAGAAATCCTGAACATGTTGAATATTCACAGTAACACACAAAATGCTGAAGGTGCGCAGCAGATCAGGAGAGCAATAAAATAACGACATTTCGGTCCGATTCCTTACATCAGGACGTAATCAAGACACCTTCTTACCTTGCTCCGGGATGTAGACGCAACTGACGGGCACCGTGAGGGAGACATGCGACACCAGGCAGGTGTAAACATCTTTTCCCCAAGCTGACTGATCAATTTTCAGTGAACTGTAAGCCTCGTATGAACCTTCCGCTGTCTGGCTTATCTTTGTTTCTATTCCAGTGCGAATTTGCAAGTTATTTTTTAGCCAGACGAATTTTAATTCCTTCGGATAGAAGGCAGCTGTTTTACAGAGGAACTGCCGAGGAGACGAAAACTCTCCAATAAGAACGATTTCCAATGGAGTTGGGGGAGCTTGAATAAAAATACAGTTATATTGGGTGTTTACCATTGATTTAGTTAAAGTAGATTCCTTGATCTTCCCGCCAATTATGATGACATGTCACTATCAAATTAGTTACCCGCCATAGGTTACCGTATTTTATAAATTATTTTAAGTTCAAGTTCAAGTTCATAGTTATTAAAACAGACAGATGTACATGGCTAAATGAAACATACTTCTTCTGCGATCAGCTGCAAAATACAGCCCATGTATTCATACAGAGCACGTGCAGTCACCATCCAGCACATACAGTGCAAAATAAACAAAGTAAAATCGGGTCACAATACAGAATCAGATCAAAGAAAGAATTCGAAGAAGACACCGAGAAGGCGAATCTAAGGGGTACAATATGAGGATGACATTCTGCTTTGAATGTGACACTAAGGGACATTGAGGATGGACCCGGATGCAGGACGCAGGCACTGAAGTACTAGGGCAGGACAGGAACAACTAAAGGATAGAACAAGATAGGGAGACCGTGGCCTTCTTGAGGCACGAGGCATTCAAAGGTGATCCTGTGGTTCAGCGATTGGAGTTTATGGCGAGGCAGGCCACTGGAGTTCATGGCGAGGCAGGACCCTGGAGTTCATGGCGGGGCAGGACCCTGGAGTTCATGGCGGGGCAGGACCCTGGAGTTCATGGCGGGGCAGGACCCTGGAGTTCATGGCGAGGCAGGACCCTGGAGTTCATGGCGAGGCAGGACCCTGGAGTTCATGGCGAGGCAGGACCCTGGAGTTCATGGCGAGACATGACCCTGGAGTTCATGGCGAGACAGGACCCTGGAGTTCATGGCGAGACATGACCCTGGAGTTCATGGCGAGACAGGACCCTGGAGTTCATGGCGAGACAGGACCCTGGCTAGGATAGAGGATGGGTCTATGAGACAAGGAATGCTGGGAGGATAGCCCCCTGGGCGGACAGCATAACTCCTGGGCCAGACTCGGCCTCCCAGGCAGGAACACAGGGACTTGGGCAGGTCGCTGGGCACATGGGCAGGTGCGGAGCACAACCCATCAGAAGAGAAGGGTAGGAAAGATTCAGAATCTACCACCGGGCAAAGGCAGTCCGGCCTGCTTACCAGATGGAGGCAAGAGATCGGAAGGGAGCTCGCTCCAGCGTGACTACGAGAACGGACTTACAGAACTAGTTGATTAACCGTGGGTACTCCAAGCCGGGACGAACAGAACGAAACCGTGCGAACAGGCAAGCATGACAAACATAGCGCACGGGTCGGAACGGGTTAATCAGGGCGACCAGCGCTACCAGGACGACCAGGTCGAAATAGGATAAATAGGGCAACCAGCGTAAACAGGACGAACTAGGTCGAAACGGGATAGACAGGCGAACAGCCAACAGCGTGAAGAACAGGACGGAACAGCGGGAACAGCGGGAACAGCGGGAACAGCGGGAACAGCGGGAACAGCGGGAACAGCGGGAACAGCGGGAACAGCGGGAACAGCGGGAACAGCGGGAACAGCGCGTACAAGGCAAACCGGCGAACAGGACAAAACAGAACGACCCCGCAACTAAACTCAGTTCCTTAGCCCCTTATATACATCTGCCAGCCGATAGGCATCAGGTGCGCCTCCTCAAGCCAAGATGAACCGATTTTGACTTAAGTGTGAAAAGAGGGACGGCTACAAGACCCGGAGTCCGGTGTACACGGACCGGATCAAGACACGAAATGCGGGCCCGGACCGGACCATTGCAAAGTGGCCTTTCAGCTTTATAATACTACGGGGTCTGCGGCAGCCCATTGGCTTTGGCAAATGTTCATTTCTGTATTTTTTTTTCATTTCCAATCAAAACTGAACTAGAAAACCCAAAATATGACATATCTCCACAATCTGAACGCAATAAGATCTTGCACATGTTTTTAAAATTCTGGCAACTCATTTTTCCAGGTAGTCTTTCAGAGCCTGCGTTGGAGCTTTCCAGTCATCAACATTCACTGATAGAGCTTTCCTCTGAATGTAAATCATTGCTGATGTTTTGTTCGGTATTTAATGTGTTGAATGTGGCAAATCGTACCCTCCATGAAACATCCAGGGACGCCAATGCGAAGCTTATATTAATCGCATTTATTCTACGTTTCTATTTTTTCATAAACCTGTCGGTGTGCAGCAAAATGTTCGACAGTGGCCTGGCACTGCTCTACGAAAGCTGATGCCCTGCAGAGAGGCAACCCAGGAGCTGAACGAACTCCGCTTCTCCCTGCAGAGATTTCACTCAAAGGTGACACAAAAATTCACGATTTTGCAAATGTGGACTGCCTCCGCTAAACCTATGTTCCGTATCTATTGTCATGTTGCTTTATCAATGTGTCACACCATTTAGCATTTCGCTCTGCAGACAATGGTCATCATGAGCTCACGGTTGCCCGCACAGCACTGCCATGATCCATATACAGTTTACAGCTGTTTACGTGCTTGTTGCTGTAAGGCGAATTCTTTTGTAAATATCTATAGCTCCCGAGATGGAGTCCCATCCAAACTTTTTTGGGAAACTTGTGGAAAATTTTAGGTGCCGTGATAGAGCCAATTAAAAAGTCCTGACCGATGGGTGAGGTGCCGGAGGACTGGAAGTGACTAATATTTTGTAGTTGTTCAAGAAAGGCTCTAAGAATACGCCGAAATATTTTAGGCTGGTAAGCCTGGCGCTTGTAAAGGGTAACTTATCGGAAATATAGATGACAAAACAGATGGGGAACGCACGCCTGTTTGGAATGAACATGGCAGATTTAGCGCTTGCTAGGAGTGACCTTATTTCTTCTTCATACTGGCTATTTTTGGCCCAACCTCTGCCATTGTAGGTCAATTTTGTATTAACAGAAAATGAGGTAGTGAATCTGAATATCTATGCTCGTTTCAATGGGCTCGGCATTGTGGAGCAGCACACGGATCAAGCTCTGTTTCTGTGGAGGTTTTACGCACACGTCCCGTAATTGACATGAAGAAGTGGCTTTGTTTCCCTTTGCCGATGTTTGTAAATTACTTTAAAAATATGTAACTGCGTGCTGCAGCAACTGTAGGATCGAAATCGGCGAAATACGTCGAGATCTGGTAGTATAAAAACAGGCTTAAGAATGGGAGGATATCATTTAACTTCGACAACGCTTCGCTTTAGATTAGATGGCTTGTGATTTTCCCTTCAACCGAATTTGTCTACACCACCCCATCTCACATTATCTAACCTGAATCAAATTCTTCGTCTAAAAATGAGGTGATTCCGTTCATCTGCTGTTTAAAGCCTTTGAGTGTTTAAAGTAGTTAGACAGCAAATGTCACGCCATTAAAAAAAAAGGATGTAGAGAAATGATGGGTAAATATAGGCTTGTTAGCTCAACATCTGCAGTCGGGAAATGCTTGAAGCTGTCACTAAGGAAAAAATAGTGAAAAAAATTAAAAAAAAAACAGTGGTTCCATTAAACAGACGCGGCATAGATTCAGAAAGTGTGGGTCCTGTTTGACAAGCTCACTGGAGTTCTTTGAGAACATAATGAGTGCTGTGGATGGAGGGGAACAGGTGGATGCCGTATGCTTGGACTTCTAGAAGGCGTTCGTTAAGGAGCCGCAAAAGTGACTTGTCAATTAGATATCGATGCATGGAGTCGGATGAAGTGTATTGGCATGGATAGTGAAAAGGTTATCTAATAGAAGGCAGAGTGTTGGGCGTTTCTCCGGTTAGCATTCAATGGTGAGTGGAGTGCTGCAGGGTTTCGGTGCTGGGACGGCAGCTGTTTACCATTTGCATTGATGACCTGTAAGAGGGGACTGAGTGTCGCGTAGCAAAATTTGCTGATGACACTGGTCTGAATGGAAAAGCAAAGTGTATATAAGACGTGGACAGTCTGCAGACGGCTATTGATAGATTAAGTGGGTGGGCTAAGGTCCGGCAGATGGAATAAAATGTTGGCAAGTGCCAGATCACCCACTTTGGAAGGAATAATAGAAGTGCAGTTTATTATTTAAATGGTGAAAGATTGCAGCATGCTGTTGTGCAGAGGGACTTGGGAGTGCTCGTGCATGAATCACAAATATTTGGCTTGCAGATGCAACAGGTTATTAAGAAGGCATATGGAATCTTGGTTTTCGTTTCTGGAGGGATTGAGTTCAAGATATGGGAGACCATGCTGCAACTGTACAGGGTTCTAGTGACTGCAACTGGAGTACTGTGTGCAGTTCTGTTCACCATACCTGAGGAAGGATATATTGGCTTTGGATGCAGTGCAGAGGAGGTTCACCTAATTGATTCTAGAGATCAAGTGGAGAGAATGAGTGGCCTGGGACGATACTCTCTGGAATTCAGAAGAAAGAGAATGGATTTTATAGAAACATACAAAATTTTGAAAGGTATAGATAAGATAGAAGTAGGAAAGTTGTTTCCATTGGTAGGTGAGACAGTAAGGTTCAGGGGAGAAGATTTAGAATGGAGATGAGGAGAAACTGTTTTTACAGAGAGTGGTGATTCTGTGGAATTCTCGGGCAGGGAAACAGTTGAGGCTTCTTCCCTAAATATATTTAAGATACAACTAGATAGATTTTTACATAGTAGGAGAATTAACGGTCATGGGGAAAAGGCAGGTAGATAGAGCTGAGATTACGGACAGATCAACTATGATGTTATTTAATGGCGGTTCAGGCTCAATGGGCCAGATGGCTTACTCCTGCTCATATTTCTTAAGTTCTTATGGGCTGGCTAAGGAATACGTCAAGGCGGGAAGAAGGTGGGGATTTGTGCAGGAATATAGGCATAACAAATATATGGTTGGAAATAACAACGGGCCAAAAGATAAATGGAGCTAAAGTCAATCTGCAGAATCACATCGAAAAAATAAACAAAATAATCTGAAAAAAATCCAAAATGGTATTTTCCTGTTTAAAAAAAAAGCTGGAAAGGAAATTAATGGTAAAAAAAATTTCAACCAGCAATAACATTTCACAACATTCCAGCAATCTTGGCTTTTCTTCAAATGCAAAGAGATGAAATTTTTCCACTTACAGGAATAAAGACACCTACTTAACACAATAAGCTGAGAGCCACTTCCATTTCCCAATATTTGTTGTTGACTTTTCACTTGACAGTAATACACGCCAACATCTGAGTATGTCACATTCAGGAGGGTAAATGTGCCGCTGCCTTTCTTTACATTGAACTCATTTCTGCTGTCTGGTTCTAAGACTGTCTTCTGACCCTCCTTCCACCACGAAACTTCAACAGCATCTTGTAGCATTGGAAATTTGCAGTACATGGATCCATTTCCACCGATTGAGGTTTTTAAGTTTGGAGGGAATTGTTCCACTTCGACTGAAGTTGTTTTTGTGGCTGGCAAAGCATAAGTGAGAATTATGAATACAGTTGCATTCACTGGAAAACGAATCAGCAGACAAAATACGCAGAATACGGGCATGCTAATTGAATGTTTACTGTGGCTATATTGGCTGCAGGTAAATGATGGAAAATATTGTAAGATGTCTGTTTCATATATTGGGCACAAAAATTTAAGCGTACCTGGCCAAAACGCGGCGAGCAGAGCCACGAACCAAACGTTTGCATCCACCGACATTGCAAATGAGAGTGGTCAGTCTGAAAGATAGAAATTCATTGGATGTAATAATCAAATACAGATTACATATGAAGTCACATACTCAAGGCTACGTCGATACCTTAGGTAGAAGATATTTAGTAGATACAGGAAATCTCTTGGAATACACACAACGACCGAGCGGATCTCTGCATGAGATGTGAAAAACAGTCGATGTTTCAGGGAAGTTACTTCTTCAAAACTGGAAAGGAAGGGGGCGGAAGTCAGAATAAGGAGATAGAAGAGTGCAAGGCCTGTAAACTTGCTGTTGATAAGTGGGGGCAGGGGGACTTAAAGAGATGGTACCTGATAGGTGGATTTGTATTCCATCTCGAAAGCCTCCAAACTGCTGATCTGAACGTAGAATTCTCAGACTTTCAGTAAATTCTCCCGTACAGCTTTCATCGTTTTCTATTTCCCATTTTGGTCCCTTTTTATCCCTTCTCTTCTCTTTACCTGGCTTATCTGCTGCTCTTAGTACACTGTCTACAATGGCCCAATGTCCTCTCCAATCAGATTCCTTCTAATTTAATATTTTACCACTTGAAGTTAATAACTCATCAGGGGTGATTGATAAGTTCGTGGTCTAAGGTAGAAGGAGATGAGTTATTAACTTCAACCTTTCTGCGTGATTGCTGGAACAGTTGACCTGCATGTGCATGTAACGAGAGCTGTATAATTCATCACCTTCTACCTTAGGCCATGAAGTTATTAATCACCCGTCTGTGGACAATTTCTGGAGGTCCAAGATCCGAATGCTCTATGACCGCTGGGCTATGTTTATAAATTTAGGAGGGGACTATGCTGAAAAATAAATGTTCTAGGTTTTCTAAAATTGTCTCCTACCTTAGGCCAGGAGCTTATCAATTACCCCTCATACAGCACAGGAAAATGTCTTTCGACAAATGATGACCGCATCGATCATAATGCAAATTGAACTCTATCGGATCGGACGTAGTCTATATCGCTCTTTTTCGTCTGTTCATGGGCTTATTTGAATGTCCTTTAACCGTTGTGATCAAATCAACACTCCCTTGTAGCACTGTCATGTCGTCTATTACTCTCTGCGTAATGTAACTGCTTCGCATCCTCACTTAAATTTTCCTCTCTCATTTCAAGGCGATGCCCCCTGTTAACTGCCGCTAAAAAGAATGAGTGGTATCGGCAAAGAGAATGGCAAGGCCAACAGGCTTACAGAATCCCGGTCCACGAGGACATTGAGACACTGTTTCGGAGAAAGGAGTCCTGCATCATCTATAGGGAACCGGTTCAAGCAAATCCCGACAGAAATAGAAGATGTACTTCAGTAGACCCGACGGAAATTATGAGAGCACAAAGGTAGCATGATACAACTTCTGAATAGAAAACAAAAGGAAATGAGGAAACAGCGACATAGAATTCGCGATGACCCAGCTGCAAAATATTATTTCCCATCACTCATGGTTAAACTCATGGTAACTGAGGGATTAAAAGGAATTAACATTTTTTAGCAGATCCACATGAGGAAAATGGAGGCGTCGGGGGAACGGGGTGTTCACGGTTTAAGAACTCAGACCGTTTGATGAACTTATGGCACCTGAGCAAATGTATCTTTTGACATGTGAGAAGCCAGGGGAGAAATTGTAAGGTCCATTGCAACGATACCTTCATCGTCTTTTACGAACATTGTGTTACCGTAGCATTGGAGAGTGGCAAATGTGCATTTACTTAAGAAGATCTGCAAGTACAAGAGGAATGCTGAAGGTGGCGAGCCCCGCATTGGTGCGTGGAAACATACTGGAGTGGATCGGAGGGAGAGAATCTATGACAATTTGAAAAGGGTAAGTTTGAAAAAGTGCCAGTCAGCAAGGATTTGTCATTTGGGATCACACGTTTGATTGAGTTGCTTTGATGAGGTGCTGAAGAAAAATGAGGAGTGCAACAATTGGACTGTAACTTTATTGACTTTTGCAAGGTCCCATATTGCAGGCTTGCACAGAACACTCGATGACATGGAAGCCAGTGTAAGCCAGCCACCTGCGCACAAGAGCACAAAATTGGTTTAGTAGAGGGGGTCAAAATGTGATAATGGAAATTTGATATTAAGAATGACCGCCTGCAACTAGTGGTGTACTGAACAGGTAGGCTCCATTTCCAGTATTGTTTGTCATCTCGAAATACTCAGAGTAACTTCGTTAATATCTTTCGGAATGCAACGAAATTGGTGATATATTATACAATGAAAGTTACCTACGACGATTAACTGCGAAAGCAGGACAAGCAAATGCAGATCGAATATTACTCGGACATTTGCGAAGTGTTGATCTTTCGTTAGTTAAACCAGGGCAGGTATTGCACAGTAGATCGCCCGGGGCATTGAAGTAAGACAAAGTGACTGAGGGTACATGCAGATTGATCTTTGAACGTGACAATAGAGGTGGGCAGATTGGTGAAGAAGTTGTTTGTCACATTTACTCATAGTTGTAGCAATGATTACAGCATTTGCGCCGACATGTTCAGGTGTACTGTTCGTTGGTGAAGCATATCAGAGTATTCTGTGCATTTCTGATCAGCCTGCTACAAAAAAATGCCCGACGAAGCTTGAAATAGTCCAGAAAAGATTCAAAAATACATTTTCAGGACAGCCTGTTTTTAACTGTAGAGAAATTCTGGGGTTACTCTTCCCTAGAGCACAGGAGTTTGACTGGTCACCAAATATATTTAATGGCATAAGCAGGGGTATGGTTACAGGCTTTTGCCCAGAATAGCTGAATCGAAAATCAGAATTCATCGATTCAAGATGAGAGAGAAAACATTTAAGTTGATCTAGGGCAAGTCCAAAGAGGACGGGATGAATCCGTAGAAGTGGCTACGATTGCAATGTGTTAGAAACATTTGGATTGGTACACAGATAGAAAAGGTTGACTGTAGAAAGTTACAAACGCATGAAAACGAGTCTAGCCGGGATAGGTTTCTCGGTCTACATAGGCGAATTGTGCCGAAGCCCTAGTGCAGTGCCATTTGAAGCCATGGATCCATCTAGATGGTGCTGGGGTGCGTTCCTTGGAAGCTGGGGATAACAGGAAGTTGTGAGAATGCTATAGGGTTATTGTGAGATTTAGGTAATTGGTGCTTGATCGTAGGCATGGAAGTAGTCACGCGAATGTGTTTGGTGCATGTATCACTTATTCCCGTAAACTAGCAAATTATTCTCCAGTTGTGTCATCATGTTAATTCAAGTGAAGAAACAAGGACAGGAACCAGTTGTCCTATTCTTATGAAATTAATTTATGCGAAAAAAATACGCACCGGACTTTTGGGGCTGAGAGCAATATTCTGCTGGTTAATAGAAGGGAATGATGATAATCACAATCGAGGGTAAAGAAAGTGCAGATGTCGTAAGAATTTAAAATGCAACTCACAAGTATTGGTCAGATTGTATGTAAATCGTCAAATGCCTGTTAATTGACATATATTCACTGCTAAAGCTGTGTTTATTCTGCTTGAAAGTACTGATAACCAAGAAAAAAATCTTTTGCCTTTTAAGATTTTAAATCTTTAACTTTTGTTTTCGTTTTGGAAGTTTTGAGAAGTTTTGAAATTTACTAGAAAAAAAAATCAGATGGTTAAAACTTTCGGTTTGACGGTCCCGCTTAACTTGAAGGCTATTAGATTAATTTTTTTCAAGAGATTTTTTGGACTATTCGATAAACCCATGAATTGTGCAATATCTGCCTATTACCATGTGCATGACTTTATAACATAAAATGTTTCCGCAGCCACCAGGAGCTTTCTCATAGTTAAAAAGTACGTACAGGCATCTTGCAGAGATTGCAAATTCCACTGTATTTATACTGTAACGTGAAAGGTTCTTGGCCGCGCAGGGAGAATCAATGAGCGGGAAACAAAATCACTCCTTAATTTGCAACCATTCATCGGGCGATCGATCAGAAATCATAGATCTGTTCCGCTCTCCCCTGACGCTGCATGTTTCCTATGCTTTAGGGGGCATCTTTTTTTTCGATTTTGCTGCTGTTGTCCACGAATCACTATGCTATCTGACCTGATATTCATCCCCATGGCCTTGTGTTACTTCATTCACGTCTTTGAAAGCATAGTGAGAAGATTGGATCCAAGATCAAAGGGACTTTAGCATGCTGTGAGCTCAGCGGCTGCTATCGAAGCAATACGTCGTCAGATACGGCAAATTACCCTTTGCTCCCAGTGTTGCCATTTTCCGATAATGTCGAATATTTCCTCAAACGACTGAAAAAACAGCATTCAATTCAGTAACACAAGCGTTTCTGGAGATACTGGAATCTAGTGCAACACACACAAAATGAACTCAGCAGACCAGGGAGCGTCTATAGAAATGAATGAACAGTCAACGTTTCGGTCCGAGTCCCTTCATTAGGACTGGAAAGGAGGGTGGAATATACCAGAATAAAAAGACGGTGAGATGGAGGACAAATTAGAAGGTGATAGGTGAAGTCAGGTTGAGGGGGCTTTGGGGACAGGGGGAAGAGGGCCGTGTGCGGTTGGGCGGTGGGATGAAATAAGAAGCTGGGAAGTAAGAGGTTGAAAATGCAAAGAGCTGGACAAAGGAATCTAATAGTAGAGGAGAGTAGACTACGGGAGAAAGCGAAGGCAGTTGCACAGAAGTGGCGGAATAGGCAGCAGAGCAGAGAGGATAACCGGACAGCGGTAGGACGAGAAGAGAGACGTGGGAGGGAAAAATACATTAAGGAAAAGCCAATGTTCATGTTGTCAGGTTGGAGGCTAACTAGACTGAATTCGAGGTGTTGCTCGCTCACCCTGAGAGTAGCCTCATGAAGTCATAAAAAGAGAACATGAATCGAAATATCGAAATGTGATTGGATAGGAATAAAAATAATTGGCCAATCGCAAATTCCTCATTTTGGGATGGACTGGAGTTGCTCGAAAAAGTGGTCCGCTGGTTAAGTCGAGTCTCACCAGTGTAGACGAAGCAGCATCGGTTACTCTGGCTACAGTAGACGACGCTACCCGATTTGCAGGCAGAGTTTTAACCTGCAATGAAAGTGATGAAATTATAATTTTCAGGTTGTTTTCGCTTGTCAGGCAATTTTCCCTACGATTTCGATTTTCTTTTTTTGATTCGAAAAATACAAATGTCTTCACCCGTCTTCAAATTCATTTACACAGCTACATCAGTCTAGAATCTATCTCTGTTGTGGATTTAATTACCTAAATAATAACCTTTATATTCATAGAACGGCTACTTGTTTGTTTCAGTGGGCGATCTGACGTCGATATCCGACCACATTTCATTATTTTCTGCATTAAATGGAAATAAACGGCAATCATTTTCTAAATAGGCACTTATGATGTAACAGTTCACGCTGGAAGGCTGTCAACAATTGATACGATAAAAGAGTAAAATTAAAACTCTGTTTTATTTAACATTGTGATGTGGCATCTGATTTTTCTCTTTCCCGAATGCACACGCCGTAGAATCGAAACACGGATATCGCAGAAAAACATTAGAAACATTCAGTTGCGAGGAAGAGGACTTGAAGTTATTTTACCTTAAAAAAATCCACTGTCTGTAACCGAAACGTCGAGCTTTAAAAATAAACCCAACAGTCTGCAAATCGATTTTTGAGACGCATGCAAATTTTAACCACAAAGGCTCTCCATGACATCATCAGCGTGCACGTTAGAGCATTTATATTCTCTGCTATTTGTAATTTCCTGTTAACCTGCACGAGGAGTTTGTTGTAGATCTTTACCTGAAAGAAAACATTGAATCCTGGAGAGTATCACGGCCGAAGGCTGTTCCACCGGTTTCATTCATTCAGAACGAAAATATTTACGTAGCAGTTCTTATACCTGACTGCAACATGGTAACACTTCCTCTAACAACTTTTTCTATATACCTACCGTCCTCTGTCTGAAAACCATGCCGTGCCCAGCTCCCCTTTAAATCTTTTCTCTCTCGGTTCACAGCTGTGTCTTCTAGATTTGGATCCCCTGTCTAGAGAAATGGGCTATGAACGTCTTGTATATTAACGTCCGTAACAACTGTTTTTATTTTTCAAATTCATAAAGATATCCCTCAGTCACCTGTACTCCAGAGTAAACCGTCCATGTCTTTCCAATCTCTCTGTGCCACTAAAGCCTTCCATCCCAGGCAATGTCCCAGTAAATCTCTTCTGCAATTGTTCTAACTCTAATTGTTCTGTGGACCACAGGAGCACACGACTCTCCAAGACCGGCCTCGCCATTGTCTAATGGTACAACATGCTGTTTCAGCTCTTGTCAACAATACTGCCATGAGGGCAAGAAAGCTAATTTTCTTCCCATCTGGATCCTAGTGTGTCGTCGTTAAGTGCACACTAAAATCTCTTCGTACATCAACGCTTCTAAGGTCCCTCCAGTATATCCTGTCACCATTCACGGACGAGAAAATCATAAGCACAGGAGATTATGAAATCCAGACTAACAAACACAAAATGCCGGAGAATATCGGCAGGTCAAGCGCCATCTCTGACAGGGGCTCCCAAACTCGTTTAATGGTGGGAGTCCACGGCATGAAAAGGTTGGAAACCCCTGGTATATAGATAGGTATGATGTAAAATATCAACGGTTTGGGTCGAGACCCCTTTTCAGTCTTTGAAGAGGATATAATCTTGATTAGCCTAGTTTCTTTTCTTAGCAGAAGGGAAGCAAAGTTCCCTATACTTATTTTTTAGCAGCAGCATGGATATCCGGGCACCGCCCACTTTCCTTCAAGAGTAAATACAACTCTTTGGTAGAAAGTGAGAATCAGACCAGTTTCTTGAGATGAAACGGTTTATTTCGTTTCTAAGTTTGGTGAATTAGGGGCTGACGTACTGCATTAAGCGAAGCTAGTAACAAACATATTAATTCTGTAGACTCTTAGAACGTTGCTAAACAGAAAGAAGCCATTTCGCTTGCATTACATATTTTTTGTAAAATATTTACAATGAATATTCTAACTTTCCTGCGGAATCAGCTTTCAACAATTGGTTGGAATACAAATGGCTCCTTAGCCTGTAGTGACCGTGCAAAAAAAAAAACTGCGGAGCGTGGATCTGAATGCGGGAATTTTTGCGGATATTCGTATATTGCTACGAAACTGTGATTTAAAAAAAATACTTCACATTCTGAAAACAAACATTTTAAATTGCTAAGACAATGTAAATCCTATGATATTTTAAGACATTTATTTAATCGTAAAAGCTTACAAATCTACATCTCTGCAAATGAAAACAGGTTTCGCCCGTTCACCCATTTTACCTTTCTGCACAGTCAACATTATATTTATTTTACTTTCACGGTCTGTCTTTGATAATGGTTGATAACTTCACTGAACGTAACCTCTAAATTGAAAAAGAAAGAAACCGGGAAAATCTAAATGTTCTCAGCTTCATAAAGAGTTTCACAAAAAAATTTATAGCCAGATATTGCCTCTAAAGGTCCAAGAGTACATTATCTTTAGGTTATTCACATAATGACCGAAATTACTGCAACACAGGAAAACACTGAGCCCCGAGTAATAAAAAAAAAAACACCTGTCAATCTACTAGGTAAGGGGTGGCAGCTTTTCAATTGAACTTTAGTTCCCAGAATTTCTGACAATTATTCACACAGCCAGAATCTACAACCCACAGAGACAGCAGGTGAATTTGACTTTTACCGATCGTTAAAATGATAAATTGCAACATTATTATTTCAATGCGTCGGTTGCGGTTCTTAGCATTCAGCCGCTCTCTTCAACGGTTTGCATTAATGTTCATATAAAAGGCTGGATGTAAATGCAAGAACGAGCATTACTCTGCAGCACAACAGTTCATAATGAATAGAAAATCATCAAAAGACAGTTTATTTATAAAGACAAACAATACGGTTACAGCTAGTCGCTGATAATCAATGAGATACATATACACCTGTGGCCACTTTGTTTCCGACTGAATTGCCTCTGCAGCCGCGGCATGATTTACTTTCACAGATCACAAGTGTTGAAATTAACAAACAAGAGAAAGTATGCCAATGCTGGAAATTCAAGCAGACATACAACATGCTGGAGGAAATCAGAGACCGGGCAGCAGCAAAGGCAGAAAGCACAGTCGATGTTTCGGGCAGGACTGGAGAAAACAAAAAAGATGTAGAATAGATTACACAGGTGGAGGGAGGGGAGGGAGGAAAACATGTTGATAGATGAAACTCGGAAGAGCGAGGTATGAAGTAAAGAGCAGAGAAGTATATTGGTGAAATCGATACAAGGCTGGAGAAGGGGGAGTGATAGAAGAGGAGAGATGACCATGAAATAAAGAAAAGAGGGAAGGGGTGAGGTGCAGCAGAGAGAGGCGATGGGCAGGGAAGGAGGTACTTCCATGCGTCCCTCACCACTGTTCTCACTCCTGGTAGTTATCTTTGCAATTGGAACAAGAGTTACACCTACCCTAACGCACTACCATTCAGGGTCCCAACCAGTCCTTCACCCGTGAGTCTGTTGAGCTCATTGGGTGCCGAGGCTCACGGTATGGCCAGGAGACCGCTCCGCCGAGCACCTCACTCCGTCCGCCAGAAGAAGCGAAATCTCCCAATGGCCACCCATTTTAATTCATCTTCCCATCTCTATTCAGATATGCCAATCCATTGTCCTCTACTGTTGTCATGAGGCTACACTCAAGTTCGAGGAACAACACCTCATATTCCGTCTGGGTATCCTCCAACCTGAAGGCAAGAACATCGATTTCTCAAGCTTCCGGTAATGCCACTTCACTTTTTTCACTATTCCCATCCCCCTTAACCCTCTCTCACTTTATATCCTTGTCGACACATCGCCAGCCTTCTGGTGCTCTATTCCTCATCTTTAAATCTACACTTCATCCTTTTTTCTCCAGTCCTGCCGATGCATCTCGGCCCGAAATGTTGACTGTACTTATTTCCATATATAATGCCTGGCTTGCTGAGTTCCGCCAGTGTTTTGTGTGCGTTTGTTGAAATTAACAATTTGGTCTCTGGCGCTCTGCATCGTCCATCGTCTGCACCATAGAAGGATGAGAGGGGATCTAACTGAAACATATAAGATTACTAAGGGATTAGACAGACTGGAGGCAGGAAGCATGTTCTCGCTGATTGGTGAGTCCAGAACTAAAGGCCACAGTTTAAGAATAAGGGGTAGGCCATTTAGAACAGAGATGCGTAAAAACTTTTTCACCCAGAGAGTGGTGGATATGTGGAATGCTTTGCCCCAGAAGGCAGTGGAGGCCAAGTCTCTGGATGCATTCAAAAGAGAGTTAGATAGAGCTCTTCTAGATAGCGGGGTCAAGGGATATGGGGAGAGGGCAGGAACGGGGTACTGATTGTGTATGATCAGCCATGATCACAGTGAATGGCGGTGCTGGCTAGAAGGGCTGAATGGACTACTTCGGCACCTACTGTCTATTGTCTACTGTCTATTGTCTCAATATCAAAAACGCACCGGCATGTATGCAGAAACTAGAATTTGCAACGTGCGCAGATGTAAAGGCTTTATAGAAGACGAGAAGCTGAAAATAGAAGCAAACTTTCGCAACTAGAACTACGAATAAATACAGGTCCAATGTATTGTTAGTTTGATTTCAACGTAGTTAGGGTTAGGAGAGACAATGGTGGATATTGAAGTGTCCTTTACACCTTCCTTGAGCCGAGCGTTAAGCGGAAGTGCCTACTGACCAATAAGTATTCACTGTTTTTAGTGTTGAAAATGCGAACAAAAATGCCACCTTACACATGAAGAAAAGCAAAGCTTTGTTTCTGCCCATTTACATTTTTTCAAATGTGAACATTATCGCTGCTGTCACGTTGTCTAAATAACGCCACATTCTCTTGCGTTAACTTATCTCATAACGAAGACAACAAAACGGCAATTAATGCAAATGTTGAAGTAATTTCCTTTCACTTAACTAAAGAGCTATATCTTTTAAAATGTATCTACACCTTGACATTATTTAATCATTTGTTAAGAACTACCCTACATTAGCACAAGCTAAAAAACAAAATCGAGACAACCGAACTGTGAGAAATATGCACTGTCCTGGAATAATCGACATATGCTGCAATGGAGCAGGAAAATTTAAGTTTCACCCCTGGTTCCATTATTATAAATAATTTTTGCCCACGTGTTCTGAGGAAAAAAAACTAGGTCCAGACCACCTCTAGAATGGAAAGCGAAGGTAAGTTGTTCATATCCATCATTGTTAAAATGAAATGGCCTTTAGGTACCAGCTCACCAATGAGTAACTCAATATCATGCGTCGGAAATAAGTTCCCCTAATGAAGACTGCCCAACATTTACATAAACACTATCAGTAGAGAAACTGTATTCGCATTCATAGACACGATAATCGCAGTGACAAATTTATTAACTACATGAAGTATCCAATAAAGTGGCCACTGAGTGTATTTCTTTATGTGTGTGGTCTTTTGCTCTTACAGCCCATCCACTCCAAGGTTTGACGTTTTCTGCTTTCAGAGATGTTTTTCTGTACACCATCGCAGTAACACGTTTTTACTGTCTTCTCCCTGTCAGCTGAACCAGTCTAGCCAGTCTTCTCCGGTCTCTCTCTTTAACAATGAGTTTTCTCTCAAATAACTGTCACTCACTAGATGCTTTTCACCGTTTTCGCACCAGTTTCTTTAAACTTCAGAGAATGTTGTACATGAAGTACCCAGCCGATCAACATTTTCTGAGATATCAAATCACCTCGTCTGGCACCAACAATCATTCCATTGCCTAAGTCACTTAGATCGCATTTCTTCCCCATTCTGATGTTTGGTCTGATCAACAACGTCTGCATGCTTTTATGCTTCGCTTTGCTGAGACTTGTTTGTCTGACTAGAGGTTTGCATTAACGAGCAGGTGTGCAGGCGCACCCAACAAAATGGCCAGTAAATATACATCTAATTATTCGAACAATGCCGGCAACAGAATAACATACAGTTTTGGCATTGAGGCAAAATTTGGGGCTGTTCAATGTGCCATGCTGCAGTGAACTGTTGGAGGTGGCTCAAAAGCGAAGGCAGTTTACCTTCTAAAAAGACGGCGATTTAAAAGACATGTCTGGAATTTTAACAGCCTGCAGCCAAATGGGAAAACAACATAGCAGAAGTAGGGGACTGGGCAACTCGTATATGTTTCACCATTCAATAAAATAGTGACTCATCTGACGGTAACATCAAATCTCCACCCCGCCCATTCACAGAAACTTTCGACTTCTTGCTTCCTGAACAGATTCCATTGTCTACATTAAAATATGGCTTTCAATGTTTCCTTTCAGGAAAAGAGTTCCAAAGTCTCTCAAAACACTGAGAGTATTTTATTTTTCCTCCGATGGGCTTATAAGCCTTTCATAGCTACCCCTTTGTAGTGCCATCAAGATGAAGTACATATCAATTGATAGCACTTTTACTTTTCTAAACATCAGTGGATTAAAATGTGGCCCGGCCACCATGCTTTATCTGACTACTCAGCCACTCTAAGGATAATTATTACATACCATCGCTCAGAATTGTTTCCAACGTGATCAAAGTATGTGCATGTCTCCGTATACAACTCTTCGATTTATGTTTTGAGACGATACTCAATAAATTTAATGATAACAGGACCGGAAACCAGCGTGAAAAAGGTAACAGCTATGTAAATACAAATATAGAGGAAAACAAATCATATAAACATATTATACAACAATATATTCTTATTAACGAATATATGTTTCAGCACTTCAAACAATCATAAACAATTCTGAAAAAAGTACACGCCACTAAACTTAAATGAGAGCAAGGAGCAGAAACTGAGGAATTTATCACTATTGAAGAAAAACAAAGAATTAATTTGCAAAAGTGGTAGTGTTTGCTCTGCACACAAGATGTTGAAAAAAGTATTGTTGCTACTGTGAGTGGCTGCAGTTGGGTAGCTCGATTTCCCATCACACAGGATGCAAATTATGAACAATGTTATCAACTCGCTTACAGGGTATGTCAAGGTTACAAATTCAGGCGATTAGTACTCAGATCAAAAAGAATTAATAGTCGTCTAATGTATCTATTTGTCGCACGCGCTGCAAATTATCAATTCAAACGCGACTTTGCAATATTTCTCAAAATCTATACCTCTTTCCCCATTCAAAAGAGGGAGTGAAACAGAAGTCGCAATATCCAGCTGAATTTCGATAGGTTTAGAACAGGGGTGGGCAAACTTTTTGACTTGTGGGCCACAAAGGGTTCTAAAATTTGACAGGGGGCCGGACCAGGAGCAGATGGACGGAGTGTTTTGGTAATACACCTCATAAGAGAAAATAAAATATCATGGGATATGTAGAAAACATGTGCTTTAATTTCCATTGAAAATGAACAAATGCATTACAACAAAATATCTGTCTTTGAAGTCCCATGGTACTTAGCTATTTATTGAAATGACTTTTAAAACACTGAAAATTAAATGAATAAAATACAGCTTTTTTAATAGTAACAGTTATTATTTTAAAGCACTGAAAATTCTGTTATCCTTCAAGATATTATCATCATCACTCTCCTCCTGACTGTCTTTATTTCAAAAACGGTAGGAGATGCAGGTCTACTTGTCCTGCTCCTTCTTATTCAATTGTCCCCTGTGCCAAAACTCAACAACGACCAGCACAAAGACAGAACAGTGACAGCGCGCCAGTATGCAGTGCGCGTTATTTAATTTGGAGAGCATTTTTTATTTTGAGAACGTACGTGCACCTGCGCACTGCTCATGTCCATCACTTAACAGAAATGACATGTAAAATGTAAGGCTTATTGAAAAAAAATATTTTCAAATGCATTTTTTACATAACACAACGAAGAAAGTTATTTTTAATTTCAGTGGGAACAGTGTTGTTGGTCTCCCTTTTTAGCTAGCGCATCAAAGTCTGGATTTAGTTTTGTTGTGGCGATTCTCAGGATGGATCTGAGGTGTTGGTCAGTTCACTTGGATCTGTGGCTGGCTTTGTTGATGTTCCTGACGCTGAACGCCTGTTCACACAAATAGGTCGAGCCGAACAAAGATTAAAGCGCAGATGTGGAGTAATATGCTGCACCTCAACAAAGGTCAATGTATATACAGTGCGTCATCTATTGGAAAAACGCCAGAATTGCGGGGAAAAAACGGTAACAAGGTTTATTATTATAATTTCATCAAGTTCTGCGTGCCGGATTAAAAAGCTTAACGGGCCGCATGTGGCCCGCGGGCCGTAGTTTGCCCATGCCTGGGTTAGAATGTGAAGGGTAGAGAGTTGAGTGCAAATGGAATTCGAAAGCGAATAAACTCCAGCTGTCATTTTACAGACCATTTTTACAGCTGTGCCGTATCCTACTGCAAGCGATCCCCACTGTCCAGATCTGCAGATTTCTTGAACCAGTTTAATTCATTATCGTACGAATCATTAATAGAGATGACAAACTAACAATGTAACCACCATCGATCCCCGCAGTACACCTCTAGTTACAGGCCTCCAGACAGAGAAAAGCCATCTACTACCATTCCCTGGCTTTCCTGCAAAACCACTGTTAAATACATTTTACTACCTCATCCTGAATGTCAACCGAACCTTCTTGATCAGACTCGTATTGCGGACTTTGCCAAGGGTTTGTCATGTACACAACATCCACTGCATTTCCTTCACCATAATCTCGGGTAAATTTTTCGATAACCTCTTAAAGATTAGCTGGACACTACTTACCATGCAGAACCTCTTTCCTACTACTATCTAAATAGTTATGTATCGTGTCACTCCTAATATTTCCAATATGTTACCTTTTACAAACGTCAGGCTCACCATCCCTAAAGATCCCGGCGTATTTTTGGAGCCTTTCTTGAATAACTGCAAAACATTAGTCATATCTAACACTTCGGCACTTCACCCGTGGGTCAGGGCATTTTGAATACTTCTATCAAGACACCTTAAAATTCTGCACAATCCTCCATAAAAGATCGGATGGGAGTCTATCTTGGACCCTGAGGACTTATATAAACTAATTTGCCTTATAGCAACAAGTACATAAACATCTGCAATTCGTATATGGTCCATGAAAGTGTTATGTGGGCAACCGTGAGCTCAGCATGGCCATTACAGGCAGAGAGCGAAATGCTAAATGTTGTGACACATTGATGAAGCAATTTGAGAATAGACTTTCCTAAGTTATATACGCACCATAGTTGCAGCGGAAGCAGTCCACGTTTACAAAATCCTGAAATTTGGGCTTACATTTGAGTGAAATCTCGGCAGGACGAAGCGGAGTTCGTTCAAATCCTGGGTTGCCTCTCCGCAGGGCATCATCGTTCGTATACCAGTGTCAGGTCACTATTGACCATTTTGCCGCAGACCGACGGGTTGATGAAAGAATAGAAAAGTAAAATAAATGCGCTTAAGATCAGCTTCGCTTTTGCGTTCCTAGATGTTTCATGTCGGATACGATTTGCCATATTCAACACATTAAATACGGGAGAAATTTTCCAGCAATGATTTACATTCCGAGGGAAGCTCTATCGGTGAATGTTGACAAATGGAAATCTCCAACGCAAGTTCTGAAAAACTGCCTGAACAAATGAGTTGCCAGGATACTAAAAAAATGTGCAAGATCTAATTGCGTTCCGACTGTTGAAATATGTCAGTTTTGATTAGAAATAAAAAAAAGACAGAAAGGAACACTAAAGCCAACAGGCTTCTGCAAACTCAACCGTGTGATAAAGCTGAAAGACCATTCAAAACTGAACGTATTCCTCACTTTGCATGCCTTCGATTCACCTTCTCGTTGACTTCTTCGAATTCCTCCTTTCATCTGTCTCTGCACGATGACTCGAGCTTATTTTGTTTATTTTGCACTGTATTTGCCGGACGGTGACTGCACGTGATGTATGGGAATACATGGACTGTATCTTGCAGTTGATTCCAGAAGAAGGATGTTTCATTTAGTCATGTTCATCTGTGTGGTTTAATAAATATGAACTTGAACATGAACTTAAAATAACCTATAAGATACTTGTAATCTATGGCAGGTAACTAATTTGATAGTGAGATACCATTGTAATTGGCGGGAAGATAAAGGAATTTACTTGAAATAAATGGATGGTAAACAGCCAATATAACTATCTTTTTATTCAAGCTCCCCCAGCTCCATTGGAAATCGTTCCTATTGGAGGGTTTTCCTCTCCTCGGAAGTTCCTCTGTAAAACAGTTGCCTTCTACCCGAAGGAATTGCTAATCATCTGGCAAAAAAAAACAGGCAAATTCACAATGTAATAGACAATAAACCGGGCAATGGAGGGTTTATATGAGGCTTACAGTTTATTCAAAATTAATCAGTCTGCTTGAAGGAAAAGGTGTTTACATCTGTCTGGTGTCGCTGGTCTCCCTCACGGTGCCTACCTGTTTCAGCTACATCCTGGAGCAAAGTACGATGATGCTTTGACGAAGTCATGATGTTGGGTCATGGAGATCGGCATGTTCAGAATCTTTTGCGCTCAATATAAGATGGAGGAGTTTACAAGTGATAGTGGTGGGGTCAATGTGACCAAGTAAGAACAATAACTGAACAGCTACCACGGAAGAATGAGTAATTTTAAAGATCAGTAATTGACAGTGAATAGTAAACGTGAAAATTGTTCAAAAGCTTATGTGTTGTACCCGCCGGTGTAAAACGTGCAGCACGAATGATGAAATTGAAATCGTGCAATAGTTGTAAGGTTGCAATCTTCTCGACATTTGCTAAAAATATGACAAAGAGTCTCTCCCTCAGGGTGCCTGTCAGTTTCAGCTACATCCTGGAACAAGATAGGCTGGTGTCTTGATTGCGTCCTGATGTAAGATCTCGGACCGAAATGCCGTTATTTTATTCCTCTGCTCATCTGCTACATACCTTCATTTTTTGTGTGTTACTCGGAATTTTGAAAATGCTCAGAATCTCTAGTGCTCCGGGCAAGATGGAAACGTTTCCAAATGTTACAGGTGTTTCGATCAAATATGTTCGAGAATAGTCACAGAAAGGCTACCCAAACACGGAAGAAGGGCGAAATTTCCAGATTACTTGATTGCAGTGAACATTTCTTCTTTCTCAATCTTTTTTATTAAGGTTCGAATTAATAAACATAACAACGATAATAATACAAAGAGATCGGGATTACATTACTAACGGTCAACGCATACAAACACAAACTCCGAGTAACATGTGTAATCTAAGCCTCCCAATCTCTTAATAACTGAACATGAAAAATATTCAAAAACTTTTACACAAAAAAACCAAAAGTCGACCTAAACTAAAAAAAAAACCCAAAAAACAAGACTAAACGAAACAAAAGCTGGGCTGCCGTGTTTCATCAGTAAATTATTAGTTGTTCTTAACTCCGCTCCTCTATACATGAGCAGAGGGTTATTGAGAGGGATTCGGAAATGGTCAGCTGATATTATATGATAATGTTGAATAGAGACCACCAAGTTTCTTCAAATTTAACCACAGAATCAATAGTGCCACTCCTAATTCTTATTAGGTTTAAACATGTTATTCTTTGGGAAAACCACTGATATGTAATAGGGTGTTTCGAATCTTTCCATTTAAATAAAATAGAACTTCTGACTATTAATGTAACAAAATGCAACCAAACAGCAAGTTGAAGTGGATAAATGACTAGAGTCCACTAGGGGTAATCCAAAAATTGCAGTAATAGGATGAGGTAGTAAATCAATGTGCAAAACTACTGAAATATTATCAAAAATGTCTTTCCAATATTTTTCTAGATGAGTACATGACCCGAACAGATGTGTCAAAGAAGTTACTTCCGAATTACATCTGTCACAGACAAGATTTATTTGACAATAAAAACGAGCTACTTATCCTTAGACATACGGGCCACATGAACCACGTTAAATTGTATCAAAGCGTCCCTAGCAAAAATTGAAGGTGAGTTAACTGGTTGGAGAATTTTCTCCCATTTCTCTGTAAGAAGTTCTCTTTCCTAATCATTCTTAATTTTATCAGATCTACCCAGACGTACTTTCACAATCAGATCATAAATGATTGTCATTAAACTCTTCTGAAATGGGTTTAAACCTAATTTTGTTTCTGCAATTTCAGTTTGATGTGGTATCAGAAAAGTAGGTAAAATAACTTTCAAAGAGTTTCTAATCCAGGCATGGGCAAACTACGGCCCGCGGGCCATATGCGGCCCGTTAAGCTTTTTAATCCGGCACGCAGAACTTGATGAAATTATATTAATAAACCTTGTTAACGTTTTTTCCCCGCAATTCTGGCGTTTTTCCAATAGATGACGCACTGTATATACATTGATCTTTGTTGAGGTGCAGCGTATTACTCCACATTTGCGCTTTACTCTTTGTTCGGCTCGACCTATTTGTGTGAACAGGCGTTCAGCGTCATGAACATCAACAAAGCCAGCCAATGATCCAAGTTAACTGACCAACACCTCAGATCCATCCTGAGAATCGCCACAACAAAACTAAATCCAGACTTTGATGCGCTGGCTAAAAAGGGAGACCAACAACACTGTTCCCACTGAAATTAAAAATAACTTTCTTCGTTGTGTTATGTAAAAAATGCATTTGAAAATATTTTTTTTCAATAAGCCTTACATTTTACATGTCATTTCTGTTAAGTGATGGACATGAGCAGTGCGCAGGTGCACGTACGTTCCCAAAATAAAAAATGCTCTCCAAATTAAATAACGCGCACTGCATACTGGCGCGCTGTCACTGTTCTGTCTTTGTGCTGGTCGTTGTTGAGTTTTGGCACAGGGGACAATTGAATAAGAAGGAGCAGGACAAGTAGACCTGCATCTCCTACCGTTTTTGAAATAAAGACAGTCAGGGGGAGAGTGATGATGATAATATCTTGAAGGATAACAGAATTTTCAGTGCTTTAAAATAATAACTGTTACTATTAAAAAAGCTGTATTTTATTCATTTAATTTTCAGTGTTTTAAAAGTCATTTCAATAAATAGCTAAATACCATGGGACTTCAAAGACAGATATTTTGTTGTAATGCATTTGTTCATTTTCAATGGAAATTAAAGCACATGTTTTCTACATATCCCATGATATTTTATTTTCTCTTATGAGGTGTATTAACAAAACACTCCGTCCATCTGCTCCTGGTCCGGCCCCCCTGTCAAATTTTAGAACCCTTTGTGGCCCACAAGTCAAAAAGTTTGCCCACCCCTGTTCTAATCTGTAAATATTTGAAAAAATGAGATCTAGGCAAATTATATTTATTAGACAACTGTTCAGATGATATGCGACAGGCTTCCATAAATAAACCACGAAAACATGTTATTCCCTTCGTTTTCCATAAATTAAAACTTGATCAGATCTGGATGGTTGGAAGAAGAATTGGAGATAATAGAACTTGAGAGAATAAATTTATTGAATCCAAAAAATTTGCGATATTGAAACCATATTCGTATTGCATGTTTAGTTATTGGACAAGTCGTTTGTTCATTCAGTTTAATAAATGCAAAGGAAAGCGAGGCCCCAGAAATAGAAGCGAATGAGAACCCCTGTACTGACTCGCACTCGAGTTTTTCTCAACGTAGACATTGAATTTCATCCGAATCTTTGTCCAGAACGTTAACTATAGAAGATTAATGGACCAATAATAGAATCTAAAGTTCGGCATTCAATGTGAATGGTGCTTAAAAACAAATGTCTTATACCCTCAGTCTAAATCGTGTCGGATGAAGTAAGTAGTTGATTTCGTGTTGTACGTGTAAGTTAAACTTTCGGACATTTGTCAAAGGTGAGACAATGCAAAACTTATACTCTAAATCGCATGGTGATATAACAGAGGGGGAGAGCATTTGCTGGTGAGTGAAGGTGTACTTAATTGATATAGTTTTACCGGAAAAAATGTGGGCATGAGGCAAAATCAGTATCAAGGTAGGAATTCCTGAACACTGAGGCCTGACACTTAATTGCCACCTGGATCGAATACATAGGGAGCGAGACTGTGAACAGACTTTGACAAAATTCAGTTAGTGAGTAATTGCATTCTAGTAATAGTGGGCAACATAGTTCAAATGGATGACACGTGTTTATCTATGATTTCATTATGCTGTTTTCCATTAATTCGGGTTTGTCACTCGGAAAGCGGTGGAAAACATAACAGTGGGAAAATACGTTTAATATGCTTGATACACATTCAGGAGGCTTAGAGGGTACAATGTTATGAACACATGAAGTTAGCGAGTAATATCAGCATGCAATGTGGAAGGGAATTATTGCTGCTCCGGGAATCCTTTGGGGAGTCTACAAGTTATACATAGGGTTTTCATTGGACTAAAAAATGTCCTTGACAGACATGACGTAAAAGGTTGAATCGAGATCAGACTTGTATTAGGTTAGATGATTACACGTCCAATTGATGTGCGGATATCTATTGTCAGGAGAAGTATAGGATTTAAAGCAGCCGAGCCTATTCTCAGTCTTAGTAAGTAGCTCGTCAGTCTCTGGAAAAACTAAAGCAGATTTGTTAGTTCTATACTGTATATTCTGCCATTTTCCTATCAGTGTGTAGTGAGAATTGAAAGGGCCCTAGATGATAGCTTGTATTTTTGATTCCCATGTGTGGATTTGTTTTCAGATGTATAAATGCTTCACAGTTACCTTTTCAAGGCGCTGATACCAGATTGATTCTCGCATGTGCAGTGGGCGGATCAGCAATTTTAATTCTGATAAAAATTTTGCTGAAGCTCAATCTAAAAAGAACGCACGGTAAGAACACTGATCGCTGAGAACCATCACCTATATTTGCACAAAACAGAAGCGTAAATGACATTTAACTTCAAAACAGTAAATTACATTTACAGAATGATTGGACATGAATTGCGATTTTCGAAGCCGGATTTCAGTGATATTATTTTGGCACAATACATGCTTGATCTTAAAATTCAACTATTTCACCAGTCCACTGGAAATAAGTTATATCTGATTTACGACTGTTGTTATATCTCTTTGGAGTTCTTCAAATGTCTTTTTTTTTTAATACAATGGCAGATCCGCATTTTGAAACGTAAGTGACTTGGCGGAGATCTAAACTCCCTCTGATTGTGTAAAGAACATTGACCGACTTATATACGTGTCATTGGATTTAATTTCCATTTTCGTTGTCATACTTAAATACAGTACCGCTGCTGTTATGCTATTAACACTTTACAGCCTCGTTGAAAGTCTGAGCATAACACCAGGTTAATGCAGAACACAATATATTAGCACGACTTTTACCAACAAATACTTTCTGAAAGATCCGCAACTTCAGCAGTTGCACTTACACGATTAGTTCGATTGGTATCAAATAACTAAAGTGCAATGATTACAATGCAAATCATTTCTTTTTGATTTCTTTTCTGATGGGCGTAACACAAAATCTTTGGACAGATGACAGCATGAAGACCCGGTAGGTGAAGCGACTCGTCTGGTTACAGAACGGGACATTGGCATATCAAAGATATCATGCATCTATTTATTCCATAACAATTTGGAGCATAGTAGGGAAAATAAAACTATTTTCCCCGTCAAATATTTTTTTTTCAAGTATATATCCAAGATTTATTTGAATGTTTCTGTTGCATCTGCTTCCTGTATCCTTTCAAGTATTCGACATCAGTTCATAGCCGGTTGGATTGGAAGTGAACAATTCGAACAATTCAGCACATATCTGAGACTGATAGAAACTACTAAATGCTGACTAACGAGAATCGCAGTTGACTGGACAATGGGAAAGTACAGTACTTGCACAAATCAATTCGTAACGAGTGTTTCATCTGACCTGACGGACAGTAAGCAAGGTAAAAATGTAACGAAATCTCGTTTTGTTGAAATGGCCTTCGCAATATTAAATGCAGTTTTAACCCGATCCGCAACAAAGATTCGCACAGCAGTGCGTAACCTGCAGTGGAATCGAATATACTTGAAACATAACCTTGTCGTATTTGTTGAACAATGGTAACCACATTTAAACGAAACTCCACATGGTACCTTCTCGTCCACGATGCTACGCTGAATGAGTATAATCCTCAATGTGGGAAGCAAAACCTAAAAGGGATAAAAGTATTGTTGTCTCCCATTTCAATTCAAAGCAGAACATAATCCGCAGCTAACTACCGATTTTGGAAGGAGAACAAGCTGACGTTCCAGGCTGACTGTCCTTCCGCGTACTGCAACCTGTACGTTAACTATTTGTCTTCAACTGGTGGTTCCAGATCTATTAAAATTTTGTGTGTTCTATTTCTCTGCTTTACTTCATTTTTCCACCACTTTAATGTTTCGTTTTACTACCTGGATTTATTTTCATGATAACATTTTTCTTCTTCTTGAGTTTAATTAATCACTTTCCCCAGTTTAACGCAATTAGTTTTAATTTTTCCTATCAACGTTAGGTGCAAATGAGCGACTGCAGTGACTATGATAAGGTAGTAATAAATGCATCACTATCTTCATTATGGTAGAATTCCACTAAAACTTCTACCAATATTCGTAACAGTTCCAGAAATGTAGGGCTACTTCTTACAGTAATTTCCAAGTTCTGTCAAGGTTCGGTCCGTGAAATCCGCATTCCAGTTCACTGTCCGGTCCAAGTTCCTTATTCCAGGTTTTCCGGGTTTCCCCAGTTCTGTTGAGGCAGCTGATTCTTGTTTGGGCTTGTCTCGTTAATAGCTTCAATATCTAGCCTCTGGCTGCTGGATTGTTTCTGTCCAAACACCTTGTCTATATCCCTCCCTTCACCTCCCTCCTGGTGCCTTTCCTTGCCTTGCCTTGCCTCGCCTCGCCTCGCATCGCCTCTGCCTGGAGCCTTGCTTTGCCTCGTTTCTGCCTGGATCCTTGCCTCGACTCGCCTTGTCTGGGTCTGGAGACTTGCCTCGCCTCGTCTTGCCTTGGCCTGGAGTTTTGCCTCGCCTTGCCGTGCCTTGGCCTGGAGTCTTGCCTCGACTCGCCTTGTCTGGGTCTGGAGCCTTGCCTCGCCTAATCTTGCCTTGGCCTGGAGTCTTGCCTCGCCTCGACTTGCGTTGCCTGGAGCCTTGCCTCGCTTCACCTTGCTTCTGCCTAGTGCCTTGCCATGCTTTGCCTGTGTCAGGAGCCTCGCCTTGTTTGGAATTGTCTGTCTGTGTCCACGCCTTCGCTGGGTAAGTCCGGCCATTTTGCCGCTAACTAGCGTTGGGAACAGTCTCGTCGTGTTCAGCGTTCTGTATTATGAGACCCGGCCCTACTTTCTGCACCAAAGGAGGGGTCCGAGTTCTGTGTTCTGTGTGATGAAAATCGGCCGTACGTCCTGTATCCAAGGAGCGGTCCCGGCTCAATGTTCTGTGTTCCCGTCATATCCATGTGCCTCGCCCAACACAGGAGTACATTGCCATCCCGGTGCTGGGATTCCCTCGCCCTGTGCTGGGGTTCCTTTGTCCTGTCCAGGAGTCTCACGTCCAGTCCTGTGCCTCTCCTCATCCGGTAACCTCGTCTTGTCCTCGCATGGTTCTGGAGTTCTAACCCAAGTCAAGATCCAGGTTATGGGTCCTTTTCCAGTCTCTGGCTCGGAGCCTAAGCCCAGGCTCCTAGTTCCCAGTTTCATGTCCTGGTTCCGCTATCCTCGTCAAGTCCTATCCCAGACATGGAATCCTTGTCTCGTCCAGGGCCTGTGTCATGTCCAGCGCCCTTTCTTGTCCACTTCCCTTGCTTCCTTCTCACGCCTAGTCCTGTTCCTGGTAGTTCAGTGTTTGTGTTTTGTATTTGGGTCCCCTCCCAAAGCCCCTCCCCATGACAAGTTGAAGATGAAGCATTCATGATCAATTTTTACTATTACTTTATTACTCTGAAATGCTATGCCATTATTTCAGCAAAACAAGTGACATTTTTATTATTAACTGTAACGACTACGTCCATTGGTTCTACCTTCTTCGATCGCAATTTAAGTGATTTACCAGCAATACCAACCAAATCAACAGAGGCCCAGAATGTCTCTCCCCTGTTTCCGGCACGAGTTAAGCGAGACTTAACATCAAGACTCACCATTTGCTCCAATATCCTTAACTTAAATGATGTGAGTGGTAAGGGTCACAGTTTCAGTTTGCAGCGCAGGGACGAATTCTGATCAGGGCAATGATTACGATAATTCGACGCATGCGTAAAAGATAGACAATGGGCCTGTGCCCAAGCACAGAAATTAGAGCGATGTAAGAAATAGACCTAGGCGATGAAAAAACAAATGGCAAGAACTGAGAACCCCATCCTATTCCTAAGATTTGGAAAATCTAAACATGGCGACTTCCAGCCTGAAACGGTTGAGATCCTGCCTCCGGTACGATGTATGGACAGTATCATTGTTCGCAGACAAAATGTTTTTCCAACAATATGTTAATCCTTGGTGTGAGGTTTTACAATGTAATTCAGTGTATGATCACTGAGCTCTGCATTAGTAAGATGTAATAAATATGTTTTTCTTGACAGGCTGAAAAAGCACTGGTTGAGCACTCCTCTGCCTATGCTTCAATAAACCATTATAGACAATAGACAATAGGTGCAGAAGTAGACCATTCGGCCCCTCGAGTCTGCACCGCCATTCTGAGATCATGGCTGATCATTCACTATCAATACCCAGTCCCTGCCTTGTCCCCATATCCCTTGATTCCCCTATCCATCAGATATCTATCCAGCTCCTTCTTGAAAGCATCCAGAGAATTGGCCTCCACCGTCTTCCGTGGCAGTGCATTCCACACCTCCTCAACTCTCTGGGAGAAGAAGCTCTTCCTCAACTCTGTTTTACATAACTGACCTCTTATTCTCAATCCATGCCCTCTGGTACTGGACTCTCCCAACATCTGGAACATATTTCCTGCCTCGATCCTATCAAATCCTTTTATTATCTTAAACGTTTCAATCAGATCCCCTCTCAATCTCCTCAATTCCAGCGTGTACAAGCCCAATCTCTCCAATGTCTCTGCATAATACAGCCCTGCCATCCCAGGAATCAACCTAGTGAATCTACGCTGCACTTCCTCAATTGCCAGAATGTCCTTCCTTAAACCTGGAGACCAAAACTGTACACAATATTCCAGGTGTTGTCTCACCAGGGACCTGTACAAATGCAAAAGGACATCCTTGCTCTTGTATTCAATTCCCCTTGTAACAAAGGCCAACATTCCATTTGCCCTCTTCACTGCCTGTTGCACTTGCTCATTCACCTTCATTGACTGGTGAACTAGGACTCCAAGGTCTCTTTGCATTTCTCCCTTACCTAACTCTACACCGTTCAGACAATACTCTTCCCTCTTGTTCCTGCTTCCAAAGTGGATAACATCACATTTATTCACATTGAATGACATCTGCCAAGTATCTGCCCACTCACTCAGCCTATCCAAGTCTCCCTGTATTCTCCTAACGCCCTCTTCGCATGTCACACTGCCACCCAGTTTAGTATCGTCAGCAAACTTGCTGATATAGTTTTCAATACCCTCATCTAAATCACTGACATAAATCGTAAAGAGCTGTGGTCCCAATACAGAGCCCTGTGGTACCCCACCAGTCACCTCCAGCTAGTCCGAGAAACACCCATTCACTGCTACCCTTTGCTTTCTATCTGCCAACCAGATTTCTATCCATGTTGAAACCCTGCCCCCAATGCCATGAGCTCTGATTTTACTCACCAATCTCCTATGTGGCACCTTATCGAATACCTTCTGAAAATCTAGGTACACAACACCCACTGGCTTACCCTCGTCTAACATCCTTGTTACACCCTCAAAAAACTCCGACAGATTAGTCAAGCATGATTTGCCCTTGGTAAATCCATGCTGGCTCGGCCTAATCCTATTTCTGCCATCTAGATGTGCCACTATTTCGTCCTTAATAATGGACTCAAGCATCTTCCCCACGACTGACGTTAGGCTAACAGGGCGATAGTTCTCCGTTTTCTCCTTCCCTCCCTTCTTGAAAAGGGGGACAACATTAGCCACTCTCCAATCTTCAGGAACTGATCCTGAATCTAAGGAACATTGGAAAATGATTACCAATGCATCCGCAATTTCCTGAGCCACCTCTTTTAGAACCCTCGGATGCAAACCATCTGGACCCGGGGATTTATTAGCCTTCAGTCCTACCAGTCTACTCATCACAGTTTATTTCCTAATGTCAATCTGTCTCAATTCCTCTGATATCTTATGACCCTGGCTCATCCATACATCTGGGAGATTGCTTGTGTCCTCCCTGCTGAAGACAGATTTAAAGTACGCTTTAAATTCTGTTGCCATTTCCCTGTTTCCCATAACAATTTCTCCCAATTCATTCTTCAAGGTGCCAACATTGTTCTTAACTACCTTCTTTCTCTTCACATAGCTAAAAAAGCTTTTGCTATCCCCTTTCATATTCCTGGCTAGACTGAGCTCATACCTAATTTTTTCTCTCCGTATTGCATTTTTAGTTAAGATCTGCTGTTACTTAAAACTTTCCCAATCATCTGTATTCCCACTCATCTTAGCCCTGTCATACTTCTTTTTCTTTAATGCTATACAATCTCTGACTTCCTTTGTCAACCACTGTGGCCCCTTCCCCCTCTTTGAATCCTTCCTTCTCATTGGAATGAACTGCTTTTGCATCTTTTGTATTATGCCCAAGAATATCTGCCACTGCTGATCCACTGTCTTTCCTGCCAGGGCATCCGCCCATTTAACTTTGGCCAGCTCTTCCCTCATGGCTCCGTAGTCTCCTTTATTTAATTGCAACACTGACACCTCTGATCTGCCCTTATCCCTCTCAAATTGTAGATAAAAATTTATCATGTTATGATCACTACTTCCTAATGGCTCCTTTACTTCAAGATCACTTATCAATTCCTGTTCATTACATATCACCAAGTCCAAAATAGCCTCGTTCCTGGTTGGCTCAAGCACAAGCTGTTCCAAAAATACATCCCTTAGACTCTCCACAAACTCCCTATCCTGGGGTCCAGCACCTACCTGATTCTTCCAGTTCACCTGCATGTTGAAATCTTCCATAATGACTGCATTACCTTTAGCACATGCCAATGTTAACTCCCTAATCAACTTGTACCCAATGTCCACGCTACTCTTTGGGGGCCTGTACACAACACCCATTAGGGTCTTTTTACCCTTACTGTTCCTCAGCTCAATCCACACAAACTCTACTTCCCCTGTTCCCAAGTCACCTCTTGCTAAGGACTGAATCTCATTCCTCACCAACAGGGCCACCCCACCCCCTCTTCCCATAATTCTGTCTCTACGATAGCACGTATACCCTGGTACACTCAATTCCCAGGCCTGATCCCCTTGCAGCTATGTCTCCGTTATCCCAACTATATCGTAGTTCCCCATTTTCATCTCTTGCTTCAAGCTCATCTGTCTTATTTCTGACACTACGCGCATTCAAGTATAGAATTCTTAGCCCATTCCTCCTCTCTTTGCTTAAAACTTTGTCTACTGTACCTAACCCAGCTTCTTGAACTTCCATCGGGCAAATTGCACCCTGAATTTTGATGACCTTCTCAAGATCACCCAAACCTTCTACACATTTAACCCCATGCACCTTCTGACCAACCCTCTGGATCTGGATCCCTGCCCCATGCACATCTAGTTTAAACACCCCCCGAGCAGCACTGGCAAATACTCCTGCAAGAATGTTAATACCCCTCCGGTTCAGATGTAGACCGTCCCTTCGAAACAGATCTCAATGTCCCTGGAGCAAAGACCAATTATCCAAAAACCTGAACCCTTCCTTCCTGCACCATGCTCTCAGCCTCGTAATAATCTGCATAATCATTCTATTCTTCGCCTCACTCGCACGTGGCACAGGTAGCAATCCCGAGATTGTCACCCTGGAGGCCCTGCCTTTCAGCTTCACTCCTAACTCCCTGAACTCTCTAAGCAGGACCCTCTCACTCACCTTACCTACATCGTTGGTCCCTACATGGACCACTACATCTGGGTTCATGCCCTCATCCTCAAGAATAGCATGCACCCGATCTGAGATGTACCGGACCCTGGCACCAGGGAGGCAACATACCATCCGAGACTCCAGATCCGCCCCACAAAATCTCCTATCTGCCCCCCTAACTATAGAGTCCCCTAAAACTATCGCTCTCTTCTCTTCCCTCCTCCCCTTTCTAGTTGAGGGTTCAACCTCTGTGCCAGAGGCAGGACCACTACAACTCATTCCTGGTAGGTCATCCCCATCAACAGTATCCTGTACGGTATACTTATTGTTAATGGGAATGGCCGCAGGGGTGCTCTGCTCTCTCTGCCTGCTCCCCCTGCCTCTCTGGACCGTCACCCATCTGCCTATTTCTTGGTTTTTTAGTGTGACTACCTCCTGATAACTCCTATCTATCTCTGCCTCCACCTCCCGAATGATCCGTAGTTCATCCAGCCCCAGCTCCAACTCCCTAACTCGGGCTGATAGGAGCTGCAGCTGGACGCACCTATTGCAGGTGTGGTCATCAGGGACAACTGTGTTGACCCTGACTTCCCACATACCGCATACGGAGCACACCACTGCTCTGACTGTCTCCCCCATACCTGAACTGGATTAATAGAATAAGTCTAAAAAGCACCTTGCGACCTTACCTTCTTCCCCTCAGCGAGCAATCACACAAACTTACCGAAGTCCCCTTACGCCGAAGCCCACTTAACCGAAGCCCAGGACTCTGCTTCCACGGTCTCCGGAAACCATAGGGAGAACAAACCATTTCGCAAAGACCGCCAACCGGAGGAGCGCGTTATCTATTCCCAGGTAAATCAGAGAGAGTAGCGTGACTATGATATAGATTTGCATTAAATATATAGCACGGGAACAGGCCGTTCCGGTGCTACTAGCCCGTGCCGCTCAGTCACACCTCACACCCACGTGACCAATTGAGCTCCTAACCTGTAAGTCATTGGAGGAAACCGGAACATCCCAGAGGGTTCATATTTATTTGTGTGTGTGTATATATATATATATATATATATAAAATCATCATCCAATAGGAAGTTAATTTTCCAAACTTGAGGATACCATTGCACTGAATACACCATTACAGGATACACTGTAACAAAATATACAGTGAGTCATAGCTAATCCCCTTTCAGTGAAACAACTTCACTTTCTGGTACAAGCATAATATTTTTCTGCTATCTGTGGAGACTCCAACCTGAAGGCATAAATGTCGATTTCTCTAACATTTGTGAATTTCTCCAACATTCCATTCTCTCTTTTTTTTTTCAACTTTTATCTTCTCGTCATCTGCCCATCAGGCTGCCCTCCACCTACGTGCTCCTTCTCCTTCCATTTTGCAGGGGCCACTGTCCTCCCGTCTCTGACTCCTTCATACACCGTTTACCTTTTCCACCCAACACCTCCCAGCTTCTTACGTCACTCCCACCCCAGTCATCCACATACCTTCGCACTCACCTGGTTTCACCTGTCACCTGCTAAATTTCCCACACCCCCTCCACACCTTTATATTCAGAATTCTATTCTCTCATTTCCGGTCCCGATAAAGCGTCTCTATCAGAAGGTTTATTTACCTTCTTGCATGTTGCCTTTCCTAATGAATTGCTTCAGTATTCTGTTTGCATTCTTCAAGATTTCCAGTATCTGCAGAATCTCTGGAGATTACTTTTTCCTTACATTCACACATTTAATTTCACATGTAATTTGCACGTGAAAAACGCCAAAAAGCCCAAAACTGGTAATGCCATCCTTCCCAACGCCCATTATCAGCTCCATAATAAACACGAGTGACCGATAATAACTGAAGAGAACTGAACTACCAGAAATTTCGAACTGTGACAACACTTTAATCAGAAAGCCTGACTGAAGAAAGTGCCAACATTTATTCTATCAGTTATGAGAGGTCCACTGACAACAATGTCCATGTGCATTTGGAACTGTGTTGGCAGGTGTGGCTGAGCAAACACCTTTGAGATCCATAAACGAAACAAAATGCGGCAATCAGACACAGATGACAGATAATACGATTGTACTATAAGTTAGCCAATTGTTTTGTACCATATCTGCTATTTCAAGGATTTCTCTATAGTCGTAACTTGATTTTGTTAAAGTTCTTTTTAGGTAAAGAAAGAAAACGCTAATATATAAATCATTAAGGGAAATCTTGAAACAACGTTGATATAATTATGTTCAAGCATAAGCAACCTAAAATTCATTACTGTTAAGTACAGCTCTAATTTATGTTACAATCGTGTGATTCAATTAATCACTAATGCTCCACTTAACGCTGATTTTGGATTTCTTTCATAGACTAAAGGAAATGGAGCTGACAAAATGACTTATGCCGCTCTGCAGATTCCCGATTCGAATTACACACAGGCATCCAAACATCGAAGCAAACATACATTGTACACAAATGTAAATACATCAAAGAATCTGTGAAGCTGAGAATCCAATTACAGTTCAGAGTCATATATTATCAATGGCTGTAGGCCAGAGCATCGCCACGTTTCGTTTCTTGCATCCACCAGGGGTTGATGATCGATGTCACATGTAACAATTGCGAAGATAAATGATCATTTTGCTCTTCGACTGGTCTCCGATTCATTAGAGGCAATTGTCATAAAATAAAAGCAAAGAAAGAAAATGAATGAAAGGACAATAATAAACTATTCTAACCCTGTCTACCGCCCGGCCATTTAAGGTGATAATGCCTGATATGCTCAGTCGTAGTCTCCTCTTCCGGTCTACTGCACAGACCCAATCATTCCAAGAAAAAAAAACCGTTCTTTCTCCTTCAACGTTTCCCAATAGTTTTGCCCCCACAGACATGACAGGATGAGAAGTAAATCCACCAGTGGCGAGGATTTTTTTTTTGACATGGAAAACACGCCAATTAAAAATCTATTCTTGCACACTTGCATCAACGTTCAACCGAGGGAAATATAGATCGGACGATGTTCGAATATTCGCAGCGCGTTCTCGTGACAACACTTCTCTGGCTCAATTTTGATGGAGAGAGAAACAGAACAGAGATTTCTGATTGGTAACCCGATGAATAGCTATAAATCTAACGCTTTCACTTACTGTCACACCCTTGATCACCCTTGATTCTCCCGGCAACCTTATACGTTATAACCGAAAGTATCGTGGAATTTGCAGTAATTGCAAGATGTTTGTGAAAACTCTTTATCTATGTCAACGATCCCGATGGCGAGGAAAAAGTTTTGATTTTATGTGAAAAATCCATTCACATGCAAAATATTACACAATTCGCTGGCTTACATGAAGAGTCTCATCCGAATGTTAAAAAGATTCGTTCAGTAGTCTCTAGTATTACCTCGGGTTGTCAAATCGAAATTGATTTAAACGGATAACCCTTATTTATTTGCTGCATTTGAAGCTTCCCAAATCTTTCATCCCAATAGGTAAATATATGTTTTCCTTTCTTAAACGTACTTTCAAAGAGCGACATACTTTTTTCAGTGCAAGATTCAATTAACAAGCATCTGTTGAATTAAAAACAATCCGGTCAGTATTTGTGAAATGCAATTGAAACAGATTAGGTATCTGCAGCTTTTTTCCCCTCGAATGCGATTCCCATCATTCCCTTCCAGTCGGAGAATATACTTTGCAATTCTAACTCCAGGCTGGTACTTTTTCACTCAAATTGATTTCATGCCCTCTTTCTCTTTCTCTTTCCCTCGCTCACTCCCTCTCTCTCTCACCCAGACAAACACGCGAACACGCGCGTGCGCGCGCGCGCGCACACACACACACACCCACAGACACACACACACACACACACACACACACACACACACACACACACACACACACACACACACACACGCAGACACACACGCACACACACACACACAGAGTTTCAACTCGTTGCTGGGGGAGAGTTTACTGCCGATTATTGAATCGGACAACTCGAAAAAGAGCGACGCAGCAGCACCGTAACTCAACGAGGTTTTTTATTTGTTTTTCCCTTCTCACTAGGTTTGACACCTCTCTGTCCCTTTATTAGGGAGACAGGGAGATGCGACATGTTGAATTCGTTGACATGTCGATTAGTTTTACTGTATTGCAAATGATCGTCACTTTTGGGATCTTTGCAATTGTATGCTTGCAAGGGTAGGAGCAACAGTGGGGGGGGGTGGTAAGTGGTACTTGTGCGTGGAAGGGGAGGAGAGGGATCCCCAGAACCTAACGTTTTCTAACGTTTCAAGCCCCATTTTTAACGTTTCTGCTGTCATTCGTTGTTTGGTGTACTCTTCTGATTTAATGGATGTCCGCGAAGGCCACGAATTTCAGGTTGTATATTGTATGCATTCTCCGATAATAAATTGGACAACATACTGTCTCTCCAACGATTTGTACAGTTGAACATGACTTCCCAGGTCCTGTACACATTGCCAGAACTTGCTCTCAACTTCCGTAGGACGAAAGAGACGCTGGTGGACTTCAGGAAGTGTAAGACGAAGGAATACTCACCAATCTTTATAAAGGGATCAGAAGTGGGGAGAACGATCATTTCCAAGCCCCTGGGTGTCAGGCTGTCTGTGGATATAACCTAGACCCGATATATCAATGCCGATATTAAGAAGGCAATGCATCGACTATCCTTCGTTACGTGTTTGAAGAGATGTGGTATGTCAACAAATACACTCAAAAACTTCTATAGCTGTATTGTGGAGAGCATTCTGACAGGCCGTGTCAGTGTCTGGTATGGGGCGGGAGGAGGAGGGAGACCGGCTGCGCAGGCCTGAAAGAAGGTGCAGATTGTTGTAGATTTAGACGGATCGATCTCAGGTATAAGCCTACAAGGTACTCAAGAGATGTTTAAGGGGTGGTGTTTCAGAAAGCACCGTCCATTATTAAGGACGTGCTGCAACCAGGGCATGCCCTTTTCTCACTGTTACCAGCAAGTAGGAAGTACCGAAGCCTGAAGGCACACACTCAGCAATTCAGGATCAGCTTCTTCCCCTCTGCGATCGGATTCCTAAATGAACATTTACCCCGTAAAAACTACCACGGTAATCTATTTAATATAGGTATACTCTAGTAGATCTATTTAGCTACTTATTTCTGTATTTATTTGTTTTTCTTTTTCTACATTATGTATTGCATTGAACTGCTGCTGCTAATTTCACGACACGTGCCGGTGATCAGAAACCTGATTCTTATTCCGAAGTTTGATTCAATTGTGACAAAGAACTTCTTGACCAGCCTGTCCACCTCTGTCGACAAATTTACAGATCAACGTGCCTGTATCTCTCAGTCACCATGTTCTACTTCAGCGCCCAGGGCAATCTTTTGCGCAATTCCTGTCCCAGTGTAACTAACGAAAATGTAGCTCTTTGCAAATATCCCAGCTAAGCTCTATCCACAATTTCTAGGCCCACATTCCCAGTTCCTCGTCTTAGTTAAATTTCACTGTCTGGTATATCATTAATTCCTCTGCATCCTGAGATTTATTAACAACTTGAAAATAATATTAACTATTTCAGAGATGTCAGACAATACTGGAACTAGGGCCTATCTCTTCATTACATCACTAGCTGCAAGTTTTTACTCTCGGTATCAAGTCGCCACTGTCACTATCTGATTCCTCTATGAAAATAATTTCTGTTCTTGTGTTCATTTGGCCGGCTCACTCTGGCTCTCGTGTCACCCAGCATTTTATACTAGGTTGTTATACGGGACCGTGCAAAATTCTATTAAGATATAGTCCATTGTCCTGCCCTCAGCAATTGCCTGCATAGCTCTTCAAAACAAATGATTCAAGTTTGTGAGAGAGGATTCCCCATGAGCAATCAATGCTTACAGTCACTATTATACTCGTCACCTTTCCAAATTCTGATAGATTCTGACCTTCATTCCACTATCTTTCCCAGAACCGATATTTGGCTTGTCACCTGTAGTTGTGGGCCTTCTTAAATTAATGCGCATTGGCAACTTTTCAATGCTCCGTTAGCAAATTCCTGTTTAAAGACAGTACTGACTTCTCGCTTATTTAAAACGAGAACTTCGCGGGCGTTCGTCCATTGTGCGGGGACTATCAGCGGCGGCAAATGAGCTCGACGAACTTAGTCAAAGTGCAGAATGTATAGGCGGAGAGGCCATTGTCGGGAGTAGGCCAGTGGCAAGATTGAAGCGACAGGCTATGGCTCACTCAGGCTTCTACGAAAGCGATCTTCGACCAGTTGGTGGACTTTTTTAAGTTTTTCTTTGCAGATTTAGATGAAAAGCATGTTGGTAGGCTTAGTATTTTGCTCTGAGTGTTAGATGTGGGAATCCCAGGAATATTTCAGTCTCCCAGAACGCAACATTTACGCCAGGTGCACCGATATACAGCTCCTGACAGTCCGAGTTAGGGATCTGAAGCGGCGGCTCGATGACCTACAGCTTATTAGGGAGAGTGAACAGTAGTTAGAGAGGACCTAGAGAGAGTTAATCACCCCGAGGCTGCATCGTCAGATAAGCGGAGTAAAGAGATCAGAAAGCAGAGAGCACCCCTGTTGCCATCCCCCTCGGAAATCGTTGCCTCGTTTTGGAAACAGTTGAAGGGGACGACTTGACAGAGGATGACTACGGCGATCGGGTCTGAGGCACTATGCCTGGTTCCATGGTGCAGAAGGGAAAGATGATTACGAGGAATGCAGTAATCATAGGGGTTTCCATTGTGAGGGAACAGACAGGAGGTTCTGTCAGCCTGATAGAGGAACCTGCATGGTTTGTTGCCTCCCATGTGCCAGGGAACGAATTGTCTGGGATCGGGTACAGAGTATTGTGAAGGCAGAGGAGGGTGAACATCCAGATGTTGTGGTACTCTTTGGTACGAATGACATAGGTCGAAAAAGAGAGGAGGTCCTCAAAAGAGAATTCAGTGAGTTAAGTTGGAAGCTGAAATACAGGACCTCTAGAGCAGTAATTTCAGTATTGCTACCTGTGCCACTGGCTAGCCAGTGCAAGAATAGCATGATCAGGCGTATTAATGTGTGGCTGATAGACTAATGTGGCAGGGCTTCAGATTCCTGGATTATTGGAGCGGCTTCTGGAGAAGTAAGACCCGTACAACGTGGACGGACTGGACCTGAACCCAAAGGCGTCCAATTTCCTAGCAGGCACATTTAATAGATCTGTTAGAAAGAGTTTAAAAAAAATTGACAGGGGATGGGGAAACGGAGTGATGGGGTCGAGAAAGTTGAGAACAGAAATAAGTCAAAGATAGAGCGCAACAGAGGAGAGAAAGAACAGACAAGAGATGAGACTTATTCACAGCCACTGGCATGGGTTACAGGGGAATACAGACGTCGTGTAGTTAAAGTAGAAAACAATACATACTGGGCTGATAGTGTTATATTTACATACACGCAGCATAAAGAATAAAATGGACGATTTTGAAATTCAGCTACAGATTGGCAAATATCACTTTGTGTCCATCGCTGAATATTGGCTAAACGATGGCTGTCATTGTGAGCCTAAATTCATAGGTTACACGCAGTATCAGAGAGATAGATTAGTAGGCCGAGGGGGCTGGTGTGGCTCTGAGTATAAGAAATCATATTAAATCATTATAAAGAGATGACTTAGGTTTGGAAGGTGAAGAGACTCTTGGGTTCAGTTAAGAAATGGCAAAGGTAAAAAGACCTCTAATGGCAGTTGTCTGCAGCCCTCCAAACAACATCCGGGATGTTGATTTCAATTTACAGAGGAGATAGAAAAGGCGTGCCAGAAAGGCAATGTCATAATCATCGTGGGGATTTTAGCATGTAAGTGTATTGGAAAAGCCAGAACAGTATTGGACCTCGAGAGAGAACTTGTAGGTTGTTCAAGGGAGGGATTTTTTAGAACAGTTAGCTGCTGAGCCCACGATGAGATCGGCTGTGTTGGATTGGGTGTTGTGCAGTGATCCGGTGGAGATAAGAGAGCTTAATGTTATGGAACTCTTAGGGAACAGATATCACAACATGATCGAGTTCACACTGAAATTTGAGAGGGATAAAATAAAATCTGAAGTGTCATTATTTCAGTGATATAAATGACATTACAATGGCATGAGAGGGGAATTGGTCGAAGTTGACTCCAAAGGGACATTTGCAAGAAAGAGAGCAGAGCATAAATGGCTGGGGTTTCTGCAAAAAAAAAGTAAAAAATGAGGGAAGTGCAAGACAGATATATTGCAAATAAGACGAAATTTTCAAAGGGAGGAAGGACAGCACCGTGGCTGACAAGTGAAGTTAAAGCCAAAGTAAAGGCGAAAGGGAGGGCAGCCAAGCGCATCAGAGCTAGTGGGAAGATAAAGAATTGGAAAGCTTTTAAAAACCTGCAGAAGGACGAGATGAATTATTATAGGAAGCTAGTGAATAATATCAAAGAAGATACTAAAAGTATTTTTTAAGTATTTAAAGGGTAATGGGCAGTCGAGGGTAGATCGAGGACCAATATAAAATAACGCTGGAGCAGTTGTGATAAGAGATGCAGAGATGGCAGAGGAACTGAATGCACATTTTGCATCAGTCTTGACAGCGGAAGACGTCTGTAGAATACCGGACATATTAGAAGTGTTGAGGCAAAAAGGGATTTGAAGATGCACAATGACACATCAGGATCCCGATAAGAAGGCGTTTAGCCTCGTTGCCCTCTTAGCAGAATATTGACAGGAACTGGGACATGTTGTACCAACGGACAATGGCTAGGCCGGTCATGGAGTGGCGTGTGCTATTCTGGTCACCACAGATAGCACGCAGTAGAGTTAGGACGATTGCAAAAGAGATCTCCTGGGACACTGCTCTGAGATATTGGATGGACATGGTCTGTTTACTCTGGAGTACAGTTGACTGCGGGATAACATTATGAATTTGAAAATAAAACAATTGTTACGGACATTAATATGTCAGACGCTCATAGCCAATTTCTCAAGACAGAGAATCCAAATCTAGAAGACATAGTTGTGAACTGAGAGAGAAAATATTTTAAAGGGAACTGGGCACTGCATGGTTTTCAGACAGAGGGCGGTAGGTATACGTTAGAGGAATTGGTACCTTGCCGGAGGCAGGTATAAGAACAGCTACGTAAATATTTCGTTCTGAATGGATGAAGAGTTTGGAAAAGCCCTTTTCCATGATGTACTCCTGTATTCAATGTTTTCTCTCAGCTGATGATCTACAACAAACTGCTCGTTAAGGTTATCAGGAAATTACAGAGAGCAGAGAATAGAAAGACACTATCGATCCCACTGTTGATATCATGGAAAGCCTTTGTAGTTAAAATTTACACGTGTTTCAAAAATCAATTTGCGGACTGTTGGCTTTTATTAAAGCTCCACGTTTAGGTTGCAGACAATGTTTTTTTCATATAAAGTGACTTCAAAGCCTCTTCCACGCAAGTGAATATTTCTCATGTTTTTCTGCGATATACGTGTTTCGATTCTACGGCGTCTGCATTCTGAAAAGCGAATAATAAGAAGCTTCATCACAAAGTTAAAAAATAGTGTTTTAAATTTTAATATTTAAGCCTATGGGATCCTGACAGTCTTCCAAGCGTGAACGGTTACATCATTAGCGCCTATTTGGAGAATGATTGCGGTTTATTTCCATTTAAGACAGAGAATTATGAAATGTGGTCGGATATTGACGTTAGATCGCACAGTAAAACAAAGAAGTGGCCGTTCTATGAATAAAAGGATATTATTTGTGTAATTAATTTCACAGCCGAGATAGATTCTAGACTGACATAGCGATGTAAATGACTTTGAAGTGTTGTCAAAGTTGTACTAAAATGGCTAAAGACATCAGTTTGTTTCGAATCGAAAATATTAATCTAAATGGAATGAAGACAAATTAAAAATTATAGCTTCCTCATTCCTTTCAGGGCCACGAACAATGAGTCAACACTTCACCTGCGAATCGGCTGGGGCTGTGTGTTGTAGCCAAAGCTACCGATGCGTCCTCCTCTGCATTGGTGAGACTCGTCGTAAACTGGGAACCACTTTTTCAAGCATCTCCAGTTCATCATAAAACGCGTGCTGGATTTTCTAGTGGCCGATTATTTTGATTTTGTCCATACAGTTTCCGACAAGACGATTCATATCCTCTTCTGATGCCTTCATGAGGCTACTCTCAGGGTGGGCGAGCAACACTTGGGATTCAGTCCAGGTATCCTCCAACCCGAGGACAAGAGCATCGACTTCTCCTTCAACTATTTTTCCCTCCCACGTCTCTCTTTTGCTCCCACCTCTTGTCCTCTTCTCTGCTCTCCAGCCGACAACTTTCCCTTCTGTCCCACCTCCTTCCTTTCCCCCCGTAGTCTACTCTCCTTCCAAACAGACTTCTGATTCTCCAACTTTTTGCATTTTCAACCTCTTACCTCCCAGCTGCTTGAGTCATCCCACCGCCCAGCTGCACAAGCTCCTGTCCTCCAACCCATCAAAGCCCATTCAACCTGTCTTCACCAATCACTTTTTAATTTGTCTTTCTTTTCACCGCCATTTTATTCTGCAACCTTCCCTCCTACCATCCAAACCTAACGAAGGGACTCGGACCGAAACGTTGACCGTTCATTAATTTCCATGGATGCTGCCTGGTCTGCTGAGTTCACTTTGTGTGTGTTGCTCTGGAATTCCAGTATATGCAGAATCTTTTGCGTGACTGTTATTAATGCTCTTTTACAGTCCTTTGAAAAATATTCGATCTTCGCTGAAAATGGGAATACTGGGAGCTAAAGGTGATGTGCTGTGTCTGACGGGGAATTGCTTCGATTGCTGCCGCTGAGAGGAGGGAAGAAGGGGCACACGGCATGCTGAAGTCTCTTTGGTCTTGGACTTAACAACTCGCTGTGTTTTCAAAGACTTGAATGAAGTAATACAAGACCATGGGGATGGATATAAGGTTAGATACCACAGTAATTCCTGGATAACAAAAGCAAAATTTTCAGGAAAAAAACGATGTCCGCAAAAAACAGAGGAAATGTGGAGATTACAAGTTAGTTGATCATAGAGCGTCAGGGAGAGCAAAACAGATCTAACATTTCTGTTTGATCGCCTAATGAATGGTCGTACACTAAGGGATTGATGTTGTTTCCCACTCATTGATACTCCCTACACTACCGAACACCATCCTCATTATAGTACAGGTACAGTGGTATTTGCAATCCTTGCAACATGCCTGTAAGTACTTTTGAACTATGACAACGTTCCTGATGGCTTCCGAAAGATTTTATGTGATAAACCCGTGTCACGTACCCCGTGACCGGGTCAACAAACTAGCGGAAATGGAATATACAGTGGAGTTTTGTGGTACTGTAACTAAAGGTGTTTATTAGTAAACTAAGTAATACAGTATCAAAAATGAAAATATACATATAAAACAGGGTTAGCAATGATAAATACAGAAGTGTAGGAATAAGAATCAAAACCAAGCACTGTCGTAGTCTTGGGGTAAATGAATAGTCTTAAGATAATGCAGAATTCAGTACAGTTCAGTTTAGGTTGCGGTAGTTGCTGTTGTGACGTTGTGGGGGGGGAGAGAGATAGATAGATAGAGAGAGAGAGAGAGAGAGAGAGAGAGAGAGAGAGAGAGAGAGAGAGAGAGAGAGAGAGAGAGAGAGAGAGAGAGAGAGAGAGAGAGAGAGAGAGAGAGAGAGAGGAGCAGCTGCAGCAGCAGGCAAACCGTCCGTTGTCGTCTTGTTCCGTTGCACTGATGTGATCATTCGGTTATGACCCCTCCGTTCTCGGCTAGACCATTGTTCCGTGGTGCACTCGTCACTCTGGCGTGAGTGTACATACGCACACACAAGTCCCCACCGGTCCTGCCGTGACACTGTGAGCTTCGTGACCGATCTTCCGATTCGGTCCTCCAAGCCCCCACCTTCCTATGGGTTCACAACACTCACAGTGTCTCGTGGCTTGCCTGTCGGTGTCTCAGCAGACCCGTCTTTTACCTCTCTAGCGGGGTACCAGCCATCCATCAACTCCAAGTCCATCAAACTGGCCACTTCCTCCTGTCACAGCAGGCATCTGTCATCACTCTGCCGTGTCCGCAGAAATCCACACAAACAGGCCAAACGTCCTTGGCGTGAAAATCAACAATTAGCGAAGAAGCCAAAATACTAAATCATCCATTTTAATCCTTGTCTCTCTCTCTCCCATCTGCAACAGGATGCCACCACCCCCTTCATCTCTCTCTCTCTCTCGTTAGCAGCATAGTTCACAGGGGGGTCAACTCCGGACCCTATCTCCAACTGGTTTTCTCATCACACATAACACACCCACCCATAAAAGGATACTTACCGGGGACAAAATTCAACAGTACGGCACATTACAGAGTCTAATATAATACAGAAGTAGTCATTAACTAAAAGAGTAACACAGATATACTTTCAAATCTAACACCGAGATAAAGAACGAGCAATAACATTGTCAGTCTCCTTTACATGTTGTATTTTAATATCAAATTCTTTTAACAACAGACTCCAACTTAATAACTGTCTATTTTTATTCTTCATGTTAGTCAGAAATACCAATGGGTTGTGATCAGTATAAACTAACAATGGCTTCTGTGCTGGACAAATGTAAACCTCAAAGTGCTGTAACGTTTGAATAAGTGACAGCAATTCTTTTTCTACAGTGGAATAATTTATCTGGTGCACATTGAACGTCCTAGAGAGATAAGCCACTGGGTGTTCAATTTCGTCCTCAGCTCTGTGCAGTAGGACTGCCCCTGCAGCCTCGTCACTTGCGTCGGTTGCTAGGGAGAAGGGTTTTGAAATGTCAGGTGCTTTTAACACCGGGTGGTAACACAGTATAGTTTTCAGCCTCTCAAAGGCTTCTTGGCAAGTATTGCTCCACACAATCTTTTCATTTTTTCCAGCGCTTTGTAAGAGGGAGGGCAATATCCGCAAAGTTCTTACAAAATGTCCGATATTACCCCACCATTCCCAGAAACCTTCTCAGTGCCCTCTTATCAGTCGGAACGGGAAATTCAGACATAGTCTGTACTTTCGCCTGCACAGGGGCCAGCTGCCCCTGTTCTACCACATGTCAAAGATACGTGACCGTGGCATGGCCAATCTCACTTTAGGCGAGGTTCACTGCGAGATTGGCGGCAGACATCTCTTTAAACAGTTCCCCCACAGCCTCAATGTGCTTGTCTCACGTATCACTCCAAACCACTAAATCGTCAATGTAAGCCCCTGTGTTATTTAACCCTTTATTCACTGAGTCAATCATTCTCTGAAATGTTCCTGAAGCGATTTTCATTTCAAAAGGCAAAACATTATACTCATATAACCCTGATGGAGTGACAAATGCTGAACTTTCTCGAGCCCTGTCAGTTAAAGGAACACACCAGTATCCTTTTAACAAGTCAATCTTGGTGATGTATCTAGCCTTAGCCACTTTATCAATGCAGTCATCCACCCTTGGGAAAGGGTAAGCATCAGTCTTTGTGATGGCATTCACCTTCTTGCAATCTGTACAAAACCTTACACTACCAACAGGCTTCGGGACAAGCACGCATGGAGATGCATAGGCTGAGGAAGATTCCTGGATAATACCTACCTGTTAAGTACACCACTAATTGCAGGCGGTCATTCTTGATATCAAATTTCCACTGTCACCGTCTGACTCCCTTTACTACACCTATGTTCTGTTCTTGTGCTCAGGTTGCAAGTTCACCCTGGATCTCATGTCATCTACCTTTCTATGCAAGTCTGTCATACGGGAGCTTGCAAAAGTCAATGAAGTCCAAGTCCAGTTGCTGCACTCAGCAATTTTCTTCATCACCACTTCAAAGCAACTCGATCAATTTGTTTAGATGAGATTCCACATGGCAAATCTATGTTACGGACACTATTTCAACTTTTGTCTTTCCAAATTGTGATAGATTCTCTCTCTCTCTCCGATCCACTCCAGTATGCCTCCACGCACCGATGTTGGGCTCGCCACGTTCAACTCTCCTTTTGCCCCTGCAGATCTTCTTAAATAAACGCAAATTTGCCACTCTCCAGTGCTGCGGCAACACAATCCTAGTTAAAGATGATGCTGATAGTTTTGCTATAGGCCTTACAATTTCTCCTGTAGCTTCTCACAATGTCAAAAGATACACTTGATCAGGTGCCGTATGTTCATCAAATGGACTGTGTATACGCCGTGAGCACCCCGTTCCCCCCACGCCTCTATTTTTCTCGTGTGCATCTGTTAAAAGAATAATGTATTTCCCCTAAATCCCTTAGCTTCCCGGATTTTAACCACAGTAATGGAAATAATAATTTACAACTTCGCCATCGTGATTTTTCAGTCGCTATTTCCTCATTTCCTCTTACTTTATATTCAGAAGTTGTATAATGCTACCTTAGTGCTCTCATGATTTCAGGTGAACTATAATACAGCTCGTATTTCTGTCGGGAATTGCTTGAACCCGTTTACTATAGATGGCGCAAGTCTCCTTTCACCGAAACAGTATCTCATTATCCTTGTGAACCTGGATTCTCTGATCCTGTTGGTCTTTCCATTCTCTTTACCAGTATCACTCATGCATATTAGTGGCAGTTAATAGTGGGTATCGTCTTGAAGTAAGAGAAGAAAAAAATAAATGAGATTGCGAGCAATTACATCAGGCAAAAAAAAAAAACGCTGTAGACCACCTCTGATCAGATAGAATTATTATTGATACAGACATCATTGTTAGAAAGACATTTTCCTGTGCTGTACTAGAATTACTTAACGGTTAAGAATCAATAACGAGCTGTGACTTTTATAATTTAGACGTAGTGAACCGGGGACTGGAACATAGGAAACTACCCGTGCGAATTCGGAACGGCCATAAGGCGATATGTGGAAGTAGTAAAGGACTAAATGAGACGCAATCTGATAGGAGAGGACGTTGGACCATTAGAGAAAGTGAAGGACGAGCAGCAGCGAAGCTAGGTGAGGGGAACAGTAGGGATAAAATGAGACAGAAAGGGAAATGTGTGAGAGAAATTACTGAAAGTTAGAGAAATCAGTGTTCATATCAGCAGATTGGAGGCTACCGAGACGGAATATAAATCCAGCTATCAAATGCCATCAACTTATGTCCCCCTCCGGCACTTAGCAGCTGCCAGCTTGTACGCGTTTCCCTCCCCTATCTCCTTATTGTGGCTTCTTCCCCTTCCTTTGCAGTCATGAAGAAGGATCTTACCCCGAATCATCAACTTTTTGTTTCTCATCATTGATGCTGAGCCCCACGAGCGTTTCTCTGTATTTTTCGGGATTTCCTGTATCTGCAGCATTTCCTATACTTTAGGCATCGACGTAGCCTTAACCATGTGACTACATAAATAATGATCACTTGATTATTGCATCCGATGAATTTCTATATTTTCAGACAAAGCACTCTCATTAGCAATGTCGGTCGTTGCAAACGTTTGGCCCGTGGTTCTTCTCGTCGCGTTTTGGCCAGGTACGCTTAAATTTTCGTGCCCATTCTACGAAACAAATATGTTATGACATTATACATTTGCTACCCGCAGCAAATTCAGCTATACCAAATATCCATTTTGCTGCCTATTTTTGTCTGTTGATTCTTTGTACAGTGAATACAACTGTAATCATCATTTTCACTTATGCTTTGTCAGCCTCAAAAGGAACTTGGGGCAAAGTGGAACAATTCCCTCCAACTTTAAATGTCTCAATCGGTGGCAAAGTATCGATCTTCTGCAAATTTCCATTACTACAGGATACTGCTGAAGCGACATGGTGGAAGGACGGTCAGAACACATTTTTAGGAACAGACAGCAGAAATCAGTTCAATGTAAAGAAATGCAGGGGCACATTTACCCTCCTGAATGTGAGATATGCAGACGTCGGCGTGTATTACTGTTAAGTGAAAAGTCAACAACAAATATTGGGATATGGAAGTGGCTCTCGGCTTAGTGTGTTAAGTAGGTGTCGTTATTCCTGAAAGTGGAGAATTTTAATCTCTTTGTATTTTAGAAAAAGTTACGATTGCGGTAGTATTGTGAAATGGTGTTGCTGGTTTAGAATTTGTGGCACTAATCTACTTTACATATTTAAGAGAAAGGTAAAGATCATTATAGATCTTTTCGGATTGGTCCGTTTATTATTTCGATGTGATTCTGGAGATTACCTTTTGCTCCAATTAGTGTTTAGACCGTTGATGTTTCCAACCATACTTTTGTTATGTCTGTATTCCTACACAAACACCGTGTCCCCGCCTTGACCTATTCCTCAAACAGCCATAACAGCTTTATCAATCTAATGCTTTAAACAGCGGATGAACTGAACCATCTAATTTTTAGACGTCGAATTTGATTCGGGTTAACTAGGGAGCTGTAGACAGATTGTGTTGAAGGACAAATCACAAGCCATCTAATTCAAAGCGAAGCATTTCCAAGGTTAAACGACACCCGCCCGTTCTTCAGCCTGTTTACTAATACCACGTCACGACGAATTTCACCGATTTCGACCCTGCAGTTGCTGAAACGCATAGCTACAAATATTTATAGTAATTAATAAACATCGTTCACTCTGCCAAACTCTCGATGAAATTTTGGTGAACGGGGAACATCGAAAACCCGTAATCAACTATTCAGTAAATTTACAGAGGAATATGTTCACCTTCCTTCTAAAGCCCAAAGGCAAACAAAGCCACTTCGTTAATGTCAGTTACGTGTGCGTAAAACCTATACAGTGAAAAACACAGCTTGTTACGTGTGCTGCTCCACAGTGCCGATCATATTAAAACCAGTATAGTTATGCTGATTCACTGCCACTCATTTTGCGCTCATACAAAATTGACCTTGTAGGTGGTCAACTGTAAAATTAATCTTGTAAGAGCAGAGTTAGGGACAACAATAGCCAGTTCGAAGAAGAAATAAAGTCAATCGGAGCTCGCGCCTGTATTCCAAACAGGCATTCTTTCCCCACCTGTCACAAGCACATCGGCATTGTCATGTTTACCTGCCCCCTGAAGCAATTAAAAAAATGACAAACTGAGGCGATTTTAAACGGCCGCATTGATAACAATTGAGAATGGTAGCGTGAGACGGACAGTATGTGCGATCAAATTCTAGCTAAATATTGTACGTCCTTCTTATTCTTTTGTAGGTCCACCAACTCCGCTGAAAATCATTCATGTTGAAGAAACATCATGTAAACCCCGGAAACTCATGTCTAAAACTGCAGCATTTTATCCGAAAAAAAAAACCAACATCTTTTGGCGAACAAATAATAAGGAATTTCTAACCAAAATAGAATCCTCAATAAATGAGAATTCAGAAGGACATTTTGAGGCTTCCAGTACTTTGGAAGATACGCAGCCTGCTCAGGGCAAAGTGGTTTACACCTGTCTGGTAAATCACGAAACGCTAGAAATTCCTGCTATTGTAAGTGAACAAGGTAAGGCCGGAAGCATTTAAAGCAAACTCCAACCTGAATGAGAATATGCCTGGCGAGCTGTACAAACATAAAAAAGAAAATATGAAATCTTATTTCTTTTTCCAACTGTTGTTGTGCATAGGGTTTTTTTTTTATAAGTAGCATGGGGGTTGGTTCAGCAGTTTGGAGAAGAATTGAGAAAGTAAAAGAGAAAAGTGTAGATAAAGATAAAGTAAAAGCAAAAGTTGGAAAAAGAGAAGAGTAAGGGTGGAATGCAGAAAAGTCAGGTAATACGGAACGATAGGCAGGAAGGGAAGGGAGATGTGGAATCGTTCTCAATTAAAGATGAGATCAGTGAGAAGCGATATAAGATCTCAGGAGCAAAATGCAGAATCCATCTGCGGAGAGATTAGGAATAGTAATGCAATAAAGGAAGGAAAGATCAATTATGGATTTACAGAAGTCTTTCGACAAGGTGCCACATAAAAGACCTATACATAAGATAAGGATACATAGAGTTGGGGTGATATAGTAACATGGATGGAGAAATGTCTAGCAAATAAAAAGCAGACAGTTGGGATACATCGGTCTTCCGCTGGATGGCAATCAGTGGTGTACCCAAGTTTGCTGATGATACTAAATTGTGTGGACAGACAAATTGTGCAGAGGATATAAATAGTCTGCAGAGAGAAATAGATATGTTAAGTGAGTGGGCAAGAGTCTAGCAGATGGAGTATAATGTTGGTAAATGAGAGGTCATCTACTTTGGAAGGAAACATGAAGATCAAATTATTAATTAAATGGTTGCAGCATACTTCTGTACTGGGAGTACTTGTGCATGAATCGTAAAAGGTTGGTTCGGTGTTGCAGTAGGGTATCAAGAAAGTAAATGGATTGATGGTTTTCTTTGCTGGAGGGATTGAATTTAAGAGCAAGAAAGATACGCTGCAATGGTATAGGGTACTAATGAGGCCAGATCTAAAATACTACGTGCAGTGCTGGTGCTCTTACTTGAGGAAGGATAGACTGTTGACAGTGAAGAGGATGTTCACCAGATTGATTCCAGAGATAAGAGGGTTAAACTCTGTGAAGAGATTTAGTCACCTGGGTCTGTATCGTTGGAATTCAGAAGGATGAAAGGAAATCTTACAGAAGCATATAAAATTATAAAAGGGTTAGATAAGTTCGAGCCAGGAAAGTTGTTTCCACTGACAGGTGAGACTAGAACTAAGGGAAATCGCCTCCATATTCGGGGGAGTAACTTTAGTATGGAGATTAGGATGAACTGCTTTTCCGAAAGAGTAGTGAAATCACTGCCCACAAGGTTGGATATATTTTTGCATAGCTGGGGAATTCTGCATTATAGGGAAAGGCAGGCAGATGGACATGCGTCCCTCGTCGGATCAGCCATGATGTTATCGTCTCGATGAGTCAGATGGCCTACTGCTGTTCCTATTTCTTATGTTCTTACGAAATACCGGAATTTATGCAGAGCGTGTCACATAGCAAACATTCCGATATATTTCAAAAAAAAAAGAAAAAAAAAACAAAGCTGAGATGCCAATAGAGGTATTTCGACGGATACCGGGTGCAGGTCGATGAAGTAGATTTTATCATTACTTTTTTTCAAGGAGGAAATGTGAAGAATAGTTGAGTCTTATATGGATTTCTACACATCACCAAGAATATGATTTTCTGGTTGTATAGTGGTGTTCTGCAGGGGTTGGTATTGAAATTACTTCTTTTAAATTTATTTATCAATTATTTAGTGACGTAATTCATCGCTTTGTAGCAATGGTTTAAATACTCCAGCAGAATTACTGAAATAACGCCCTCTGGTAATGGTATTGATATATATTCTGAAGTACAATGCAACTCCATTTCTTTCCCTATGAGTCCAACCCAGCTCTATTTTGCTGCAGCTTGATAAATTTTTGAGAATGCCACAAATTTCACCAATATAATATGTGACCGGAAGATCTCTTTATCATGGTCATGATTTTTAATCCTACGTCATATTAGTGCTAAAGAAAGCACATGACATGGATGTGATATGATAGAAAATGCAATTCAGTTCCATTATTCTCTCTATCCAATTGACTATTGCATTCGTTTGAGAAAAATCAATCATTTTCCTTCGTGCACTTTGCATTAATCTTTAGCCATTTCTTAGAAAAAAAAACAAGATTTACTAATAGAAGATCGTGAAGGAATGCGTATTTAATAACTTTGGGGAAAATATCTGTAGGTGCAGGAACTCCAAGCAACACACACACAATGCTGGAGGATCTCAGCAGGTCAGGCAACACCAGTCCTGACAAATGTCTCGCCCGAAACGTCGACCGCTTTTCTCCACAGATGCTGCCTGGTCTGCTGAGTTCCTCTGCCATTAAAATACTTTATTTTCTGACAGTCTCTATATATGTATATATGTTTCACAGTTTCGTCTTCTTTTACATGATCTGGAAGACAGCAATAAATCTCCGATTCTTGGATGTGCTTTGGGCGGACTGGCAATTGTAATTCTGATTATAATTTTGATAAGAACCGGAGTTAAGAGGAAACGTGGTAAGAACATGAATGATTTGATATCAAGATTTCCAAGGTTTTATCCGATTCACATTCGACGATACTAATTATAAATAACAGGATAATTATACATTCCCGTTCAACTTATACAATCACCCCTTGTACCTAGAATTTTCAGTCTCCTGGGGTTTTCAGGCTGTGACTTCCTGCGGCGATTTCGCACAAGTAATAATAATCTTACTGCTATAGCTTGTTCTTTTGAGATATAAAATGACTGATGTGCTACCGCCACTCGACTCTTGCAATCAAAATCTAGATCCACCGCATTCATGGAACGTCATGCACAACATAACTCATGACCACAATGTGCACCTCTACTACTTTGTATAGCTGTCAGGAGTTTGAACTTTCGGCAACAAATTTGATTGCAATCCAATTCGCACCTTCAAATTTTCTAACATTACTTCTATTATTTAAGGTGTTTTATTTTTTAATACATTAGGTATTAATAGAACCTCTGAGGAAGCAAGTCAGAGTGGAGAACCGGTAAGTGAAACAACTTTTCTTTTAGCTTTTCAGTGGAGTATATTAGAATCATAGAGAACCTACAGCACAATACAGGCCCTTTGGCCCACAAAGCTGTGCCGAACATATCATTATCTTAGAAATTACCTGTGGTTATCCATAACACTCTACTTTTTTGAGATCCGGGTATCTATCCAGGAGTCTCTTAAAACACCCTATAGTATCCGCGTCCGCCACCATCGCTGGCAGCCCATCCTACGCATTCAACACTCTGTGTAAAACAATGAGCACTTGACATCTCCTCTGTACCTACTTCCAAGCACCATAAAACTGTGCCCTCTTGTGTTAGCCATTTCAGCCCTGGAGGAAAAAAAAACCCTCTGACTATCCACATGATCAATGCCGCTCATCATCTTAAACACCTCTATCAGTTCATCTCTCATCCTCCGTCGCTCTAAAGAAAAAAATGCCGATTTCACTCAACCTATTCTCATATGGTAAGTTCCCCAATCCAAGCAACACACTTGTAAATCTCCTTTGCACCCTTTCTATGTTTTCCACATCCTTCCCATGGTCAGGTGACAAGAATTGAGCAGAGTTCTCCAAGTGGGGTCTGGCAAGGGTCCTGTATAGCGGCAACTTTACCTCCTGGCTCCTAAACTCAATCCCACGATTGATGAAGGCCAATGCCTCGTATGCTTTCTTAACCACAGCGTCAACCTGCGCAGCGGCTTTGAGTGTCCTATGGACACAGACCAAAATGCCTCTGATCCCCCACACTGATAAGAGTCTTACTATTAAGACCTCTTCTGTTATCACAACTGACCTACTAAAATGAATCATCTTACACTAATCTGGGTTGAACTTCAGCTGCCATTTCTCAGCAGAGTTTTGCATCCTATCAACGTCCCGCTGTAACCTGTGACAGCCATCCATACTATCCACAATACCTCCAAACTTTGTGTCATCGCTATACTTCCTAACCCATTCCTCCACTTCTTCATCCAGGTCATTTATAAAAGTCAGGAAAAGTAGGGATCCCACAAACAGTTCCCTGACGTACACCACGGGTCACTGACCTCTATGCACAATATGACCCATCCTCAATTGCTCTTTGCCTTCTGTGGACTAGCCAGTTCTGGGTGCACAAAGCAATGTCCGCTTGCATCCCGTGACTCCTTAGTTGCTTAATAAATCTTGCATGGGGTACGTTGTCAAATGCCTTGCTGAGTCACATCCTGAAAAAAAACGTATCAGTCTCGTAAGGCATGACCTGCCTTTGACAAAGCCATGCTGACTATTCATAATCCAATTATGCTTCTCCAAACGTTCATATATCCTGTTTCTCAGTATCGTCTCCATCAACTTACCAACCACTGACGTAAGAATCACTGAGCTATCTCTACTCCCCTTCTTGAATAGCGGGAACAACACCCGCAACCCACCAATCCTCCTGAACCTCTGCCTTCCCCAGTGCTGATGCAAAGATCATCGCCAAAGGCACAGCAATCTCCTCCCCCGCCTCTCACAGTAGCCTGGGGTACATCTCGTCCGGTCCCGTTGACGTATCCAACTTGATGCTTTCCCAAAGCTCCAGCCCGTCCTCTTATTTAATATCTACATGCTCAAGCTTTTCAGTCCACTATAAGTTATCCCAACAATCGCCAAGATCCTTTTCCGTAGAGAATACTGAAGCAAAATACTTTATAATTACCTCTGCAAACTCCTGCTGTTCCATACACACTTTCCCCCGTCACACTAGTTTGGTCCTAGTCCCTCACATCTTATCCTCTTGCTCTTCACATACTTATTGGTAGAGGAATATTGTTATCAATTACGACCTAAGCATGGGCATGTATGCGTATGCATGAGAACTGGTGACAAACTGACCGGCACAACGGTCCTTCAATAGTCCATAGTGTCGGACGACTAGTGACAGTTGTCCCTTCGTAAACTGTTAAGGCAAGGAGGAAAAAGGAAATAACTGCGGAAGGAAAATTATTACGAGAGATGGGAAACTCATCCTACTCGTATAATAGCTTTTAAATATGCGTGAAGATCAATTTCAATCGTAAGAGATCATAGGGACTTTCAGCACCAGGGAAAACACGTTTCCTATCGTTTCTGAAATAATATACATCGCAATAACATTTACTGGTGTTAGAATGTTATTGTGCCGCATATTTACTCAATTGCGGTTAGGTTTTCATACTCATATTCTCTTTATGGAATGGAAATTGCATTAGACTCTTCATAGTGTTAACTACCACTTTGTAACAGGCTGGAATAGCCCCAGTTGAACATGCCCTTGCCTATGCTACACGAATCGTGAGAAAAATCAAAATAAATCACAAGATCAGACACCAGGATAAACATGTTGTCTATGCAAAGGTAAAGCCAAACGTTTGGGGGTGGGGGAGATGCAAAATCAGCATTGATTTTTAAAGAAATAATTACAATTCATGTCTTAAACGATAAAAACGCTCAGGTCCAATTTTGGTGGTTGATGGTGGTCATCTGTCTTGATTGACAATGTCTCATGATAATCATCATCACAAGCCAATGCGGAAGGTATGGAGATCCTACGACGTCCAGTCGTGAAAATCCCCCTCTCGGCCTAATCAGTGTACTCCAAAGGAAAGCTTATAAAGCAATACGTTTGTCAACAGCTTGGCTGCAGGAGCGACCGGAATGATGTTCAATATCTTCCATCCCGGATTTGCTACCTGGGTTTAGTCCCTTGGCTTTCGTCTCTCCCGAGGTTGCCCCAATGGGAGTATTTACCCATAGCTGGGGATCTGGTTCATGAACACCAGGGCTTGTGCATACACCGGTGGGCCTGGGTGCTACATGTTCAGCGGTCAGACCACCTCCCCGTCCTCTGTAAGCAGCCCGAGACAGCAAGTAGTTTAGTTTCCGTGTAAAATAATACCTTATAATATAATGCAAAACATGGCAACGAAACCAGTTTCTTTTGTTTCTTTTGACTTTTCAGTACAAACTGTTTTACATGGCTGTAATCTGAAAATGAAAATTATTGCATGCATTATAATTATATCTAATAAATCTATCGCTTCGCTTTTTTGTTGGACAATTGATAAAGACTCGATATTGAATTACTTCCACAGACTCGACGTGGCGCAGATGAAACGGTGACACAAGCCGGACTGCAGCTTCCCAACAATAAAATATCGGCATTTAAGAACGACAACGAGGATTCAGTGTACGCAAGTGCAAGGCTTTCGCAAGAAACGAGAAGCTGACAATCGAAAAAGGGTTCGGTTCCGTGGACTGTGAACGAATGCATGTCCCACGGGTTGTTTCTCCTTATCTAGTGCAGGGAAACTAAAGGGCGACGGCTGACATAATACTGAAAGTTAAGAATAAGAAGAGTGGACATTTGGACAGACGAGCGAAATTTTATTCTGCCCCTACCAATATGCATTTTTACAAATTCATAGGAACGTCAAGGATATCAGTTTATCAAGGGTATCAGAAGTTTGCTCTAGTTCATATACGTCACTTTCAGAACAGCAATATCACTTACGATATTTCATCACGATATCGGAATGTCTTCTCGTGAGAAGCTCAAGTTCAAATTAAACTTCAAATGAGTTGAAACAATCATCTGTGAGAGCAGTTGCGAAAATCAGCAGAAATAACTGAAAAATACGCTTGTATTGTGAGTTAACCAAATATTTAGTAACATGACTATTACTTCAATAAATTCTCTACTTTCCTAATTAGATTTTGAGAAAATTCATTTAAATAACGAAATAAACGGTTATTATTCTGTGGGATAAGACAGACTCTTGCCGTTCAAACTCTATATGAATCAAAAAAGGGAAATCTTCAAGAACGCTGACATAAACTTCCTGTAAAGCGGTAGGAATCTGAAATTGAAATTTAATGAGTATTTTGCGATCGTTTGATTGAATTGATGACTCTACGTTCGATTTTGATATTACCTCCACAATCTAAAAATGGAGCTGACAAACGTACTTGCGCAGCTCTGCAGCCTCACAATCCCATGAATACATTAGCATCTAAACTTCAAAGCAAAAATACATTGAGCGCAGATATACATTGAACACATCAAGGAAGCTATTTAGCTGAGAATCCTGTTGCAGTTCAGAGCTGTAGACCACCAATGAGCGCAGACCCGAGGCATTGCTTCGTTTCATTCCATACATCCAGACAAAAAAAATTACAATCGATATCATATATATGAGTTGGGAAGAGAAGAGGTCATTTTCGTCTTGACATTTCTCCGATTCATTCAGCAAAATGGTACTGAAATAGAGTAAGAAACTTGTGAATCGTGATCCGCCATTCCGCCTTTCTCTGCTGCCAGGCCATTTAATGTGATAATGTCATTTGCCTACCCTGTTGGCTAAGACTTCCGGTAACTCTGCGTTAATATAGGAACAGTGATATATTTACAAATTTGAATGCATTGTGTCATGCAGGCGGTAGGGCAATGGGTCGCTACTGGCCTTCATTGAAATGTTGTTAAAAGTTTTAGGTTTTATGGACATCGAGAAAGAAGTGATTTGTCACTGCATTAAACTTTGTGAATGGAACACAAAGAGGGTTGCTTTGTTTATTCATTGGGTACCTTTTTCTGCATGACCCCTTTTTTAATCCACCGAAAATGTTAGATGTTTCTCTGGACGAGTACTTTATCTAAGTGTCAATATGAAAATTATTATTTTTTTTTCGGAGGGGGAATTCGCATCTGTAATGATCACAATGGGAATTGTTTGTACATCAATATTTAACCTTGACGTGATTCAAAGCGCTTTGTTGGTTTCAAGTCAATGGTAATACGCAAAATTGTGACAGTGGGAGATGGGGCAAGACAGCAAGAACAAAATTACAAAAGTTGTGGACGCAGTTCAGTTGATTAAGAAACCCGCCCCTCTCTATGAGGTCTTTATATACTTGGCCCCACTGTTCCCATTAACCTGTGCGGATATGCAGCTGCGCAGTAACTGAAGGGCTCCTGCGCACACAGCCTTTGCTGTCACGCAGCTCGAATTTTCCTTTAGATAATATTAATCTAATTTTGAAATTATGCTAATATGATTATGAAGTCTCTGTTAATGCATTTGTGAAATATCATATAATTGCATAATGAACATAGGATAACTTTAATGTAAGACATTTTAGAGCTTCAACGTTCATACATTCTCAGTGTTGCAAGTTACAGCACTGGTACAAATTGTTCAACAAGTTCAGAATGGAAATCGGTGGCTCATTGTTAATGAACAACCAGCCTGTGCATAATCTTCCGAGAGGCCATGTAAAAAATTTCTGCTCAGAGCGATGGTTAGTCCACGCTGCTGCAAAATTAGAGGGGACTTTGCTTCGTATCCCGCTGATAAACAACCAGGCTAATCAAGGTATTTGGCTCGAAAAGGCAACAGTTCATTCTTTTTCCTTAATATTGTGAGTCCTGCTAAGTTCCTGCAGGATTTTGTGTTTATTACTCTGGATTTCAGCATCTCCAGAAACTCCTGTTTTTGTGATTTACTGGGCCACTGGAACAGACAGGAAAGATACTGTGTACGGAAGCGTTGAGGTAGACAGGAATCTTAGGGGACACATGGATAGTCTCCTGAAAATACGATACTCAGGTTATTAGTTAAGAGGGCCTTTGGCCAACTTGCCCTCTTCACGGTGTATTAACGAGTGCTGGAACATCATGTTGTAGCCATTGGTTAGGCCGCACTTGGAGGGTTGCGTGTTCTTCTGGTCACTATAAGATATAATGCACGAGGCAGAGTTAGAAAGATTGCAGTAGAAATACAGCGGGACATTGCCTTGAAGGGGAGACAGTAGTGGCATGGAGGGATTGTATAGAAAAGGGTTTCTGACTCTGGAATATAGCAGTCTGGAGGATAAAATGAAACTTAGATAAACATTGCTACCGACTTTGATATTGTGCATTCTCAGAGTCAATTTCCCAAGCCTGGGGAACAAAGGCTAGAGGACATCGTCCTGAATTGAGAGAAGAAATATTTAAAGGAGAACTCTGCATGGCAGAGTTTTCACACAGAGGAGGCTAGATGTATAAAACATGTTGCCAGAGGAAGTGATAGAGGATCAGAAAATAACAGTTGCATAAATATAGCGTTGCGAATGTTCGAGACGGGCCTCTTCCGTGCTGTACATCAATTTCTTCTTTTAGCTAAAGATCTGCAAAAAAGTTTACACGCAGGTCAACAGGAAGTTATAAATAGCAGAAAATAGAAATGCACGAATGAACCTAATGATATTATGGAAAGTCTTTGTGGTTAATAAATTTTTTGCAGATTTGTTTGTTTTTAATTTCAACGCTTAGATTACACACAATGGCTCAACGTTAAAATGAATTATTTCGAACCCTCTTCGTCCCAGCTAAAAGGTTCTCATGTTGTTCTGCAATGTCCCTGTTTCGATTCTACGGCTTGAACATTCTGCAAAGGGAACAATGTGAAGCGTTATCACAACATCAGATAAAATCCAATGCAATTGCGGAACCAGTTATACTTCACAGTAGTACAGAAAAACTTATAACAATATCAATGACAAGAGAAACATATTGTTTATCTAGCGGTCCAAGCGTGACGTAGCATCGATGGAGAGGAATGAACAGTAGATTTTTCGAGCCGAGAACCTTGCCTACCCTGTCATAAGAGAATACATGGAGAAGGATTGAGATTTACTTTAATTTGAATCAGAAAATAATGGAATCTAGTGGGAATTTTGTCAATGTCTTTCTATATTTCTTAACATACTCTTAAAAAAAGTGGCCTTCCTATGAAGAAAGTTCTTTTTTATTTGCGTGATGAATTGCAATACCGAGGTAGATTCTAGACTAACTTTCCTCTGTAGATGACTATGAAGTGTTGTCAAACTTGTTCTGACATGAGCAGACCTCTGGGTGAAGAGAGCATTTGGTATCGAATCTGAAATGTAAACCTAAATGGAAGGAAAATATCCCTGTCCGTCCAAGGCAACATGGAAATGTTAAGAGATATAGATTATCACCGCTATTCAGGGCCCCAAACAGTCCGTCCTGGTGAGGCAACACATTGATTTCAGAATCTTTGATGTTTCTGTACTCTGTCCTGTACTTCCGATGCCGCCTCCTCTACGTTGGTGCGACTCAGTATAAATCAACAGATCGCATTTTTAGGCACCTCCACTGCATTCACGTAAACTGGAAATTCCGGTGGCCAGTCATTGTCCTTCCTGTCCCCATTCTCGTCGCGACATTTTGGTCCTCGGCTTCTTCTTCTGAAACCATGAGGCTACTCTGAGGGTGGAGAATCAACGTTTCATGTTTGGTCTAGGTATCCTCCAACCTGATGGCATGAACATCAATTTCTCCTTTCATTAATTTTTCTTTCTCCCTTCCGTCTTCCTGCTTTCCGCACTCTAGCCTCCTACGTCTTCTACTCACCTACCTATGTCGCCTCCTTTGTGTACATCCAGCTTCCCTTTCTCGCACGGTCTACTCTCCTATCCTATCAGATTTCTTCATTTTCTATCAGTACTTTTCCTTTACCATCTATTTCCTGGAAGATTTTTACGTCATCTCCTCTCCCCCACTCAACTGGCTTTACCCATGACCTTCTTGTTAGTCCTCCTTTCATCCTCCCGATTTTGTAGTCTGACATCTTCCCTCTTCCTTTCCAATGCTGATGAAGGGTCTTGACCCTAAACATCGACTGTTCCTTCACTTCCATATATGCTTCTTTCCCGGCTGAGCTCCTTTACAATTTTGTGTGTGTCGTTATGGATTGCCAGCAACTCTGCAAAAACTCTTCTGTTGCTGATGTAAATTCTTCTATAATAACATTTGTGGAAAATATTTGACATACGCAGAAAATTAGAATATTAGATCTAAAGGTAACGTGTTGGATCTGACGGAGATTTGCTGAGATTGCTGGAGATAAGAGAAGGGAAGAAGGAGCATGCAGTCATAGGTCATGCTGGGTTCCCTTTGGTCTTCGACCCAATTTTCAAAGATCTGAATGAAGAAATAGAAGACCAAAGCCTCACAGCTGCTTTGCGTCACTTCTATAGACACTGGGTCCTTTCCCGAGTAAATACGGATGCAAAGAATCCATTTAAGTTCTCCCTGTTCTCTGTTAGATTCATGCATAGGTTATCATTCTGATCTCCCAGGGGACCATTTTTTGTCCTATGCAATCCTTTTTATTTCCTCTCAAAATATCTTAACATACCAATTCAACTTTATTTCACACATTTCTACCGTACCTACCTCTACCTTCTCGGACATTTCAGATTAACCAAGCTCCTATTTGTTGAAAAATTTCTCCTAGACCCATTTTAACTATTTTCTCTCACGCCTTGAATTGATGCATTCTCATTTTCGCTTAACCTATCCTGGGTAAAACACTATAACCTAGGTCTGCCTACGCCCCTAGTCGCTTAAAATTCCTATTTAAGGTCAACGCTCAACCTCTTGTACTCAAGGAAGAAAAACGCAGCCTCGCCCTACTGTTAAAAGCTTGTTGTCCAGCAAACATACTTGTGAGTCCTTTCTGCACTGCGTTAAGGACGGCCATCTCTTGTCGATAGCTGGGCGATCAGTAAGGCACAGAATGCTCTTAGTGTTTCACTGCCGACGTGTATAGTATAACAGAACATCCCAGACCCTGCACTCACTGCTTCAACTGTTGTGTCAAGTGAGACAAACACCTTCTTTACCAATCTCTACGTCCATCGCCACTTGCCCTCGGCCACTGTGTTCTACTTCAAACACCAGGGCAATTTACTGTGTAATTCCAGCTTTATTTTATCCAACCAAATTGCAAAATTTCGCCATTGTCCAGGTTAAATTATATCTGCAATTGAAGGACCACTTACCCAGTTCATTTTCTTGGTTAGCTTTCACTTTCTATTGTATCAACAATTCCGTTGCCTCCCCGAAGATATTAAAGATGTTAACAATATTATCCTCTTAAGTGCTTCAGAACTACATGATAAAGAGTACTCAGACCTGAACCGCCCTCTTTAGTATATCAGTATTTGGAGGCCTTCATTCTTGAATAGTAAATCTCCACTATCAGCTCCTTATGTTATACAAAACCAATTCGGTGCCCTCGTGTTTATCGGCTGGCTAACCCTGATTCCCATGTAGTCTGGCTTTCTATATTAGTCTGCCTTTGCGAATCTCAATGAAGGTATAGACTACTGCCCTGCCCTCAGCAAATCTCTTCGTCACATCACAAAACAACTCAATGAAATATGTGAGATAAGATTCCCCGTGAAAAATCCATGCCGACTGTTACATTTTTAGTCATCGCCTTTCTAAATCCTGAGAGAAAATCTACCTCAGAATCCACTTCCCATCACCGATGTCAAGTTTGCTACCCATAACTCTCGGCCTATCCTTGCAGGCCTTTTAAATAAATGCACATTATCCGCACCTCTGTGTTCCGTTGCCACAATTGTAGTAAAAGACGGTGTTCATATCATGCAATTGCCATTATATTTCCTTTCCTAACTTCCTCTAATGTCGACCGATACACTTGATCAGGCTCATCAAACATGCTGTGTTGTTACACCCCTAGTTCCAACTGTAGTTACAACTCGATCTGGGAGGTGGTGGGGTTTGATCGTAATACAGTTCAGTATTCGTCTTTCGGAATGACCGCTTTCCAATGCCAATTTTGGATACCGTCCTCCGCTGTTCCTGGAACAAGAGGTGAATGAAGGGTTCCATCAGCAGAAGAACTGGTCTAGAGATATTGTCAGAAATGTATTAAGGCGAGAGAAGCTTTGTTGGCCAATTGGCGGCCAGAACAAGTCCAGGCCAATCGCCAGAGAAGATTGGGGGCGGCAATACCTTCCACCAGTGGCTCTGGTTCGCAACTAGATCTCAGCTGGAGATCACCTCATGTGGGTTGAAGTCAGAAATTGGCCCTTCGATGCATCCATTTCTTCAAAATCCTGCGACGTGTCAACCCAGTTACCTATCATCTCCACTTCTCGTGCACCATGTCAATTCACCACACATTCCAGGGATCCCGCCTCAAACTCTTTCGCACCAGCTCTTTAGCTCCGGTTCCCAAACCTGTTGTTTCTCTCAGAATTGTTGAAGGACAATCTGCCGAAACAGTCCGGTGTACTGAAAACCCGTATTGTTTGTAGTAAAAGTTCAGCACCTCCTGAATTTGGAGGGATGCGGTGCAGAAGGAAGAAGATGGATTCCTTCACGCGACATCCTGGATCCTACCTTGATGGGGTACTATCATCACCACCATCTTGATCGCACTGGGTCGTCAGGAGCCAGTTGTAGGAAGGGTGGATGTTGTAACTGTGGAGACTGAACTGTGGCAGGCATGCACGTTTCGGCACTCCAGTTACATGGACTATGGCTAACTGCGGCTGTCATTTTAAGACTCAGACTGCCAATTATTTCCTGCCACTTTCTTATAAAAATTCTATACTTAAGCCCTCGTGCTGAGTACTGAGGTATCAATCTGAGAAATGCTGTTTCTAGTACAACCACTTGAGATTTCGCCTTTGGATTTCCTATTTGTCGCTTTGCTTATTATGAGCCTAAGTTAATCGAGATCTTCCTCTGTATTTTGATACATCGCCATCAATTGCTCCCTCATTACGCTCTCATATTCGCGGTATTTATTTTTTATTTACTTATTATTGTTTCTTTTTGTATTTGCTCAGTTTGTTGTCTTTTGCACGCTGGTTGTACGTCCACTTCGGTGCAGTCTTTCATTGATCATGTTAATTTTATTATTCTATGGATTTATTGAGTATACCTGCCAGACAACAAATCCCACGATTCTATAGAGTGACATAAATGTACTTCGATAATAATTTTTTAAAACATTGAACTTCTGTACTTTGATTCACCCGATGAGTGGACTATTCTCCCAGAAATCATTGGATCCGTTGAGTCTGAAGTCGCTTGAGGAAAATTAATAAAATATTATCTCCAAAGTACTTAAGATATGATGATTTAAATCTACAGCACGTTATGAAAGTCTATTTACTCTGCCTAGAACTATTCTCATATTCAGACAAAGCGGATTGCATATGCGGAAATATTGTATTGCTTGGAGGTAATGCCCTATTATAGAACAGGACGAATAAAAAACATTGCAATTCAGAAATTAGCATATTTTGAACGTACCCAACCAAGGGGGATTAACAACAGGCACGAAAATCAATCACAATCTAGCAAAATATCGTAAAACTTCAACTAGTCTAATCTGTATCCAGTACAAAGTGTCCATTCATTCTTTTTGAATTTGTTTTTCCTATCTATTTAATGTTATCATGTTCAACTCTTTACAGCACAGCATGTTTCATCAACCGACAGTACACCATACATGAAATGTTTTTCTGTGGCTACATTTGCCTTACCACATCTTCTTAAAACATCCCGTTTGTTATTTTTCAGCTAATGCTTGATTACATCAGTTAAAATCTCATTATGTATAGCCTGGTCTCAAATTTATTTGTTCACATTCTGTCTGAGTTCTCTTATTGTATTAATAATTCACCGTTGCTCTACACTATTCATGTTAGCACAATTGCTCATATCACCTTTTTACCTTAATAAACAGACTTCGTGGAAATAAATGTGCCTTAATGTTATTTCTTTCCTTCGTAAATCTCATCGTTAAATTGCAATTGCTGTCATTTAGCAGCTTAAAACTCTGACAGTCAGGATCAGAAGACATCCTATTCTTATTGATTTATTTATGTGTGTATATATACATGTATGCGGTTTACATATTTAATCCCTTGCTCCTGTAGTTCATTGTACGATTATGCTAATACTCGCGTGTACTCAGGGTGGATTGGCAATTTTAGGCCAGTTGTTAAGTTTTGCAGAACGAATATACAAGGGAATAAATGGCAAAATGCTCTCTATTGTATTAATTGTTTCCTTTTTTAAACAATCTCCTGTATAAAAAAAGAGGAACTGTGGAATAATGGTTCTCGACGACAGACAATTAATCCTCACCAAGAAAGATATGATATTTCGATAGCATAATGTGGATGGCAGCTGGAATATCTGAATTCCTTATGATAGATCCATAACTTCAAACGGTCTTACATTAAAAAGATGTTCAATTAACATCAATGGCATCACATTCTGACTTTATTTTAGAGCTAGGTATTCATTTTGTATGCTTATGGTTTTACAAAATATTTTGTGTGTTTTTTAGTTGTCCTCAAGGCATCAATGAAAATACTGTGAAAGCAAGTAAAGAGGAAAATGGATGGGGGAAAAACAACTTACATTCAAAAAGGGATAGGTGGACAGCAAATGCATTACATTTAGCAATGAAAAAGATTGATTTTCACACAATTTTATGGTGCTATATCGGACGAAGTTGTTTAAATATGCATGATAAATTAATTTAAAATTTTGTTTTACATTTTATTACAGAATGCATTCAACACTGTTTTATGTGCTGCTGGGGTTCATTTTGTTCTGTGGTCTGTCACTTGAAAACGTCGGAAGAATGAGACTGAACTTTTGCTGCTTTGGATTTCGACTGACTACAGTGTGTATGGACGCATGCAAGGACATTGCCTGCTTCTGACTTGCGAAGGCGAAGAGAGGTGGAGTTATTTGATGGACAAACAATGCTATGGTTTCTCTGCAGCTTGTGTACATTTTCCGGCAGCTTATTTTGAACAGACAAGGGCACACATAAAGACACAGTTAAAGTTAATATGGGTTCGGTCAATGGAAGACACCAGTGAGTTGATCGATAGTTAAAACTTTCAGTAGCCCAAAAGGGTGAGTTGAGATCGATCCTGAGTATTGATAAATGACTCTCACAAGTTTTCTGCAACTAGAACACGTTTGCAGGAAGAGAGGAGAGGAGAGGAAAGTTTGAAATTGAAGAAACCTAGTGACAAAGAAATCACTGTTAGGACTCTCTATCCAAGTAGACCGTGAGGGTGAGATTGTTTGCATTCGGCAATGGAAGTGTGAATGTCATCTACTTACTCCAGAGGAGTGGGTTCTCTAGTGAAGGGAAAACCTTTGTGAGTACCACGTGTGTGTTTACCCTTTGTATGCGTGTATTATTTCACTGAATAAAGGCACCACTGTGGCTAATCACTGTTGGAGTTTTTTCGTATGTTATGGAACTGGATAAGTGGCTATCATATTGTGTGTTTGGGGTAGTCTTGTGGAATCTACCGGTGTTCTAACACTTGCCTGGCTGGTCGTTCCCTTGAAGATGGTCCACGTTTTGTGATAAGCAAGATAGAGGCAGGAAATATGTTCCAGATGCTGGGAGAGTCCAGTACCAGAGGACATGGCATAAGAATTAGGGGTTATCATTTAGGACAGAGTTAAGGAAAAACTTTTTCTCCCAGCGAGTTGTGGGGTGTGGAATGCACTGCCTCAGAAGGCAGTGGAGGCCAATTCTCTGGATGCTTTCAAGAAGGAGCTAGATAGCTATCTTATGGATAGGGGAATCAAGGGATATGGGGACAATGCAGGAAACGGGTATTGATTGTAGATGATCAGCCATGATCTCAGAAAGGCGGTGCAGGCTCGAAAGGACGAATGGTCTACTTCTGCACCTATTGTCTATTGTCTATAAGCTACTATTAGTGATAATCCACAAGTGGATTTTGTTTGAGTTTCCTGTGGCCACCACCTTGAAATGTTTCGTAGCTGAGTTCGGGTGTGGTACCACTTGTGTTATATTCGTTGAAGATCACTGTCGGTGATACTTGGTGTGTGGAGTGGAGCAACTTCGGAGATGAAACCTACTGCTATTGTTATTTTGAATTGGATGTCGTGGAATCTGTGGAATATCAACGTAATTTTCTTCTCGCAACATATGCCTTTGGATTACAAATATCTCTCTCTCTTACCAACAACAGCAACCTCGTGTATTGAACTGAACTTTCTCACATACCATCATAAGACTGTGTCATTTGCCACCTAAGCTTGAATGAGTTTGGGAAACATATATTCACACCTTTATAACCTTATATTTGTCTAACACTGTTAAACCTTGGTTTTTCTGGTTTTATCTTCACTTTCATTGGTAGATAGTAATGAAATAGTGTTTTATTAGCAAATCTAAACTCCAGGTGTGTTCCATTTCTGCTGTTTCTTTTAACCCGTTACAGAGTATGTAACACGTGTTATCAGAGTTAAGGGACAGTGTTACAGGGCATCAGATGGACGATCCTGCTGAGACATTTACGATTTTCCATTCTACTAGAAAGAATGAAACGGATCTAGTGAGGAACTAACAAATATATGGGTGCTGAGTGGTCTTAGTGAGGAATGATAAAGGAAGTAATCAGGTTATCTTAAATTGGATTCAATCTCAGAGTGGAAATGTTATAAAATTACTCAGCGAGGTAATGTAGGGCTCTGGTGAATATATTAATTTCTAAGGCTTGTTCAATGTTACTCTCGAACAAAGAGAAAGTACATAACAGAATGTTGTTTTCAGTTCTATCGGATCTGATCGTCATTAAACCAAGATCACGCACTGTTAGGGCTGCATGATGACTGGTGCACAACGGTCTCGTTGTGTTTCAACAATTCACACACAAGCGTCTAGTATTCTTTCCAATCAGGATGATAACACACCATCCCCAAATACAAATCATACAGGAGAGTTTAACATATCTTCAGCTATCGTCTGGTTCATCCTGGAATTTTCTTAAACGTATATCATTTACGTGCTCCATAGCTACCAATAAACATTGCTTCTCTGTATCAAACTGGGAAACTCGCAAAAGCAGTTAAACATCTAATTTATTCTATTTACTATTGAGGAACGACTAGAGATACTTTATGCGGGACAGTCACATACCGGCCTTCATAAATTATCTTTGCAATTTCGTCCAGTGCATCACATTCTGAATTTATTTGTGAGCTAGAATTAACAGCGGTTCAAATAATGACGTAAACTTTTAGTATGAGGTTTTTCTTTTATGAAAATGGAAAAGGGGTTGGTCAAAGATTACTGCTTCTGGGTGAAAGCCATGGCTGGAACTCTGAACCTAAAAGTGTGTGAGAGCATATGATCATCTCTAGAGGTCTCTCAGGTCCATCAAATCCGCTGCCTGACAACAAGTGAAATGATAGAATATACGCCCTGGAGAGGGACTACGGGGGCGTTTAGTTCCTATTTTAGATTTACCCATGAATTCCCTTTGGGGGGGGGGTGGATGATTTGAGAAGTACTTGATTGCTTGAAAAATAGTTTCCAAATTTCCTGTAAAAAAAGATGAGCTTATCGGGATCATATTTACGATATGCACCCCAGTTCCTCATAGGGGAAATACCTTTTTACTGCTTCCAACCGTGAAAAATAAGAAACAATTAACAGAGGATGTCTCTATTGTTCAGAATCCTTTGTCAAAACTATTGGAATGACACGCCATTGGGAAACTGAACCACATTGCAAAGTTGGATTCGCTAAACGATGCTCAGTGGTAGGAAATGTACAGGCCGTTGTTCCCTGGTCTGGTGGTACTGAAAAAAGATTACCTTATCTTACTGAGGCTAAGAGTGACGTCCTGAACTCTAACCACCGTGAGGCGTATACCCTCCACTGATAAATAGCATCAAAACTGAATTTGAGGCAATGGAGCCGCTTGACAGCATAACCTGAGTGAATGGCTTTTGTGGGGGCAGTGTTCCTATTCCAGGCCAAATGGCACATTGAAGATCTGTGTTGATCTAACAAAATTGATTGATGTAGTGAGGTGGTAGAAGTTTATTCTTCTCTCTGGTGACCACACCTTGTGTATGCTGGCTGGGGCAAAATTCTGTACTGAAGTATATGCAAAATTTGGGTTCTACTGATCGGTTCAGCTTCTGAGTCACAGGAGCTCACAACCTTTATCACACTAGGTGGAAGCTATGCCATGAAGATACTCCCTTTTGTCTTCTCACCAGACGCCGAATTCTTTCAGATGAGGATGAAGGAAATTTTGGACGGACTTTAAGGGGCAATCTGCCACGTGGACACACCTGCAGATATGGTGATCAGAATATACACATATGAATAACAACATAACTTCATTGACTCAGCCGGGCAACACTATGGCTGCAACATTCTCCAAATTAGCGATAGTGCTGGTAGGCGGTACTCTTGAATAGTACACTTCACAAGGAATCCCCGAACTATTCAAAATAAACGTAACAATGGCGATATCAACAATTATCGAATCTCGTTAAGTCATAATTAACCACTTTAGCTGCTCTAAAAACCTTGCAGCCCGATGCTGTCCGGCTCCATTTATCTCTTCCTGTTATATGACAGGCTGAAAAGTTTAAAGCTCAAAATTTTGAAGATGAAAGTAACTTTATTTTCAAAATATGTACATATTACCATATAGCAACTCGAGATTCATTTACTTGCAGGCATTCCGATAGAACTGAGAAATACAACAGAGTCAATGTAAACTGCAGGAAAACTTTGAAAGATAACCAAAGTGGAAAATAATACAATTAAAAATAAAATGAATAAATAGTAAACGAATTGATAAGTAGATTGAATTTGTTGCTATCTACGAATGATTTTAGGTTTGATTAGTTTAACTTCCTTCAGGGACAGCAATGCTGAAGTACAAGAGAACAAAGAAGTGATTCATCTTGGTTACATTCCATTTTGAGCAAACTAAAAGTGAAAAACAAAACTCTGGTCGTTGAATATTGATCCAACAAAAAATTTAGATCTCACTATAATCCCTTCAAAGACTTTTTATGAGAAAGTTTAAATAGTTTAATAACGCTTCAAGAGTTCTGCAGTGACCATAAGTCTCTGAGAACAGGAGCAGAATTAGGAAAATTAGTTTTTCCATTCTGCTGCGCCGTTGAATCCAGGTTGTTATTTTTCAATCCCATTCTCCCGTGTTCCCCTCGTAACCTTTAAATGCCTTACCAGTCAAGAACATTTCAATCTCTGCCTTAAATACGTCTAAAAACCTGGCCCCCGCAGCCTTCTCTGGCAGCGAATTCCACAGATTCAGCACCCTCTTACGGAAAAAAAATCTTGTTAATTCCAAGGAATATCCCTTCAATGTACATGTGTAATATTTGTTCCTAGGCTCTGCTACAAAACGGAAATACCCCGCCCCGTCTACTCCTCATGGGCTTCTCAGTATCTGGCATGTTTCATTGAGATCACGTATGCCATCGCAACTCATATGAAGAGCGTTTGATCGCACTGGCTCTACATTAACTAGAATTCACAAGAATCAGGGGTAACTTTATAGAAGCCTCTCAGGCAGTGAAGGATTTTGATAGAGTGAAAATGGACAGGATGTCTCCTATGATGGGAAAGTCTGCAACGAGAGGACACAACCTGAAAATAGAGGGGCGTCCTTTTAGAATGGAGATGAGGAGAAATGTCTTCAGCTAGAGAGTGGCTAATCTAGCCAAATATTTACTACAGGTAGCTGTGAATGCAACGTCTTTATGCATATTTAAGGTAAAGGTTGATAGAGTTCTTCATTGGTCATGAAGGGTTATGGGGAGGAGGCAGAATATTGGAACTCAGAGGAAAATTGGATGATCCTTGATGAAATGACTTTGGAGGCTCAATGGGCTAAATGGCATAATTCAAGTCCTATATCTTGTGGTTCTATGATCTTATGAAAGCCATCTACTGCAGGCACAGTGACATCCAACGCCCCTCGCTGTTAATCCCTTTATTTTGGGAACATTTTCTTGAAGCTCCCGTGACCCTTTCCAGCTGCAGGACATCTTTCCTTCAATACCGGACAAAGTAACTCACAATATTACAAATGTGGATCACCAACACCTTATAAGGCGTCAGCAGTTAGCTTGCATTCAACAGGCTACTTTGGTAATTTAAAATTTTAGGCAAGGCATCATAATCACGAAATAAAGGGGGTGTAACCTGGAAAGCAAATATAAATAATTGGGGCATCATCGATGTGAAGAAATGTTTTAATGCTATTGCCGCCAAGAATTAACAGTATTTCTCAAGCAGAAGGATATAGTCTACGCCATTTGTAAGTTGCCTAATGATAAATCACAGTTTATTTCAATTTGGGGGGCAGGCTGGCTTATACAACATACAATTTATAATCAATCCCTGTAAAATATCCTCTTGAAATTCCATAAATTCCAGCAGAGAGAAAATCCGGTGACTACCACCCGCCATGTTGTAAGTTACAGTTCTCGTGCAAATATAACTGAAAGGAAGTTATGTTAAAAAGGCCACATTAGCAGAACGGTTAGCGTGATTCTGTCACATTGCAGGGCATTCCGCAGTTTGTGGTTAAATTCTGGCGCTTTTTTAAAGGAATTTGCACGTTCTCCCCGTGAACCACGCGACACTCCTCAGGCTGCTCCGGTTTCATCCGACAGTCTGAAGACGAATCAGTTAGTCGGATCATCCTTCATTGTAAATTCTCCTGTGATTAGACTGGATTTCAGTACGTTGGTTGCTAGCAGGGCTGCTCATTGGACGGGAAGGATCTCTTCTGTGCTGAATCTTTCAGCAAATAAATTAAACACAGAACAAAGTTAAAAAATGCTGCCTATCTCAGTATATCCTTCTTCTACCTTTAAGATGGTGCTAAAGATAAAATAGGTTGTTACCTGCTTTACGCCAACGAATTGGCTAAAATTTATAAAACAATCCTACATATCGTGGGGGGGGGGGAGAGGGCGCACAGATAAATCTTTGAAAACAGAATTGCTGTGCAATCCACACTTCCACTCGAGTAAAACAAAGGAAAACATGAGCAGGACAATTACCAATCTCGGAAAAAATGTCTAATGTTATTCCACTGCACATTGTTTTTGATTTCATTTTTTCTAACTGGATGAGTCTTCTATAAACTGTTGCTTTCGTGTGAATATATATTTCCTGTATTGTGTCCCTCAAATTAAATTTCAGATGATTTACGTCTCTGTCTAATTATTGATATAAAAAGACTTGTCAATGTTAATGTGCACTACCCAGTCAATGCTAGTAAGTATTGCACAGCTACTCTTAATTTTAAATATTCTTTGTTAGATTTTAATTTAAGTTTTGTTGAGTACTATTCCTACCACAGTTTATTTTAGCCTAACAACGCGGCTACCAAAATTGCTGTTCCTCAGATCAGTTCGGAGGAACACTTCAAGAAAGGGAGTTTGCTCAGAAGACGCATCTCGTACGTGAGAATATCCAATAAGCTATCCTCGTGCAAATGAACTATTTGAAAGGGAATACTTAAATTATGGAAGATAAGTGTGCATAATGAAGCGATACCAGGTTGGAAAAGCAGTACCATCAAATGTCAACTCATGTAAGCTTTCCTGCGATGTGCAAGCAACGATTTAAATAAATGTTCCATAATGATCGGATGCTAACGGGGAATAAAATGGAACAGTCGGTAGAAAAGCTGCAGAGCATTGCAATGGCAACGTGAATTTTTCATAGGAAACATCAATGATTACTCAGCGCAGGATATCTGGCTGCTTGCATGCGTTGGCTCCTATGGTAATTACATAATACAATTAATAGTAATAATAATACCCATTAACGTATTCTTCTGGCATACTATATTGGATCGAAGCCCATCTGAAAAATTTGCAAAGAAAAGTAAAAATTAAAATTAAAAATTTTACAAAACACAATGTACATTTGAACGTGCTTAGATTAACTCTAACTAGGACAGAAGGGGGAGGAGTAATAACATACATAAATAAACTTTGTACAACAGTTAGAAAAAAACATTCAAGGATATTTTTCATTAATTGAAACAAGATTCAACACTCCAGGCAAGCACATGTAGTTCTGATAAGAAAAACACACCATTAAAATGAAATTAAAGCAACAAACAGAAAAATGTAGAAATTATCACTCCAGAAAAAAACTTAACCAATATGACCGTCCTTGCCACACATCCCCAGGATTTGGGCAGATTAGCCGTCATCAAGGAAGCGTCGAATGCCTGGCTCAGAGTTGGAGACCTCTTCTCAGAACAAACTGGTTCACTGTGGCATACAGAACCATGAGGATAACACAACAAATGATATAAATACAGAATAAAAACCACAGAAAATTGTAAGGTGATGCATGCAGTAAGGCCGAGAGAAGCCAGAAACAATCCATCTCATTATAGGACCTAGCTGCAGTTAAAGCCAATCCGATTACTCAGACAGGCACAATTAAGTGGCAAGCATTCTTTACTAAAATCTTACTTTAAATTTCAAGCTCAGAAGTGGAAAGATACTTTGTGATAAATCCGTGTCTGGTTCAGTTTGAGTCTCACAAGCAATAATACAACTCATCCATTATTACAGATGGGACAATTTATAATAACCTTTCGTATATAAATATGACTGGATAAACAGGCAAAAAGAACCTATTTACTAGATATAGACAGTCCAAAGACACACAATATAAGAAATTAACGAGTGAAAATCAACTGAAATTAAAAGGCTATGGAACATGAACAGGGTTATCCTTGTCCAAATAGTGATATCTACAACTGATATCATCCCAAAATCATAACGTAAAAGCATTACACTATCAGGTCTACTTAGCAGTATTTATAGAAATCTCCAGAAAGCCACAATTCTAAACACCAGTTTGACTTTTGCTAGCAGTTGAGAAATTGGCTTGTTTGACTTTACCAACTCGAAATAATAATAAAAATATTACTTTGCCTGAGTTTGGTGATTATAAGTTTGAAGCACAGGGGCACCTGAATAAAGGTAGGTCCTGAGCCCTGGACGATAGATGACAAGGAAATGCCGCGTGCTACACAACACAGTTTTGGAGAAACGTTGTTAATGCAAGATGAATGTAAAAGGAACATTCAGCAATGGCTGCCTTCGTTTAGAGATGGTATTGTAACAGAAATCTAGATTTGGGGACCTGCTGTGTTCGAGCAAGTAAAATGTCTTTATAATTCAGAAACATTCGGGACACTGTCATTGAGAATATGCGATGATTGGTCGACTTTACTGGCTATTGTGCTGGGAAGGCAATTGTATTGAACATTTTCAAAAAAGGTGTTGCAGTCCGAGTAGATGCAGAGGGAATGTCTGCCTTTGTGCTTCTTTGTGCACTCCTGCCCAAGAAGACATTACTGGGGTACTGTATATGCGTGCCAATGTGGATGACAAATTCCTAGAATTCTACGTGATTGGTTATGTTTTGTGTATGCGACCCGTTTATCTGAAATCCACGCACTCACCAACCCACACTACCATGTAGTGAAACAAAACAAGGATTTTATAATTGTCATCCATCCTTTCAAACCTCTCTGTGCTTTTGTCCTCCCGATGTTTTATCCTTTATATTAGGCCCAGAGCTAAAAGTATACCTCGGCTGATTTGCAATGTACCCCATTCCCCAACCCGAAATTATCGTCTCTTTTCCAAGGCGAACAACGCCGAACGTTAACTCTGGAATTTAGGGTTTTTCTTGTTTTTTGTACTCCTTTTGGTAACCTAACATTTCTGGGTGTTTAACATTGTTAACATTTAAAATCTGTTTTGTCATATTATCTGAAGTGTTCAGAATCAGAACGTGTTTAGAATACTTTATTGCTCTGCCCCATCAACATATGGTAACGATTTTAAAAGTATATCAATATTAGCGTTCATGCCGCATGGATGGGACCTATTGTGCAATAATGCGGTTATGTGCATTTGTGTTTCCTTTGTTCTGACTTGATGGAAATGTAAATTATTTGTCGGAAGAGGCACCTGTGTTGCACGTGAAACGCGATTTCTAATCCTCAAATGTGAACTTTTCTAACTTTGCATTGACAAGATGCAGCCAGTACAGATGTATTTGCTAAACGAGAGCACACACAGTAACTGCACTCACAGTAAGCTGGTGACATCATGGAAACTCCATGCGGTCAGAAGCTTCACCGCCTCAGGCGAGTAAGTTGCAGATACCCAGGTCATCGCGCTTATCACTTAGTTGAAAAGCAAGAAAGTTATTTTAAGAAAATTACTTGTAAAGCTATTTCTGAGAAGTATGTGTTCCTTTACTCACAATATGTCATTCAAAAGCAACAGATGTATATCAACTATTTCTATATCAGACAAATACATCTTTAAAATTTTCCAGTATTTTTCTAAGAACATCGAATATTTACAATTTGTGATCCTAAGCAGGATAAAATTTATAAACACATGATATTCTGCTGATAAGGAAAGTCCAGAGCTACAGAACGTTTAACGCTGAAGGAACTCAGCACTTCAGGCGGCACCTATGAAATGAATAAACAGTCGACATTTCAAAATAAGACCGTTCTTCAGAACTGGAATGGACAAAATAAAGTCAATGCCAGGAGATAAATACTCTTTTAATCCGCCAAACAAATGCATCCTGAAAACGTCCAGCCGGAAAATTTGTCGATGATTTCCAGTGAAAGCAGTTGCCTCTCAGAATTTAGGGGATATAACCTAAGGTTATGATAAAATGCTGAGAAGGACAAATTGCTTTGAATGTAAGCAAAGTTGGAGGTCCAATCATGGCAGAGAGTCGTATGGTTATCTTCACAATCGACTGTATGCAAAAAGTAAGTAAAGAGCTTGAGGTAGATTTTGGAACCAGTACCGATTAAGTTGCTGAAAGCACAATGTAACCTCAGACTGGAAAATACACACTTTAGATGAGAGGGCATATAATTCACAAAATATAAAGGTGGATGCCGTACATAAAACACAATATTAGAATAACAGGTACTGCTGCACACGTTCAGAAAGTACTTCAGGCGATCTTACTTTGGGAAACAAAATCGATTTGCATTATGACACAATATTCATCGGTAGGCTCATGGATTCCCCTCAACCCCTTTCCTTCAAGTGTCAGCATAACTCTTTGATAAGACGTGAGAATCAAACCAATTTGTTGCGACGAAACGGTGTCTTTAGTTTTCTAAATTGTTGAATTAGTAGCAGAAGTACTGCAATAAGCGAATTAAATAACATGTTAATTCTGAAGAATCTTAGAACTTATCTTAACATAATGAAGCCATTCTGGCTGCATGAGATATTCATTGCGAAACTTTGCAATGAATGTTTTAACTTTCCTCTGGAACGTGCTTTCTACATTTGGCGGAATTACAAGTGACTTCTCAGTTTGAAGTGACTCTGCAAAAATGTGGAACGTGCACATTATTGTAGGAATTTTTGCAGATATTCGTATATTGCTACATATATTTGATTTTAAAATACTTCACATTGTGAAAATAAACATTTTAAATGTAAATCCTATATTTTTTTACGGAATTTCACTAATTAAAGAGCTTTCGAATCTAAATGTTCGAAAAAAATAACTGGTTTCAGCCGTTCACCAATGTTACCCCTCCGCACGATCAACATTATCTCTGCTTTACTTTCAGGGTCTGTGTTTGACGATGGTTGATGACTTAACTGAAACTAAGTTTTAAATTCAAAATGGAAGAAAACGGGAAAATCTAAATCTACTCAATCCATAAATAGCGTCACAAATAATTTTATAGCCAGATAATGCCTTCAAAGCTGCAAGTCTACCTCGCCTTCAGGTTATTCCCAAAATGACCAAATTTACTGCAAATCAGGAAGAAATTGTATATGTGAGTATGCAGATGGAAGATCATAGTGATTTAGGAGACTGATGCTAATCATTTCCACACCTGGATCCACCTATTACGGTCCATCTCTAACTCATCTGCAAAAGCAGAATTATTGGGTTCAAGACTAGACGGATGAAATATGCTGTCTCTAGGTACAAGAACTTCCGTGAATGTTTTCGATATCTGTCAGAGATGTTTCCCATGAAATCAGATTCCAAAATTAAGGACGGTATTTTCTGTTGGTCCGCATATCAAATAGGTCATCAATGGCAGCCCGTTCGAAAATCGTCTAGTGGAACCGGAGAACATCGCGTGGAAGGCATTCATGGACGTCCTTGCAAAATTAATTGGCAACTACAGAGCATCAAACTACGTGCAGCTGATTGATAACATACATCAAGCATACTAAACCATGAAATACACCATGTCAGTAAGAATTCATTTTCTGCATTCCCATTTAGTCTTCTATGCAGATCTTGGTGCTGTTCATAAGGAGCATTGTGAAAGGATTCAAAAGGAGTTTGTGGTCAATAAAAAATGGTATCAAGGTAGTTGGAATGCACAAATGCTGGTGGACTACTGTTGGACACTTATGCAAGAAGCCTCAGGCATTGAAAACAAACGAAAATCTTCAGAAAATAATTCAGCTTAGTTGAATTATTGCCAGGCGTCATTACCATTATACATTTAAACGTTTTATATTTAATAAAACTTTATGCCTTTTTCGCCAATTTTCTACCTGATACACGCAATGAGATATTATCCTTGTATTCAATGTCAAGCAGTCTATCTTAATCACATCTGAAGAAGCAACACTTAGGAAAAAACTTTGCTATCTAGTGGTTCCATCCATCCACGGGACAAATATTTCACACAAAGCCATCCCCGTCCCCATCTGGCCCGAGATCCATCTGCCCTTCATCTCTCCTCTAATGGTCCCCATTATCTCTCTCCTTTATTTGTTAGATTCCAGAACTGGTAGCCTTTGCCTTTCTGCTTATCACCCTCCAGAATCTGTATCTAGCTTAATCTACCCAAGCAACACACACAAAATGCCTGTGGAACTCAGCAGGCCAGGCAGTATCTATAGGAAGAAACAGTGTCGATGTTTCGGACCGAGACCCTTGAGCCTGGCCTTCTGTTTTCAAACAACATTTTGTGTATGTTGTTTGAATTTCCAGCATCTGCAGATTTCCTCGTGTTTGATCTCCCCTACCCTCCGTTCACCTCTGTTGTCTCAGCAGTTGAAAGTTGTTCCAAATGGCATACGCATTTCGCGGATCATTTACACCTGTGGGGATTTACACCTCACGGATTATGGTAGAATCAGAAAAGGAATAAAATTCCATTATCAAGGAATATTAAGTATCATAATAATTATAATAAGTATCATATTAAGTATCCTAATAGAACAGATAACAAAAAGACAAATGGTTCAACTTGTTGAACTATTGAATATGGAATGTCTGGAATATCCAGCATATCAGGTTAGCATGTACACGCAGATCAACAGAATTAACACTTCAATTTTCATTCTTTTCTCAGAACTGTGTTTCTGTGCTTATAAACCCACATTCATGAATTATGAATCCAAGGAATTAAATTAAGATCGAAATAAATGAGTTCTTTATTGTGTTTTCCTCTCCTATTTTATTTGTCCATTTGAAAGGCCAGCTGTTCTTGTTCAAGTCCGACGAAGTTTCATATCCTCTAAAGACAGATAAATTTTCACTTCCTGTTTATATTTCACTAATGAGAACATTTGCATGCGAGCCTTTGCATGTTTTCTATAAAAAAGATGATCGTAGTAGAATTTTAATTCATCTATCAGTTTACTACGGAAACATTTGTACCTAGTGTTTATGGGAACTAGTACGCTACCTGAGAATTGAATTACACTCGTTAGACTGCTGGTGACATCACGGAGAATGTGCGGTCAATGATTTCTTATCTCTGAAGCCCGTATGTAGCAAACAACTCGTGTTATCACACTTGACGTTTAACAGTAAGTCAATAACTTTCATGTAAGTAACTTATTTGATATCTTCCTTCCGTCAGCTAAGTGTTTTTAAAGTTATACTGCAACGTCTGTACTTCCTGTTTCGGTTCCGTGTTCCTTCTGGAATTAAATAAACGAAACAATTCCTAAAAACAGCTAAATCGCTGATATTTATGTGTGAGTCATTCTCTGAGAGCACTGAGTGCAAACCAATTACTTTGCCGATTAAAAAAAACATTGTAAACCGATGTCAGGGGGAAAACATTCTCCTTTCTGATTAATTAAATGAGCGACCGCAGCAAGCAGATATTCAGTTTAATTTGACAACGTGTTCGCGACAAACAACTTGGCCAAAAGTCACATTCCTGTGCTGTACTCGTCCATTGTTGTACTAAAAACAATGTTAAGGGAACAAGGAACAGGTAGACGGCAATACATGAAGTTGCAATGTCGAGAATTGTCTTTTTATCTAAAGCTTTCAATGATAATTTTAAAGACTCGAATGAAAAGTAAAGTCATGTCGTTTTGTATTCGGTTTATATCGTTAGATCATTAATTGGAAAGCAGGGTAATTAATATAAAACAGTATTGCAGATGTTTGTAATCCGAAATTAAGCAGCAAACATCGGGAACCGTCTTTGAAAAGGAGAAAATACAAATAATTTCTCTTCATTATCTCGTGAAAATTACCGACTTGAAGTCGATAATTGTTTCTCTCGGCAGACACTTTGTGGCTTGCTCACTGTTTCCTACGTCTTCCACGCAATAGCAGCAAACAGTAGCTTTAATTTTACAGACAACTAACTCCAATTCAGCTCCTTATTACCCATCAAAGAATAATGAGCATTCAGGTGAAACATTTATCCTAAAAGAACTTTGTTGAAAACATTTCGGAATATGTTTGTAATGAAGGCAAAGACATTTTAAGGCGCGATATTACGAAGGATTACCTCGTACGAGGTATAAAATTGTCTCAGTAATTAAAAATCTAGATTTACAGTCAATCCTTTGGCCTAACCGGAGCTCTGCTGACCATTTAGAAACATCCTGCTTATTTCTGAGATTGTCATGTATTCAAGCATTTGAAATTAAAACAAACAATAAATTAAATGCTTAAAAAAGAACACAAGAAGAAAAAGGACAAAAACAAAAAAAAATCAATCTGAGTACCGGTGCCCCACAAGGCTGTGTACACAGCCCCCTGCTGTACTCACTGTGCACCCATGATTGTGTAGCCAAGTTTCCATCAAAATCACTATATATGTTTGCTCATGACACCACAATTGCAGGCCATATCTTGGGTCTGAGTACAGAGAGGAAATTAAGAATCTGGTGGCATGGTGCGAAGACAATAACCTATCCCTCAACGTCAGCAAGACAAAGGAATTGGTCGTTGACTTCAGAAGCAGTAGCGGACTGCACAATGATGTGTAATGATGTAATGATGATTCTGAGTACAGAGAGGAAATTAAGAGCCTGGTGTCATGGTGCGAAGGCAATAACCTATCCCTCAATGTAAGCAAGAAGAAGGAATTTGTTGTTGACTTCAGAAGGAGTAGCGGAATGTACATCCCCATCTACATCGGTGGTGCGCACGTGGAACATGTCAAAAGCTTTAAGTTCCTCGGGCTGAATATCACAAATGACCTGACTTGGTCTAACCAAGCAGAGTCCACTGCCAAGAAGGCCCACCAGCGCCTTTACTTCCTGAGAAAGCTGAAGAAATTTGGCTTGTCCCATAAAACCCTCATTATTTTTATAGGTGCTCCGTAGAAAGCATTCTTCTAGCGTGCATCAGAACCTGATATGGAAGATGTCCTGTCCAAGATCGGAAGAAGCTGCAGAAGATAGTGAACATAGCCCAGCACATCACACCAACCAATCTTCCATCCTTGGACTCACTTTATGCCGCACACTGTCGGAGCAGTGGTGCCAGGATAATCAAGGACATGACCCACCCAGCCAATACAATTCTTGTCCCATTTCCCTCTGGGAGAAGGTTCAGGAACACGATGATTCGTACGGCCAGATTTGGGAACAGTTTCTTTCCAAATGCGATAAGACTGCTGAACACATCCTGACTCAGATCTAGGCCGTACCTTCCAAATATCTGGAACTGACTTGCACTTCCTTACTTTCCCTTTTCTATTTTCTAATTATGATTTATAATTTAAATTTTATTATACGTATTTCGATTTTTACTTCAGGGAGCGCGAAGCGCAGAAACAAATATCACTATGATGATTGTACGCTCGAGTACCAATTGTTTGGTGACAATAAAGTAAAGTAAAGTAAAGTAAAGTAAAAGGCTCACTGCCAAGGCGGGAATGGCTCTTCCGAGAAGCCATAGTTTTAAAGTGTTTCGAAGCAGCTACAGAGGAGATGTCAGAGGTAAAGTTTTTACACAGAGAGTGCTGAGAGCGTGGAAAGAACTGCGGCGTCAGTGGTGGAGACGGACACAATAGGGTCTTTTAAGAGACTATTGGATGGCTACATGGAGCTTAGAAAAATATTGGGCTATGGGTTACGCCTGGTAATTTCTAAGATAATGGCATGTTCGGTACAGCTTTGTGGGCCGCAGTTCGTGCATTGTGCTGCAGGTTTTCCTTCTTTCTAAGTGTCTTATACTTTCCTGTGCTTTTCCGCCCCAGTTGAAGCTCAACAAATTTATGGTATGCTGTTAAAAGTACACAGCTGTAGGGTTTAGCTCTAAGGCATTTAAAACTAAAAATGTATCGGCAATTTTATTCAATTGTTACCTAAGTGATACCACGACAGTTCTAACCGTGCTCAAACGAGGCCATTTTTTATCAACCAACTTGTTTTTAAGTGCTTAGTAATCGGTCCAACTTACTGCTCCATTCTTACGCACTATGAAGAATCGACTAATGGAGGACAGTGAGTGGTCATGGGGAACTAATCACAGTACGCTCATCTTTAGGATTTATGTATCGAGAAGAAAGAATATCTGAAAATCAAGTCAGAAATCTCGACGAAAACTTACCTTCTTGAAATTGTGTTTCCTGCCGCAGACAAATTTTTGTATTCGGCATCACAAATTGTCTGTAACGTAAAACTAAGTTGTCTTTCATTAGAATAGTCTCCAGATCCACAGCAAAATAATGTCCATATCTTCTCCCTGCTAAACTCCTCAACAAACGTCTGTGTGATCCAATTGACAAAATATGTGTTACCTATGAACAGATTTAGGTCCAAAGCAGCCACATAATTTCAGATCTGAGAGGACGGAAAATACAATGTAATAATGGTGTCAAAGCTCCTATGAAAAGTGCATAACACCCCAACCGCTTCGTGGAAATTCGGAAACATATCTGCTCAAAATATCGAGGCGTTTGACATGACAAACGAAATCTTAACTCCGTTAGTAGCAAGCACTTGGAAGCTCAGTATTGTATTTTCGCCAACCAAAATGGGTTTGAATATTCAGTGTTGTCATTTTATAACTGGATAACAATTTATGCCCTGCCAGGTTCGACACATGGGTGTGTGATAATCCTTACTTTTTCTGTATCTGGTTAAATATGTTTTTTTGTTTTTGTTTTTTTTTTGCTCGATGGACTGTCGTATTGTCTGCCGTTTACTTTGTGGAAATGTAGGAGATATTTGAAAGAACAGCATTTCCCGCAAAGCAAATGCTCGTGCTGATTGGATTTAAAATGGATTCTCGGAACTGCAGTCAATGATTTGAGATCTCCTCGATGCGCCCTTTGTAGAATTTATCGCAGTTTTGAACTTATAACTTACTGTTTGAGCTCTAAGCTCTCTCTTTATGTGATCAACGTCCTATTTCTATCTCACACAGCATTTGCTGCTGCATTTCGCTGATTCATTTGTGCGAGCGGATCACAGCAGCGAGTCAGGAACCTGAGTGTGATGAGCGGAAACACGAGAAAATCTGCAGATGCTGAAAATTCAAGCAACACGGTGTCAGGGCCATGATCATCTCCCTCTCCAGATGTGTATCCTTTTGCCAAACAACTTTCCAGCTCTTAGCTTAATCCCTCCCCCTCCTGTCTACTCCCATCATTTCGGATCTCCCCCTCCCTCTCCCACTTTCGAATCTCTTACTATCTCTTCTTTCAGTTAGTCCCGACGAAGGGTCTCGGCCCGAAACTTCGACTGTACTTCTTCCTATAGATGCTGCCTGGCCTGCTGCGTTCCACCAGCATTTTCTACGTGTTGCCTTAGTATTATGGGACCTAATTCGAAAAAAAGTAAGTCTGAAATCTGTCACTGGAAATAATTCGTGATGTACATATTATATGCTTTTGTTCATGAAACTTAGCATTTAAATTACATGAAAATTGGTGATGAAATAGGCATCAGTGCTCAAGATCCAAAATCATACATTGTGCCGGAGATGTGTGCGTGACAACGTCCGAGGGAAGGCACTTGCTGTTCAATTCAGTCGCGTTCATCATTTCTTTTTTGGTTTGTAATCCAGACATTAAGCAGTAGTTCATTAGTCGAACCGTAATACCCAAACCCGAAAGGAAATTATCAACAGAAACAAATATTTTCATTTATGTAACCCCGTCCCTACGCGTCACGGCTTAAAAGCTTTTGGCCATAAGAGCGCAATTGCTCTACTAGAGAAACCAGCAATGAGCTATTTCACTGAAGGTATACGACTGAAATGGAGCAAAACTTCAAAGGTAAATTGGAATGAAGAAATGCTGTAATTATTTTGTTTGCCTATCTTATTAGACATTCTACAACTCCTAAGCGAATTTCCATCTTTACCATCAAAATGCGTAGAGTACAGATTTGAATTTATTTCTCAATAAAGATTTGGATAATTCCTGAATTCAGCAAGAGGGCAACATTTTCATCATTATCACGAACGTACTAGGCAGGCCACGCAAAAAAAATTAGAACTGTAAGAGTTCTTATTTTCCTCCCAGCCCAGGCATATTTTAAATCTGAACCACATTATTCTGCATTGCGGTGGCGTCATCCTACGTCATGTTTACATGATTAATACATTTCCTCACGAAAATCTTTTCCTCCAGCAAATTCTATAAAACACCACTTGCATTGCAGGAGTCGGTCCATTAGGATTCTGCAAGATGTCGGAGAAATTGACGGTTTCGTACTTGGCACTTCTGGCTATTACTTGGCTAAGTACGCTAATTTATAACTGCCGCTTCCGAACTTAATATTCTATTTTAAATCTTTAATTCTGGGTGCCCGCAGCATATCAAGTTACAGTGTTTCAGCTATTCGTTCGAAATTCGCTCTTAGATGTCCAATGACTTACGTCTTTAGTTTTTTTTTGTTAATTCATTGTGTTTAACCGTTACTAACACTCTTGCTTATTTTTCCGGCAGCTGTCGAAGTAACAGCGAGCGAAGTATTTCAAATCCCTAGGAACCTGGACGTCCCGCGAGGTGCGAATGTTACCATGTTCTGCAAATTTCCACTATTGCAAGATACTGTTGACGTTCGTTGGTGGAAGGACAGCGACAAGACATTGCTAGAAAGTGACAACAGAATGCAATTTACTCTCGAAAGGGAAAGGGGTTCACTTGTACTCTGGAATGTCAAAGTCGCCGACTCCGGAATGTATTACTGTGTAGCAACTTATCAACTACGATATCTCGGGAGAGGAAATGGCACCAGGCTCTCTGTGTTCGGTGAGTAAGGCTGTTTGGAGATTTTCAGCTCTGTGCATTTTACATCAAACTTAGTGATGACGATAAAACGAAATGTTTCTTCTTGATAAAATGAACGGCGAGAATATATTCTTTCCCACGTTAACTACACCCCAGTCCAGATGTTCTAAATTCAGAATTATAAATATCAGAAGAGTCAATCACATTTCATGTAGCATCTTTGAGGCACATAATAGAGTTAATTCTGTTTATATTATCGTACTTCCCCAGACTCTTTCTCATTGCTTTTCATCCAGCCCTGTTCATCAGCTATCTCCCAGTTAAACTGGTGTCCAAGGTTTGTGATACCTTCGGACTTTATCCTTATTATCGCGAAGGTACTCTCAATGCAACGAGTTACTGTACAAGCATGGTTAGGATTGTTTTGCAAGAAAGAGTTCGAAGCAATATTAGTACTAATGTGAATGGCTGGAGTAGGATAACTCGATTCGTCATCACAGAGGACGCAAAATATCTGAAAACTTTTATAATCTCTATCAAAAGTCGAAATCATATGCACAATGCTCCATTTCCGCATCGACAAGTAGAGAGGAATAATACACATTTCCAAACGAGTTAATTCCAACATAAAGTGACAATTTGTCGCATGCACTGCAAATTGTCATTCCACCTTTTGTCATGCAGGATTAGCAAAATCTATATTTCTTTCTGCATTCAAATGGGGAGAAATATCGACCTCTCAAGATCAAGGTAAATTTTGATGGGGTTTGACAGTAAAGTGTAGAGCAGCGGGCACAAACCCACATTCAACACTTCCACTGGCAGCCAATTCCACAATAGCATCACCGTCTGAATGAAGACTTTACTGCTCAGGTTTGACTTCAATGCTTCTTCTTTGACTCTTAAGCTCTGACTCCTAATTACATTCTCACCATACCTCAGTGGATGAATCAGGATTTCATGTACCGTATCTGCACCTTTCATAATTTTGTCTACCTCTATCAAACGTTCGCTCATTCCCTTACCTATCATGGAAAAAAATCCAGCTTGTTAAACCTTTCCTCATAATTCATGCCCTCAAATTCTTGCAAACTCCTTGTAAGTTTCCTTGAACTCATTCAATCATATTGATAACTTCCTGCAGATAGTTGGCCAGAACTGCAAACAATGCTCCAAATTTGTTCTCACTAACTTCTAATACAACTTCAGCATAATATCTTATCTTCTGCGCTTAATAATCTGATGTATGAATGCCAATTTGACAAAGACTATCTTTACGATACTATCCGTTTTTGGTTCCACTTTCAGAGTTTTTTCGATAGATATTCGAAGATCATTTTTTTAACCGCACTCTACAAAGCAAGTTTCGTTCACTGTGTAAATCCGAGACTGGTTTGTCTTCTCAAAGCGCAAGAGATTACAATTACCTTCATTTAATTCTATGTGCCATTTTCAGTCCATTTTTACACCTGGTCTCGAACCCGCTGCAAGCTGTCACAGCCATGCGGCACACCACTTGTCAAAAGCCTTCATTCAAAGAACAACTATCTGCTACCATATTCTAGCTTCCCCCGCGAAGCCAACGTTAGAGACGATTGACTCCTTCATCCTGAATGCCAAGCGAATGTTCTTGCTCAAACCACCACTACCATGCAGAGCTTTTAAAAAGCTCTTATTATAATCCACGTTGAACATATCCACTGTTCTCTTTCATCAAGATCCATGGTAACCTGCTCAGAAAGCTCTTTAAGGTTGGTTAGACACAGCCTATCTTGAACAAAACAATTATGTGCATTGGTAATCATGGCCATTCTATTTAATTATTTATATATCATAATCTTCAGAATATCTCCCAATAAGTTACCCACGTATCTGTAATACCCTTTAGCCTATAATATCCAGGCTTATTCCGAGAGTCTATCTTGAATAACGGCAAAACTAGAGACATAACAGCAGAGCAAGTTCTTGGGTAATTGCAAGGTCTGCAAGTATCGAATTCAACTGACCAGATGATGTACATCGCAGGATTCTGCTAAAAGTTGCTGATGAGATTGTGGAGGCATTAGTAAAGGTAAAGAGCTTTCAAAGATAACTAGATTCTGGAATGGTTCTGAAAGATTAGAAAATTGTAAAATTCACCCAACTCTTCAAGAAGGCAGAGAGGCAGACAGGGGAAACCACAGGCCAGTCAGTTCGACCTCACTGGTGACAAGGTATTAGAGACCGTTGTTAAGCATCAGGTCTTAGGTTACTTGGAGACACATAATAAAACACACCATAGTCAGCCCAATTTCCTCAAGGAAACTCTCGACAGACTATTCTGACTGAATTATTTGAAGGAATGAAAAGCATGACGGAATTGATTTCTTTGTTGCAAAGTTTGCAGACGATGTGAAGATGGTTGGACAGGCAGGTAGTTTTTAGGAAATAGTGAGGGTGCAGAAGGACTTAGACAGATTATAGAGAATAAGCAAAGAAGTTGCAGACAGAATGCAACATTGAGAAGTATGTGGTCATGCACTTCGGTTCAGGGTATGAGCGTTTTGACCATTTTCTAACTGGAGCGAAAATCCAACCACATTGAGGTGAAAAGAGACTTGGGAGTCTGTGTGAAGTATTCCATGCAGATTAACTTGCAGGTTATATCTGTGTTCAGGACGGCAACTGAAATGGTAGCACTCATTTCATGAAGACTAGAATATAAAAGCAAGGATGAATATTGGGACGGATAAAACACTGGTAAGGCGTCACGGCATATTGTCAGCAGTTTAAGTCTCCTTGTCTTTGGAAGAAAGTGTGAAACTGGGGAGGGTGCAAAAGAGGTTCATGACAATGATTCCAGAATTCAATAGTTAATCATATGAGGAGCTGTGAGCCTGTTTTCATTAGAATTCAGAAAAAAATAAGGCTGACTGTACTGAACCCTACTTAAATGTGAAAGTACTTGATTGTGTGGTTGTGGAGAGGATGTTTCGTATGGTGGGAGAGTCTGAGACCAGAGGACGCAACCTCTGAATAGATGATCATCCTTTTAAAAAAGGAGATGAGGAGGCATGCCTATACCCAGAGAGTGGTGAACCTGTGGATTGTTTTTGCCACAGGTAGCTATGGAGACCAAGTCTTTATAAGTCTGGATATTTAAAGCAGGGGTTTATATAATCTTGATTGTTTAGGGCATGAAGAACTACGGGGAGGAGGCTGCATATTCGGGCTGAGAGGAACATTATTGCTATGATCAAATGGCAGAGCAAACTTGGTGGGTGAAATAGCCTAATTTGGCTTCTATATCAAATAGTCAAGTGGTCTTAAAACATTAGTTAAAGTCCAGTCTTCCGGCACCTCACCCACGAGTAAGGACATTCTGAACACCTATATCGGGGCCGTTTCACTTTTTGCATTAGCTTCCAACGAGGTCCGATAAGACACCTTGCCATGTTCTGGAGATATCCGCACCCTAATTTCCCTCAAGTCTGTAATCCGTATATGGACCGGGACATTGCTTCTGTTTTGACTCAGTTGTATAGCCTCTGTGTACGTCTCCCGAGTAAATATTGATGGAAAAAGATTAGATTTCCCCCCACCTCTTTAGGCTCCATGCATTGTTGAATTCGCTGATCTTCAAATGGATCAATGTTATTTGTCGCTCTCTGTCTATGCTTAATGTATATGCAGAATGCTTCGATTTTTCTTTTTCAGCTTGGCATTGTCCATCACCTAGAATCTGGAAAGGCCAAGATTATTGACGTGGGTATAGGTGTGGGAAGTGGAGTCAGGCAACTGTGAGCTCCGAATGGCTATTGTAGGCAGAACGAAATCCTAACTGCTGTGATCAAAAGATAAAACAATCTAACTATTGGATCTCTCCTCTTAGACACCGATCAGAGCTGCAGCGGAAGCAGATCTGGTTTACAAAGCCTTAAAATTGGGCGCACGTTTTAGTGAGCTCTGTTTATTGTGAAATTGAAGTTGTTCAGTTCCTGTTTGAACCTCTGCAAGGCATCATTTCTACAAGCGATCCTATAGAAGTGCCAAGTCACTGTCGACCAGTTTGCTGCTGGACGGCAGGCTTTAGAAAGAATGGAACTATAGAATCAATGTGCTTAATATGAATTTGCATTTCTGTTCCTGTTTGTTTCACGGAGGAGATGTTTGCCTCATTTAACAAGGGGAAATGATATAGGAGTGGTTCATATTCCGAGGAAAGCTCTATTACTGGATGTTTATGACTAGGAACTTCAACCCCAAGGCCTGAAACATTCCCTAAGCAGTTGAGCTGCCAGAAAATTAAACCCCATGGGCATTCGTGCTATAGAAAACTGTGATAATTTGGGTTTGTTGCTCAGTCTTGATATGAAATTAAAAATCCAAAAATAGCAAGCTTTTGAAAGTCAACTGTGCACTAAAGCACAAATACCATCAAAAGATAATATCTCCCTCACTTTGGACCTCTTAGCTTCACTGTCGAAGTGTATACTCTGAGCACTTCCTTTATCCGTCTCCCAAGGTGACTGTATTTGTTCTGCTTATCTTGTGACTGTCTGTGCTGGATGGCAACTTCATGTGCTGTGTGTGACTACATATACTGTACTGTATTTTGCAACATGCTCCAGAAGAACAATGTTTCGCTTAGAGGTCTGTGTGTATAGTTGAGCAACAATAAACAGATGGGAAATTAAAATAATTTATTAGATATTGGTTAATACTGACGGGTAACTAATTTAATAGTTGAGTGTCATGCTAGTTGGCGTAGAGATGAAGGACATACCTGAACTGAAGTAGATGGAAAATACCCAATATAACTTTGTTTTTACTCAAGTTTCTCCAACCCCATTGAAAATTGTTCCCGTTGGAGGGTTTTCGTCTCCTGGAAAGCTGCTTTGTAAAACGGCTGCCTACTACCCGGAGAAACTAGAAATCATTTGGCTGAGAAATAACGAAGAAATTCGCACTGGAATTGAACGTGTGACAAACCGGAGCGTGGATGGCATGTACGAAGCGTTTAGTTTAATGGAAGTCACGCAGTCTACTTGGGGAGATGTTTACATTTGCCTGGTGTCGCATGTCTCCCTTACGGTGCCTGCAAGTTTCATCTACATCCTGGAGCAAGGTAAGATGGTGTCTCGATGAAGTCATGATGTTGGATCTGGGCCTTAAACGTCGACAATTTAGATCTGCACGTACAAGAGCAAGATGTACTCAGCAGGTCGGGCAGCATCCGTTGAACGGATCAACGGATGCTGCCCGACCTGCTGAGTTCATCCACCTTTTTTACGTGGTGTTTTGACCACAGTATTTGTAGTGTTCTTTGTATTGACTATTTAGATCTGCCTCATCAGCTGAGTTTTCCTGGATTTTATGAGTTACTCTGGATTTCAGCATGTTCAGAATATTTTGCGCTGAATATAAGATGGAAGTGCTCACAGGTTATAGTGGTGGTGTCAATGTGCCCTTGTAAGAACCGTAACTGAACAACTACCCAAACACGGAAGAATGACTACTTTTGAAGTTTAGTAATTGACAGTGAATATTCAACGTGAATGGTGCTCAAAATCTAATGTCTTACTCCGTTAGCTTAAATCGTGTAGGACGAATTAAGAAACTGAATTCGCGTGGTATTTGTAAAGTAGCAAACTTCGGAACATTTGCCAAAACTGTGACATAATAAAACTTAAACTTTATATCTCATCGTGTTATAACAAATGTGGAAACTTGCATTTCGTGCCTGATGATATATTTTCAGTTATCGTGCAGTGAAATCTGAAAGGAGCCTATGAAATAGTTTGTATTTTTAATTGTCATATGGGCATTTGTATTTAGTTGTATAAATGCTTCACAGTTTCTTGTTTCCCCCCGTAGATCCAGAAGACGCTGAAACTAAATTAATTCTGTCATGTGTACTGGGCGGATTGGCAATTTTAGCTCTGATAATAGTTTTGCTGAAAGTCATTTTAAAGAGATCGCACGGTAAGAACCCTGATCGCTGAGAAGTGTCACCACTTTACGCGCAAAACAGAAGCCCTATAGATATTTAACTTCAAAAAGAATAAATGTCATTACAGCATGATAAGACCTGGATTGTGATTTTCGAACCTGATTACATAGATAATCATCAGGCACAACACAAGCTGGATCTTCAAATGCAATGATTTCACCAGTTCACTCGCTGTATTTACATGCTGCACCTTGTTCGTGAATGCCGCTATATTCCTTTGGAATACTTCAGATGTCGTTTTCAATACAATGGCAGATCCAATTTTGAAACGTAAGCAGCTGCGCGTAGGCCAGCGTATGACAGCCACTGTCATTGTGTAAAGAACATTGACGAACTCGTGCATGTCTCAGTGATGTTAATTTCCATTTTAGCGACAGTATTTAAAAGTAGTACGGCCACTCATATGCTATTTATTATCACTTTACAGCTTCGTTAAAAGTCGAAGACTCTTGACCATAGTGCCGTTATGTTGATGCACTGTATTAAGACAACTGATACTACAAATGGCTTTCTAAAAGATTCATAAATTCAACAGTTCCTCTTACGCGATGAATTCAATTAGTATGTGGCAAATAATCTCTAATTTTTCGAATGCAAATAATTTATTTTATTTTTCTTAAGGGATCAACACAAGTTCTTTGGACAGATGTCAGGATGAAGAGACGGTAGGTGAAGTGGCTTGTCTTCTTTTAGAGTGGTGTATACATATAGCAGAGCTTTTATAAATTCATTTTGTTCTAACATTTGGAACTCAGTAGAGAAGAATGAAACTGTCCGACAGTTCTTCATTTTGAAGTACAAATCCAAGATGTATTTGAATATTCTTGTTGAATCTGTTTCTTGACAGGGTGCACTAAGATGAACGGTAATATATACTAATGTAAGTTAGGCTGTTAATCATACTTCCTGTGACGAATAATTAAACAAAAATCTGAGACTGAGGTATTTTAGATGTCAAATATCGGTTTACGAGAATTGCTGTGTACTGGTCAATGGGGAAAATAGAGTACACGCACAAATCAGTTCGCAATCTATGTTACATTTGAATTGACGGCAGAGTAGACAAGATTATAAATGCAACAAAATCTTGCTTTTGTATGTCATATGTATTTTCTAACCCCGATTCCCAACAAAGATCTACACAGCAGTGCATAACCTGCAATGCAATCGAATATGCTTCCAATTAACCGTGTAGTGTTTGGTGCATAGTGATACCCACATGTTAACGAAACTCCATACTCCATGAGGCTACGCTGAATTATCTTCCTAAATTTTGAAAACAATGCCTGAAACTTATAAATGTATTATCATTTCCCATTTTGGGTTTAATCCAGAATTAAAAATCTTTAACGACATATTGGGAAAGAGAAAAAGTTGTCCTTTCAATTTGAACACCTCTCCCCAGTAAGCAACATAAACATTAAGTGTTTCTCTTTTGCTCTCGTGGTTCCTGATTTTCTGTGCGTTTTATTTGTTTATTTTACTGCAGAGTTTCTGCAATTCAATGTTATTAAATTTGTCCCACCTGGATTCTTCTGTTAGCATGTGTTAAACTTTATCGGTTGTATAACCATCTGTCTAAAACTGGAAACGTCTTTTTGTGTTCCATTAATCACCTTCCCAATTTTAGAGCAGGTTTTTATGCTTCCGTAAGGATAGCTGCAGCAGCAATCTTTCTCAGCTTTGTTTTCTTCCACCTGGGTGGACATCAACCTGAAGGCATGAACATTGGTATCTCTAAATTTTGATAGATATTTCATCATCCCCCTTCTCTTTTTCTCTCTGTTCGCTATTATGGCTTCCTTTCACCTCTTCTCTTCTTATCTGCCTATCACCTCCTTTTTCCATTTCTTCCAGGGTCCACTCTCTCCTCCTACCAGATACGTTCTTGCACCCTTTACCTTTTCCAGTCATCACCTCCCAGCTTCATCGTCATTCCATCCCCCAGTATACACACGCCTTCTTACACACATGTTTTCTCCTATCACCTGCCATCTTGTATTCCAACTCCACCTTCTTATTCTAGCTTCTGTCTCCTTCTTTTGCTTTCCCGATAAAGCGATCTGGCTAGAAACATAGACAGTTTATTTGCCTTCATACATGCTGCCTTACCTAATGAATTAAATCATCATTTTTCGTTGCATGCGTCAAGATTACCAGCATCTGCAGAATTCCTGGAAATGATCTTTTTTTTTCCCTTGCTTTCACGAATGTAATTAAATTTTTACATGGAGTGACGGGGGGGGGGGGGACCCCAAATGCAGGGCACAGGAGCGGAGATGGGGTTGAGTGTTGCTTGCACAGTTGCAAACGCGGAACAGATCAATAGAAGGAACATGTGATACGGAGCTCTGAAATGGTAACTTGACATGGAGACGGGGTTTTCATGGAGTAACTTGAACTAGAGCTGAACTTAGAACGAACAGTTCTAAGCGGTCGGGAAATGAAGTCATCACACGGGATTAGACCAACGAACTGTGCTTGTTAGGCCACTGTTCTTATTCTGCAGTCTCCGATGGAAAAGTGTTGTTCTGTAATTAAGAGAACTAGCAGCAAAAGGGAATCTAACGACTGGAATTAGGCATTATCAAGAAGATAGGAGCGAGATGAGGGGCAGCCAGACAGGACCAGGATATTCATATGTAATTTGAAAACGAGGATACACTGACAACATGAAAGGAGGAATAGCTATCCTTTCCACCGCCCATTATCAGCTCCATAATGAACACGAATATCTGATAATAACCTAGGAACACTGATCCAACAGAACATTGGTGTTATTAATGGAAATACCGAACTGTGACAAAACAGTAACCATAGGGCATGAATGAACAAAGAGCCAAAGTTAGTTCTATCAGTTGTGCCGTATCCACTGATGACAGTGTCTGTGTGCATTTGGAGTTCTGTTGGGAGGTGTGACTGAGGAAACACCTGTAACATCTAAGGGCTTACCAGTTTGCGGCAATCAGATACATATAACACAAACATGCGTTTGTATTTTGATTTAGCGAAATATTTTGTACTATACCTGTTGCTTCAAGGAGTTAGCTACTTGATTACTCGATTATTTGAAGTTCATTTCAAGTAAGGAAAGAAACGCTCATTGTTCAGTGGGAGAACACGAGCTGTTTAAGTTGAACTACCTAATGAATCAAAAAGGGAAAGTTTGATACAATGTTGACATAAACCTTGTGTAAAGCGGCAGAAGTGTAAAGTTAATAACTTATGAGTGCATCACTAATTTATTTTAAAATTTTTGATTCAACTTGTTCAACTCAATGAGTTCTCGATTAACCGCTGATTTTGAAATATTTTCACAGACTAAATGAAATGGAGCTGTCAAACCGACTTACGCTGCTCTGCAACTTCCCGATTCCAAGAACACCTCAGCGTCCAATCATCTAAAGAAACATACATTGTACGCAGATGTAAATAGATGAAAGAAACAGTGAAGCTGAGAATCCGACTGCAGTTTAGAGCTTTAGACTATCAATGAGTGCAGACCGAGGCATTGCTTCCTATAATTTCTTGCAATCAGACAAAGGTTGTTAATCGATATAACATATATAATTTCGGAAGATAAGGGATCAATATCCTCTTCGAATTGTTCGAGGGGATTATCACTGGAAGAAATAAAAGTAAGTAATTCAGGAATAAGATTGGGAATAAACCATTCCTCCTCTCTCTATTGCCCAGTCATAATCTCCATTGTACAGTCCCCGATCATTTCAGGAAAGAAAACTACGTTGCCTAAGGTACCGCCACACCCCCAAGATATTGCGTCCAGAGTCCAAAGAAGATGAAAAAAAATCAAGAGATTTTCACTAGCGAGTGAAACTTTGCTGCAGTGTAATAAAAACGCCAACTGAACAGTTATTCTTTGCTCACTTATGTCAACGTTCAACAGAGGGAAATGTAGATTTGAAGATGTGAAAAACATCGTAACAGGTTCTCGCCATAACACCTCTGTGTTTGAATATTGATCAGTAAAAACGTATGCTAAAAAAATTCAGTACTCTTCTTTTTCTTATACATTCACGGCTTGTTACTCAAAATTAGCTGTATAATACAACTGCACTATCACATGGTTGTCATGGTCCGGTCTGTGAAATCAGCTTTCTGGTTGACAGTCCAGTCGATGATCCTTATTCCCTGCTTTCCGGGTTTCCCCAGTTTCGGTTGAGGCAGTTGATTCTTGTTTGGGCTGGCTTCATAAATAGCGTCAGGGTTTACCATCGGGCTGCTGGATTGTTCCTGTCCTAACCCCTTGTCTGTATCCCTTCCCTTCACCTACCTCCTGGAGACTAGCCTAGCCTTGCTTTGCCTTGCCTCGACTCACCTCTGCCCGGATCCTTGCCTCGACTTGCCTCTGCCTGGAGCCTTGCCTCTGCCCGGAAACTTGCATCGCCTTGCCTGTGTCTGGAGCCTCGCTCAGTTTGGAACAGTCTGTCTGTGTTCACGACTTTGCTCGGCAGGTCAGGCCGTTTTGCCGCTACCTAGCGTTGGGAACTGGCTCGTCGTGTTCAGCGTTCTGTGTTATGAGTCCTGGCGCTACGTCTTGTACCCAAGGAGGGGTCCCGGCTTTGTGTTTTGCGTTTCTGTTCTCCCTCGACCCAGGCTCAGTGTCCTTCGTTCCTGTCCAAGCTACGGCTTTGTGCTCTCGTCTTGTCATGTGCCTCGCCCAGCCCAAGATATCCTTGCCTAGCCCGGTGCTGTGGTTCACTCGACCTGCCTTGGGGTTCCCTTAATCTGTCCAGGAGCCTCACGTCCATACCTGTTGCCTCTGCTCACCCTGTAGCCATGTCTCGCTCAGCCCAGGAGTACCTTGCCCAGACCAAGCTGGGGTTCCCTCAACCTGTGCTGGGGTTCGCTTGTCCTGTCCATGAGTCTCACGTCCAGTCCTGTAACCTCGTCATGTCGTCGCCTAGTTCTGAGTCCGAGCCCGAGTCAAAACCCAAGTGTTGGGTCCTTATCCAGTCTCGCGCTCCGTATCCAAGCCCAGGCTCCTAGTTCACAGCTCCATGTCTTGGTTCCGCTATCCTCGTCAAGTCCCAGCTAAAGCCCGGAATCCTTGTTTCGTCCAGGGCCTGAGACATGTCCTGCGTCTTTTCTTCCCTTCTTTCCTTGCTCCCTTCTCACACCTAATCCTGTTCCTGGTAGTTCAGTGTCTGTGTCTTGCATTTGGGTCCGCTTTCAATGCCCTCTTTATGATAATGGTAGTAACAGAAATCCCAGGGCACCAAAAAGGCAAGAGAAATGCATCACACCCGGTGTACCTGTCCCAGCCAACATTGAAACAGAGGTTGATACGCACATGGTGAAAATAACTGAAATCAGGTTTAGCCTAATCATAACATTTGACTGAAATACGTCGACGTTGGAAAGTAGATTTATATATCAATCACGTGTCTAGATGTGTACTCTTGAAGAAAATTGTGTTTCTCACAGAGCTCCTCAGCGATTAATAACTTCCTAATTGCCCAAAAAAGCAAAACAAATCTGAAACATGCCAAGTTTTTATTTGGTCAAATGTCCGGAAATTGACGCATTAATTCCTGGTAAGATAGATGTATGTGTAACACAACAGGGTGAGCATCCTGTTATAATATTACATTATTGTTGCTCATCAGGTGGATAAGGTGCTGGACTGAGGAAGGCGGAGAACAGGTACAGAGATCTCCGGCAGAGAAATAAATCCTCTTTCTGATAATGATAGAAACGTACACGCTTGGAAACAAGTGTTGACCGCTCAGCCCTCTTCCGCTGGATATGCTGTCTGGGATAGATGTCCTTTTGAGAATCATTCATTCACTTCCTTCTCTAGGTCACTTCACATCTCAAATCTTACCAATTCTTCCACTTTTAAACATTGTTACCATATTTATTTTCAAGTAAAAATGCACAACTATATCGTGTTCGTAGTTGACAAGATCTTTGTACGCTGATCGTTCTTACTCATTTCTTTATCTACTCATAAAAAAAACACACAAATAGTCGTTAGTTATTTCTCTGAAAGGCAAAGTCACAATAGTAGACCAATTTCTCAAGGAATTGCGAAGCGCTGGTAATATTTTCCAACGTGCTTTTCAGGGCGTATTTAGTTTCAGCGCAACTCAACGTCGTTTCGAACGAATCAATGTTTGCTCGCACTGGAGAATGCCCTGCGTAAAAAAAAAAGCACTCTCTAATACTGATGCAATAGCACGTCTGTACTATATTGATGTGACAAAAATATTGCAGTACAGTCTAAAGAAGGTGGAAAATAAATGCAATAATAATAAAAATGATAACGGTTTCAGAGATTTTAATTATCTGTAAAATTGTAAATTCCTCCGAATCATCCCAATCAAATCCATTCTGTCATCTGCATTCTGTCCTGCAGATGGCGGCATCACTAATTGCTACGCTGTTATGACGTAAAACCTCCACACCGTCCCCCTCCCAATTCTATCGCTTTGAGTTGTTACACTATTTTAGAAACACTCCTCTACTAATAAAAAATCCAATAAATGTTATGTTATGTGATTATCGTTAAACGATATCTTACTTACTAAACGGCAGACGTAATGTTGAACCTTGGCTTCTCACGTTGATTCACTTCAGTATTAGAGGACAAAATTTCAGTTAAAATTTCTTCGGCGAATCACTTGCATTCCACGCAAGATGGGCTTCACTAAACATCTTAAACCAATGTCGCATTGCCCTGCCGACTGAGCAGCATTAATCCCATGGTGACACGAGTGAATCTGCAGATGCTCGGAATAAATAAAAACACAAAATGCTGGCAGAACTCAGCAGGCCAGACAGCATCTATGGGAGGAGGTAGTGACAACGTTTTGGGCCGAAACACTTCAACAGGAGTGAAGTAACATGGGATGGTCGAAGGGGGATAAGAGGTGGGGGGAGGGATGAAGTAGAGAGCTGGGAAGTGATAGGCTGGAGGGAAATGGGATAGGGGGAAGGTGGAGAATTATGGGAAATAAAAGTTCAGAAAAGTAGGGCTGGGGTGAGATTATATTGAGGGGGTGAAAGAGAACCAGACTAAAATTATAGATCGGGATGAGGTAAGGGGGGGGGGGGCAGGGTTATCAACGGAGGTCAGTGAGTTGAATGTTCAAGCCGGCAGGTAGGAGGCTACATAGGCGGGAGATAATGTATTGCTCCATCAACCTGCGTGTGGCCTCATCTTGACGGTAGAGGAGACCATGGATAGACATATCGGAGCGGGAGTGGTCTGTGGAATTGAAGTGTGTGGCCACAGGGAGATCCTGCCACTGTTGGAGTACTGAGAGTCGGTGTTCGGCGAAACGGTCTCCCACTCTGCGGCGGGTCTCCCCAATGTACAAATGTCCACATCGGGAGCACCGGATACAGTATATCTCCCCAGTTGACTCGCAGGTGAAGTGGCACCTCACCTGAAAGGACTGTCTGGGGCCTAGGATGTTGGTGAGGGAAGAAGTGTGGGGCAGGTGTAGCACTTCTTCCGTTTGCAGCGTTAAGTGCCTGGAGGTCGGTCGGTGGGAAGGGATAGGGGGGATGACTGGACAAGGGAGTCGCGTAGGAAAGCCGAGAGTGGGGGGCTGGGTAGATGTGTCTGGTGGTGGGATCGCCCAGAAAGTCCCGTAATCCTGTTGTATCGTTTTCTTTGATGATAACGTTTTCTTCCATTAACTGTCCAATATAAATCCCTTAATCCACCTTCATAAAACATGTGTGAGTCGCCCCTTATTATATATTTTTACAAAATTTCGCAATTAGCAAATTGGATCAAACTTTTCTCGCTCCGCTTGCAAACACTCCACCACTCCGTCCCATCTATCACCGGTCGCACACCTCCTTTTCACATTTATATATTGCGCATCTTCCTTGCACTCTAAATCCCGAGTCTCCAGCTCAAAGCATCAAACGCCCACATACCTCCATCCGCACTGCCTGGCCCACCGAATTCGTCGTGTAGTTTCTTTTTGCTTCAATTATTATTTCTCATGTGCTAGGATGCTTATAAATATTCCGAGGAACGGCGGAGTTGAACAGTAATTCCATGTAAACACAGCATTTTTTACTCTAAAGCTTTACGTGTATATATTGTAATAATATGTTAAGATCGTGTTATTTTAAAATAATATTGCTCATTTTGCATAAAAACGAGAATTTCAGTTAATTACCCAAGTTACTCATTAATCTACGCGACCTCCGTTTTGATGTCTCTTGTTTCCTTCCATTTTTTCGATTGTGCATACTCACCAGGATATCCATCGAGTTTTCATTTCAGGCTTTTCTAAATTTGGTTAATGGTCTTGCCGTTCATGTTTTTTGCCAGTAGCACAGTATTGTGGCTCTGCAAGTCATGTATGCTTGTGTACTGCTGAAAGTGAGTCTTTCATTGCGTGTTTCTCATTAAAAACACGAATTAAGCAATATTATTTTTCTGGTAGAATGTGTGTTTGCAGTTTATATTTGGGTGACAGTCAGGAAGGGGAAGGATGTAAACAGCTAGCATAGAGTACCAGTGGCTATTCCCCTCACTCTGGATAGAAGGGAAAGTCACAGCGGTCAGGTCTTTGGCACCGAGCCTGACTCTGCGACTTAAAAAAGGAAGCTGGCTGGGGAGGAGCTGGGAGTGGAGGCGAGCTGTGGTTAGGGAACAGGAAGGAATTTCTCTGGACGAGAACGACATTTTTCGATGATGTTGCCTCCTAGGTGCTGGGGTCCAAGTGTTCGAAAGCTGAAATTAAGCAAAAAACATGAGGAAGACTTGGCCAGACTGGAACTTTCTCCAAGGAGGGGACAATACGGATTGCTATTCATGTCCGAGTGAAAAACTATCAAATTGAGGTGGTAAGACGATTTCACTCTCAGCTGATGGAGCCGAGCCTGTCACCCCTGCCCAATGGTATCAAACATCCGCATTAATTTTCCAGTCCAATACTGCTTCTTAGTATCTCAGCAAAAGAATAAAGAACATTCAGTAGAGATGCTTATACTATCTCGAGAGTCTGGATACACTTGGGTTGTTTTCATTGGGGCGTCGGAGGCTGAGGGCTGATCAGATATAGGTTTATAAGAATATCAGAGGCATAGATAGTGCACAGAGAGTATTTGTTGCCCAAGTTTGAAAAGTGAAATAGAATTGAAGGTGAGAGGGGATGGGTTCACAGGAGATATGAAAGGAAAGCTTTCAAAGTCGGCGATGCCTGGAAATACCTCATTGGCAATGGTGGTGACGGCAAGTACAATAGGGGTTTTTAATAAATGCTTGGATAGGCACCTGGATATCAGGAAGATGAAGGGATATGGAAACAACTTAGGTGAGTGAGATTAGTGTTTGGGAGTGTTGGTTTGATTTTTAGCTGGGTTCGCACAGCATTGTGGGTTGGATGGTCTGTTCCTGTGCTGTTCGCTTATGGAAAGACATTGTTGAAAAAATTTGGGATGCATGGTCCCTTCTGGCAATCCCCCACCTTGATATTTACGTCGGGAATTTGTCCTTAATCCCCTAGTTTAGTTTCCAATCACTCCCAAATTCCACTAACTACACACACCTGCTTTCCATCAGAAAATTCGGGATAAAGACACTGTGATCACAACAAGGAGCTGCCAGTTCGTTGGCCGACTCTGGTGTGAGTAACCTCGTTTCATGGATCATAGGACTGATAGTCTAGCATTGCTCGTGGATACCGACTCCACGCTCGCTACGTCAAGAACGCCCCCCCCCCGACTCTGTCTATGCGCCCCTGTTCTGCACTTGGTTTCGTCCACCACAGAACGAACTGGCCATAATGAAGACAGCGGACACGGACCACGTACAGCAGGCTCTCGCAGTTCAGGGCTATCTACAGCGTGCCCACTACCAACTACTTAGGGATGTCACGGAAAACATTCGGACGCTGTGCACGAATGTACGGAAGGTCAGTGAGCAGGTGAACCGAGTTACCGCTTCCCCTCCAAGATTCCGGACTACCCAATCCGCACAGATCGTGATGGCGTCGCCCCTGGGATCAGCAACACAGTCCCATCGAGAGCCATACGTACCCGAGCCCGAACCCTGCGCTGGGGACCTGCGGAACTGCCGCGTGTTTCTGTTTCAATCCTCTCTGGTCTTTGAGCTACAACCACGTTCCCACACTTCAGATAATTCGAAGATTGCGTATATCACGGGGCTCTTACGGCGCGATGCCTTGGCTTGAGCAACCGCGATATGGGATAACAGACCAGAGGTATGTTCCTCCTTCCCTTCCTTTGTTGCAGAAATGAGAAAAGTCTTCGAACAACGCATTCGCGGTAATGACGCCGCTAAACGGTTACTGACTCTTTGTTCGCGAAGGGTAGCCAGGTATTACATCGAGTTCCGAACCTTATCCACAGACTCAGGGTGCAATAACGAGGCCCTACGGGAGGTGTTTGGACAGGACCTCGCAGATAAGAAAAAGGATGAACTGGCAGCGAGGGACGACACGGACTGTCTGGACTCTGTGAGCTCGCTAGCCACTAGATTAGGTAATCGACCTAGAGCGGCTGAGAGATAGAACCAGTTGCCTCGCTCCTCCGGGAAGCCCACGGTCCACCTTATCAGTCCCAGCCAGCCTCCCTTCCCCAGTCGCTCTAAATGGAGCTCCTGCGCCGACCGTCCCCTCACCCCGGGAGAGGAACCGATGCTGCTGGGATGGAACCAATTCTCCCCGGCCGAATGACTTCGGCGGTGAAAAGCTGGGGATCGTTCCTGTTGTGGCCAGCAAGGACATTTCCAGGATACCTGCCCTCAGCGGTCGAAAAGGTCGGCTCACCAGTGGAAAAGGAGTCTTTGTGAGCCGGACGAGACTCCCTTCAGCCCTCAGACTCGGATGCAGATCCCGGCTACTGTGAATTACCAACGACAGTCTCAGTTTGGTGGATTCCGGTGCCGAGAGCAATCTGCTGGAGGAAGACGTAGCCTTCCAGGCTGGAATACCTCCCAAGCCTCAAACTACCCCACTAGAGGCCCGGGCCCAGGCCGGAAATCTTCTGGCTCGGGTGACCCATTGGACGCCACCCCTGACCTTGATCTTTTCCGGCAAGCATCGGGAGGAGGTATGATTCAGTCTCATTTGCTCACCTCAAGCCCCGGTAGTTCTAAGGTATCCATGGCTGATCCAACACAATCCCCATATCGACTGGTCTACCGCGAGGATAGCCAAGTTGCGCCAGCCCGGCCACACCAACTGTCTGTGGTCAGCCCCATCTCCCAGGGAAGCTAGCGCGACTCCGCCTGTCCCGGAAAACCTCGATTTGTCCCGAGTCCCCGCGGACCAATACCAGGGACTGGTATTTAGTCAACAACCGGACCTTTCCCTGCCACCGCACCGCCCATGTGATTGTTCCATCGATCTTCTCCCCGGGCCCTCATTACACACCAGTCGCATTTTCAACCTATCCCGACCGGAGAGAGAGGGCATGGAGAAGTATATTAGCGAGTCCCTCGCGGCGGGCATTATCAGACCTTCACCTTCCCCGGTAGGCGCTGGTTTCTTCTTTGTTGAAAAGAAGGACAGGTTTCTTCGTCCTTGTGTTGATCACAGAGGCCTAAGCAGTATTTCAGTTAAAAATAATTACCCTTTACCCTTCATTAGATCGGCTTTTGAACCACTGCATGGAGCCACCATTTTCTCAAAGCTGGACCTACATAAAGCCTACCATCTAGCCAGGGTGAGGGAGGGGGACGAGTGGAAGACCGCCTTTCATACACACCTGGGCCAATCCGAATATTTCGTCATGTCGTTTGGCCTCACCAGTGCTCCCGCCGTTTTTCAAGATCTCATTAATGACATACTGACGGACTTTATTAATCGGGTCGCATTTTTTGCCTCGATGTTATCCTGATATTTTCTGGCACCACCCAAGAACACGTTCATCATATCCGACAAGACCTCCAGAGGCTGTGGGAAAACCAAGTATATGTAAAGGCGGAGAAATGAGAGTTCCACGTTCCTCTGGTCAGCTTTCTGAGTTCTATCATCGAGAGCGGGCACGTGACAGCAGACTCCGAGAAGAGCCGGGCAGTGAAATAATGGCCTATGGCCTGCAAAAATATCTGCAAAACCTGCAACGACCTGCAAAAATATATCAACGATTCCTGGGGTATGCAAACTTCTACCGCCGATTTATCAGAGACTACAGTCGAGTGGCGGCCGGCCTTACCGGGCATACCACGCTTACTACCCCCTTCTGTTGGGACTCCGAAACTGACACGGCCTTCACCGACCTTAAGCGGCGTTTCACCACCGCACCCATCTTGGTCCATCCGGACCCAGCCCGTCAAGTCATTGTCGAGGTGGATGCCTGTGACTCCGGGATAGGAGCTGTCCTGTCCCAACGATCAAGTTCGGAAAACAAACTTCACCCCTGCGCCTTCCACTCTCGCCGACTTGTCCCCGCCGAGCGGAATTACAACATGGGGAGTCGGGAACTCCTGGTGGTCAAACTAGCATTGGGAGAAGGGAGGCACTAATGTAGGGGGTAGAACAACCGTTTGTGGTATGGACTGATCATTAAAACCTGGGGTATATTCAGACCGCCAAACGCTTCAACTCCCGCCAGGCCCGTTAGGGGTTATTTTTTGGACGGTTCAAGTTTTCCCTCACATCCCATCCAAGTCCAAGAACGGGAAGCCGGACGCGCTCTCGCGTGAATATGACTCCAAGGAGGACACCTACAGCCAAGGGACTATTCTTGCACCATCCTGTGTGGTTGCCATCTTCACTTGTGAGATGGAGACTAGGGTAAAAGAAACCCAACGGGATGACCCTTGCCCCGGCAATGGAGCCGGCGATCACCTGCATGTGCCTGTTTCGATCAGGTCTGAGGATCTCCAATAGGGCACACGTCTCGGATCCCCTGCCACCCCGGGATTGATCGGACACCAGCGCTCCTGAACAAACACTTTTAATGGTCATCCATGGCCGTCCCTTTCCTATGTCTCGGCATGTTCCATCTCTGCCCGGAAAAAACGTCTAATCGGTCACCTGCGGGTTTACTTCGTCTTCTACCTGTCCCTTGTCGTCGCTGATCGCACATCACTCTGGACTTCGTCACCAGTCTACACCGTTCATTTAGGAATAGCACCGTACTCACCGTGGTAGACCGTTTCTCAAAGGTGGTGCACTTCGTAGCCCTCCCTGAACTCCCTTCCTCTCAAGATAATGCAGATCTACTCGCCCGCCACGTCTTCAGCCCCACGTAGACATCGTCTCCGATCGAGGTCCCCAGTTGGTCTCACAGGTATGGAAGGCCATCTGTCAAGCCTTCGGTGCATCGGTTAGCCTGTCATCCGGATTCCACCCCAGGATCATTGGGCAGAGGGAACGGGTCAACCAAGACCTGGAGGCAACTACATGTTGCGTCGCTGTAAATAACCCGTCGAACTGGGGCGACAATCTCTCGTGGGTTGAGTACGCCCACAACTCTCATGTGAGCTCTGCCATTGGAAGGTCCCTGGTGTACCAACCCCCGCTGATCCCCGCGCCGGAAAAGGAGAATGCCGTCCCGTCGGTTCAGAACAATATCTATCTGTGCCTTAAGGTTTGGGAGGAGACACGCCCGGCTCTACTCAGAACAGCAAAACACAATACGAAGACAGCCGCCCGACACCGGACTCCGGCGCCTGAGTACCAAACGGTGCAGATGGTGTGGTTTTCATCCAAGGACATCCCGCTCAAGAACGGGCATAGGTAACTCGCCCCGCACGTCCTGGGACCATTCAAGGTCTAAAGTGTTATCAATCCCGCTGCAGTGCGCCTTAAACTGCCTGGATCCTTGCGAGTCCACGCGACTTTTCATGTTTCCCAGTTAAAGCCCCTTGAGTCCCTTGGCTGAGATTCCCCCACCTGCCCTTATCATCGATAGCCATCCTGCATATACCGTCCGGAGACTACTGGATGTGTGCAGTAGGGTCAGGGGTTCCCAATAACTGGGAGATATGGCACGGTACGGTCCAGAAGAGCGCTCCTGGGCCGCCCGCTCATCCTAGACGCTTCCCTCATCCAGGATTTTCATCGGGACCATCCAGACAGGCCTGGAGGAGCGCCTGTAGGTTCCCGTTGAGGGAAGGACTGTGTAGTGGTCTCTTTTGGGAATACCCCAACTTGCTATTTACTTCAGGAATTTGGCCTCAATTCCGTCGTTTAGTTTCCAATCATTCACAGGTTCCACCAATTACACACACACCTGCTTTCCATCAGAAAGTGTGGGATAAATACCCTGTGATCACAACAAGGAGCTGCCAGTTCGTTGATCGACTCCGGTGTGAGTAATCACGTTTCATGGTTCTCGGGGCTGCCAGTTCTAAGTCTGTCATCTTTCCTGGATACTGATTCCACGCTCGCTACGTCAATAACGCCTCCTGACTCTGCCTCCGCGCCAATTTTCTGCTCTTGGGTTCCTTCACCGCCACTCTCCTATACATGGGAATATGTTTTCAATGAAGGTAGAGACTTTTAAAGGCGGGACGTTTCAATGGATTATCCCGTGGAGTGGACTGAAGTGTTTCACAAATTAGAAATCGATTTTCACAGTAAGTCCGTAGACCTAACGAGAGCTGTACTTAATAGTTGGAAACATCTTGATTGTTTTTTGGCATTATCCGAAATATTAAAGCACCTGAATTCATAAACCGATAAATTGAATACTTAAAAACACAATTGTGCTCATACCTTCCAATGCTTTTCCACGCCAGTTAACAATAAACAAAATCTATGCCGGTGAAACTACAGAGATACAGGGAATATCTCCAAAGCATTTACGATCAATGATGCATGTGCAGTCTTATTCAATTGTCGTCTAAGAGCAACCACGACAATCTCACAAGTGCTCAAACGAGGCAGATTTTTCAGCCGGCATCTTTTTAAGTGCTCAGTAGTCGGTCCAAGTTACCGTTCCATTCCTACACGCCATGAGTATAGTCTAATGAAGAACAGACAGTGATTCAGGTGGAATAAATCACAGTACTGTCATCTTTGATACTTATGTATCGAGGAAAGGAACATTCTAATTTCGGGATCCCCCGGCTCGGCAGAAAGCTTATCTACTGCAGCCGGTGTATTCTGACGCAGTGACATTTCCAGATTAGACAGCTTAAATGAACTGAAGGTTAAAGAAGAGTTGTCTCTCCTTTGAACTTTCTCTTACAATTCATATTGATCCGCAGCAGGTTAAGATCGACAATGTTGGTGTCCGCTTCCGGCCGAACTCAACTTCCTCACCCCACCTCGATGACATCCAGCTGGATGCAATGGACAAACTATATGTTACAATGAACGATTTAAATTCCGAGGGGACAGAATATGGAATTCAATGAGGCGACAAAATGTCTATGAAAGCAGCTTAACATCCTCAACGACTCGTCGGAATTTCGGATGCATAACTGGGTAAAATTTTGTGGCTTTCGGCCCGGTAATCAGAATCTTGAGTCTACGTAGGAAACACATGGAAGCCTGGCATTGATTCATCCACTCCCGAATAAACTCCTCAACAACCGAACCTTATTTACATCCAGTGGAATCAAATGGACAAAATATGTGTTACAATGAATAACTTCACCCTCGAAGCACCTACATAATTTTATTTCTGGGAGGGCAGTAGATGCAATTCAATGATGGCGAAAACTTGTCAATGAAAACAGCATAACCTACCCGCCGATTCATGGCGATTTCTGATGCATAACTGCTCAACATGTCGAGGCGATCGGCATGGTAATCAGAGTCCTGTCTCCATTCGCTGGAAGCTCAGCATAGTTAACCGCCAAACACGATGCTTTGAAGAATATTCAATATTGTCAGTTTAGGATCGGGTAACGATGCTGCCAGGTCAGGCAAATGGTGTGTCATAATTATTCGAAGGTGTTTTTTTGTCTCCTATGGTCTCCCTTTTACTTTGTGGAAACTTAAGAGATGTTTGAAATAGCAGCATTAACCCCAGTTCCGCTCGTGCTGATTGGATTCAAAATGGAGCCCCGGAACTGCAGTCGATTAGTTGAGGTGTACTCGATGCACACTTTTATAGATTTTGTCGCAATACATCCTGAATATCTATGTTACCATAACAATTAAACTGAATAACGTACAGTTTCACCTCTAGGCTCTCCCTTTATTGTGATCAGCATCCTATATCCGAACCCTTTTTCAATCAAAGACAACACTTGCTTTTGTTTCTCGCCGAGTTCTTCGTGCAAACTGACCAGAACAGCGAGTGAGGAATCTGAGTATTACGGGAACGACTTTGCTAAAAAATAATATAGACTGAACTCTAACACTAGAATAAATTTGTGAAGCTTTCATCTTATTTTGCTTTATTTCATAAAATATATACAACCTCCAAATGATCAAGCATTTAAATTAGATGAATATTCCTGAAATAACAGGCCGACTGGTCGACAAAATGTCGCTTCCCTTGGGCATTTCCATGAATGCTCAGAATCCAAAATCACACATTGTACCGGAGACGCGTAAATGACGGCGACCGAGAGAAAGCACTTACCGTTCAGACCAGTCTTGTTCATCAATTTCTCTTCGGTTTTGTTTTCCATACATTAAACAGTAGTTCGCTAGTAGGAATTTTATAAACAGATCCTCAAGGCAATTATTAGAGAACAAAAATTATGCATCATCTATCTAAACCGTCACGGCTTAAAGTTCTTCTTGCAGTAAGAGCGAGCCTGCTTTCCCCATTTTCTGGAAATGTTACTGTAATGATGATTATAAGATCAATGCGAATCGTGGCTATCAAAATCCATTTTGGAGTTCTAGAACGTCCTTGCAGGAGCAGCTGGAGTTCGAAAGAAACAGGGAGATGAGCTAAAATATAATCAAGAGAATGCAGAGGACGTGAAACGGAGTGTTGGGTTTGCGGTGAGAAAACTGCGGGATGATAATTCACCGATGGTACATGGTTGAAACGGAACAACATTGCGAAGCTTCATTAGAATGGAGGGATATATTATTATTGTCCGAATAAGGTCAACGTGCATTTACTATCATAGTATGCAAGCAGTGTACAACCTTGAGATTTGTTTTCCATCAAGCAGCCGAGAAAGAAAGAAATACCATTCAAATTGTTTAAACAAAATATCAAACATCCAACGAGAGCATAACAGCAGATGGTGCAGACGGCAACATGAACGAATAACTCACCGAATAGTAAACATCAAAGCAGACTCTTTGTAGCACTCTCGGAATGTTCAGTGTCGTTTAGTGAAGGGTAAAATTTCGCTGCAGGCCGCAGAGCCAATTCGTGACGAAGTGCTCCATCAAAACCGTGCAAAATAGCAATAAAAATGGCATAACTAGGAAAAACATATAACCTGAAGTCAGGAGTCCTGCGAAAACGGAACCAAATCCAGTCAATTAATTTAATTAATATTTAAATACGGTACGGCCACTGATATGCTATTATCACTTTACATCTTCGTTGGAAGACAAAGCCTTTTAAACAAAGCACCAGGTTACTGCAGAGCACCGTATATGCACACAACAGTTACCATCAAATGCGTTCTGAAAGATCCGTACCTTCAGCAGTCCACTTACACAATTAATTCGATTGGTATCAAAGAAAAATGTTCAATTTTTGAAATAATGTTCAAACAATGCAATTCATTTATTTTAAATTCATTTTCCGAAGGGGCTAAAACAAATACTTTGTTCGGATGTCAGAATATAGACCCAATAGGTGAAGCGAATCGACTTATTTAAGAGTGGGATATTCTTATATCAAACATATTATGAGTTTATTTAATTCCATAACACTTTGGAACGTAGTAGGGAAAACAGGATTCATTTTTCCTATCCAATCCTTATTTTCAAGTATATCTCTAAGATTTATTCGAATGTTCCCGTTGAATCTGCTTCCTCTATCCTTTCAAGTTTACACATCAGTTCATAAGAGCTTGCATTGGAAGGTGCCTGGTAACATTTGGTAATGGAAGGTAAGTTGTTTATCCTTTTCGCATGGTGAACAATTAAGTACAATTCTAAGACAGCAAGGAACTACTAAATATCAGTTTACAAGAGTCACAGTGTACTAGAAAATGGGGAAGTACATTAAGTGTACAAATCAATTCGTAATATATGTTACACGTGAGCTGACAGACAGCACGCAAGGTACAACTGTAGCAAAGTCTTGTTTTGTTGAAATGGTCTTGTATTATTATAAAGAGTTTTAAACCCGATCAGCAACAAAGATCCACGCCGAAGTGCATAACCAGAATAAGCGAAAGCCACGGGAGACATTTTTGAAGAGAAATAGTTGATATTCCACATTGATGACCCCTCCCCAGAAATCAACCTAAGCTTTAACTATTTCTCTTCGCAATGATGATTCCTGATGTATTAGGATTTTGTATATTTTAGTTGTTTTATTTCGGGTTTCCAGCTCTTCGCTGTTATTCACTTTCCCACCTGGTCTCTCTTGATAGGATGACGTGTTTCGTTATTCAGTTTGCCTATTTTAACGCATTATGTTCTAAATCTACGTAACGATATCTGGTGCGTCGGACCATAAGATATAGAAGCAGAAGTAGGCCATTCGGCTCCTCGGGTCTGCTCCGCCATTCAATCACGGGCTGATCCAATTCTTCTAGTCATCCCCACTCCCATGCCTTCTCTCCATGCCCTTTGATGCCCTGGCTAATCAAGAACGTATCTATCTCTGCTTTGAATGCACCCGATGACTTGCCCTGCAGAGCCTGTCATGGTAAAAAACTGCACATGTTTCCCACCCTCTGACTAAAGTAATCTGTCCTCCTCTGTGTTCTAATTGGACTTCCTTCAATCCTGAAGTTGTGCCCTGTTTTCTTAGATTCCCCCAGCTTGGGAAATAACTTCGCCATATCTAATCTGTTTAGGCCTTTTAACATTCGGAATGTTTCTATAAGATCCTGAATTCTCCTGAACTCCAGAGAATATAGCCCAAGTGCCGCCAGACTTTCTTCATACGGTAACCCCTTCATTCAGGATTCATTCTCCTGAATCTCCTCTGAACCCTCTGCACTGTCAATACATCCGTTCTAAAATAAGGAGCCCAAAACTCCACACAATACTACAACTACGTCTCACGAGTACCTTATAGAGCCTCAACATCACATCACTGTTCTTATATTCTGTTCCTCTTGAAATGAATGCCAACATTGCATTTGTGCTCTTGATCACTGACTCAACCTGAAGGTTAACCTTCAGGTATCCTGCCCGATGGCTCCGAGGTTCGTCTGCCTTCCTGCATTTTCGATTCTCTCTTTATCTAAATAATAGTCTCCCCTTTTATTTCTTCCACGGAAGGGCATGACCATAAACTTTCCAACTTTATGTTTCAGTTACGACTTCTTTGCAGATTGCCGTGAACTATCTAAGTCTGTCTGCGGGCTCTCTGTTTCCTCAACATTACCCGCTCCTCCACCTAACTTTGTATCATCGGCAAATTTAGCCAATAGTCCATTAATCCAATAGTCCAAATCATTGACATGCATCATTAAAAGCAGCGGTCCTTGTGGAACTTCAGAGGTAGCCAGCAGCAAACAAGCAATAGGATCTCTTTATTCTTACTCTGTTTCCTGTCGAACAGCCAATGTTCGACTCATAGTAAAAAACAATCTAAGTGCAAAGGAAGCGACTGCAACTTTCCAATTCACCAATATAACGTAGTCATGCATCACTGATTTCATTATAGTAGAGCTCCATTCAATCTTCTACCAGCGTTCTTGACTTGTCCAGAAATGTGGGGCTGCTTCTTAGAGAAATAAATAAGTTGCTGAAGTCTTCATGATTAAACTTTTGCTATTGCTTTATTACTCCGAAATGTTATGCCGTTATGTGAGATGAAGCAAAGACCATTTTAATATTTACTGTAACTAGTACGTCCATTTGCTCTGTGTAATTTAAGTGATACACCAACAAAACCAATTAAATCAACAGAGGCCCGGACTGCGGAGTTAGCTAAGCGATACTTAGCAACAGGACTTGCCATTTGCTCCAATATCCTTAACTTAGATAATGTGATGGTAAGGGACACAGTTTTTGTTTGGTCACGCCAATAATTTCAATAATCGGACGCATTCAGAAGAAGTGGAAAATCGAATGATGCCCGTGCAAAAAAAAAGTATATAGAGGAACGTGAGGGATAGGAAGTGAGAAGAAGAAAAGGATTGCGCAGAAATGAGAATCCCCATCCTATTCATAGGATTGTTATCAGCGGTTCTTTGAAAATCTATAGAGAACATAACAACTTCCAGCCTGACATGGTTGAGATCCCACCTCCGGTATGATGTATGGACATTATCGTTGTGCACAGACAAAACGCTATTACAACCATTTTCTAACCTCCTTTGTGATTTGATTTTCCAAATCAAATTAAGTTCATGATAACTGACCTCGGTATCAGTTAGCTGCATTAACTGTGTTTTTCTAACAGGCTGTCAAGCACCGGCTGAGCACACCACTGCCTAAGTTTCTCTAAACCTCAACGAGAGGAAACCATTTCGCAAAGATCGACAGCCACAGGAGCGCGTCATCTATTCCCAGGGAAAACGCAGAGATTAGCCTGAATATGATTTAGATTTGCATTAGGGATATGCCATGGTAACATGCCCTTCCGATGCAACTAATCCGTGCCGCTCAGTCACACACACGTGACCAATTAACTCTCTAACTCCAATTAACTCATCGTTGGAATGTGGGATAGCCGAAGTATCCCGAGGGAGATACACACACACATACACACACGCACACACACACACACACACACACACACACACACACACACACACACACACATATATATATATATATATATATATATATATATATATATATATATAAAATCTCATTGGAAGATAATTTCACAAAATTGAGCTTGCATTGACACTGTAACGAAATATAAAGCGCGTCATAGCTAATTTTCTTTCATCGAAAGGTAGCCTATCATTATATACAACTTAACATCCTAGTACAAACATTTTTTTCCATCTGACTAAGTTCAAAGCTGAAAACATGAGCATCAATTTCTCTAGCTGTTGGTCATTTCTGACCATTCCGCTCACTCATTTTCCATTCCTCATACCGGTCCCTTTTCAATTCTTATCTTCCCCTCATGTGCCCGTCGCTTCCCCTTAGTGCTCCTCCTCCTTCCATGTCGTCAAGAGTGCACTGTCTGTCCGCTCGTATCAGATTCCTTCTTAATGTCTTACCGCGGAGAACTGAACTTGCTGAAATACCGAATTGCGACAAACCTGTAATCAGAGAGCTTGAATAAACAAAGTGCCCGAGTTCATTCTATCAGTTATGCGCTGTACATGATAACAATGTCCATGTGCATTTGGAGCTCTGTTGGCAGGTGCGGCTGAGCAAACATCTTTGAGCTCCATAAACGAAAAGGATGTGGCAATCAGACAGAGATAATACAAATGCGCTTGTGTTACGAGTTATCCAAATATTTATACCATAACTGCTACCTCAAGAATTTCTCTAATTGCCTAACTTAATTTTGTTAAAGTTCTTTTTCAGTAAAGAAATGAATGACTATAATGAAACCAAAAATGGTAATCTTGAAGGAACGTTGACATAAAATTAGTATAAAGCAGGAGCAATGCAAAGTTCATAACTTATGAGTACATCTCTAATTTATTTTGCAATTGTTTGATTCAATTAGTCACTAGATGGTTGACAGACCACTGACCCTGAACTACTTTCAGAGACTAAAGGAAATGGAGATGAGAAACTGACTTACGCCGCTCTGCAGTCTCCCAATTCCAACAACACCTCAGCATCCAAATAACAAAACAAGTATACATTGTACGCAGCTGTAAGTACATAATAGAAGCCGTGAAGCTGCAGTCCAGAGCTAAGGACTGTCAATGAGTGCAGTCGCAAGACATTGTTCCGTTTCTTTTTTTTTGCATCCAGACAAAGATTGATCATATGTATCGCATGTGTAAGGTTGGAAAGTTAGTGGTCATTTTGATTTTCAAAGCTTTCCGGATTTATTCGAGGCAATTATGACTAAGAAATCAAAGGAAGAAAATTAAGAATAGGAACTGTAATAAGCTATTCCGCACCTCACTAATGCCTAGCCTTTCACGGTTGTAATGTTTAATAACCTCAGACTTCTGCTCCATTCCACGGTCCTCCAATCTTTCCAATAGCTCAAAACTTACTTCTTAAAAACAAGATAAAATCGGCAGACGCTGTAAATCTGATGCTCCAATCAAAAGGTATTTACTCCCGCTTAAATAGGTCCAAATAATTTTGGCTGTACAGATCTCAGATGATAAATATAAAAATCCAGAGATTCGGCATCATCGGCGAGATATTTGAGTGAGGCAGGGAAAATTCACTGAATAAAAAGCTATTTTGCACACTTAAGTCAACGTTCAACCAAGGGAAATAGAAAGCGCACGATTCTGTTGAACATTCGCAACTTGTCCTCGTGATAACACTCCTCTGCTTTAATTTTGATAAGTAAAGATCGTATGATGAAAGTTTACTTAAACGGTTTTTTCAGCTAATTACTACTCTTGGTTTTCATATTCATTCACGACTTACTGCACATAATTAGCTGTAAAATACAACTCCACTATCACATGGTAGTAACAGAAATCTAAGGGCAGCGAACAGGCAAGAAAATCCATCCTTACCTATGTTCCTGTCGGTCCTTCTCTCTATAACCCCCTCACGCCTTCACCCCAAAAGCCCGCGCGGCACTAGCTTACAGACCCACGAGGAAGAATAACATCTATCCCATTGGGTTAACAAATGAACACAATTCTTGTTATCAGTAATTATAACCCGAACAAGCTGCGGGAGAAAACAATCTCTCACCAGTTAGCATAACATAGAAGCGGTTTCGGAAGCATGTTTATTTTTAACATAGCCTTAGCTGTGACATAAAAGAAGAAACCCCTTCCAGGTATATTTGCAAAAAACAAAATCTCAGGAGAGAAATAGAATATGCAATTAGGAGATCAGGAATGATGTGAATATTACCTTTTGCACGGTTATATCAGCATGATAGAAAGACAAATTTAGTAAGGTTGTTCAAAAGGCTCTGTGAGCTGAGAGCATGATCTAACTGATCACGGCTGAGAATATTAAGTGGTAGTTTCCTTCGGCCAGAGGTAATTCCTTGTCGTGATAAGAGTCAGTACTCAGCGGTTTCTTCACTGAGAGGCTGGTACATCTTTCTAATTTTTACATCCTAACATTGGACATGTGTATTCATTGGAAGCATCCGAGACTGATGTCATAATATTTCATACCAGTTGAGAATCGAAGCATCTGAACTGTATAGGAAAGTGAGAGAGGATCTAGCATAATTTTGAAGTTGGTCACTTTTATAAATAACAAATCATATTTATGTTTCAAATATTCATAGATTATATTTGGGTACGTCCATTCTTCCATACTCTGCTCTTTTCTTTACCTACTTGTGCAGTTCTACTCCTGTAACTACCTCTGCATTTAAAGCTGGAATTCTCTCTGCAAGTGTCTTTGTTTCATTACTTAATCTAAGTTTGCTGGTTGATCTCTCCGGTTTTCCTCAAGTACCTAGTCACTTCTCCTCATACATGGTTCGGATTGTGCTTTGTAATATTCTATTAATGTACCTTGTGATTCTTATGAAAGTAAAAAGTCATTTTATCTAGTTTGCTAATGGAATCTGTTGAGAGAGTTTTCGAGCGACAGTTCAGAAACAGAAACCATTTATTTCGAAGCTGTGATCAAACTATTTGCAAAGACATCGTAAAAAGAAATTCGCATTTTTTTCCCAAATAAAACATACTCACTATAAAGAACCAGATCACAAACAAGAGAATATCTGTAGCGGCTGGAGCTCCAAGCAACGCATATGCACATTGCTGGAGTTACGCGGCAGGCCAGATGCACCAGTCCTGCCCAAGAGTCTCGGCCTGAAACGTCGACTGTACTTTCCTCCACTGATGCTGCCTGGCCCACTGATCTCCTCTGACATTGTTTGTGTTGCACTGTGAAGAACCACTATGTTAGATAACCTGTTCGCTCCATACGTTCCATCATCACCTTAAAACCCAACCCGTGTTATACTGCGTCTCTTGCAATATTTATGTGTTCACTACGTTCTTGTCTCTCGGTCTCTATATATTTATATATGTTTTACAGTTTCGTCATTTTTTTCTCACCAGATCTAGAAAACAGCAAAAAAAAAAAAAAAACCCTGATTCTTGGGTGTAAGTTGGGCGGAATGGCAATTGTTATTCTATAATTTTGATAATAATCGGAGTGAAGGCAAAACAAGGTAACAACATGAATGGTTTGACAAGCATTTCCACTTACTACCTCTACAGATTGAAACGAGAAATGATAGTGAGAGGATTAAGATTTCCATGGCATTATCGGATTCACATTCGACAATACTGATTATAAATAGCAGGATAATTTTACATTCCCGTTCAAGTTAACCAATCCTCCCTTGTACCTATGATTTGCAGATACCTGGGGATTTAAGATTGTGATTTCCAGCGGCGATTTTACACAAGTAATAATACTCTCACTGTTATATTTTCGTTCATTTGAGATATAACATGACTGATGTTATGCTACCGCGCACTAATCTTTAAATGAAAATCTAGATCCACCACATTCATGAAAGGTCACGCTCAACACACTACATGGCCACAATGTGCGCCTCACTATTTTGAGTAGCTGTGAGGAATGTCAAATTTCGGCAAGAAATTTGATTACTATCCAACGAACAACTTCAATTTTTCTGACATTGCCGCTAATATTTAAGGTTGTCATGGTCCCGTCTGGCAATTTCCCATCGTGTCATTTCCTCCTTACTTGGGCCTCAAATGCCCTCGTCTGATTTCCAATCATTCCCTGTTCCGCTAATTACAAGCACACCTGGTTCTCATTAGCGAAGATTGGATAAAACTCGGACATTAAAACCATCTTTGCCAGTTCGTTGGTCGACTCTAGAGTGAGTAAACCTTGTTTCCTGATTCCATGGGACTGTCAGTTAAAGTTCCGCATCATTTGCAGGATACTGTACGTAAACATTGTCACCGTGTAAAGACTCTCCTGGATACCGGTTCCCCGTACGCGACGGTGTTAACGCCTCACGACTCTGCCTCAGCGCCTGTGTCCTACACTTGGATTCGTCCTCAACCTCGCCCTTGCCTCAAAGCTGTTCTATAGTTTAAAACCCATTAGGTATTAAAACAACCTCTGCGGAAACAAATCAGAGCGGAGAACCGGAGGTGAAACAACTTTTGTTTTTGCTTCCGAGGGGGGTATATTAGAACCATAGAAAACCAACAGCACACTACAGACCATTCGGCCCAGAAAGCTGTGCCGAACATGTCCTCATCTAAGAAATTACATACGGTTGCCCAAAGCCCTCTACGTCTCTGAGCTCCATGTATCTGTCCAGGTGTCTCTTTAAAGACCCTATCGTATGTGCCTCCACCACCGTCGCTGGAAGCCATTCCACGCACTCATCACTCTCTGCACAAAAAATAAACAACTGACATCTCCTCTTTACCTATTTCCAAGCACCTTAACGCTGCGCCCTGTCGTTCGAGCCATTTCAGCCGAGGGGAACAAAAGCCTCTAACTGTTCACACGATCAATGCCTCTCAGCATCTTATAGATCTCTGAAAGGTCAACTCTCATCCTCCGTCGCTCTACAGAAAAAAATCCGATTTCAATCAACCTATTCTCATAAGGCATGCTCCCCAATCCAGGCAACATCCCTGTAAATCTCCTCTGCACCTTTTGAAATGGTTTCCACATCCTTCCCACAGTGAGGTGACCATAACTGAGTACAGTACACCAAGTGCAGTCTGAACAGGGTCCTATATAGCCTCAACATCTCCACGGTTGATGAAGGCCAATGCACCGTATGCTTTCTTAAACACAGAGTCAACCTGCGCAGCAGCCTGGAGTGTCCTATGGACTTGCACCCAAAAATCCCTCTGATCCTCCACACCGCCGAGAGTTTTATCATTGATACTCTATTCTGTCATCACATTTCACCTACCAAAATGAACCACCTCACACTTAACTGTGTTGAATTCCATCTGCAACTCCTCAGCCCAGATTTGCATCCTATCAATATGTTGTGCTGTAACCTCTAACAGCCCTCACACTATCCACATCACCTCTGCCCTTTGTGTCATCAGCAAATTTACTTACCTATCCCTCCAATTCCTGATTCAGGTCAATTATAAAAATCAGGAAGAGTAGGGTTCCCAAAGCAGTTCCCGAAGGCACACCACTGGTCATCGATCTCTATGCAGAATATGAAGCATCCTCAAAAACTCTTTTCCTTTTCGGGACAAGCCAGTTCTGGATCCACATAGCAATGTGCCCTTGGATTCCATGTCTCCTCACTTCCTCAATGTCTTGCATGTGTTTCCTTGTCAAATTCTTTGCTGAAATCCATAAACAATACATCTGCTACTCCCCCTTCATCAATATGTTTAGTCACATCCTCAAAAAAAAAAATCAGTCTCGTAAAGAACAACCATCCTTTGACAAAGCCATGCTTACTGTTCCTAATCACAATATGCCTTTCTCGCCTCTCACAGTAGCTTGTGATACAGCTTGTCCGGTCCATGGGACTAATCCAATTTGATGTTTTTCAAAAGCTCCTGCACATCCTTTTTCTTAATATCTACATGCTCAACCTTTTCATTCTGCTCTCAGTCATTCCTGTAATCGCCAAGATACTTTCCCGTTGCGAATAATAAAGCAAAGTACTCATTAAATAACTCTGCTATCTCTTCTGGTTCAATACCCACTTTAGCACCGTCACACTTGATTGATCCTATTCCCTCACGTCTTATCCTCTTGCTCTTCACAAACTGATTTGTGGAGGATTATTACGATCAATTACGAACTATGTCTGTAAGTGCATGTGAACCGATGACAAAGTGACTCGCACAGAGCTGTTTCAATAGTCCGTAGTGCCCGAGGAGTGCAAAGGTGACAGTTGTCCCTGCGGAAACTGTTGGGAAATGGAGGAAAAAGGGAATAACTGCGGAAGAAAAAAGATGACGAGAGATGAAAAACTGATCCTATTCGTAGAATCGCATTTGAATGGTGATTGAAAATCAATCTCAATCTTAAAGATCATATAAACTTTCAGCACGAGGGAAAACACACTCCGTGCCTTTTCAAAAATAATATTTATCGCAATAACACTTACTGATGTTAGAATATTATTATGCCGCATTTTTATCAATTATGTTTATGTTGTCATACTCATTTTCTTTTTATGGATTTATAATTGCATTATCCTCGCCGATAACAGTGTTAACTACCTCTTTGTGACATGCTGGACTAGCGCCAGTTGAACATAGCCTTACATATGCTACATTAAACGTGAGAGAAAACAAAGGAATTCACCAGATCAGATGACAAGACGGACATGTGATCTATGCAAAGGTAAACCCAAGTGATTGGGGACGGGGGAGATTCAAAATCAGCATTGCTTTTTAAAATAATTAATGTATTAAACTAAAAAACAAACGCATGGGTCTAATTTTGACCTTATGGGGTTGGTGGTGGTCATCTGTTGATCTCGAAGGACAATGGCTGATGATCATCATCATCACAAGCCAGGCGGAAGATATGGAGATCCTAAGATTTCCATTCGTCAAAAATCCCCGGTCGGCCTCACAAGTGTACTCCGAAGGTAAGCTAATGAAGTAATATGGCTGGCAAGTGGTTTGTCGCTGCATTAAACTTTGTGAATGGAACACAAAGAGGTCTGCATTGTTTATTAATTGGGTAACTTATTCTGCATGACCCCTTCGTTTATCCAACGAAAATGTCACATCCGTCTCTGGACGAGTAATTTATCCACGTGTCCATATGAAAATGGTATTTTTTCCGGAGGGGGAAATTCGCATCTGCAATGAACACAATGTAAAGTTTGTGTACATCAATAGTCAACCTTGACATGATTCAAAGCTCTTTGTACGTTTCAAGTCAATGGTAATACTCAAAATGTTGACATCACCCAAGACAGGAAGAACAAAATTACAGAAGTTTGTGGACGCCGTTCAGTTGAATTGGAAACCAGCCTCCTCTCTATGTGGCCTGTATACAGTTGCCCACACATTTCCCTTTAAGCTGTGCGGGTATACAGCCGCGCAGTAACTGAAGTGCTCCTGCGCACTTAGCCTTTGCTGTCACGCAGTGGGAATTTTATTTTGGATGATGGTAATCTACTTTTGAAATTATGCTAATATGATTATGGAATAGAAATAAGTAGGGCGCTGGGAGTGAACCCAAAAGCAAGACGCAGACACCGAACTATCAGGAACAGGTTGAGGCGTGAGAAGGAAGCGAGGAAAGTCAGGAAGATAGGACGCTGGACATGACACAGGCCCCGGACAAAACACGGATTCCGGGCCTGGTCTAGGACTTGAAAAGAATAGCCGAACCAGGACATGGAACTGGGAATTAGGAGCCTGGCATTGGACTCCGAGCCAGAGACTGGACAAGGACCCAGAACCTGGGTCTTGATTCTGGCTCGGACTCCAGAACCAGACTCCAGAGGACAAGACGTGGCTACAGGAGGAGGAGAGGCAACAAGACTGGACATGAGGCTCATGGACAGGACAAGGACCTTGAAGGTGACTAGGACTGGACGAGACCCTGTAGCCTTGACTTGGTTGAGCAGGAGACAGGCACGCAGAGCGTTTGTCGAGGGAGAGACAGGGACATAGAGCCGTGATCGAGAAAGAACAGGAACGAAGAACATTGACCCTGGGTCAACGGATGGACTTGAATATGGAACACCGAGTAGGGACACCTCTTTGGGTACAGGGCGTAAGGCCTGGACTCATTACACAGAACGCGGGAACACGACGAGACAGTTCTCAACGCAAGCTAGCAGCAATGCGGCCGGACATACCTAGAGAATGTGTGGACACAGACAGACAATTCCAAACAGGGTGAGGCTCCAGACACAGGCAAGGCGAAGCAAGTCTCCAGGCAGATGCGAGGCGAGGCAAGGCTCCAGGCAGAGGTGAGAAAAGGCTCCATGCAGAGGCAAGGGAAGGCGAGGCAAGCCTCCAGGCAAAGGCGAAGCGAGTCAAGGTTCCAGGCAGAGGCGAGGTGAAGCAAGGCTCCATGCAAGGAACAATCCAGCAGCCAGAGGCTGTGTCTGGAAGCTATGTATGAGACCAGCCCCAACAAGTGTCAGCTGTCTCAACAGAGAGTGGGGAAAACCGAAAATCCTGGAATAAGGAAGCTGGAGCAGACCGTGAACAGGAATGCGGTTTTCAAGGACCGGACCATGACAGAAAGCTTTGTTAATGCATTTGTGAAATACCATCTAATTGTGTGCTGATTAATATAGACCACTATTTTTCTGCATAATGAACCTACGACAACTTTAATGTAAAACACTTTAGAGCTGCCACATTCTTACATTGTCAGTATTGCAAGTTACAACACTGCTGCAAATTCTCACAACAAACTCACAATGGAAATCGGTAGCTTATTTTAATAATCTGCCATCCCGTGTATAATCCTCTTACAGCCGGTGTTAACGTGTCCTGCTCAGAGTGATGGCAGGTCCGCGTTGCTGCAAAATTAGAGGGGCGTTGCTTCCTAATCCCGAGCAAAAGCAACCAGGCTGATTAAAGTTCTCGGTCATAAAATGCAGCAGTTATTTCCTCTCCATTAATACTGTCAAACCTGCTAAGTTCCTGCAAGATTTTGTGTTCATTATTCCGGATTTCAGAATCTTCAGAATCTTTTGTGTTTATGATTTACTGGGCTATTGGCACAGGCAGGAAATATAGAGTACACGGAAGCTTTGCTTTATCGAGGGATCTTAGGGTGTACATGGATAGTCTGCTGAAAAGACGAAACATCAGGATATTCGATAAGAGGGCCTTGATCCCCAGTGCCCTCTTGAATGTGTATTGCCGAGTATTGGGATGTCATGTTGCAGCTGTAGAACATTGATTAGCCTGTCATGAGCGAATGCATGGAGAAGGATTGAGAATTATTTTCATATGAATCAGAACATAATGGAATCTAGTCGGAATTCTATCAATGTTTTTCCATATAGAAAATAGAAAATTTACATGAATATACAGCCCCTTCGGCCCACAAGAGTGTGCCGAACATGTCCCTACCTCAGAAATTACTAGGCTTCTCTATAGCCCTCTATTTTATTAAGCTCCATGTCCCTCTCTAAGGAGCCTTTTAAAATACCCTATTGTATCACTTATCCCTGACATCTCCTCTGTACCTGCTCCCCAGCGCCGTAAACCTGTGTCCTTTTGTGGCAACCATTTGAACCCTGGGAAACTGTCTCTGACTATTCACATGATCTGTGCCTCTCATCATCTTGCACACCTCTATCAGGTCACTTCTCATCCTCCTTCGCTCCAAGGAGAAAAGGCCGAGTTTACTCAAACTATTCTCATAAGTCATGCTTCCCAATGCAGGCAGCATCCTCGTAAATCTCATCTGTACCCTTTGTATGGCTAACACATTAATTCTGCAGTGAGGCAACCAGATCTGAGCACAGTACTCCAAGTGGGGTCAGACCAGTGTCCTGTATAGCTGCATTATTACCTCTCGGCTCCTAAATTCAATTCCACGATTGATCTCTGAAGATACACTTAAAAACAGAAGTGACCTTCCGATGAGGAAAGTTTTTTTTTATTTGTGGGATGAATTACAACACCGAGGTTGATTCTAGACTGACTATTCTCTGTAAATGTCTATGAAGTGTTGTCAAACTTGTACTGACATGTGCAGATCCCTGTGTGAATATAGTATAAGTTTTCCAATCAAAAATGTAAACTAAATGAAAGGAAAATGTTTCTTTCAGACCAAGACAACATGAAAATTATACCCGAGAAATATAACATCACGCCCATTCAGGGTCCCAAACAGTCTGTCCTGGTGAGGCAGCACTATCATTTCCGAATCTTTTATGTTTCTCTTCTCTGTCCAGTACTTCTGACGTGGTCTCCTCTAGGTTGGAGTGACCCAATTTAAATTAGTGGACCACTTTTTCAAGCATCTCCACTGCATCTACGAAAAGTGGAAATTCCGTTAGCCAGTCATTGCCCTTCCTCTCCCTATTCTCGTCGCGACTTTTTGGTCATCGGCTTCTTCTTCTGCCACCATGAGGCTACACTTAGGAAGGAGGACTAACGCCTCAGTTTCAGTCAAGGTAGCCTCCAACCTGATGGCATGAAGAACGATATCTGCTTTCATTATTTTTTCTCTCTCCCTTCCGTATTCTTCTCTTCCACACTCTGGACTCCTAACCCTTCTCCACACCTACCTATATCCTTTCCTTGGATCCCTCCCATGGTTTGCTTTCCTATCCAGCACATTCCTTCTTCTGCAGTATTTTTTCAATTTCTATCTATCAGCTCCCAATTTCTTACTTCATCGCCTTTCCATCACTCTGCTGGTTTTACCCATGAACGTCTAGTTAGACCTTCTCACGTTTATATCTGTCATCTTCCCTCTTCCTTTCCAATGCTGATGAAGCGTCATGGCCCAAAACATAGGCTGTTTATTCTCTTCCGTATATGCTTCTTTCCCCGACTAAGTTTCTTTACAGTTTTGTGTGTCTTGTTCTGGATAGCCTGCAACGGTGCAATATCTCTTCTGTTAGTGATGTAAATACTCTTTTATGAGCATTTGGAGACCATGTTTGACATAGGCGGACAATGAGAAAACCGGAAACTGAAGTTTATGTGTTCGATCGGACGGCGAAAGCTGGAGAGAAGAGTAGGGAAGAAAGAGGATAGAGTAATAGGTCATGCTGGGTTCTCTTTGGTCTTAGACTCAATTTTCAAAGTTTTGAGCGATGAAATACAAGACCATAACTTTATTGCTTCTTTGTGTCACTTCTGTAGACCCTGTATCCGTCTCCCGACTAAATTAAGCTGACAAGAATCCATTTACTATCTCCCCATTCTCTTTTGGCGCCATGCATAGATTATCATTCAGATCTCCCAGGGGACCTTTTTTGTCCCTTCTAATCCTTCTGCTCTCAACATATCTTAACATACCAATCCAACTATTTTTCACACGTTGCTACCGAACCCACCTCTACATTCTGGTACATTCAACTTTTACCAATCTCGTATTTTCTGAAAAACTTTCCCTAGACCCATTTAAAATATTTTCCATCACACCTTGAATTGATGTATTTTCTTTTTCGATTAATCTATCCTGAGTAAAAGACTGTAACATAAGTTTGCCTGCTCCCCTCGTAGCTTTATATTCCTATATAAGGTAATCGCTCCACCACTTGTACTCAAGGAAGAATAACCCCAGCCTCTCCCTGCAGCTAAAATCTTGGTGTCCTGAAAACATATTCGTGAGTCCCTTTTGCCGAGTGTTAAGGACCGTCATGAGTTTTCCAAAGCTGGGCGAACAGTAATGCACAGAATCCTCCTAGTGTTTCACCAACGATGTGTGTAGTATAAATGGACATCCCAGACACTGCATTCATTGCCCCAACTGTTGTGTCAAGAGTGACAAACACTTTCTTTATCTTTCTTTCCACCTCCATTGCCAGTTGCCCTCGGTCACTGTGTTCTACTTCAAACCCTAGGGCAATTTACTGTTTGATTCCAGCTTTATTTTAACTAACGAAAATGCAACATTTCGCCATTATCCAAGTTAAATTCTAACTGAATTTGAAGGACCACTTTCCCAGTTCATTGTCTTGGTGAGCTTTTGATTTCTATTGTATAAGCAAATTTGTTGCGTCCCTGAAGTTATTAATTATGTCAACAATATCATCATCTTAAGTGTTACAGTCCTATATGACAGAGAGTTCTGAAACCTGAACTTCCCTCTTCAGTATATCAGCAATCGCAGGCCTTCATTCTCCACGATCGCCGTCTGCTGTTATACTAAACCAATTCGGTGCTCTCCTATTCAGTCGGCTGGTTAACATTGGTTCCCATGTCATCTGGCTTTCTCGTCACCTTTTTCCTTCAGCAGTTATTTCCATTTTCCTCCTTTTCCCAACAGTTTCTGCAGGGACAGCTCTCACCTCTATACTCCTCGGGCACTACGGACCATGGAAGCAGCTCTGTGCGGGTCAGTTTGTCATCAGTTCTCATACAGTCACAGAGATATCCATGCTTAGGTCGTAATTGATCATAATATTCCTTTACCACCAAGTATGTGAAGAATAGGACCAACCAAGTGTGACAGTGCTAAAGTGTATATGGAAACAGAGGAGATAGTAGAGGTACATAATGCATAGTTGGCATCAGTATTCACTACGGAAAAGGATCTTGGCGATTGTAGGGATGACTTACAGCGGACTGAAAAGCTTGAGCACGTAGATAATAAGAAAGAGGATGAGCTGGAGCTTTGAAAAAAAAAACATCAACAATAGAACCATAGAACCATAGAACACTAAAGCACAGTACAGGCCCTTCATCCCTCTATGCTGTGCCGACCCATACAATTGTTAAAAAAGTACTAAACTCATCTTACTCCAGAGCCCTTTATTTGTCTTTCATCCATGTGCCTGTGCAAGAGGTTCTTAAATACCCCTAATATTTTAGCCTCCACCACCATCCCTGGCAAGTCATTCCACGCACTCACAACTCTTCGTGTAAAATACTTCCCGCTGATGTCTCCCCTAAAGTTCCCTTCCTTAATTTTGTACATATGCCCTCTTGTGTTTGCAATTGGTGCCTTGGGAAATAATTGAATAAGTGGGATAAGTCACCAGGACCGGACGAGATGTACCCCAGGCTACTGTGGGAGACGAGGGAGGAGATTGTTGAGCCTCTGGCGACAATCTTTGCATCATCAATGAGAAAGGTCCGGAAGATTGGAGTGTTGCTGATGTTGTTCCTGTATTCCAGAAAGGGAGTAGGGATAGCCCAGGAAATTATAGGCCAATGAATCTTGCTTCAGTGGTTGGTAAGTTGATGGACAAGATCCTGAGAGGCAGGATTTATTAACATTTAGAGAGGCATCATATGATGAGTAGTCAACATGGCTTTGTCAAAGGGAGGTCGTGCTTTACAATTCTGATTGAATTTATTGAAAATGCGACTAAACACATTGATGAAGATAGAGCAACGGATGTAATGTATATGGATTTCAGCAAGGCTTTTGACAAGGTACTCCATGCAAGGCTTTTGACAAGGTACTCCATGCAAGGCTTATTGGAAAAGTAAGGAACCATGTGATGCAAGGGGATATTGCCTTGTGGATCAAAAACAGGTTTTCCCACGGAAGGACGGTTCATATTCTGCATAGAGTTCGGTGACCAGTGCTTTGCCTCAGTGATATGTATTGGGACCCCTACTCTTCCTGAGTTGTATAAATGACCTGGATGAAGAAGTGGACGGGTGGATTAGTAAATGTGCTGATGTCACAAAAGTTGGAGGTGTGTGGATATTGTGGAGGGCTGTCAGAGGTTACAGCAGGACCTTAATATGATGCAAAATTGGCCTGAGAAGTGGCAGATTCAGATCAACCCAAATAAGTGTGGGGTAGTTCATTTTTGTAAGTCAAATGTCATGACAGACTAGAGTATTAATGTTAAGACCCTTCGCAATATGAAGGATCAGAGAGATCTTGAGGTCCGAGTCCATAGGACACTCAAATCTGCTGCGCAGGTTGAATCTGTGGTTAAGAAAGCATACGGTGTGGTGGCCGTCAACAATCGTGGGATTGAGTTTAAGAACCAAGAGGTAAAGTTGCAATTATATAGGACCCTGGTCGGACCCCACCTGGAGTACTGTGCTCAGTTCGGTTCAGCTAACTGTGGGAATGATGTGGAAACCATAGAAAGGGTGCAGAAGAGATTTGCAAGGATGTTGTCTGGATTTGAGAATGCCTTATAAGAATAGGTTGAGTGAATTCGGCATTTTTTCTTTGGAGCGACGGAGGATGAGAGGAGACCTGATAGAGGTGCACAAGATGATGTGAGGCATTGATCTTGTGGATCCCAGAGCTTAAATGGCTAGCACGAGAGGGCGTAGTTTTAAGGTGCTTGGATATAGGTACTGAGGAGATGTCAGGGGTAGCTTTTTACGCATGATGAATGCATGGAATAGGCTGCTGGCAGCGTCGATGGAGGCAGAAACGATAGGGTATTTTAAGAGACTCCTGGACAGATATATAGAGCTCAGAAACGCAGAATGTTGTGGGTAACCCGAGGTACTTTCTAGGGTAAGGATATGTTTGTCACAGCTTTGTGAGCCGAAGGGTATGATGTAGGATTTTCTATGTTTCTGTCTTTCTAATATACCCCACTCAGAAGCAAAAATTATAGCTGTTTCACCTACCAGTTCTCGCTCTGATATGCTTCTACAGAGGTTGTTTTAATACCTAATTGACTTAAAAATATACAACACCTTAAATAATAGCGATAATGTTAGAAATTTTGAAGTTGCGTATTTGATTGCAATCGTGTTTCTTGCCGAAAAGTTGAAACTCTTGACAGCTATTCAAAAGAGTATTAGCGCACATTGTGGCCATGCAATGTGGTGTGCAGGACCAATCGTGAATGTGGTGGATCTAGGTTTTAATTGAAAGTGTAGAGTGTCGATAGCAGAACATCAGTCATGTTATATCTCAAAAGAACGAAACTATAGCATTAAGAGTACTATTACTCGCGTAAAATCGCCGCAGAAAGTCACAACTGGAAAACGCCTGGTGACTGACTAAAGCAGGTACAAGGGATGATTGGATAACTTGAACGGGAATGTAAAATTATCCTGTTATTTATAATTATTATTGCCGAATGTAAATCCGTTAATGCCTTCGAAATATTGATTTTCTCATTATTATTTCTCTGTTCAATCTGTAGAAGTAATAAGTGGAAATGCTTGTCAAATCATTCATGCCCTTGCCATCTTTTGCCTTAACTCCGATTCTTATCAAAATTATCATCACAATTACAAGTGCCAGTCAGCCCAATGCACATCTAAGAATCGGAGGTTTACTCCTGTATTCTTGTTCATGTAATAAAAGACGAAACTGTGAAACATATATAAATATATAGAGAGGGTGAGACAGGAACGTAGAGTTTTTAATGGGGAATTCAGGCTTGAATATATTGCAAGAGAAGCAGTATGACATGAGTTTTAATGTGATGAAGGGACTTCTGGAGCGAACAGGTCATCTTACATAGCGGTTCTTCACAGTGCAACATTCACGAAATGCCAGAGGAGTTCAGCAGGCCAGTCAACATCTGTGGAGAAAAGTAGTCGACGTTTCGGGGCAAGACCCCAGCATATGCTGTGTGTTGCTTGGTGATCTAGCATCTACAGATAATCTGTTGTTTGTGTTTTGGTTCTTTACAATGAGTATATTTTATCTGGATTAAGAATTTTTATTCTTTTTCCGTTGCCTTTGCAGATGGTTTGATAGCAGATTCGAAATGAGTTCGTTTGTTTCCGAACTGTCCCTCGAAAACACTCTCAACAGATCCCATTGCCAAAAAAGAAAAACTGATTTTTTAATTTCACAGACATCACAAGATGCATTAATATTATATTAAAAAGCATAATCCGAACCATAGATGAGATACTTGGTAAAAGCAGGGGAGACAAACGAGCAGATTAAGTAATAAAACAAAGACACTTGCAGAGAGAAATCCACTTTGAAGTGCAGAAGTAGCCAAAAGAGTAGAACTGCGCAAATGAAGAAAAGAGCAGATTATGGAAAAATTGATGTACTTAAATATCACTTATGAATATTTGAAACATAAATATGATTTAAATATAAAAGTGACAGATTTCGAAATTATGCTAGATCCTCTCCCACTTTCCTATACGGTTCAGATGCTTCGATTCTAACTGGTATGAAATTTAATGACATCAGCCTCGGATGTTTCTAATGAATACACTTGCCCGATATTAGGAGGTATAAATTACAAAGATGTACCAACCTGTCAGTGAAGAAAACTCTGGCTACCGACTTTGTCACGGCAACGAATCTACCTCTGGCCGAAGGAAACTGCTACTTAATATGCTCAGCCGGATAGTTAGATCGTATTTTCAACTCATAAGCCTTTTGAACTACCTTACATAAAATTGTCTTTTACACACAATTTACCAAAGTAAAAAAACAATCAAATAATTCTACTCACAGTTATTAAACACGCATTTCTTCAAGATCTCCCGTTTGTAATTTTTTATCTAACAGATGGCTAAAGATTAAGGGCAAAGTGCACGAAGGAAAATGGTTGAGATTCCAAAAACGTATGCAACGGTCAATTGGGTAGAGAGAGTAATGGAACTGAATGGCATAAGAGATATTATACCATCCATGTCATATGCTTTCTGCTGCATGTAATGTAGAATTAAAAGTGATGGCGATTATAAAGAGATCTTCACGTCACACCATTTATTGGTGAAAATTTCGGTTGTTCTCAAAAAATTCTCAATCTGCAGGAAAATAGAGCTGGGTTGGACTAAGAGGGAAAAAGTGGAATTGCATTGTACTCCAGAATACGTATCTATGCCATTGCCACAGGTCGTTATTTCAGTAATTGTGCAGGAGTGTATCTTTATATTATCTCATCTTCTTTTGAAACCATTGCCAGAAAGCGATCAATTCCGTCATCCAAATCATTGATAATAACGTGAAAAGAATTAGTTCCGGCACCAACCCCTGCGGAACTCTACTAGACAACAAGAAAATCATAATCTTGTTTATATATGTAGAACTCCACACAGGGCCTAACATTTCTGCACATTTCCTCCTGGACAAAATTAATGATAAAATCTACTTCATCGACTATCTACCTCGACTTCTGCGGAAATACCTCTTTTGGCATCTTAGTTTTTATCATTTTTTAACAATTTATTGGAGTGTTTGGTATGTAATAGACTATGAATAAATTCAAGACCTTCGTAAGACCGTAAGAAATAGGAACAGCTGTAGACCATCTGGCCCATCGAGACTATAAGATCATGGCTGATCTGACGAGGGACACATCTCCATCTACCTGCCTTTCCTCATAATGCTGAATTCACCAGCTGTGCAAAAATTTATCCAACCTTGCCCTAAGTACATTTATTGAGGTAGACTGCACTGCCTCATTGGGCAGAGATTTCCACAGATTCACTGCTCTTTGGGAAAAGAAGTTCCCCCTAATACTTATCTTAATGTTACTCCCCCGAATCTGAGGCGATATCCCTAGTTCTTTTCTCAAGTGGTAACCCTAGACTCAAGTAGTCCCTAGTGTTAATAATGTTCCTGGCTCTATCTTATCTAACCCTTCTTATAGTTTTATGTTTCTATAAGAGTTCTTGTCATCCGTCTGCATTCCAACGAGTACAGTTCCAGGCGATTAAATCTCTCCTCATAGTTTAACGCTCTCATCTCTGGAATCAACCTGGTGAACGCCCTGTGCATTGCCTTCCGTATAATCCTTCCTCAAGTAAGAAGACCAGAACTGCACGCAGTACTCTGGATGCGGCCTCATCTGTACCCTATACTGCTGTAGCTTAACCTCCTTGTTCTCAAATTCAATCCTTCCAGCAATGAAGGCCAGCATTCCATGTGCCCTCTTGATAGCCTGCTGCAACTGCACACCAAACTTTTGCGATTCATGCACAAACACTTCCAGCACAGAAGTATCCTGCAACCTCTTAACATTTAAATAATCTGATATTCCAGTTTCCTTCCAAAGTAGATGACCTCACATTTACCCACAGTGTGCTCCATCTGCCAGTCTCTTGCCCACTCGCTGAAAATATCTATATCTCTCTGCAGACTCTCCATACCCTGTGCACAATTTGTTTGTCCACTCAATTTAGTGTCATCAACAAACATACATATACCGCTCACCACTGACGGCCAACTACAGGAACACCTATGTATCCCAACTCTCTGCTTTTTATTTGCTAGCCAAGTCTCTATCCATGCTTCTACATCACACACAACTCTATGCATTGTTATCTTAGGGATACGTCTTTTATGTGGCACCTTATCGAACGTCTTCTGCAAATCCAAGTATATAACGTCCATCTGTTCCCCTCTATCCAATGCAATTTGTTATATCATCAAAAAACTCAAGTGCGTTTGTCAAACAGGACCTGCCTTTGCTTCATACTTGATGAGTCTGCCTGATGTATCTAGTTCTTCTGAGATGCTTCCTTATTTCTTATTTGATGACTGCTACAAGCATTTTCCCAACTACAGGTGTTAATTAACTGGACTATAGTTACTTGCCTTTTGTCTACATCTTTTATTGAACAGTGGCGAATGTCATTCGGCTTCTTGCAATCTGCTGGGAGATGCCTAGAGTCCAGAGAATTTTGGTAAATTATCACCAAAGCCCAACTATAACCTCTACTATTTCTTTTAGTACCCTGAGATTTGTCTATCTTTTGATCCACAAAACTACTCAGATACCTACTGTATCGAGGTCCTCACCTCCCATTGCATCCATATTATCTCTCTTCGGCACGGTCGGCATGCCCTCCACCGTGAAACCCGTCACAAAATAGTCATTCAAAGTTTCGGCCAATTGCACATTATCCAATATCTATTCCCCTTCTCGGCCTCCAAGGGACCTACGTTCACTTTGGCCACCGCTTTATATAGTTATAAAATTTTACTGTCCCTTTTAATATTTATACTGGTTTATTTTCATAATCTACCTTCCCTTTCTTCATTGCTTGCTTAGTGGTTCTTTGTTGCTTTTTCAGGTTTCCCCAGTCTTCCAATTTCCCACTACTCGTGGCGACTTTGTACGCACGAGCATTTAGGTTGACACCTTCTTTTATTTCTTTTGTGATCTAAGGCTGGCTCTCCCCGACTTTACTGTCCTTGCTTTTAACTGGAATGTACTGATATTGAGCATCGTGAAAAACACTCTTTGATGGCATTCCACTGTTCCTCAAACGTCCCACCATATAGCCTGTGTTCGCAGTCTACCCTGACCAGCTCTTCCCTCATCATCTGGTAGTTTCCCTTGATTAGGCATAACGTACTGGTTTTAGGAAGAATTATAGAGCCCTACATTTGCATACGAAAGTCGTGCTGTGATCACTTCTTCCAAGTGGATCTCTAACTACAAGATTGGTAATTTTACTTGTCTCATTGTGCTGCGCTAGATCCAAGATAAAGTGTTCCCTTATAGGTTCAGCAACATGTTGTTGAAGAAAGACAGCATGTATTGATTCCCTCAAGACTGCCTCGACCAACTTGATTCACCTAATCCATGTGAAAGTTAAAATCCACGATGCCTACTGTTCCATTTTTACATGACTCAGATATTTCTCGGTTTATTGCCTGTGCCACTGTAATGTTATTATTCGGTGCCCTATCGACAATTCCCACCGATGATTTTTTCCCTTTACTATTTCTAATCTCTAACCTGATGGATTCAACATTCTACCCATGAGATCTTATATCGTCTCTCTCTATGTCTTGACCTCATCTTTAAGTTAGGGCGGTTCCCCACCTCCCTTACCTTCCTGCCGTATTACCTGATATCCTTGGATATTTAATCACCGATTCTCTCCATTCTACAATCACATTTCTGCATTGGCCACTAAATCATACTCTCATATACTCATTTATGCCACAACTTCACTGATCTTGTTCCGGATACCAGGGGCCTTCAGAAAAAGTGCACTTACACCTATTGTGCCTTTAAAATCTAGTGAGCTTTGTCTCTTAGGCGCTTGATGTTTCTGCATTCCACCCTCACTTTTCTCTTTTTTCATCTTTTTCTTTCACTTTATTTTTATCCACACATTTCTCTTTTACTTTATCCATACTTCTCCAATCTGCTGAACTGACCTCCATGCTACTTAGTTTAAAAACACTATGTACAACCTCAGTTAAGCGATTCGCCAGCATCCAGGTCCCATCACCGTTCAGGTGGAGCCCGTCCGAATGGAACATCTGCCTCGTTCCTCAATACTGGGGCCAGTTTCCCATGAATTCAACCCCACTTCTCCCACACCAATTCTTGAGCTACGCATTTAACTGTCTAATCTTCTTAACCCTCTGCCAATCTGTACATGGCTCAGGTAGTAATCCATAGATTACGATTTTTTTTTGTTTTGCTTTTTAAGTTAGTCCCTTGCTGCTCAAAATCCCTCAGCCGGATATGTTTCCTCGCTCTACTTTTATCGTTGGCCTGCACGTTTCCCAGCAGGACACAAATAATGTAAAAACAGAACACCCGCTGACTTTTCCCCGTTGGAAAAGAAAAAAAATCAGATTTCACATTTTACTTCTCGTGTTTCTCGTGCTTCTCATTCAGAGTGAAGTTTGTTTGAAATGCTTACGGTCTTACCTTTTTCGATAATACAGCTGAAACTGGCAGGAATTTTCAGCGTTTCGTGAGATACCAGGCAGGTGTAAACCATTTTGCCCTGAGTAGGTTGCGCATACTCCAAAATACTGGAAGCCTCAAAAAATCCCTCTGAAGTCTCATTTATTGATGTTTCTATGTTGGTAAGAATGTCCATATTATTCTTTCGCCAAAAGATGTCTATTTATTTCGGATAAAATGCTACAGTTTTACACATGAGTTTCCGGCATTTAGGTAATGTTTCTTCAACACAAATGATTTTCAGAGGAGTTGGCGGAGCTACGAAAAAATAAAACCGACGTAGAATACTTAGCTATTATTTGAAAGCACGCATTCTACGTCTCACGCTGCCACTCTCAATGTTACCGCTGCGGTCGATAGAAATCGCCTGAATTTGTCATTTACTAATTGTTTCATCCGGCAGGTAAACATGACAAAACGGGTTTGTTGGTACGTAGTAGACTTAGCGCTTGCTAGGGTTGAGTTTATTTCTTCATCAAACTGTCCATTTTTGTCCCTACCTCTGCCCTTGTAGGTCAATTTTGCATTCACGCAAAATGAGAGTCAGTGAATCTACAGTACTATGCTGGTTTCAATGGGATCGGTATTGTGGAGTAGCACACGGATCAAGCTGTTTCTCTCACTGTATAGGTTTTACGCACACGTCCCGTAATTGACATTAATGAAGTGGCTTTGTTTGAATTGCGCTTTCGATGGAAAATGAATATATTCCTCTTTAAATTTACTGAATTGTTGTTTACGGTGTTTCGTTATTCCTCGTTGCCCAAAAGTTCATCGACAATTTGGCAGAGTGAACGATGTTTATTAATTACTTATAAATATTTGTGGCTATACATTTAAGCAACTACTAGATTTAAATCGGCGAAATACCTCGAGATGTGGTAGTATAAAAGCAGGCTGAAGAACGGACAGATATCATTTAACCTCGACAATGCTTCGTTTTCAATTAGATGGCTTGTGATTTGCCATTCGATACAATTAGTTTACAGCTCCCAACATCGAATTAGCTAACCAGATCGAAATTCGTCGTCTAAAATTTAGGTGGTTCAGTTCATCCCCTGTTTAAAGCTTTTGATTGTTTAAAGTCCTTGGGGCTGGTTGAGGTATAGGTCAAGGCGGGGACAAGCTGGGACGTTGTCTGGGAATATAGGCATAGCAAAGATATGGTTGGAAGTATCAACGGTCCAGCTAATAAGTTGAGCAAATGCCAATCTCCAGAATCACATGGAAATAATAAATGGAAAAAGCCGAAGGATCTAACATGATGTTTTATTTTTTTAAGGATGTAAAACAAATTAGTGGTATAAATTTTAAACCAGCAATACAATTTCACAATCTTTACACAATCTTGGCTTTTCCTAAAATGAAAAGAGTTGACCATTTTCGACTTCCAGCAATGAAGCCACTTACTTAACACAATAAGCTGAGAGCCACTTCCATTTCCGAATATTAGTTTCTGACTTTTCACTTGAAAGTAATACCAGCCGAAGTCTGCATATCTCACATTCAGGAGAGTAAATGTGCCTTTTTCCGTCTGGTTCTTAAAATTCTTTCTGACCCTCATTCCACCACGAAACTCCAGCTGTATCTTATAGCATTGGAAATTTGCAGAACATGGATTTAGTTCCACCGATTGACACTTTTAAGGTGGGAATGAATTGTTCCACTTTGCACGAAGTTCATTTTGAGGCTGACAAAATATTACTGAAAATGATGAAAACAATTGCATTCACTGTAGAAAGAATCAACAGGCAAAATAGGCAAAAAAAAAGGATATTTTCTATAGCTAAATTTGCTGCTGGTAACAAATGTATAATGTAATAACATATTTGTTTCGAAGACAGGGCACAAAAATTTAAGCCTACTTGGCCTAAACGCGGCGAGAAGAGCCACGTACCAAACGTTTGTATCCACCAACATTGCCAATGAGAGTGGTCCGTCTGAAAGATAGAAATTCATGGGATATAATAATCAAGTGCTTATTATTGATGAATTATTTATAATGGTCAAGGCTCTGTGGACGCCTTGGATTCAAGAAGTTCTGCAGATACCAAAAACCCCGAAGAAAGTCCACAAAGTACCAGCGGAGCTCAGTGGGTCAGGCGGCATCAATGGTGAAAAACAAGCAGTCGATGTTCCGGGGTAAGATCCTTCTTCAGGACTGGAAAGTAATGGGGATAATGTAACAATAAGGAGATGGGGAGGGAAAGGCGTACAAACTGGCAGGTGATGTGAGGGGAGGGGATGTAAAGAGATGGCACTTGATAGGTGGATTTATATTCCGGCTCGATAGCCTCCAACCTGCTGATATGAACTTAGACTTCTCTATCTTTCAATTATTTTTCCCGTACACCTTTCATCGTTTTCTATTTCCCAATATGGGTCCCTTTTTATCCATTCTCTTCTCCTCACCTCGCTTTGCTGCTGCTCCAAATTCACGTTCTTCAATGCTCCATTGCTATCTCCTATCAGATTCCTTCTCATTCAGTACTTGACCACTTTCACATATTGCCCGAGGGTCGATCCGAATTCTCCCAAGGCCTTTCCTATGTACTAGTCCTTCCCGGTTCACTGCGTCTAAATGATATAAGCTGCAACCTGCTATTGATTCTCTACCCTTAAGTAATTCTAGTACAGCACCGGAAAATGCCTTTCGACCAATGATGTCTGTATCGATCATAATTCCATCTGATCGGACGTGTTCTACATCGCACTTTTTTGCCTCTTCAAGGACATGTTTGAATGTCCTTTAACTGTTGTGATGAAATCAATACTCTCTTGTAGCACTGTGTAAAGTAGCTGCTTCGAAAACCTCATTTATTATTTCCTCTCTTATTTCAAGGCAATGTCCTCTATTAACTGCCGCTAACATGCATGAGTGATACTGGTGAAGAAAATGGCAAGATTTGAGTATCCCGGTTCACGGTGATATTGAGACACTGTATCGCAGAAAGGAGACCTGAATCATCTATAGGTAACGGGTTCAAGCAATTCCCGACAGACATATAATAAGTACTGTAGTACACCGAAGGGAAATCATGAGAGCACTAAGGTAGCATGATACAAATCCTGAATATAAAGCATGAGGAAATGAGGAAATAGCAACCGAGAAATCGAGATGACCAAGCTGTTAATTATTATATCCCATCACTGTGTGAAAAGCAGGGAAGCTAAGAGATTAAGGGGAAAAAGCATAATGTTATTTTAACAGATACACATGAAAAATGGAGACGTGGGGGAACAGGGTGCTCACGGTGTAAGAACACAGTCCTTTTGATGAACATACGACACCTGATTAAGTGTATCCTTTGACATTTTGAGAAGCTAGAGGAGAAATGGTAAGGCCGATGGCAAAGATATCAGCATCGTCTTTAACCAGGTTTGTGTTACCGCAGCATTGACAAATGTGCATTTATTTAAGAAGATCTGCAAGGAAACAGAGGAGATTTGAAGATGGCGATTCCCAACATCGGTGCGTGGAAAGATATTGCAGTGGATCGGAGGAAGAGAATCTATCAACATTCGGAAATGCAGAGGTTGAAATACTGACAATAGCATGGATTTCTCATTTGGAATCTCATCTCACAAATTTGATTGAGTAGTTTTGAAGAGGTGATGAAGAAAATTTCTGAGTGCAGCAACTGGACTTGTCCGTCATTGACTTTTGCAAGATCTCCTATCACAGGCTTGCATAGAAAGGTAGATGAAATGGGAGCCAGGGACAGCCAGCCACCTGAGCATAAGAATACAAAGTAGGTTTGGTAGAGAGAGTCAGACGGTGACAGTGAAAATTTGATATCCAGAATGACCGCCTGCATCTAGCGATGTAATAAACTGGAAGTTTCCAGTTCTAGTATTGTTTGCCATCTCTGAAATATTCAGATGAAAACATTTTTAACTTCGGTAATATCATTCATAATGGAAAAAAAATTGTATATTCGACTAAAATAACTGAATGCAAACTGCGAAAGTAGGGCAAGCAAGTGCAGATAGAATATAACTCAGCCATTTGCGAACTGTTGTCTTTTCGTTTGTTAAACCAGTGCAGTAATTGCACAGTAGACTGCCCAGGATGTTGAAGTAATATGACGTGACTGAGGGGTACATGCATTGATCTTTGAAAGCGACAACACGGTTGGACAGTGGTGAAGAAGGTGCCTGTCACATCTATTTAACAGTTGTAGTACCGTGTACAACATCTGGGCCGTCATGCTCACTGTACAAGTCGTTGGTAAAACCGACTCAGAGTATTCTGAGCACTTCTGATCAGCCAGGTGAAGAAACGGCGCGAGTGAACTTCAAATACTGCAGGAGAGATTCGTAAATACATTTGCAGGAAGCATGTTTTTCGCTGTAAGGCGAGTCTGGGTTTACTCGTCCCTCGAGCACAGGAGGTTCACTAGTGACGTAAGCAGGGGGAATGGTTACAGTCTTTTACCCAGAGTAGCCGAATCAAAACTCAGAATGCATCGATTCAAGAAGAGAGACAAAACATTTAAATGGATCTGGGGCAAGTTTTCCAAAGCAAAGGGGTTTGATAACTTGAATAGTGTACGGGATGATTCTGTAGAGCTGTGTACAATTGTAACGTGTTAGGAACATTTGGATTGGGACACAGGTAGAAGAAGTTTATTGTGATACGGTTAAAACGCAAGAAAATGTGTCTAGCTGGGTCGAAGTCCTGGTGCAGTGCCATATGAGACCATGGATCCATTTGGGAGTGGTGAGGTGGTTCCTTGGATTGCTGGGGATAGTGGGGCGTTGTCAGAATAGTATAGGGTTAATGTGTTGCTTATATAACTGATGTTTGATAGTAGGTATGGACAGGGTCGCGCGAATGTGCTCTGTAAATGGATAGCTTATTCCAGTAAGCCAGCAGAGTATTCTCCGATTTTTGTTTTTTCATTTTGGAAGATTTGAGAAGTTATGAATTTTAACAAAAAATCATATGTTTAAAACGTTTTCGATTTGACAGTTCCACTTAACTCTGAAGGTTATTCGATTAATTTTCTCACGAGGCTTTTCCGACACTTCAGGAAACCCCACGAATTGTGCAATATCTGCCTATTACCATGTGTATGTCGTGATCACGTAAAATCTTTCCGCAGCTCTCAGGAACGTTGTCATAGTTAAAAACTACCTACAGGCATATTGCAGGGATTGCAAATTCCACTGTACATGGAGTATAATGTGAAAGGTGCTCCGTAGAGTAGGGAGAATCCAAGAATGGGAAACGAAATCACTCCCTTACTTTGCAACCATTCATCGGACGATCGATCAGAAGTCTTAGATCTGTTTCTCTTTCCCCGATGCTGGATGATCAACTGTTAATCTTCATTTTTCCTCTCCTTTTTGCGGACATCCTTTCTTTTTGTAAAAAAATTGCTGCTGTTGTCCAGAAATCCCTGTGCTATACAACCAGATATTCATTCCCATGGTTTAGTGTTTCTTCATTCGTATCTTTGAAAACACAGCGAGTAGATCGAGCCCAAGACCAAAATATCATGCTGCAGGCTCCTGCTACCCTTCTTTCAGCGGCAGCTGTGGAAGCAATTGTCCGTCAAGCACAGCACGTTACATTTAGCTGCCAGTGTTGGCATTTCCCTCTAATGTCCATTATTTTCTCAAATGACTGATAAAAAAGCATTAATATCAGTAACGCAAAGATTCTGCAAATTCTGGAAATCCAGAGCAACAGACACAAGGTGAACTCAGCAGATCAGGCCACATCTATGGAAGTGAATAAACGGTCAACGTTTCGGTCCGAGTCCCTTCATTAGGACTGGAAAGAAGGTGGGAAAATTCTAGAATAAAATGGTGGTGGTATGGAGGACGAATTAGAAGGTGATAAATTAAGCCAGGTTGAGGGGTTATTGGGGGAGGGGGAAAGAGGAGCGTGTGCAGTTGGGCGGTGGGCTGAAGTAAGAATCTGGGAGGTAAGAGGATGAAAATGCGAAGAGCTGGAGAATAAAGAATCTAATAGGAGAGGAGAGCAGACTACGCGAGAAAGGGAAGGAAGTGGGACGGAAGTGGAGGTTGTCTGCAGGAGTGCAGTGGAGATAAGAGGTGGGATCAGAAGAGAGACGTGGGAGGGAAAAATACTTGAATGAAAAGTCGATATTCATGTCGTCAGGTTGGAGGCTACCGAGCCTGAATCCGAGTTGTTACTCGCCCACCCAGAGAATAGCCTCATGAAGGCGTAAGATGAGGACATGAATCGACATGTCGGGAAGTGAATAGGTAGGAATAAAAATAATTGACCACACGCAAATCCGCATTTTGGGATGACTGGAGGTGCTTAAAAAGTTGTTCCCAGTTTACGTCGAGTCTCAACAATATAAAGGAGGCAGCATTGGTTGCTCTGGCTACAGTCGACTGCCCTAGTGTTTCGCAGGTGAAGTGTTGCCTCACTGTTTGCGGCCCTGAATGAAGGTGATAAAACTATAATTTTTAAGTTGTCTTCATTCCTTCTAGACTCAATTTTTTTTTTTTTGATTCGAAACAAACTGATGTCTTCACCCATCTTAGTACAGGTTTGACAACACTTCAAAGTCATTTACATAGATATGTCAGTCTAGAACCTAGCTCGGTTGTGAAATCAATTGCACAAATAATATCCTTTTATTCATAGACCGGCCACTTCTTTGTTTCACTGTACTATCTGACGTCTATATCAGACCACATTTCATTATTTTCTGCTTTAATGAAAATAAACCGCAATCATTCTCCAAATAGTTTCTCATGATGTAACTGTTCACGCTTAGAAGGCAGTCGGCAATCGCTACGCTTAAAGATTAAAACTTAAAACTTTGTTTTATTTAACATTGTAATGAAGCTTCTAATTATTCTCTTTCCAGAAGGCACACGCGATAGAATCGAATCACGGATATCGCAGAAAAAAACATTAGAAACATTCAATTGCGAAGAAGAGGCTTCGAAGTCACTTTTTTAAAATAAAAAAAATGATCAATTTCTGTAACCTAAACTTGGAGCTTTAAACGAAGCAAATCGATTTCTGAGACACCTGTAAATTTTAACCACAAAGGCTTTCTATGATGTCATCAGCGGGCCCGTTAGTGCATTTCTATACCCTGATATTCGTAATCTCCTGTTAACCTGCACGAGCAGTTGGCTGTAGATCTTCAGCTGAAAGAAAACATTGAATCATGGAGTGCATCACGCCAGAGGACTGTTCCACCTGCTTCATCCATTCAGAACGAAAATATTTACGTCGCCATTCTTACCTACTTCCAGCACGGTAGCACTTTCTAACAGCTTGTTCTATAACCCTACCGTCCTCTGTCCATTAGAAAAGCATGCTGTTGCCAGCTCCCCTTTAAGTTTTTTTCTCTCTCAGTTCACAACTATGTCTTCCATATTTGGATCCCCTGTATTGAGAAAACGGCTGTGAACATCGTGTATATTAATGACCGTAACAATTGTGTTTTTTTTTCTAATACATAAGGTAGCCTGTAGTCCAGAGTAAACAATCCATGTCTATCCAATCTCTCCGTGCCACTAAAACATTCCATTCCAGGCAATGTCCCAGAGAATCTCTTTTGCACTCGTTCTAACTCTACTACGTGCTAACTGTGGACCAGAAGACCAGACGACACTCAATGACCGGCCTATCCATTGTCTACTGGTACAACTTGATGTCCCAGCTCTTGTCAATATATTGCCAAGAGGACAAGGCTGCTAAACGCCTTCTTATCTGGATCCTGATGTGTCGTTGTTTCGTGCACCGTAACAACGTGCACCTTTGTGCATCAAAGCTTCTAATATCCCTCCACTATATCCTGTTAGTACTCCCGGCAGAGCAAATCACAAGAGTTTCACAAGAGAAATCCAGAGCAGCAAACAGAAGATGCTGGAGCAACTCAGCCTGGACCAACAATTACTCCAAGCAGGAATTTTTGCCATGGCTTGTAAAAGCATTATGTACGGACTAGAGGTTAACTAACAATTATCTAACAAGTTCCATTCTGAGCTGACTGTTACAATTTCTAATAGCGTTGCAATTTGAAACACTGACAATATAATACGTTAAAGCACTAAAACGTTACATGGTAATGGTTATAACACTTTTATTATTTGCAAAACAGATGGCTTATATACACCAAGAATAAATTCCGGGGTATTTCATAATTATATTTACATAGATTTCAAAATTATATTAGCAACGTGTGCGGGAGTGCTTCAGCTACCACGCGGGGGCGCACCCACAGAAATTAGAGGGGACATTAATCTCAAGTATATACAAAGTACATAGATGGGAGGTTGGTTTCCTGACGAACTGAGCTGTGTACATAACCATCTTTATTTTTGCTATCTTAGGCAAACTCCCACTGTCAACATTTTGGGTATTAATAATAAGATATGACATTTGGCACATTTACTTGAATGTAGAAATACAAACAGTATTTATGAGTAGTAAGATCGAAGGGATTTGAGATGCAAAGTGACCTGAGAGAACGAAGCCAATGAATGATTCGAGATGGGAAATCTACCCCAGCCACCCATCATTCAGACAGATCTCCAAGCAGCAAGTGGGCAGAAGGGGTCACAGGTAGGCCAGAAAACGAGGATGCAGATCAAGATAATCAGTCATAAGACTGTAACACCATAAGATATAGGAGCAGATTCTGGCTTTTTGACGGTGGGGTCTGCTCCACCATTTCTTGCTGAGACCGTAAGACCATAAGGCTATAAGATACAGGAGCAGAAGTCGACTATTCGGTTCATCGAGTCTCCACCTCCTTACAATCGTGGGCTGATGCAATTCTTCTAGTCACCCACATTCCCCTGCCTTCTTTGCATACCTTTGATGCCCCGGCTAATCATGAACCTCTCTATCTCTGCCATAGGTACACCTGATCACTAAGTCTCCACAACTGCTCGTGAGAACAAATTGCACAGATGTACCACCCTCTGACTGAAGTTATTTCCCCTCATCTTAGTTCTAAATGGATGTCCTTCAATACTGAAATCGTGCCCTCTTGTACTAGATTCCCCAAGCATGAGAAATAACTGATCTGTTCAAGCCTTTTAACATTCGGAATGTTTCTGTGAGATCCCCCCTCATTCTCCTGAACTCCAGGGAAAACAGCTCAAGGCCTCTGAGACGTTCCTCATGCGGTTACCCTTTCATTCCTGGAATCATTCTTGTGAATAGTCCATGCACTATCTCCAAAGCCAATCTATCCTTTCTAAATCATGGAGTCCAAAATTGCACACAGTAGTCCGTCTGGTCTCACGAGTGCCTTACAGAGCCTCAACATCACAACCCTGCTCTTATATTCTATACCTCCAGAACTGAATGCGTGGTCCTTCATCACAACCGAGTCAACCTGGCGGTTAACCTTTAGAGTATCTTGTGCAAGGACTCCCAAGTTCCTTTGCACGTCTGCATTTTGAATTATCTCACCACCTTTATATTGCTCTGCCTGTTTAATTCTTCCCCAGAAGTGCATGGCCATGTACTTTCCAACATGTTATTTCATTTGCCCCTTCTTTGTCCATTCCCCTAAACTATTTAAGTCTCTCGGCAGGCTCTCTTTTTCCTCAGCTCTACCCACTCCTCCACCTATCTTTGTATCATCGGCAAATTTAGCCACAAATCTATTAATGTCGTAGTCCAAATCATTGGCATGCGGCATAAAAAGCAGCTGTCCCAACATGAACCCCTGCAGAGCTCCACTAGCAACTGGCAGCCGGCCAGAATAGGATCCCTTAATTCCCATTCTCTGATTTATGCTGACTAGTTAATGCTCCATCTATGCTAATAAATTCCTGTAATTCCATGGGCTCTTATCTTGCTAAGCAGATTCACGTGCGGTACCTTATCAAAGGCCTCTTGAAAACAAAGTACACCACATCTACTGCATCTACGCTACTTCAAAGAATTGCAGCTGGCTTGTCAGGCAGGGTTTCCTTTCAGGAACCCATGCCGGCTTTGGCCTGCCTTGTCTCGTGCCTCCAGATACTCTGAAATCTCAATCTCATTCCTAACAATCGATTCCTACAACTTACCAACCACTGATGTCAGGCTAACAGGTCTATAGTTTCCTTTCCTCTGCCTCCCACACTTTTTAAATACCGGAGTAACAGTTACAATTTTCCTGTCATCCAGTCCAATGCCAGAATCTATAGATTCTTGAAAGATCATTGTTTATGCCTCCACAATCTCTCCAGCAACTTCCTTCAGAACCTCAGGGTGCATTCTATCAGGTCCAAAAGATTTATCCACTTTCAGCCTTTTAAACTTCCCGAGCACCTCCTCAGTCGTAATTTGCACTGCATAGATTTTACTGCCATTACACTCTTGAATGTCCAGTATTCTGCAGCCGTCTTCCACTGTGAAGACGGATGAAAAATACGCATGCAGTTCCTCTACCAGCTCTGAATCTCCCATCACATTATCTCCAGCGTTATTTTGCATTGGTCCCATATCTACCCTCGACTCTCGTTTACCCTTTAAATACTAATAAAAAATATTTTAGTATCTTCTTTGACATTAGTCACTAGCTTCCTTTAATAATTCCTCTCTTCATTCCTAATGACCTTCTCAAATTCCTTCTGCAAGCTTTCAAAAGCTTTCCAATCCACTATCTTCCCAGTAGCTCCGGTGTCCTTGCATGCCCTCGCTTTCGCTTTTGCTTTGGCTCTGGCTTCACCTGACAGCCACGGTAGTGTCCTTCGTCCCTTTGAAAATTTCTTCTTATTCGGAATGTATCTTTCTTGCACTTCCCTCATATTTTTTGGCAGAGACTCCAGCCATTGCTGCTCTACTCTACTTAATGAAGTGTCACTTTCCCGTCAACATCGACCATTTGCCCTCTCATGCCATTGTAACTTCATTTCTTCCACTGAAATAGTCACACATTGGATTCTATTTTTTCTCTCTCAGATTTCAATGTGAAATCGATCATGTTGTGATCTCTGCTTCTTAAGGGTTCCTAGGACGTGAGCTAACAATGGCAGCCATCGTTCAGTCAAGGTTCAGCGATGAACGCAACGTCTGATTTGCCAATCTGTAGCTGAATTTCAAGATCGTCCATTTCATTCTTTATGTTGGGTGCATTCAAGTATAACACTTTCAGTCCAGTATTTGTTGATTTCTTGTTTAACTACTCCATGCCTGTTTTGCTCTGCAACTGATGCCAATGGCTGCGATTAAGACTCATCTCCTCCCTGTTTGTTTTCTCTCTATAAACTCTTCTGCACTCTATCTTTCATTTATTTCTGTTCTCCCCTTCCTCGACCCTCGATCCCTCGAACACTCCGGTACCCAACCCCACCCCCGTCAAATTAGTTTAAGCTCTCCCTAACAGACGTATTAAATGTGCCCGCTAGGATATTGGACCCCATTGGTTTCAGATGCATCCGTCCTTTTTTTACAGTTCGTAGCTCCCCGAGAAGAAGCCCCAATGATCCAGGAATCTGAAGCCCTGCCGCCTACAGCAGTCTCTCAGCCATACATTAATACTCCTCATCATGCTATTTTTGCACTCGCTGGCGGTGGCACAGGGAGCGATAATAAGTTTAGTACCTTAGAAGTCCGTCTTTTCAGCTTCTGACCTAACTCCCTGAATTCTCTCTTCAGGACCTTCTCTCTTTTTCTACCTTTGTCATTCTTATCAACGTGTACCAGGACTTCTGGCTTTTTACCCTCTCCCTACAGAATACTCTGCACCCGATCCGAGACCCCCCGTACCCTGGCTCCTGGGAGTTAACGCATCATGCAGGTACCCCTATCAGTCTGACAGAACCTCCTGTCTGTTCCCCTCACTATGGAATACCCTTTGATTATTTCATTCCTCATCTTCCTCTTTCCCTTCGGTACCACGGAACCAGGCACAGAGCCACAGACCCAATCGTTGTGGTCGTCCTCTGTCAAGTCATCCCCGTCAACCGCTTCCAAAACGAAATAACGATTGCAGAGTTGGGCTGGCCACAGCGGTGTTCCACTATCTGAGCTCTTCCCCTCGCTTCGCTGACCGTCACACAGTTACCTAACTCATGCAGTGTCGGGTGCGTAACTCGCTATAGCTCCTCTCTATCTCCTGTTCACTCTCCCTAATAAGCTGTAGATCAACGAGCCGCAGCTTTAGATCCCGAACACGGTCTGTCAGGGGCTGTATCTCGGTGCACCTGGCGTAGATGTGGCCTTCTGGGAGAATGGATGATTCCCAGGATTCCCAGATCTGACACTCCGTGCAAAATACTATCCCTACCAACATGCGCTCAATTCCTTAAAAACTGCCGCGAAAAACCAGGGACGAAGTCCACCTACCCACTGACCTCGCCGAAGCCTCAATGAGCCAAAGCCTGTCGCTTCTACTCTCACCACTGGCCTCCTCCCGATAATGGCCGCTCCGCTTAACCAGTCTGTACTTTTATTTAGTTCGCCGAGCTCAGTTGCCACCGCTGATAGGCCCCGCACAATGGACTAACGCCTGCGAAGCTTTCCTTTAAAATAACTGAGTTATCAATACCGTCTATAAGCAGGAATTTGTTACCGAACGATTGAAAATTGGCGAATGGGCCGTCATTTAAAAAGGTCCGCAAGTGGGAAGCCAAATATCAGTGCTGGGAAAGATACTGGAATGAAGGACAGAATCTATCTGAATCTGGAAAGGCGAGTAACATGCAAGTGAACGTAAGCATGGATTTCTCAAGGAAAATCGTCTCTCACAAACTTGATTCAGTTGTTTTGAAGAGGCTGTGCAGAAAACTGCTGAGGGCAGGAATGTAAACTATATCTTAAGTGAATTTTGCACGATCCTGTACAGCAGTCTTGTATAGAATGTTGGACAACACGGGAGCCAGACTGAGCCAGACAACTGAGCACAAGAACACAAAATTGGTTTCATAGAGGAATTCAGATGGTGATAGTGGAGATTTGAGACGGAGAGTGAAGGCCTGCAACTAGTGATGTACTGAAGAGGTAGCATCTGGTTCTAGTATTGTTTAACATCTTTAAAATATTTAGTTGATAGTATTTGTAAGTTGTTAAAAAAATTCAGGATGCTGTGGAATTAGTGAAAAAAAAACAGACAGTGAAAATTAACTAAGACAAGGAACTGGAAAAGTGGGTCTAGTAATTGCAGATCGAGTTTAACTGGGACATTTAAAAAGTGTTGCATTTTGATTAGTTTAACTGGGGGAGGGAATTGTACAATGGATTGTCTTGGGCGTTGAAGTAGAACACGGTGACTGAGAGATGCAGGCACGCTGATCTGTAAAATTGTCGACAGAGGTGAACAGGCAGGGAAAGAAGTTGTTTGTCACAATTAACTCAGTTCAGATTCAGAATCAGGTTTATTATCACCGGTATGTGTCGTGATGCTTGTGAAGTTAGCAGTGACAGTTCAATTCGATCCATAATGCAGATAAATAAAAATGAATAAATAAAATAAATATATAAATTAATCTATTAGAGTATATGTTTTTAGATAGATTTAAAAAGGTGCAAAAGCAAAAATAACATGTATTTAAAAAGCGGTAGTATTCACGGGTTCAATGTCCATTTAGGAATCCGATCGTAGAGGGGAAGAAGCTGTTCCTGAATTGCTGAGCGTGTGCCTTCAGGCTTCTGTACCTCCTACTTGATAGTAACAGTGAGAAAAGAGAATGTCCTGGGTGTTGCAGTACTTTAGTAATGGACGCTGCCTTTCTGAGACACTGCTCCTTGAAGATGCGCTGAGTACTTTATAGGCTTATACCAAAGATGGAGCCTAACTAAATTTACGACACTCTGCAGCTACTTTCTGTTCCGCGCAGTATCCCACCACTCCACCCCCATACCAGACAGTGACGCAGTTTGTAAGAATGTTCTGCACAGAACAATTACAACAATTTTTGTGTGTATTTGTTGACATAGCACATCTCTTCAAACACGTAATGAAGTAAAGACGCTGCCTTGCCTTATTAACGGCTGCATCGATATATTGTGTCTGGGTTAGATCCTCAGAGAGCTTAATACCCAGGGTCTCGAAACTGAACATTCTTTCGCCTCTGATCCCTCTGTGAGGATTGAAGTTTATTCATAGAAACATACAAATATAGAAAATAGGTGCAGGAGTACGCCATTCGGCCCTTCGAGCCTGCACCGCCATTCAGTATGATCATGGCTGATCATCCAACTCAGAACCCTGTACCTGGTTTCTCTCCATACCCCTTGATCCCTTTAGCCATAAGAGCTATATCTAACTTCTTCTTAAATATAGCTAATGAACCGGCCTCAACTGTTTCCTGTGGCAGAGAATTGCACAGATTCACCACTCCCTGTGTGAAGAAATTTTTCCTCATCTCGGTCCTAAAAGGCTTCCCCTTTATCCTTAGACTGTGACCCCTCGTTCTGGACTTCGCCAACATCGGAAACAATCTTCCTGCATCTAACCTGTCCAATCCCTTTAGAATTTTATACGTTTCTATAAGATCCCCCCTCAATCTTCTAATTCCAGCGAGTATAAGCCTAGTCGATCCAGTCATTCTTCATCTGAAAGTCCTGCCATCCCAGGAATCAATCTGGTGCACCTTCTTTGTACTCCCTCTATGGCAGGAATGTCTTTCCTGAGATTAGGGGACCAAAACTGCACACAATACTCTAGGTGCGGTCTCACCAAGGCCTTATACAACTGCAGTAGAACCTCCCTGCTCCTGTACTCAAACCCTTTTGCTATGAATGCCAACATACCATTTGCCTTTTTCACCGCCTGCTGTACCTGCCTGCCCACCTTCAATGACTGGTGTACATTGACACCAAGGTCTCGTTGCACTTTCCCTTTTCCTAATCGGCCACCGGTCAGATAATTATCTGTTTTCCTGTTCTTGCAACCAAAGTGGATAACCTCACATTTATCCACATTTAATTGCATCTGCCATGAATTTGCCCACTCAACTAACAAGTCATTCTGCATCCTCTTAGCATCCTCCTCACAGCTAACACCGCCGCCCAGATTTGTGTCATCCGCAAACTTGAGGATGCTGCATTTAATTCCCTCGTCTAAATCATTAATAAATATTGTAAACAACTGGGGTCCGAGCTTTGAGCCTTGCGGTACCCCACTAGTCACTGCCTGCCATTCTGAAAAGCTCCCGTTTACTCCCACTTTTTGCTTCCTGTCTGCCAACCAATTCTCTATCCACATCAATACCATACCCCCAATACCATGTGCGTTAAATTTGCACACCAATCTCCTGAGTGGGACCTTGCCAAAACCCTTCTGAAAATCTAAATATACCACATCCACTGGCTTTCCCCTATCCACTCTACTAGTTACATCTTCAAAAATTTCTATAAGAATCGTCAGACATGATTTTCCTTTCACAAATCCATGCTGACTTTGTTCGATGATTTCACCTCTTTCCAAATGTGCTGTTATCACATTTTTGATAACCGACTCTAGCATTTTCCCCACCACCGATGTCAGACTAACCGTTCTACAATTCCCCGGTTTTTCTCTCTCGCCTTTTTTAAAAAAGTGGGTTTACATTAGCTACCCTCCATTGCTGAAGAAGTAATCCAGAATCTAAGGAGTTTTGAAAAATATCATTAATGCATCCACTATTACTTGGGCTCCCACATTAAACACTCTGGGATGCAGACCATCTGGCCCTAGTGGTGTATCTGCCTTTAATCCCTTCAATTTACCTAACACCATTTCCCGACTAACATGTATTTTCCTCATTTCCTCCATCTCACTGGACCCTCAGTCCCTTACTATTTCCGGAAGATTATTTATGTCCTCCTTAGTGAAGACAGAACCTAAGTAGTTATTCAATTGGTCTGCCATGTCTTTGATCCCTATGATCAATTCACCTGTTTCTGACTGTAAAGGACGTATATTTGTCTTGACCGATCTTTTTCTTTTCGCAAATCTATAAAAGCTTTTACAGTGAGTTTTTATGTTCCCTGCCAGCGTTCTGTCATAATCTTGTTTCCCTTTCCTAATTAAGCCCTTTGCCCTCCTCTGCTAGTCTCTGATTTTCTCCCAGTCCTCAGATGTGCCGCTTTTTTTTTGCTGATTTATACGTTTCTTCTTTGCACTTTATGATACTACCCCTAATTTTCCTTGTCAGCCACGGGTGCCCTACCTTCCCTGGTTTATTCTTTTGCCAAATTGGGATGAATAATCGTTGTAGTTCATCCATGTAATCTTGAAATGGTTGCCATTGCATATCCACCGTCAACCCTTTAAGTATCATTTGCAAGTCTATCTTAGCTAATTCACGTCTCATACCTTCAAAGTTACCCTTTCTTAAGTTCTGAAGCTTTGTTTCTGAATTAACTATGTTCCTCTCCATTATAATGAAGAATTCCTCCATATTATGGTCACTCTTACCCAAGGGGCCTCGTACGACAAGGTTGCTAACTCACCCTTCCTCATTGCTCAGAACCCAATCTAGAATGGCCTGCTCTCTAGTTGATTCCTCGACATGTTGGTTCAGAAAACCAACCCGCATACATTCCAAGAAATCCTCTTCCTCAGCACCCTTAACAATTTGGGTCTCCCAATCTATATGTAGATTGTAGTCACCCATTATAACTGCTGTTCCTTCATTGCACGCATTTCTAATTCCCTGCTTAATGCCATCCCCAACCTCACTACTACTGTTAGGTGGCCTGTACACAAACCACTCCAGCGTTTTCTGCCCCTTAGTGTTCTACAGCTATACCCATATCGATTCCACATCCTCTAGGCTAATGTCCTTCCCTTCTGTTGGGTTCATCTCCTCTCTAACCAGCAATGCTACCCCACCTCCTTTTATTTCCTGTCTATCCCTCCTGAATATTGAATATCCCTAGATGGTGATCTCCCATCCTTTCTCACCCTGGAGAAATGTCTCTCTGATCCCAACTATATCATATTCATTGATAACTATCTGTACATTCAATTCATCCACCTTGTTACGACTGCTCCTCACATTGACACACAAAGCCTTCAGGTTTATTTTTAAAACATTCTTAGCCCTTATACCATTATGTGGAAAAGTGACCCTTTTTGGTTTTTGCCCTGTATTTACCTGCCTGCCACTTTTACTTTTCAGCTTACTACATTTTGCTTCTACCCTCAGTTACACCCCTCTGTCTTTCTGCACTTGTTCCCATCCCCATGCCACTTTAGTTTAAATTATCCTGAACAGCAGTAGCAAACGCTCCCCCTAGGACCTTGGTTTCAGTCCAGCCCAGGTACAGACATCCTGTTTATACCGGTCCCACCTTTCCCAGAACTGGTTCCAATGCCCCAGAAATTTGAATCCCTCCCCCTTGCACCATTTTTCAAGCCACGTGTTCATTTGAAATATCCTCCTATTTCTACACTGACTAGCACGTGGCACTGGTAGTAATCCAGAGATTATTACCTTTGTGGTCCTACTGTATAGTTTATATCCTAACTCCCTAAATTCACCTTGTAGGACCTCATCCCGTTTTTTACCTATATCGTTGGTACCTATGTGCACCACGACCACTGGCTCTTCACCCTCCCACTGTGGAATGTCCTGTAGCTCTCAGAGACATCCTTGACCCTTGCAGCAGGGAGGCAACATATCATCCTGGAGTCTCGTTTGCGACTGTAGGAACGCCTATCTATTCCCCTTACAATCGAATCCGCTCAACTATAGCTCAACCACTCCTTTTCCTTCCCTCCTGTGCCGCAGAGCCACCCATGGTGAAATGAACTCGGCTGCTGCTGCCTTCTCTTGATGAGGCATCTCCCCCAAGAGTATACAAAACAGTATTTCTGTTTAGGAGGGAGATGATCTCACGGGACTCCAGCACTACCTGCCTACTGCTACGCTGTCTAGTGGCCACCCCTCCCTTTCTGCCTGTGTAGCATTTACCTGCGATGTGGCCAACGCACTGAACGTGCTATTCTCGACTTTATCAGCATCGCGGATGCTCCAGTATGAATCCAATAGCAACTCCAGACGCACAATGCGTTATGCCAGAAGCCGCAGCTGGACACATTTCCTGCACATATAGTCGTTAGGGACACTGGGAGTATCCCTGATTTCCCAGGATGAACAAACAACGGGGCCGATCGCAGCTACCATGAACTACCCAATGCTTGCCTCAACTTTTGAAACTCTCTCCTTTGAAAGGAACTTACCTGGCCTTACCTCACTTGGAGTGAAGCTCGTCCTCAACCTCTGCTCGCCAAAGCCTCTCAGGACAAAGCCTTCCTACTCTGTCTCCCTCTACTCCGTCGCCCGCTACAACGTCGCTCGCTCTGTCTACTATTCTCTTTAAATACTCCCGCTGCCTCACGGTCCTACTTACACGCGCTTGCGCAGTCGTGCAGGGTATTCCTTCGTTTTATCCTTCCTGAAGCTCACAAACATCTCCTTCGTCTTACTGACGTTGACTGAAAGTTGTGGAACTGTGTGCAGGACCTGGGACGTCATGTTCAACTGTAAAAATCGTTGGTGAAACATGGTATTGTGCATTCATTGGTGAAAGGTAAGCTGTGCATTTTGATCGCCAACAACATAAGAGATGCTATGAAGCTTAAGATAGTGCAGAAAAGATTGTTAAATATGTTAGTAGGACAGCGCGCTTTTAACTGTAGGAACAGACTGGGGCTGTTCATCCCCAGAGCACAGGTGGTTGTGCGGTAACCTATATATGTAATGTCAGGAAAGGCGTGAGTAGGGGTATTTTCATAGTCTTTTATCCAGAATCGGTTAACTGAAATTGAGAATACATCGATTCCAGGAGAGAGAGGAAATATTTCAAAGAGTCCAGGGAAAGTTTTTCAGCAAAAGAGGTTTTTTTTAAAAAAAAATACAACGGAGTTCCACATGAACCTATAGAACTGGGTACGATTCCAATGTTTGAAGTACATTTGGATTGGTACATAGTCAGAAAAAGGTTATTGTGGTGAGATCCAAACGCAGCCAAATATGACGAGCTGGGGTGTTCAATAGTCCAATAGTTCAATAGTTCCATTTCAATATGAAAAAATGCATACAATATACAAACTGAAATTATTGATATTTGCAGACATCCATGAGAACAGAAGAGTACTCCAAACAATGAATGAGGGCGGAAAGGTTGGAATTGGTGTTAGAAACTTTACAGAACGTTAGAAGGCTTTGCGGAGCCTTCCCCTACCCCTTCCAAGCATAAGCACCACCTTCCCTAAACTGTTGCACCTACCCCAGCATTCAACCAATAGCAAAGACCCCAAGGGAGCATGATTTGCAATACAGAAAAGCTAATCGCCTTGCCAAAGAATTCAACATGCTCCATCGCCCTCTCTCCCGACTAAAGGGACACATAGCGAAAGAGGGAAGCAAGAAAGCAAACAACTCGTTGAGCTATGGCTTTAAAGTCTGCATCGCTCTTTTTCGAGTTCTCCGTCGATAATAGGCAGTAAACTCTCCCCCGGAGAGGGAGAGAGGGAGAGAGAGATAGAGAGATAGAGAGATAGAGATTAAGAGAGAGAGAGAGAGAGAGATAGAGAGATAGAGAGATAGAGATTAAGAGAGAGAGAGAGAGAGAGAGAGAGAGAGAGAGAGAGAGAGAGAGAGAGAGAGAGAGAGAGAGAGAGAGAGAGAGAGAGAGAGAGAGACAGAGAGAGAGAGAGAGAGAGAGAGAGAGAGAGAGAGAGAGAGAGATTGATTCCAGTAAATAAGGAAAGAGTAGGACCTCACATGTGTACTGAATTTCAGTGCAAAAGAAAAACCTCCCTGGAGTTTAGAATTCCAAGGTATGCTCTCCTACTAGAGAACAATAATGGGAATCACATTCGAGGAGAAAACGAAGTTCAGAGTACTGATAACAAAGTAAAAGATATATTTAGCTGTTGGGGTGAAAATCTGAGAATCTTCAAATTTATCCAAAAAAAAAAACCCGATTCAACCGTTGAAATCGATTCCGATTTGACAAACCGAGTTAACACCGAGTTAACCGAGTTAACAATTAAACCAATGTTCTCAAGATTCGGATCAGTCTATTGATGTAAACCCATTAATTATGTAATAATTATTCATGTGCATGGTTTTCTCACGTAAGATCTTTCCCCAGCTATCGGGATCTTTGACATAGTATTTTTTTTACACACACATCTTGCAATTACTGCAAATTCCACGATACTTTCAGTTATAACGTAAAAGGTACTCGGTAGAATCAAGGGCAAGAAACAAAGTCAAAGCCTTAGATTTATAACCTTTCCTCGGGTTAACCTTTCCTCTGTTCTGTTACTCCCTCCATCAAAATTCAGCCACAAAGGTGTTGTCACGAGAACGCGTTGCGAAATTCGAACATCGTCCGATTTCCCTCCGTTGAACGTTGATATAAGTGTGCAAGAATAGATTTTCAAACGGCGGGTTTTCATTGTCAAAAAAAAATTCTCGCCGATGGTAGCGAATATCTGGGTTTATTTATCATCCTGTAAGGTATGTGGGGCAAATCTATTCGGAAACGTTCAAGGGGAAGTAAGTTTTTTTTTTCTTGGAATCAACGGGTCTATGTAGTAGACCGGAAGAGGAGACTCCGACTGACCATTATCATCTTGAATGGCCGGAATGGATTATTGCTGTTCTTTTCTTAATTTTCTTTCTTCGTTTTTATTTTTATAACAGCAGCCTCTAATGAATCGAAGAACGTCAAAGATCAAAATGATCATTTATCTGCCCAATTGTTACATGTGATATCGATCATCAACCTTTGATGGACGGAAGAAACGAAACGTAGCGATGCTCTGGCCTACACTCATTGATAATATCTGGCTATGAACTGCAATTGGCTTCACAGCTTCTTTGATGTATTTACATCTGCGTACAATGTATGCTTGCTTTGATGTTTGGATGCCTGTGTGTAATTCGAATCAGAAATCTGCAAAGCGGCATAAGTCCGTTTTTCAGCTCCATTTCCTTTAGTCTGTGAAAGTAATGCAAAATCAGCGGTTAGTCGAGCATTTAGTGACTAATTGAATCACACGATTATAAGATAAGTTATAGATGTAGTCATAAGTAATGAACTTTAGTTGTTTTCGCTTTATACACAATTATTTCAACGCTGTTTCAAGCTTTCCATTAATTATTTATATATGAGCGTTTCTTTCATAATTAAAAGGAACTTTAACAAAAGTAAGTTACGAGATTAGAGGAATCCTTGAAGTAGCAGTTACGGTACAAAATAATTGGCTAAATTATAATACAATAGTATTTTCTGTCATATGTGACTGATTGCCGCATCCTGTTTCGTTTATGGAGCTCACAGGTGTTTGCTCAGCCACACCTGCCAACACAGTTCCAAATGCACATGGACATTGTTGTCAGTGGACAGCTCATAACTGATAGAATGAATGTTGCCTCTTTGTTTAGTCAGGCTCTCTGATTACAGTTTTGACACAATTCGGTATTTCCGGTAGCTCAATTTTCCTCGGTTATTATCAGACACTCGCGTTTATTATGGAGCCGATAATGGGCGTTGGGAAGGATGTAATTCCTAGTTTTGTGCTGTTTGGCTTTTCCTCACGTGCAAACTACATGTAAAAATAAATTCGTAAAAACAAGGAACAGGTAATCTCTGGAGATTCTGCAGATACTGGAAATCCTGAAGAATTCAAAGAAAATATTGAAGGAATTCATTTGGTAAGGCAACATGCAAGGAGGTAAATAAACTGTCGATTGTTTCTGGCAGAGACGCTTTAACAGGACTGGAAATGAGGGAATTGAATCCAGAATATAAAGGTGTGGAGGGGGTGCGGAAAAATTAGCAGGTGACAGGGGAAAAGAGGTGAGTGCGAAGGTGTGTGCATGACTGGGATGGGAATGACTTAAGAAGCTGAGACCTGTCGGGTGGAAAAGGTAAAAGGTGTCTGAAAGAGTCAGACACGGGAGGACAGTGGACCCTGCAAAGTGGAAGAAGGAGGAGCACATGGTTGGAGGGCAGCCTGGTGGGCAGATGACGAGGAGTAAAGGAGAAACGGAGAATGGAAAAAAGAAAGAATGGAATGATGGAGAAATTCCCAAACGTGAGAGAAATCGACATTAATGTCTTCGTGCTGGAGTCTCCATAGGTGGAATAAAATATTATGCTTGTACCAGAACGTTAAACTGTTTCACTGAAAGGGGATTAGCTATGACGAACTTTATATTTTGTTACAGTGTCAATGGTATCCTCAAGTTTGTAAAATTATCTTTCTATTGGATGATTATATATGTGAAACCTCTGCGGTACTCCGGTTTCCTCCCATGACTTACAGGTTAGGAGGTCAATTGGTCACGTCGGTGTGACTGAGCGGCAGTAGCTAGTTGTACCGGAAGGGCCGGTTACCGTGATATATCTCTAATTCAAATCTATATCACATTCACGCTAATCTCTGTGCTTTACCTGGGAGTAGATAACGCGCTCTTCCTGTTGTCGATCTTTGTGAACTGGTTTGTTCTCCATCTGGTTTAGTGAGGCATAGGCAGTGGTATGCTCAATCGGTGCTTGTTCAGCCTGTTTGAAAAATATTTATTACATACAACTAACTGATACAGAGCTCAGTGATCATAAACTAAATTAGATTTGCCAAATCTAAACTCCGAGGATAAAAAAAAATGGAATAACATTGTGTCTGCCCACAATGATACTGTCCATACATCATACGGGAGGTGGGATCTCGACGGTTTCAGTCTGGAAGTCGCTATGTTTAGACTTTCAAATCACCGCTTCTAACAGTCCTAGGAATTGGTTGGGGTTCTCAGTTCGAGCCATCTCTGCTTTTTCATCTCTTAAATCCAATCTCTTAAATCGCTCTACATTCTGTGCATATGCACAGGCCCATGTTCTATCTTTTACGCATGCGTCGAATTATCGTAATGATTGCCTTGATCAGAATTCGTCCCTGCGCTGCAAACTGAAATTGTGACTCATACCACTCACTTTATTTAAGTTGAGGATATTGGAGCAAATGGCAAGTCCTGATGCTAAGTTTCGCTTAAATCAAGCTGGAAACAGAGGAGCGGCATTCTGGTCCTCTGATGATTTGATTGGTTTTGCTGGTAAATCACTTAAATTACGATCGAAATAGGAAGAACCAATAGACGTAGTAAATGATAAAAATGTCATTTGTTCTGCTGAAGTAGTGGCATAACATTCCAGAGTAATAAAGTAATCGTAAAATATTATCATGAATGCTTCATCTTCAAATTGGATATTAACCTAAGAAGTAGCCCTACGTTTCCGGAAGTGTTACGAACACGTAGACTTTTTACCATAATTAAATCAGTGATGTATGTATAACTACTGTAGCTTAGTTCCTACAGTCGCTAAATTTGCACCTAATGTCGTCACGTAAAATTAAACCTAAATGGGTTAAACTGGGGAATGTGATTAATGAAACACAAGAATACAAAGGCTATTATGAGTATGAATCCAGGTAGCAAAAAAAAAATAGTATCATTGAAGTGCTGGAAACATCAAGTAAAACAGAGAAATAGAACACATGAGATTTTAGTAGATCAGGAGCCACCATTTAAAAGGATGTAGTTAGCGTTCACGTTCCAATCTGCGGAAGGGTCTTCAATCTGGAATGTCAACTGGTTCTCTTTCCAAAATCGGTCACTGTCGACAGGTTATTTTCTGCTTTGGATCCGATTGGGTGACGACAATACTTTTATCCTTTTTCGGCTTTGCTTCCCACATTGAGGATAATATTCATTCAGCGTGGCATCGTGGACCAGAAGGTGCCATGTGGAGTGTCTTTTAACACATGGTTATCATTGTTCACGACATACTACAGGGTTTTGTTGCAAGTATATTCGATTCCATTGCAAGTTGTGCACTGCTGTGTGGATCTTTGTTGCGGATCGGGGTTAAAACTGCATTTAATATTGCAACGACCATTTCAACAATACAAGATTTCATTACATTTTTAGCTTGCTTACTGTCCGTCAGATCATATGTATCACACATTACGAATTAATTCTTGCACGTACTGCACTTTCCCATTGTCCAGTCAAATGCGATTTTCGTAAACTAGTATTTAGTGGTTTCCACAGTCTCAGATGCGTGTTGACTTAGTCGTCAAAACAACTGACCTTCCAATGTTAAATATTACCGTTCCCCTTCCAAACCAACCGGCTATGAACTGGTGTGGAATTTTGAATGGATACAGGAAGCAGATGCAACGGAAACATTCAAATAACACTTGGATATGTACTTGAAAATAAAGATTTGACGGGGAAAATAGTTCTATTTTCCCTACTACGCTCCAAACAGTTGTGGAATAAAATAAATTCATGATATATTTGCTTTGCGAATATCCCGCTCTGAAACAAGACGAGTCGCTTCACATACCTGGTGTACATTCTGACATCCGTCCAAAGAATTTGTGTTACCCCCTTCAGAAAAGAAATCAAAAAGAAATGATTTGCATTGTAAACATGGTATATTATTCATTTGATACCAATCGAATGAATCATGTAAGTGGAACAGCTGAAGTTACGGATCTTTCAGAAAGTATTTGTTGGTAACAGTCCTGCAAATATATTGTGTTTTGCATTAACCTGCTGCTAGGCTCAAAAGGTTTTGACTTTCAACGAGGCTGTAAAGTGATAATAGCATAACAGTGGCGGTACCGTATTTAAGTATGGCAACCAAGATGGAAATTAAAAACAATGAGATATATATAAGTTGGTTAATGTTATTTAGACAACCAGAGGGAGTTTAGATCTACGCCAAGTCATTTACGTTTCAAAATACGGATCTGCCATTGTATAAAAATATGACATTTGAAGAACTCGAAATGGATGTAACGGCATTCGGAAATGAGATATGAAATACTTCCAGTGGATTGGAGAAATAGTTGAACTTTAATATCAAGCATGTATTTTGCCAGAATATTATTACTGAAATCCGGCTTCAAAAATCGGGATCCATGTCCAATCATTCTGTAAATGTCATTTACTGTTTTGAAGTTAAAAGTCGTTAACGCTTCTATTTTGTACGAATAGAGGTGATGTTTCACAGCGATCAGTGTTCTTACCGTGCGATCTCTTTAACTTGAGTTTCAGCAAAACTATTATCAGAATTAAAATTGCCAATCCGCCCACTGCACATTCGAGAATCAATCTGGTATCAGCGCCTTGAAAAATAAACCAGGAAGCATTTATACATCGAAAAACAAATCCACACATGAGAAAAAACAGTGCAAACTATTATATCGGGTCCTTTCAAATCTCACTACACACTGATAGGAAAATGGCAGAATATACAATATTGAACAAAGAAATCTGGTTTTTAGTTTCCCCAGACACATTCCAGCTATTTACTAAGACGAAGAATAGGCACCACTGCTTTTTCCTATACTTTGCTTGACAATAGATAATCATCTAACCTAATACAATTCTGATCTCGATACAACCTTTTAAGTCACGTCTGTCAAGCATGTTCTTTAGAACGATCAACACCCTATAGATAACTTGTAGACTCGGCAAAGGAGTCCCGGTGCAGCAACAATGCTGAAATTACTCGCTAACTTCAAGATTTTATAAGACTGTACCCTCTATGCCTCCTGAATGTGTATCGAGCATATTAAACGTATTTTCCCACTGTTATGTTTTCCACAGCTTTACGAGTGACAAACTCGAATTAATGGAAAACTGCATAATGAAAACATAGATAAACACGAAGCATCCATTTGAACTGCGTTGCCCACTATTATTGGAAGGTAAGTACGCAAAGACTGAGTTTTGTCAAAGTTCGTTCACAGTTTCGCACCCTATGCGTTCGTTCCAGTTGGCAATCATGTGTCACGCCTCAGTGTTCAGAAACTCCTAGCTTGATGCTGATTTTGTCCCATGTCCACATTTTCCCGGTAAAACTTCGTTAATTAAATACAGCTACACTCACCAGCAGATAGTTTACTCCTTTGTTATCTACTATGCGATTTCGAGTTTTAAGTTTTGCTTTGTCTCATCTTTGACAAATGTCTGGAGGTTTGTTACCTTACACGGACTACACGAAATCAATTTCTTAATTCATCCTGCATAATTTAAGCTGAGGGTATAAGACATTTGTTTTTAAACACCATTCACATTGAATGATCACTGTAATCAGGTAATCTGAAAATTTCCTCCTTCTTCCGTGTTTGCCTAGCTATTTTGTGATTGCTCTTAACCAGATTTGATCGACACATCTATATCATTTGGAAACGGTTCCATCTTGCCCGGAGTTCTAGAAATTCTGAACATGTTGAATATTCAGAGTAACACACAAAATGCTGATGGTGCACAGCAGATCAGGAGAGCAATGAAATAACGACATTTCGGTCCGATACCTTACATCAGGACGAAATCAAGGCACCCTCTTACCTTGCTCCAGGATGTAGCCGCAACTGACAGGTACCGTGAGGGAGACATGCGAAACCAGGCAGGTGTAAACATCTTTTCCCCAAGCCGACTGATTAATTTTCAGTGAACTGTAAGCCTCGTACGATCTTTCCGCGGTCGGGTTTATCTCAGTTTCTATTCCAGTGCGAATTTGCACGTTATTTTTTAGCCAGACGAATTCTAATTCCTTCGGATAGAAGGCAGCTGTTTTACAGAGGAGCTGCAGAGGAGACGAAAACTCTCCAATAGGAACGATTTCCAATGGAGTTGGGGGAGCTTGAATAAAAATACAGTTATATTGGGCGTTTACCATTCGTTTAGTTAAAGTAGATTCCTTTATCTTCCCGCCAATTACGATGACATGTCACTATCAAATAAGTTACCCGCCATAGGTTACCGTATTTTATAAATTATTTTAAGTTCAAGTTCAAGTTCATATTTATTAAACCAGACAGATGTACATGGCTAAATGAAACATACTTCTTCTGGGGTCAACTGCAAAATACGTTCCATTTATTCACACACAGCACGTGTAGACACCATCCTGCACATACAGTGCAAAACAAACAAAGTAAAATCGAGTCACAATACAGAAACAGATCAAAGGAAGAATTCGAAGAAGACACCGAGAAGGCGAATCTAAGTGGTAGAATATGAGGAAGACATTCTGCTTTGAATGTGACACTAGGGGACATGGAGAAAGGACCCGAATTCAGGACGCAGACACTGAAGTACTAGATAGATAGATAGATAGATAGATAGCTAGATAGATACTTTATTCATCCCCAAGGGGAAATTCTACATTTTTCCAGTGTCCCATACACTTATTGTAGCAAAACTAATTACATAAATATTTAACTCAATATAAATATGATATGCATCTAAAATCACCCTCCCAAAAAGCTTTAATAAATAGCTTTTAACAAGTTCTTAAATAGTTACTAAAGTGCATTGAGTGGTAACTTAAGCTCAGTCCTAACCCCGGCACTTTAACATGTCTTGCCTCTGGTGGTTGAATTGCAGAGCCGAATGGCGTTGGGAAGTAATGATCTCTTCATCCTGTCTGAGGAGCATTGCATTGACAGCAACCTGCCGCTGAAGCTGCTTCTCTGTCTCTGGATAGTGCTGTGCAGAGGATGTTCAGGGTTTTCCATGATTGGCCGTAGCCTACACAGCGCCCTACTAGGGCAGGACAGGAACAAATAAAGGATAGAGCAAGATAGGGAGACCGTGGCGTTCTTGAGGCACGTGGCATTCAAAGGTGATCCTGTGGTTCAGAGATTGGAGTTCATGGCGAGGCAGGACCCTGGCTAGGCTAGAGGATGGGTCTGTGGGACAAGGAATCCTGGGAGGATAGCCCCCCTGGGCGGACCGCATAACAACTGGGCCGGGCTCGGCCTCCCAGGCAGGAACACAGGGACTTGGGCACGTCGCTGGGCACCTGGGCAGCTGCGGAGCACAACCCAACAGAAGAGAGGGGTAGGAAAGATTCAGTCCACCACTGGGCAACGGCAGTCCGGCCTGCTTACCAGATGGAGGCAGGGGATCGGAAGGAAGCTTGGTCAGGCCTGACTACGAGAAAGGACTTACAAAACTAGTTGATTAACCGTGGGTACTCCAAGCCGGGACAAACTGAACGAAACCGTGCGAACAGCGCAGGCAGGACAAACATGACGCACGGGTCGGAACGGGGTAAACAGGGCGACCAGCGCAACCAGGACGACCAGGTCGAAAGAGGATAAATAGGGCAACCAGTACAAACATGACGAACTAGGTCGAAACGGGATAGACAGGCGAACAGCCAACAGCGCGAACAAGGCGAACTGGACGGAAAAGCGGGACCAGCGCGGACAAGGCAAACCGGCGAACAGGACAAAACAGGACGACTCCGCAACTAGACTCAGTCTCAGAGCCCCTTATCATTTAACCTCGACAACCCTTCGCTTTAAATTTGATGTCTTGTGATTTGCCCTTCAACCGAATTTGTCTGCAGCTCCCCATCTCACATTATCTAACCCGAATCAAATTCTTCGTCTAAAAATGAGGTGGTTCCATTCATCTGCTATGTAAAGCCTTTGAGTGTTTAAAGTTGTTAGACAGCAAATGCCACGCCATTGTTAAAAACAGTATGTAGGGAAAAGACGGGTAAATATAGGCTAGCTCAACATTTGTAGTCAGGAAATGCTTGAAGCTGTCATTAAGAAAAAAAAAATAGCGAAGAAATTAAAAAGCAGAGGCTCCATTAGACAGACGCGGCATAGATTTATAAAGGTCAGGTCCTGTTTGACAAGGTCACTGGAGCTTTTTGAGAACATAATGAGTGCTGTGGATGGAGGGGAACAGATGGATGCCGTATGCTTGGATTTCCAAAAGGCGTTCGATAAGGTGCCTCACGAGTGACTTGTGAATTAGATAAGGATGCATAAAGTCGGATGAAGTGACTTGGCATGGATAGTGGAATGGTTATCCAATAGAAGGCAGAATGTTGGTATAAATGGACGTTTCTCCGGTTGGCATTCACTGGTGAGTGGTGTGCTGCAGAGTTTCGGTGCTGGGTCCGCAGCTGTTTACCATCTGCATTGATGATTTGGAAGAGGGGACTGAGTGCAGCGTAGCAAAATTTGCTGACGACACTAGTCTGAATGGAAAAGCAAAGTGTATATAAGACGTGGACAGTCTGCAGATGGCTATTGATAAATTAAGTGAGTGGGCTAAGGTCTAGCAGATGGAATATAATGTTGGTAAGTGCCAGATTACCCACTTTGGAAGGAATAATAGAAGAGCAGTTTATTATTTAAATGGTGAAAGATTGCAGCATGCTGTTGTGCAGAGGGACTTGGGTGTGCTCGTGCATGAATCACAAATATTTGGCTTACAGGTGCAACAGGTTATTAAGAAGGCATATGGAACCTTAAATTTCGTTTCTGGATGGATTGAGTTCAAGATATGGGAGGCCATGTTGCAACTGTACAGGTTCTAGTGACTGCACCTGGAGTACTGTGTGCAGTTCTGGCCACCATACCTGAGGAAGGATATATTGGCTTTGGATGCAGTGCAGAGAAGGTACACCAAATTGATTATCGAGATGAAGTGGAGAGATTGAGTCGCCTGGGACGATACTCTCTGGAATTCAGAAGACTGAGAGTGGATTTTATAGAAACGTACAAAACTTTGGAAGGGATAGATAAGATAGAAGTAGGAAAGTTGTTTCCATTGGTAGGCGAGACAGAAACTAGGGGACACTGCCTCTAAGATTCAGGGAAGAAGATTTAGGATGGAGATGAGGAGAAACTGTTTTTTACAGAGAGTGGTGATTCTGTGGAATTCTCTGGCAGGGAAACAGCTGAGGCATCTTCCCTAAATATATTTAAGATACAACTAGATAGATTTATACACAGTAGGAGAATTAACGTTCATGGGGAAAAGGCAGGTAGATGGAGCTGGGATTTGGGACAGATCAACTATGATGTTATTTAATGGCGGTTCAGGCTCAATGGGCCAGATGGCTTACTCCTGCTCATATTTCTTAAGTTCTTATGTTCTTATGGGCTGGCTAAGGAATACGTCAATGCGGGAAGAAGGTGAGAATTTGTGTAGGAATATAGGCATAACAAAGATATGGTTGGAAATATCAACGGGCCAAAAAATAAGTGGAGCTAAAGCCAATCTGCAGAATCACATCGAAATAATAAACAGAATAATCTGAAAAAAATCCAAAATGGTATTTTCCTGTTTAAAAAAAAGCTGGAAAGGAAATTAATGGCAAAAAATTTTCAACCAGCAATAATATTTCACAACATTCCAGCAATCTTGGCTTTTCTTCAAATGCAAAGAGATGAAATTTTTCCACTTGCAGGAATAAAGATACCTACTCAACACGATAAGCTGAGAGCCACATCCATTTCCCAATACTTGTTGTTGACTTTTCACTTGACAGTAATACAAGCCGACATCTGAGTATGTCACATTCAGGAGGGTAAATGTGCCGCTGCCTTTCTTTACATTGAACACATTTCTGCTGTCTGGTTGTATAGGTGCTTTCTGACCCTTCATCATCCACAAAACTTCAGCAGTATCTTGTAGCATTGGAAATTTGCAGTACATGGATCCATTTCCACCGATTGAGGTTTTTAAGTTTGCAGGGAATTGTTCCACTTCGACCGAAGTTGTTTTTGTGGCTGACAAAGCATAAGTGAGAATTATGAATACAGTTGCATTCGCTGGAAAACGAATCAGTAGACAAAATACGCAGAATACTGGTATGCGAATTGGATGTTTACTGTGGCTAAATTTGCTGCAGGTAAATGATAGAAAATATTGTAAGATGCCTGTTTCATAGATTGGGCTCAAAAATTTAAGCATACCTGGCCAAAGCGCGGCGAGTAGAGCCACGAAACAAACGGTTGCATCCACCGACATTGCAAATGAGTGTGGTCTGTCTGAAAGATAGAAATTCATAGGATGTAATAATCAAGTGCAGATTATATAGGAAGTCACATACTCAAGGCTACGTCAATGCCTTGGGTTGAAGATAATTTGTAGATACAGGAAATCCCGTGGAATACACACAACGAGCGAGCGGATCTCTGCATCAATTGTGAAAAGCAAACAGTCTATGTTTCAGGGGAGTTACTTCCCCTGGAACGGAAGGGGGCGGAAGTTCACAATAAGGAGAACTTATTGTATGTTATTGTTAATGGGGGCAGGGGGACTTAAAGAGATGGTGCCTGATAGGTGGATTTATATCCATCTCGATAGCCTCCAACCTGCTGATCTGAACATAGAATTCTCAGACGTTCAATAATTTCTCCCGTACAGCTTTCATCGTTTTCTATTTCCCATTTTGGTCCCATTTTATCCCTTCTCTTCTCTTTACCTCGCTTATTTGCTGCTCTTTGTACACTGTCTATAATGGCCCAATGTCATCTCCAATCAGATTCCTTCTAATTTAGTCTTTCACCACTTGAAGTTAATAACTCATCAGGGGTGATTGAAAAGTTCGTGGTCTAAGGTAGAAGGAGATGAGTTCGTTACTTCAACCTTTCTGCGTGATCGCTGGAACGGTTGACCTGCATGTGCATGTACCGAGAGCTGTATAATTCATCACCTTCTACCTTAGGCCATGAACTTATTAATCACCCATCTGTGGACACTTTCTGGAGGTCCAAGATCCGAATGCTCCATGACCGTTGGACTACGTGTATAAATTTAGGAGGGTACTATGCTGAAAAATAAATGTTCTAGGTTTTCTAAAATTGACTCCTACCTTAGGCCAGGAGCTTATCAATCACCCCTCATACAACACAGGAAAATGTCTTTCGACAAATGAAGACTGCATCGATCATAATGCAAATTGAACTCTATCGGATTGGACGTAGGCTATATCGCTCTTTTTCGCCTGTTCATGGGCTTATTTGAATGTCTTTTAACCGTTGTGATCAAATTCACGCTCTCTTGTAGCTCTGCCATGTCGCCTATTACTGTCTGCGTAATGTACCTGCTTCGCAACCTTATTTAAATTTTCCTCTCTCATTTCAAGGCGATGCCCCATGTTAACTGCCGCTAAAAAGAATGAGTGGTATCGGTAAAGAAAATGGCAAGGCCAACAGGCTTAGAGGATCTCGGTCCACGAGGACATTGAGACACTGTTTCGGAGAAAGGAGTCCTGCATCATCTATAGGGAACCGGTTCAAGCAAATCCCGACAGAAATAGAAAATGTACTTCAGTAGACCCGACGGGAATTATGAGAGCACAAAGGTAGCATGATACAACTTCTGAATAGAAAGCAAAAGGAAATGAGGAAATAAGCGACATAGAATTCGCGATGACCCAGCTTTAAAATATTATTTCCCATCACTGTGGTTAAACTCATGGTAACTGAGGGATTAAAGGGAATTAACATTTTTTAGCAGATCCACATGAGAAAAATGGAGGCGTCGGGGGAACGTGGGTGTTCACGGTGTAAGAACTCAGACCGTTTGATGAACTTAACGGCACCTGAACAAATATATCTTTTGACATGTGAAAAGCCAGAGGAGAAATTGTAAGATCTATTGCAAAGATATCTGCATCGTCTTTAACGAACATTGTGTTACCGTGGCAAATGTGCATTTACTTAGGAAGATCTGCAAGTACAAGAGGAGAGCTGAAGGTGGCGAGCCCAGCATTGGTGTGTGGAAACATACTGGAGTGGACCGGAGGGAAAGAATTTATCGCAATTTGAAAAGGGAAAGTTTGAAAAAGTGCCAGTCAGCATGGATTTATCATTTGGGATCACACATTTGATTGAGTTGCTTTGATGAGCTGATGAAGAAAAATGAGGAGTGCAACAAATGGACTATAACTTCGTTGACTTTTGCAAGGTCCTGTATTTCAGGCTTGCAAAGAATACTCGATGATATGGGAGCCAGTGTGAGTCAGCCACCTGCGCACAAGAACACAAAATTGGTTTAGTAGAAGGAGTCAAACAGTGATAGTGGAAATTTGTTATCAAGAATGACCGCCTGCAACTAGTGGTGTACTGAACAGGTAGGCTCCATTTCCAGTATTGTTTGTCATCTCGAAATATTCAGATTAACTTCGGTAATATCTTTCGGAATGCAACGAAATCGGTGATATATTATACAATGAAAGATATCTACGACGATAAACTGCGAAAGCAGGACAAGCAAATGCAGATAGAATATTATTCGGACATTTGCGAAGTGTTGAACTTTCGTTAGTTAAACCAGGGCAGGAATTGCACAGTAGATTGCCCAGGGCAATGAAGTAAAACAAAGTGACTGAGGGTACATGCAGATTGATCATTGAACGTGACAATAGAGGTGGGCAGACTGGTGAAGAAGTTGTTTGTCACATTTATTCATAGTTGTAGCAATGATTACAGCATCTGCGCCGTCAAGTTCAGCTGTAATGTTCGTTGGTGAAGCATATCAGAGTATTCTGTACATTTCTCATCAGCCTGCTACAGAAAATGCCCGACGAAGCTTGAAGTAGTCCAGAAAAGATTCACAAATACATTTGCGGGACAGCCTGTTTTTAACTGTAGTGTAAGTGTGGGGTTACTCTTCCCTGGAGCTCAAGAGATTGACTGGTGATCTGATATATTTAGGGGCGTAAGCAGGGGTATGGTAACAGTCTTTTACACAGAATAGCTGAATCGAAAATCAGAATGCATCGATTCAAGGTGAGAGAGAAAACATTTAAATGGATCTAGGTCAAGTCCAAACAGTATGGGATGAATCCGTAGAAGTGGCTACAATTGCAATGTGTTAGAAACATTTGGATTGGTACATATATAGAAAAGATTTACTGTAGTAAGTTACAAACGCATGAAAACGGGTCCAGATGGGATAGGTTTCTGGGTCTACATGGGCGAAATGGGCCGAAGTCCTGGTGCAGTCCCATTTGAAGCCATGGATCCATCTTAATGGTGCTGGGGTGCGTTCCTGGGAATGCCGGGGATAACAGGGTGCTGTGAGAAAGCTCTAGGGTTATTGTGTGTTTTAGGTATTTGGTGCTTGATAGTAGGCATGAAGGTAGTCACGCGAATGTGTTCGGTGTATGTATCACTTATTCCCGTAAGCTAGCAAAGTATTCTCCAGTTGTGTCGTCATGTTAATTCAAGTGAAGGATCAAGGACTTGAATCAATTGTCCCATTCATATGAAATTAATTTATGCGAAAAATACGCACCTGACTTTTGGTGCTGAGAGCAATATTCCGCTGGTTAATAGAAGGGAATGATGATAGTCACAATCGAGGGTAAAAAAAAGTGCAAATGTCGTAAGAGTTTAAAATGCAACTTACAAATATTGGCCAGATTGTATGTAAATCTTCAAATGCCTGTTAATTGACATTTATTCACTGCTAAAGCTGTGTGTAATCTGTTTGAAAGTACTGATAACCAAGAAAAAAATCTTTTGCGTTTTAAGATTTTAAATCTTTAACTTTTGTTTTCGTTTTGGAAGATTTGAGAAGTTTTGAAATTTACCAGAAAAAAAAATCAGATGGTTAAAACTTTTTCGGTTTGACGGTCCCGCTGAACTTGAAGGCATTTAGATTAATTTTTTTCAAGAGATTTTTTGGACTATTCGAGAAACCCATGAATTGTGCAATATCTGACTATTACCATGTGCATGACTTTATAACATAAAATGTTTCCCCAGCCACCAGGAGCGTTCTCATAGTTAAAAATACTTACAGACATCTTGCAGAGATTGCAAATTCCACTGTATTTATACTGCGACGTGAAAGGGGCTTGGTCGCGCAGGGAGAATCAAAGAGCGGGAAACAAAATCACTCCTTTAATTTGCAACCATTCATCGGGCGATCGATCAGAAATTTTAGATCTGTTTCGCTCTCCCCTGACGCTCGATGTTTACTATACTTTTGAGGGCATCGTTTGTTTTTCGATTTTGCTTCGGTTGTCCAGGAATCACTATGCTATCTAACCTGATATTCATCCCCATGGTCTTGTGTTACTTCATTCACGTCTTTGAAAGCAAAGTGAGAAGATTGGATCCAAGATCAAAGGGACTACAGCATGCTGTGAGCTCAGCGGCTGCTATCGAAGCAATACGCCGTCAGACACGGTACGTTACCCTTAGCTCCCAGTGTTTCCATTTTCCGATAATGTCGAATATTTCCTCAAAGGACTGATAAAACAGCATTCAATTCAGTAACACAAGAGTTTCTGGAGGTACTGGAATCTAGTGCAACACACAGAAAGTGAACTCAGCAGACCAGGCAGCATCTATGGAAATGAATGAACAGTCAACGTTTCGGTCCGAGTCCCTTCATTAGGAATTGAGGGGAGGGTGGAATATGCCAGAATAAAAAGACGGTGAGATGGAGGACAAATTAGAAGGAGATAGGTGAAGTCAGGTTGAGGGGGCTTTGCGGGGAGGGGTAAGAGGGCCGTGTGCGGTTGGGCGGTGGGATGAAGTAAGAAGCTGGGAAGTAAGAGGTTGAAAATGCAAAGAGCTGGATGATAAGGAATCTAGTAGGAGAGGAGAGTAGACTACGGGAGAAAGAGAAGCAATAGGACAGAAGTGGCGGATATAGGCAGCAGAGCAGAGAGGATAAGCGGACAGAGGTGGGACAAGAAGAGAGACATGGGAGGGAAAAATACATGAAGGAAAAGTCGATGTTGATGTTGTCAGGTTGGAGGCTACGTAAACTGAATCCGAGGTGTTGCTCGCACACCCTGAGAGTAGCCTCATGAAGGCATAAGAAGAGAAAATGAATCGAAATGTCGAAACGTGAATGGATAGAAATAAAAATAATTGGCCACTCGCAAATTCCGCATTTTGGGATGGACTGGAGTTGCTCGAAAAAGTGGTCCTCTGGTTAAGTCGAGTCTCACCAGTGCAGACGAAGCAGCATCGGTAACTCTGGCTACAGTAGACGACGCTTCCCGATTTACAGGCAGAGTGTTGACCTGCATTGAAAGTGATGAAATTATAATTTACAGGTTGTTTTCGCTTGTTAGGCAATTTTTCCTACGATTTCGATTTTCTTTTTTTGATTCGAAAAATACAGATGTCTCCACCCATCTTCAAATTCATTTACACAGCTATGTCAGTCTAGAATCTATCTCTGTTGCGGATTTAATTACATAAATAATAACCTTTTTATTCATAGAACGGCCACTTGTTTGTTTCAGTGCGCGATCTGACGTCGATATCCGACCACATTTCATTATTTTCTGCATTAAATGGAACTAAACGGCAATCATTTTCTAAATAGGCACTTATGATGTAACCGTTCACGCTGAAAGGCTGTCAACAACTGATACGATTAAAGAGTAAAATTAAAACTCTGTTTTATTTAACATTCTGATGTAGCATCTCATTTTTCTCTTTCCAGAATGCACACGCCGTAGAATCGAAACACGGATATCGCAGAATAACATCAGAAACATTCAGTTGCGTGGAAGAGGACTTGAAGTTACTTTACCTTAAAAAAATCCATTGTCTGTAACCGACACGTCGAGCTTTAAAAATAAAGCCAACAGTCTGCAAATCGATTTTTGAGACGCATATAAATTTTAACCACAAAGGCTCTCCATGATATCATCAGCGTGCACGTTAGAGTATTTATATTCACTGCTATGTGTAATTTCCTATTAACCTGCACGAGCAGTTTGTTGTTGATTTGTAACTGAAAGGAAACATTGAATCCTGGAGTGCATCACGGCCGAAGGCTGTTCCACCGGTTTCATCCATTCAGAACGAAAATATTTACGTAGCAGTTCTTATACCTGAGTGCAGCATGGTAACACTTCCTCTAACAACTTTTTCTACATACCTACCGTCCTCTGTCTGAAAACAATGCCGTGCCCAGCTCCCCTTTAAATCTTTTCTCTCTCGGTTCACAGCTGTGTCTTCTAGATTTGGATCCCCTGTCTGGAGAAATGGACTATAAACGTCTTGTATATTAATGTCCGTAACAATTGATTTTATTTTTCAAATTCATAAAGTTATCCCTCAGTCACCTGTACTCGAGAGTAAACCGTCCCTGTCTATCCAATCTCTCTGTGCTACTACAGCCTTCCATCCCAGGTAATGTCCCAGAAAATAAATCTCTTTTGCAATCGTTCTAACTCTAGTACGTGCTATCTGTGGACCACAAGAGCACATGACACTCCAAGACCGGCCTCGCCATTGTCTAATGGTACAAATTGCTGTTTCAGCTCTTGTCAAAATACTGCCATGAGGGCAAGTAAGCTAATTTTCTTCTCATCTGGATCCTGATGTGTCGTCGTTAAGTGCACACTAAAATCCCTTTGTGCATCAACGCTTCTAAGATCCCTCCAGTATATCCTGTCACTATTCACGTCTGGGAAAATCATAAGCACAGGAGACTCTGAAATCCAGACTAACAAACACAAAATGCTGGAGAATATCAGCAGATCAAGCGGCATCTCTGACAGGGGCTCACAACCTCGTTTAATGGTGGGAGTCCATGGCATGAAAAGGTTGGAAACACCTGGTATATTGATAGGTATGATATAAAATATCAACGGTTTGGGTCGAGACCCCTTTTCAGTCTTTGAAGTGGATATAACCTTCATTAGCCTAGTTTCTTTTCTTAGCGGAAGGAAAGCAAAGTTCCATATACTTATTTTGTAACAGCAGCATGGATATCCGTGCACCAGCCACTTTCCTTCAAGAGTAAATACAACTCTTTGGTAGAAAGTGAGAATCAAACCAGTTTCGTGAGATGAAACGGTTTATTTAGTTTCTAAGATTGGTGAATTAGGGGCTGAAGTACTATATTAAGCGAAGCTAGTAACACACATATTAATTCTGTAGACTCTTAGAACGTTGGTAAACAGAAAAAAGCCATTTCGCTTGCATTGCATATTTTTTTGTATTATATTTACAATGAATATTCTAACTTTCCTCCGGAATAAGCTTTCAATAATTGGCTGGAATACAAATGGCTCCTTAGCTTGTAGTGACCGTGCAAAAAAACTGCGGAGCGTGGATGTGAATTCGGGAATCTTTGCAGATATTCGTATATTGCTAAGAAAATGTGATTTAAAAAATACTTCACATTCTGAAAACAAACATTTTAAATTGCTAAGACAATGTAAATCCTATGATATTTTAAGACATTTATTTAATCGTAAAAGCTTGCAAATCTACATTTCTGAATATGAAAACAGGTTTCGCCCGTTCACCCATTTTACCCTTCTGCACAGTCAACATTATATTTATTTTAGTTTCACGGTCTGTCTTTGATAATGGTTGATAACTTCACAGAACGTAACTTCTAAATTGAAAAGGAATGTAACCGGGAAAATCTAAATGTTCTCAACTTCATAAAGAGCTTCACAAAAATTTTTATAGCCAGATATTGCCTCTAAAGATCCAAGAGTACATTGTCTTCAGGTTATGTACATAATGACCGAAATTACTGCAACACAGGAAAACACTGAGCTCCAAGTAACAAAAACCCACCTGTCAATCTACTAGGTAAGGGGTGGCAGATTTTCGATCGAACTTTAGTTCCCAGAATTTTTGACAATTATTCACACAGCCAGAATCTACAACCCACAGAGACAGCAGGTGAAGTTGACTTTTGCCTATCGTTAAAGTGATAATTTGCAACATTATTATTTCAATGCGTCGGTTGCGGTCCTTAGCATTCAGCCGCTCTCTTAAACGGTTTGCATTAATGTTCATATAAAAGACTGGATGTAAATGCGAGAATGAGCATTACTCGACAGCACAACATTTCATAATGAATTGAAAATCAGCAAAAGGCAGTTTATTTATAAAGACAAACAATACTGTTACAGCTAGTCGCTGATAATCAATGAGATACATATACACCGGTGGCCACTTTGTTTCAGACTCAATTGCCTCTGCAGCCGCGGCATGATTTACTTTCACAGATCACAAGTGCTGAAATTAACAAATAAGAGAAAGTATGCCAATGCTGGAAATTCAAGCGCACACAATACATGCTGGAGGAACTCAGAGACCGGGCAGCAGCTAATGAAGAAAGCACAGTCGATGATTCGGGCAGGACTGGAGAAAACAAAAAGATGTGGAATAGATTAAAAAGGTGGGGGGAGGGGAGGGAGGAAAACATGTTGACAGATGAAAGTCGGGAGTGGGAGGTATGAAGTAAAGAGCAAAGAAGTATATTGGTGAAATGGATACAAGGCTGGCGAAGGGGGAGTGATAGGAGAGGAGAGATGACCATGAAATAAAGAAAAGAGGGAAGGGGGTGAGGTGCAGCAGAGAGAGGCGATGGGCAGGAAAGGAGGTACTTCCATGCGTCCCTCCCCACTGTTCTCACTCCTGTTAGTTATCCTTGCAATTGGAACAAGAGGTACACCTACCCTAACGCACTACCATTCAGGGCCCCAACCAGTCCTTCACCCGTGAGTCTGTTGAGCTCATTGGGTGCCGGTGCTCACGGTATGGCCAGGAGACCGCTCCGCCGAGCACCTACACTCCGTCCGCCAGAAGAATCAAAATCTCCCAGTGGTCACCCATTTTAATTCCTCTTCCCATCTCTATTCAGATATGTCAATCCATTGTCCTCTCCTGTTTTCATGAGGCTACACTCAAGTTCGAGGAACAACACCTCATATTCCGTCTGGGTATCCTCCAACCTGAAGGCAAGAACATCGATTTCTCAAGCTTCCAGTAATGCCACTTCACTTCATTCACTATTCCCATCCCCCTTAACCTTCTCTCACTTTATCTCCTTGTCGACACATCGCCAGTCTTCTGGTGCTCTATTCCTCAACTTTAAATCAACACTTAATCCTTTTTTCTCCAGTCTTGCCGAAGCAACTCGGCCCGAAACGTTGACTGTACTTATTTCCATATATAATGCCTGGCTTGCTGAGTTCCGCCAGTGTTTTGTGTGCGTTTGTTGAAATTAACAATTTGGTCTCTGGCGCTCTGCATCGTCCATCGTCTGCACCATAGAAGGATGAGAGGTGATCTGACTGAAACATATAAGATTACTACGGGATTGGACACACTGGAGGCAGGAAGCATGTTCTCGCTGATGGGTGAGTCAAGAACTAAATGCCACAGTTTACGAATAAGGGGTAGGCCATTTAGAACAGCGATGCAGAAAAACTTTTTCACCCAGAGAGTGGTGGATATGTGGAATGCTTTGCCCGAGAAGGCAGTGGAGGCCAAGTCCCTGGATGCATTCAAGAGAGAGTTAGGTAGAGCTCTTCTAGATAGCGGGGTCAAGGATATGGGGAGAGGGCAGGAACGGGGTACTGATTGTGTATGATCAGCCATGATCACAGTGAATGGCGGTGCTGGCTAGAAGGGCCGAATGGACTACTTCTGCACCTACTGTCTATTGCCTTAATATCAAAAACGCATCGGCATGTATGCAGAAACTAGAATTTGCAACGTACGCAGATGTAAATCCTTTATAGAAGCGAGAAGCTGAAAATCGAAGCAAACTTTCGCAACTAGAACTACGAATAAATACAGGTCCAATGTATTGTTAGTTTGATTTCAACGTAGTTAGGGTTACGAGAGACAATGGTGGATATTGAAGTGTCCTTTACACCTTCCTTGAGTGGAGCGTTAGGCGGAAGTGCCTATTGACCAATAGGTATTCACTGTTTTAAGTGTTGAAAATGCGAACAAAAATGCAAGCTTACATATGAAGAAAAGCAAAGCTTTGTTTCAACTCATTTACATTGTTACAAATGTGAACATTATCTCTGCTGTCACGTTGTCTAAATAACGCCACATCCTCTTGCCTTAACTTATCTCATAACGAAGACAACCAAACGGCAATTAATGCAAATGTTGAAGTAATTTCCTTTCACTTAACTAAATAGCTATACCTTTTAAAATGTATCTACAACTTGACTTTATTTAATCATTTGTTAAGAACTGCCCTGCATTAGCACAAGCTAAAGAACAAAATCGAAACAACCAAACTGTGAGAAACATGCACTGTCCTGGAATAATCGACATATGCTGCAGTGAAGCCGGAAAATTCAAGTTTCACCAACTGGTTCCATTATTACAAATAAGTTTTGCTCACGTTTTCTGACGAAAAAATCTAGGACCAGACCACCTCTAGAATGGAAAGTGAAGGTAAGTTGTTTATATCCATCATTGTTAAAATGAAATGGCCTTTAGGTACCAGCTCACCAGTGAGTACCTCAATAGCATGCGTCGGAAATAAGTTCCCCTAATGAAGACTGCCCAACATTTAGATGAAAGCTATCAGCAGAGAAACTGTATTCGCACCCATAGACACGATAATCGCAGTGACAAATTTATTAACTACATGAAGTACCCAATGAGGTGGCCACTGAGTGTATTTCTTTATGTGCGTGGTCTTTTGCTCTTACAGCCCATCCACTTCAAGGTTCGACGTTTCCTGCTTTCAGAGATGCTCTTCTGTACACCATCTCAGTAACACCTGTTTACTGTCTCCTCCCTGTCAGCTGAACCAGTCTAGCCAGTCTTCTCTGGACTCTCTCATTAACAATCAGTTTTCTCCAAATAACTGTCACTCACTGGATGCTTTTCACCGTTTCCGCACCATTTTCTTCATAACCATATAACCATATAGCAATCACAGCACGGAAACAGGCCATCTCGGCCCTCCTAGTCCCACCTTCCCGCACTCAGCCCATAACCCTCCACTCCTTTCCTGTCCATATACCTATCCAATTTTACCTTAAATGACACAACTGAACTGGCCTCTACTACTTCTACAGGAAGCTCATTCCACACAGCTATCACTCTTTGAGTAAAGAAATACCCCCTCGTGTTTCCCTTAAACTTCTGCCCCCTAACTCTCAAATCATGTCCTCTCGTTTGAATCTCCCCTACGCTCAATGGAAACAGCCTATTCACGTCAACTCTATCTATCCCTCTCAAAATTTTAAATACCTCGATCAAATCCCCCCTCAACCTTCTACACTCCAATGAATAGAGACCTAACTTGTTCAACCTTTCTCTGAAACTTAAGTGCTGAAACCCAGGTAACATCCTAGTAAATAGTCTCTGCACTCTCTCTAATTTATTGGTATCTTTCCTATAATTCGGTGACCAGAACTGCACACAATATTCTAAATTTGACCTTACCAATGCCTTGTACAATTTTGACATTACATCCCAACTTCTGTACTCAATGCTTTGATTTATAAAGGCCCGCGTTCCAAAAGTCTTCTTCACCACCCTATCTACATGAGACTCCACCTTCAGGGAACTATGCACTGTTATTCCTAGATCTCTCTGTTCCTCTGCATTCCTCAATGCCCTACCATTTTCCCTGTATGTTCTATTTGGATTATTCGTGCCAAAATGTAGAACCTCACACTTCTCAGCATTAAACTCCATCTGCCAACGTTCAGCCCATTCTTCTAAACGGCATCAATCTCCCTGCAAGCTTTGAAAACCCACCTCATTATCCACAACACCTCCTACCTTAGTATAATCGGCATGCTTACTAATCCATTTTACCACCCCATCATCCTGATCATTTATGTATATTACAAACAACATTGGGCCCAAAACAGATCCCTGAGGCACCCCGCTAGTCCCGATAAACAATTATCCACCACTACTCTCTGGCATCTCCCATCTAGCCACTGTTGAATACATTTTATTACTCCAGCATTAATACCTAACGACCGAACCTTCTGAACAAACCTTCCATGTGAAACTTTGTCAAAGGCTTTGCTGAAGTCCATATAGACTACATCCACTACCTTACCCTCGTCAACATTCCTCGTAACTTCTTCAAAAAATTCAATAAGGTTTGTCAAACATGACCTTCCACGCACAAATCCATGCTGGCTACTCCTAATCAGATCCTGTCTATCCAGATAATTATTAATACTATCTCTAAGAATACTTTCCATTGATTTACCCACCACTGATGTCAAATGTCTTCAGAGAACGTTGTACATGAAAAACCCAGCCGATCAACAGTTTCTGAGATATCAAATCAACTCGCCTGGCACCAACAATCATTCCATTGCCAAAATCACTTAGATCGCATTTCTTCCCCATTCTGATGTTTGGTCTGATCAACAACTGATCGTCTTGACCACGTCTGCATGTTTTTACGCTTCGCTTTGCTAAGACCTGTTTGTCTGACTAGAGGTTTGCATTAACGAGCAGGTGTGCAGGCGCACCCAGCAAAATGGCCAGTAAATATACATCTAATTATTCGAACAATGCCGGCAACAGAATAACATGCAGTTTTGGCATTGCGGCAACATTTGGGGCTGTTCAATGTGCCACGCTGCAGTGAACTGTTGGAGGTGGCTCAAAAGAGAAGGCAGTTTACCTTCTAATAAGACGGAGATTTCAGACTCGTCTGGAATTTTACCAGCCTGCAGCCAAATGAGAAAACAACATAGCAGAAGTACGGGACTAAGCAATTCGTGAATGTTTCACCATTCAATAAAATAGTGACTCATCTGACGGTAACATCAAATCTCCACCCCGCCCATTCACAGTAACTTTCGACTTCTTGCTTCCTGAGCAGATTTCATTGTCTACATTAAAATATGGTTTTCAATGTTTCCTTTCAGGAAAAGAGCTCCAAAGACTCTCCAAACACTGAGAATATTTTATTTTTCCTCAGATGGGCTTATAAGCCTTTCATAGCTACCCCTTTGCAGTGCCATCAAGATGAAGTACATATCAATTGATAGCACTTTTACTTTTCTAAACGTCAGTAGATCCAAATGTGGCCCGGCCAACATGCTTTATCTGACTTCTCAGCTATTCTAAGGATAATTCTTGCATACCATCACGCAGAACTGTTTCCAACGTGATCAAAGTATATGCGTGTCGCCGTATACAACTCTTCGATTTATGTTTTGAGACCATACTCAATAAATTTAATGATAACAGGACGGAAAACCATTGTGAAAAAGGTAACAGCTATGTAAATACAAATATAGATGAAAAGAATCATATAAAACATATTATATAATAATAAATTCTTATTAACGAATATATGTTACAGCACTTGAAACAATCATAAACAATTCTGAAAAAAAGTTCCCGCCACTAAACTTAAATGAGAGCAAGGAGCAGAAACTGAGGACTTTATCACTATTGAACTAAAACAAGGAATTAATTTGTATATGTGGTAATATTTGCTCTGCACACAAGATGTTGAAAAAATATTGTAGCTACTGTGAGTGGCTGTGGTTGGATAGCTCGATTTCCCACCACACAGGATGCAAATTGTGAACAATTTTATCAACTCTCTTACAGGGTATGTCAAGGTTACAAATTCAGGCGATTATTACTGAGATCAAAACGAATTAATAGTCGTCTAATGTATTTGTTTGTCGCACGTGCTGCAAATTAACAATTCAAACGTGTTTTGCAAAATTTCTCAAAATCTTTACCTCTTTCCCCATTCAACAGAGGGAGTGAAACAGAAGTCGCAATATCCAGCTGAATTTCGATAGGGTGAGAATATAAAGGGTAGAGAGTTGAGTGCAAATGGAATTCGAAAGCAAATAAATTCCAGCTGTCATTTTACAGACCATTTTTACAGCTGTGCCATATTCTACTGCAAGCGATCCCCACTGTCCATATCTGTAAATTGCTTGAACCAGTTTAATACATTATCGTACGAATCATTAATAGAGATGAGAAACTAACAACGTAACCAACACCGATCCCTGCAGCACACCTCTAGTTACAGGCCTCCAGATAGAGAAAAGCCATCTACTAACATTCCCTGGCTTTCCTGCAAAACCACTGTTAAATACATTTTACTACTTCATCCTGAATGTCAACCGAACCTTCTTGATTAGACTCCTATTGCGGACTTTGCCAAGGGGTTTGCCATGTACACAACATCCACTGCATTTCCTTTACCATAATCTCGAGTAAATTTTTCGATAACATCTTAAAGATAAGCTGGACACTGCTTAACATGCAGAACCTCTTGATGGCTATTCCTACTACTATCTAAATAGTTATGTATCGTGTCAGTTCTAATATTTCCAATAAGTTACCTTTTACAAACGTCAGGCTCACCATCCCTAAAGATCCCGGCGTATTTTTGGAGCCTTTCTTGAATAACTGTAAAACATTAGTCATATCTAATCCTTCGGCACTTCACCCGTGGGTCAGGACATTTTGAATACTTCTATCAAGACACCTTAAAATTCTGCACAAACCTCCTTAAAAGGTCGGATGGGAGTCTATCTTGGACCCTGAGGACTTATATAAACTAATTAGCCTTATAGCAACAAGTACATAAACATGTCATATTTTGGGTTTGTAGTTCAGTTTTGATTCAAAATTAAAAAAAGACAGAAAGGAACACTTTCTAAAGCCAACAGGCTGCTGCAAACTCAATCATGTGATAAAGCTGAAAGACCTTTCAAAATTGAACGTATTCCTCACTTTACACGCCTAAGGTTCACCTTCTTGTTGTCTTCTTCGAATTCCTCCTTTCATCTGTCTCAGCAAGATGACTCGAGCTTAGTTTGATTATTTTGCACTGTATTTGCTGGACGGTGACTGCACGTGTTGTGTGGGAATACATGGACTGTATTTTGCAGTTGATTACAGAAGAAGGATGTTTCATTTAGTCATGTACATCTGTGTGGTTTAATAAATATGAACTTGAACTTGAACTTAAAATAACCTATAAGATACTTGTAATCTATGGCAGGTAACTAATTTGATAGTGATATACCATTGTAATTGGCGGGAAGATAAAGGAATTTACTTTAACTAAATGGATGGTAAACAACCAATATAACTATCTTTTTATTCAAGCTCCCCCAACTCCATTGGAAATCGTTCCTATTGGAGGGTTTTCCTCTCTTCGGAAGTTCCTCTGAAAGACAGCTGCCTTCTACCCGAAGGAATTGCTAATCATCTGGCAAAAAAAAAAACAGGCAAATTCACAATGTAATAGACAATAAACCGGACAATGGAGGGTTTATATGAGGCTTAAAGTTTATTGAAAATTAAACAGTCTGCTTGAGGGAAAAGGTGTTTACATCTGTCTGGTGTCGCATGTCTCCCTCACGGTGCCTGCCTGTTTCAGCTACATCCTACAGCAAAGTACGATGATGTTTTGATGAAGTCATGATGTTGGGTCATGGAGATCGGCATGTTCAGAATCTTTTGCACTCAATATAAGATGGAGGAGCTTACAAGTTATAGTGGTGGGGTCAATGTGACCAAGTAAGAATAGTAACTGAACAGCTACCACGGAAGAATGAGTAAGTTTAAAGATCAGTAATTGACGGTGAATGGTAAAAGTGAAAAGTGTTCAAAAGCTTATGGGTTGTACCCGCCGGTTTAAAGCGTGCAGCACGAATGATGAAATTGAAATCGTGCAATAGTTGTAAGGTAGTAATCTTCTCGACATTTGCTAAAAATATGACAAAGAATCTCTCCCTCAGGGTGCCTGTCAGTTTCAGCTACATCTTGGAGCAAGATAGGCTGGTGTCTTGATTGCGTCCTGATGTAAGATCTCGGACCGAAATGCCGTTATTTTATTTCTCTGCTCATCTGCTACATACCTTCATTTTTTGTGTGTTACTCGGAATTTTGAAAATGCTCAGAATCTCTAGCGCTCCGGGCAAGATGGAAACGATTCCAAATCATACAGGTGCTTCGATCAAATATGTTCAAGAATAGTCACAGAAGGGCTAACCAAACACGGAAGAAGGGCGAAATTTTCAGATAACTTGATTACAGTGAACATTCCTTCTTTCTCAATCTTTTTTTATTAAGGTTCGAATTAATAAACATAACAATGATAATAATACAAAGACATCGGGATTATATTACTAACGGTCAACGCATACAAACACAGACTCCGAGTAACATTTGTAATCTAAGCCTCCCTATCTCTTAATAACTGAACATGAAAAAGATTCAAAAACTTTTACACAAAAAAAAAACAAAAGTCGACCTAAACTAAATAAAAAATAAACAAAAAAAACAAGACTAAACAAAACAAAAGCTGGGCTGCCGTGTTTAATCAGTTAAATCATTATTTGTTTTTAACTCCGCTCCTCTATACATGAACAGAGGGTTATTGAGAGGGATTCGGAAATGGTCAGCTTATATTATATGATGATGTTGAATAAAGACCACCAAGTTTCTTGAAAATTTAACTGCAGGATCAAAAGTGCCACTCCTAATTCTTGTTAGGTTTAAACACGTTATTCTTTGGGAAAACCCCTGATATGTAATAGGGTGATTAGAATCTTTGCATTTAAATAAAATGGAACTTCTGACTATTAATGTAACAAATGCAACCAAACAGCAAGTTGAAGTGGGTGAATTACTAGAGTCCATCAAGGGTAATACAAAAATTGCAGTAATAGGATGAGGCAGTAAATCAATGTGAAATACTACTGTCTTTCCAATATTTTTCGAGAAGAGTACATGACCCGAACAGATGTGTCAAGGAAGTTACTTCCGAATTACATCTGTCAGAGACAAGATTTATTTGACAATAAAAATGAGCGAACTTATCCTTAGACATCCGGGCCACATGAACCACCTTAAATTGTATCAAAGCGTCATTAGTAAAAATTGAAGGAGTGTTAACTGGTTGGAGAATTTTATCCCATTTCTCTGTAAGAAGTTCCCTTTCCTAATCATTCTTAATTTTATCAGATCTACCAAGACGTACTTTCACAATCAGATCATAAATAATTGCCATTAACCTCTTCTGAAATGGGTTTAAACCTAATTTTGTTTCTGTAATTTCAGTTTGATATGGTATCAGAAAAGTAGGTAAAATAACATTCCAAAAGTTTCTAATCTGTCAATATTTGAAAATATGAGATCTAGGCAAATTATATTTATTAGACAACTGTTCAGAAGATAAGCGACAGGCTTCCATAAATAAATCACGAAAACATGTTATTCCCTTCGTTTTCCATAAAAGAAAAGCTTGATCAGTTCTGGATGGTTGGAAGAAGAATTGGAGATAATGGAACTTGATAGAAGAAATTTATTGAATCCAAAAAATTTGCGATATTGAAACCATATTCGTATTGCATGTTTAGTTATTGGACTAGTCGTTTGTTCATTCAGTTTAATAAATGCAAAGGGAAGCGAGGCTCCAAAAATAGAAGTGAATGAGAACCCCTGTACAGACTCGCACTCGAGGTTTACCCAACGCAGACATTGAATTTCATCCGAATCTTTGTCCAGAACGTTAACTATAGAAGATTAATGGACCAATAATAGAATCTAAAGTTCGGCATTCAATGTGAATGGTGCTTAAAAACAAATGTCTTATACCCTCAGTCTAAATCGTGTAGGATGAAGTAAGTAGTTGATTCCGTGTTGTACGTGTAAGTTAACAAACTTCCGGACATTTGTCAAAGGTGAGACAATGCAAAACTTATACTCGAAATCACATGGTGATATAACAAAGGGGGAGAGCATCTGCTGGTGAGTGAAGGTGTACTTAATTGATATAGTTTTACTGGAAAAAATGTGGGCTTGAGTCAAAATCAGTATCAAGGTAGGAACTCCTGAACACTGAGGCCTGACACTTAATTGCCACCTGGATCGAATACATAGGGAGCGAAACTGTGAACAGACTTTGACAAAATTTATTTTCTGAGTAATTGTATTCTAGTAATAGTGGGCAACATAGTTCAAATGGATGACTCGTGTTTATCTATGTTTTCATTATGCAGTTTTCTGTTAATTCGGGATTGTCACTCGTAAAACTGTGGAAAACATAACCGTGGGAAAATACGTTTAATACGCTCGATACACATTCAGGAGGCTTAGAGGGTACAGTGAAATGAACACATGAAGTTAGCAAGTAATATCAGCATGTAATGTGGAAGGGAATTATTGCTGCTCCGGGAATCCTTTAGGAAGTCTACAAGTTATACCTAGAGTTTTCATCGGACTAAAAAATGAACTTGACAGAATGACGTAAAAGGTTGAATCGAGATCAGACTTGTATTAGGTTAGATGATTACACGTCCAATTGATGTGCGGATATCTATTGTCTGGAGAAGTATAGGATAAAAAGCAGCCGAGCCTATTCTCAGTCTTAGTAAGTAGCTCGTCAGTCTCTGGAAAAACCAAAGCAGATTTCTTTATTCTATACTGTATATTCTGCCATTTTCCTATCAGTGTGCAGTGAGATTTGAAAGGACCCTATATGATAAGCTTGTATTGTTGATTCCCATGTGTGGATTTGTTTTCAGATGTATAAATGCTTCACAGTTACTTTTTCAAGGCGCTGAAACCTGATTGATTCTCGCATGTGCAGTGGGCGGATCGGAAATTTTAATTCTGATAATAATTTTGCTAAAGCTCAAGCTAAAAAGAACGCACGGTAAGAACACTGATCGCTGAGAACCATCCCCTCTATTTGCACAAAACAGAAGCGTTAATGACATTTAACTTCAAAACAGCAAATTCCATTTACAGAATGATTGGACATGGATCGCGATTTTCGAAGCCGGATTTCAGTGACATTATTTTGGCACAATACCTGCTTGATCTTAAAATTCAACTATTTCACCAGTCCACTGGAAATATGTTATATCTGATTAACGAATGTTGTTATGTCCCTTTGGAGTTCTTCAAGTGTCTTTTTTTTAATACAATGGCAGATCCGCATTTTGAAACGTAAATGACTTGGCGTAGATCTAAACTCCCTCTGATTGTGTAAAGAACATTGGCCAACTTATATATGTCTCATTGGTTTTAATTTCCATTTTCGTTGTCATACTTAAATACAGTACCGCTGCTGTTATGCTATTAACACTTTACAGCCTCGTTGAAAGTCTGAGCATAGCACCAGGTTAATGCGGAACACAGTATATTAGCACGACTGTTACCAACAAATACTTTCTGAAAGATCCGCAACTTCAGCAGTTGCACTTACATGATTAGTTCGATTGTTATCAAATAAATAAAGTACAATGATTACAATGCAAATCATTTCTTTTAATTTCTTTTCTGAAGGGCGTAGCACAACATCTTTGGACGGATGACAGCATGAAGTCCTGGTAGGTGAAGGGACTCGCCTGGTTACAGAACGGGACATTGGCATATCAAAGATATCATGCATCTATTTATTCCATAACAATTTGGAGCATAGTAGGGAAAATAAAACTATTTTCCGCGTCAAATATATTTTCAAGTATATATCCAAAATTTATTTGAATGTTTCTGTTGCATCTGCTTCCTGTATGCTTTCAAGTTTTCGACATCATTTCATAGCCGGTTGGATTGGAAGTGAAACGGTAATATTTACCATTGGAAGGTCAGTTGTTTTGACGAACAATTCAGCACACATCTAAGACTGTGAGAAACTACTAAATGCTGACTTACGAGAATCGCAGTTGACTGGACAATGGGAAAGTACAGTACGTGCACAAATCAATTTGTAATGTGTGCATCATTTGACCTGACGGACAGTAAGCAATGTCAAAATGTAACGAAATCTTGTTTTGTTGAAATGGTCTTCGCAATGTTAAATGCAGTTTTAACCCGATCCTAAACAAAGATCCGCACAGCAGTGCGTAACCTGCAGTAGAATCGAATATAGTTGTAACACAACCTTGTCGTATGTGTTGAACAATGGTAACCACATTTAAACGAAACTCCACATGGCACCTTCTAGTCCACGATGCTACGGTGAATGAGTATAATCCTCAATGTGGGAAGCAAAACCTAAAACGGATAAAAGTATTGTCGTCTCCCATTTCGATTCAAAGCAGAAAATAATCTGCAGCAAACTACCGATTTTGGAAGGAGAACAAGCTGACGTTCCAGGCTGATGGTCCTTCCGCAGACGGCAACCCGTACGTTAACTATTTGTCTTCAACTGGTGGTACCAGATCTATTAAAAAATTGTGTGTTCTATTTCTCTGTTTTACTTCATTTTTCCAGCACATTAATGTTTCTTTTTGGTACTTGGATTTATTTTCATGATAACATTTTTCTTCTTCCTGTGTTTAATTAATCACTTTCCCCAGTTTAACGCAATTAGTTTTAATATTTCCTAGCAACATTAGGTGCAAATGAGCGACTGCAGCGACTACGATAAGGTAGCAATAAATACATCACTGTCTTCATTATGGTAGAATTCCGCTAAAACTTCTACCAGTATTCGTCACACTTCCTGAAATGTAGGGCTACTTCTTACAGTAATTTCCAAGTTCTGTCAAGGTCCGGTCCGTGAAATCCGTATTCCAGTTCACAGTCCGGTCCAAATTCCTTATTCCAGGTGTTCCGGGTTTCCCAAGTTCTATTGAGGCAGCTGATTCTTGTTTGAGCTGGCCCCATAAATAGCTTCAGTATCTTGCCTCGCCTTGCCTGTGTCTGGAGCCTCGCCTTGTTTGGAATTGTCTGTCTGTGTCCACGCCTTCGCTAGATAAGTCCGGCCGTTTTGCCGCTAACTAGCGTTGCGAACAGTCTCGTCGTATTCAGCGTTCTATGTTATGAGACCCGGCCCAACGTTCTGCACCAAAGGAGGGGTCCCAGTTCTGTGTTCTGTGTGATGAGAACCGGCTCTACGTCCTGTATCCAAGGAGCGGTCCCGGCTCAGTGTTCTGTGTTCCCGTCATGTCCATGTGCCTAGCCCAGCACAGGAGTACATTGCCAGCCTGGTGCTGGGATTCCATCGTCCTGTGCTGGGGTTCCGTTGTCCTGTCTAGGAGTCACTCGTCCAGTCCTGTTGTCTCTCCCTCAACCAAGGCTCTGCGTTCTGGTCATGTCATTTTGCCTCGCCCAGCACAGGAGTACCTTGCCCAGCCCGCTGCTGGGATTCCCTCTTCCTGTGCTGGGGTTCCCTTCTCCAGTCCAGGAGTCTCACGTCCAGTCCTGTGCCTCTCCTCATCCTGTAGCCTTGTCTTTTCCTCGCATGTTTCTGGAGTTCGAACCCAAGTCAAGATCCAGGTTATGGGTCCTTTTCCAGTCTCTGGCTCGGAGCCTAAGCCCAGGCTCCTAGTTCCCAGTTTCATGTCCTGGTTCCGCTATCCTCATCAAGTCCTATCCCAGACACGGAATCTTTGTCTCGTCCAGGGCCTGTGTCATGTCCAGCGCCCTTTCTTCCCGAGTTCCCTTGCTTCCTTCTCACGCCTAGTCCTGTTTCTGGTAGTTCAGTGTCTGTGTCTTGTATTTGGGACCCTTCCCAAAGCCCCCCCCCCCATGACGTTGAAGATGAAGCATTTATGATCAATTTTTACTATTACTTTATTACTCTGAAATGCTATGCCATTATTTCAGCAAAACATTGCTAATTTTATTATTTACTGAAACGACTACGTCCGTTGGTTCTACCTTTTTCGATCGCAATTTAAGTGATTTACCAGCAAAACCAATCAAATCAACAGAGGCACAGAATGTCTCTCCCCTGTTTCCGGCTCGAGTTAGGCGAGACTTAACATCAAGACTCACCATTTGCTCCAATATCCTTAACTTAAATGATGTGAGTGGTAAGGGTCACAGTTTCAGTTTGCAGCGTAGGGACGATTTGTGATCAGGGCAATGATTACGATAATTCGACGCATGTGTAAACGATAGACAATGGGCCTGTGCCCAAGTACAGAAATTAGAGCGATGTAAGAAATAGACCTGGGCGATGAAAAAACAGATGGCAAGAACTGAGAACCCCATCCTATTCCTAAGATTGTAATAAGCGGTGATTTGAAAATCTAAACATGGCGACTTCCAGCCTGAAACGGTCAAGATCCTGCCTCCGGTATGATGTATGGACAGTATCATTGACCGCAGAGAAAATGCTTTTCCAACAATATGTTAATCCTTGGTGTGAGGTTTTACAACTTAATTTAGTGTGTGATCACTGAGCTCTGCATTACTGAGATGTACTAAATATGTTTTTTTTGACAGGCCGAACAAGCACTGGTTGAGCACTCCTCTGCCTATGATTCAATAAACCATAGGGAGAAAAAACCATTTCGCAAAGACCGCCAACTGGAGGAGGGCGTTATCTATTCCGAGGTAAAGCAGAGAGAGTATCGTGACTATGATATAGATTTGCATTAAGTATATAGCACGGTAACAGCCCCTTCCGGTGCTACTAGACCGTGCCGTTTAGTCACACCCACGTAACCAATTGACCTCCTATCCTGTAAGTCATTGGAGGAAACCGGAACATCCCAGAGGGTTCATATATATATATATATATATATATATATATATATATATATATATATATATATAAAAATCATCATCCAATAGGAAGTTAATTTTCCAAACTTGAGGATACCATTACACTGATTACACCATTACAGGATACACTGTATCAAAATATGAAGTGAGTCATAGCTAATCCCCTTTCGATGAAACAACTTCATGTTCTGGTACAAGCATAATATTTTTCTTCTATCTGTGGAGACATAAATGTCGATTTCTCTAACATTTGTGAATTTCTCCAAAATTCCATTCTCTCTTTTTTTCCCATTCTCCGTTTCACCTTTTCTCTTCTCGTCATCTGCCCATCAGGCTGCCCTCCACCCACGTGCTAGTCCTCCTTCCATTTTACAGGGTCCACTGTCCTCTCGTCTCCGACTCCTTCAGACACCGTTTACCTTTTCCACCCAACACCTCCCAGCTTCTTACGTTATTCCCACCCCAGTCATCCACATACCTTTGCACTCACCTGGTTTCACCTGTCACATGCTACTTTTCCCACACCCCCTTCACACCTTTATATTCAGAATTCTATCCCCTCATTTCCTGTCCCGATAAAGCGTCTCTATCAGAAACAATCGACAGTTTATTTACCTTCTTGCATGTTGCCTTTCCTAATGAGTTCCTTCAGTATTCTGTTTGCATTCATCAAGATTTCCAGCATCTGCAGAATCTCTGGAGATTACTTTTTCCTTACATTTAAACATTTAATTTCACATGTAATTTGCACGTGAAGAAACGCCAAAAAGCGCAAAACTGGGAATGCCATCCTTCCCAACGCCGATTATCAGCTCCATAATAAACACGAGTGACCGATAATAACTGAAGAGGACTGAACTACCAGAAATTCCGAATTTTGACAAAACTGTAATCAGAAAGCCTGACTAAACAAAGTGCCAACATTTATTCTATCAGATATGAGAGGTCCACTGACAACAATGTCCATGTGCTTTTGGAACTGTGTTGGCAGGTGTGGCTGAGCAAACACCTGTGAGATCCATAAACGAAACAAAATGCGGCAATCAGACACAGATGACAGAAAATACGATTGTACTATAAGTTAGCCAATTGTTTTGTACCATATCTGCTATTTCAAGGATTTCTCTAAAGTCGTAACTTGACTTTGTTAAAGTTCTTTTTAGGTAAAGAAAAAAAACGCTAATATATGAATCATTAAGAGAGATCATGAAACAACGTTGACATAATTATGTTCAAGCATAAGCAACCTAAAGTTCATTACTGATAAGTGCAGCTCTAATTTATGTTACAATAGTGTGATAAAATTAATCACTAAATGCTGCACTTAACGTTGATTTTGAATTTTTTTCATAGACTAAAGGAAATGGAGCTGACAAAATGACTTATGCCGCTCTGCAGATTTCCGATTCGAATTATACACAGGCATCCAAACATCGAAGCAAACATACATTGTACGCAGATGTAAATACATCAAAGAATCTGTGAAGCTGAGAATCCAAATGCAGTTCAGAGTCATATATTATCAATGAGTGTAGGCCAGAGCATCGCCACGTTTTGTTTCTTGCATGCACCAGGGGTTGATGATCGATGTCACATGTAACAATTGCGAAGATAAATGATCATTTTGGTCTGCGACCTGTCTCCGATTCATTAGAGGTAATTGTCATAAAATAAAAGCAAAGAAAGAGAATGAATAATAGAAGAACAATAAACTATTCCAGCACTATTTACTGCCCGGCCATTTAAGGTGATAATGCCTGATATGCTCAGTCGTAGTCTCCCTTTCCGGTCTACTGCACAGACCCGATCATTCCAAGAAAAAAAACAGTTCCTTCCCCTTCAACGTTCCCCAATAGTTTTGCCCCCACAGACATGACAGCATGAGAAGTAAATCCACCATTGGCGAGGATTTTTTTTTGACATGGAAAACCCGCCAATTAAAAATCTTTTCTTGCACACTTGGACCAACGTTCAACCGAGGGAAATATAGATCGGGCGATGTTCGAATATTCGCAGCGCGTTCTCGTGACAACACTTCTCTGGCTCAATTTTGATGGAGAGAGAAGCAGAATAGAGATTTCTGATTGGTAACCCGATGAATAGCTATAAATCTAACGCTTTCATTTACTGTCACACCCTTGATCACCCTTGTCACACCCTTGATCACCCTTGATTCTCCCGAGATCCTTATACGTTATAACCGAAAGTATCGTGGAATGTGCAGTAATTGCAAGATGTTTGTGAAAACTCTTTATCTATGTAAACGATCCCGATGGCTAGGAAAAAGTTTTGATTTTATGTTAAAAATCCATTCACATGCATAATATTACACAATTCGCTGGTTTACATGAAGAGTCTGATCCGAATGTTAAGAAAATTCGTTCAGTAGTCTCTAGTATTAACTCGGGTTGTCAAATCGAAGTTGATTTAAACGGATAACTCTTATTTATTTGCTGCATTTGAAGTTTCCCAAATCTTTCATCCCTATAGTTAAATATATACTTTCCTTTCTTATACGTACTTTAAAAGAGCGACATACTTTTTTCAGTACAAGTTTCAATTAACAAGCATCTGTTGAATTAAAAACAATCCGGTCAGTATTTGTGAAATGCACTTGAAACTGATAAGGTATCTGCGGCTTTTTTCCCCTCGAATGCGATTCCCATCATTCCCTTCCAGTCGGAGAATATACTTTGCAATTCTAAACTCCAGGCTGGTAGTTTTGCACTCAAATTGATTTCATGCCCTCTCTCTCTTTCTCTTTCCCTCGCTCACTCCCTCTCTCTCTCACCCAGACAAACACGCGAACACGCGCGTACACACACACACACACACACACACACACACACACACACACACACACACACACACACACACACACACGCAGACACACACGCACACACACACACAGAGTTTCAACTCGTTGCTGGGGGAGAGTTTACTGCCGATTATCGAGTCGGAGAAATCGAAAAAGAGCGACGCAGCAGAACAGTAACTCAACGAGATTTTTGATTTGTTTTTCCCTTCTCACGAGATATCACACCTCTCTGTCCCTTTATTAGGGAGACAGGGAGATGTGACTTGTTGAATTCGTTGACGTGTCGATTAGTTTTACTGTACTGCAAATGATCGTCATTTTTGAGATCTTTGCAATTGTCTGCTTGCAAGGGTAGGAGCAACAGTGGGGGGTGGTAAATGGTACTTGTGCGTGGAAGGGGAGGAGAAGGATCCCCAGAAACTTCAAACGTTTTCTAACGTCTCTAGCCCCATTTTTAAAGTTTCTGCTGTCATTCATTTTTTGGTGTACTCTTCTGTTTTAATGGGTGCCCGCGCAGGCCACGAATTTCAGGTTGTATATTGTATGCATTCTCTGATAATAAATTAGACAACATACTGTCTCTTCAACGATTTGTACTGTTGCACATGACTTCCCAGGTCCTGTACACATTGCCAGAATTTGCACTCAACGTCAGTAAGACGAAAGAGACTCTTGTGGACTTCAGGAAGTGTAAGACGAAGGAATACTCACTAATCTTTATAAAGAGATCAGAAGTGGGGAGAACGATCATTTTCAAGCCCCTGGGTGTCAGGCTGTCTGTGAATATAACCTAGAGCCGATATATCAATGCAGTTATGAAGAAGGCAAGGCAGCGACTATCCTTCGTTACGTGTTTGAAGAGATGTGCTATGTCAACAAATGCACTCAAGAACTTCTATAAGGTGTACTGTGGAGAGCATTCTGACAGGCCTTGTCAGTGTCTGGTATGGGGCGGGAGGAGGAGGGAGACCGGCTGCGCAGGCCTGAAAGAAGATGCAGATTGTCGTAGATTTAGTCGGATCGATCTCAGGTATAAGCCTACAAGGTACTCAAGAGATGTTTAAGGGGTGGTGTTTCAGAAAGCAACGTCCATTATTAAGGACGTGCTGCAACCAGGGCATGCCCTTTTCACACTGTTACCAGCAAGTAGGAAGTACCGAAGCCTGAAGGCACAGACTCAGCAATTCAGGATTAGCTTCTTCCCATCTGCGATCGGATTCCTAAATGAACATTGACCCCGTAAAAACTACCACGGTAATCTATTTAATATAGGTATACTCTAGTAGATCTATTTATCTACTTATTTCTGTATTTATTTGTTTTTCCTTTTTCTAAATTATGTATTGCATTGAACTGCTGCTGCTAACTTCACAAACTTCACGATACATCCCGGTGATCAGAAACCTGATTCTGATTCCGAATGTTGATGCAATTGTGACAAAGAACTTCTTGAACAGCCTGTCCACCTCTGTCGTCAAATTTACAGATCAACTTGCCGGTATCTCTCAGTCTCCATGTTCTACTTCAGCGCCCAGGGCAATCTTTTGCGCAATTCCTGTCCCAGTGTAACTAACGAAAATGTAGCTCTTTGCAAATATCCCTGTTAAGTTCTATCCGCAATTTCTAGGCCCACATTCCCAGTTCCTAGTCTTAGTTAAATTTCACTGTCTAGTATATCATTAATTCCTCTGCATCCTGAGATTTATTAACAAATTGAAAATAGGATTAACTATTTCAGAGATGTCAAACAATACTGGAACTGGGGTCTACTTCTTCATTACATCACTAGCTGCAAGTTTCTACTCTTGGTATCAAGTCTCCACTGTCACTGGCTGATTCCTCTATGAAAATAATTTCTGTTCTTGTGTTCATTTGGCCGGCTCACTCTGGCTCTCGCGTCACCCAGCATTTTATACTAGATTGTTATACGAGACCGTGCAAAATTCCATTAAGATATAGTCCACTGTCCTGCCCTCAGCAATTGCCTGCATAGCTCTTCAAAACAAATGATGCAAGTTTGTGAGAGAGGATTCCCCATGAGCAATCAATGCTTACGGTCACAATTATACTCATCACCTTTCCAAATTCTGATAAATTCTGTCCTTCCTTCCACTATCTTTCCCAGAACCGATATTTGGATGTGTTAGATGTGGGAATCCCGGGAATCTTTCAGTCTCCCAGAATGCAACATTTACGCCAGGTGTGCCGATATACAGCTCCTGACAGTCCGAGTTAGGGATCTGAAGCTGCGGCTCGATGACCTACAGCTTATTAGGGAGAGTGAACAGGAGTTAGAGAGGACCTAAAGGGAGTTAATTACCCCGAGGCTGCATCGTCAGATAAGCGGAGTAATTAGATCAGAAAGCAGAGAGCACCCCTGTGGCCATCCCCCTCGGAAATCGTTACCTCGCTTTGGAAACAGTTGAAGGGGACGACTTGACAGAGGATGACTACGGCGATCGGGTCTGTGGCACTACGCCTGATTCCATGGTGCAGAAGGGAAAGATGATTACGACGAATGCATTAATCATAGGTGTTTCCATTGTGAGGGAACAGACAGGAGGTTCTGTCAGCCTGATAGAGGTACCTGCATGGTTTGTTGTCTCCCATGTGCCAGGGAACGAATTGTCTAGGATCGGGTACAGAGTATTGTGAAGGCAGAGGGTGAACATCCAGATGTTGTGGTACTCTTTGGTACGAATGACATAGGTAGAAAAAGGAAGGAGGTCCTCAAAAGGGATTTCAATGAGTTAAGTAGGAAGCTGAAATACAGGACCTCTAGAGCAGTAACTTCAGTATTGCTACCTGTGCCCGTTGCTAGCCAGTGCAAGAATAGCATGATCAGGCGTATTAATGTGTGGCTGATAGACTAAAGTATGTGGCAGGGCTTTAGATTCCTGGATCATTGGAGCGGCTTCTGGAGAAGTAAGACCCGTACAACGTGGACGGACTGGACCTGAACCCAAAGGCGTCCAATGTCCTAGCAGGCACATTTAATAGATCTGTTAGAAAGAGCTTAAAAATTGACAGGCGATGGGGAAACGGAGTGATGGGGTCGAGAAATTTGAGAACAGAAATAAATCAAAGATAGAGTGCAACAGAAGAGAGAAAGAACAGACAAGAGATGAGACTTATTCACAGCCACTAGCATGTATTACAGGGGAATACAGACGTGGTGTAGTTAAAACAGAAAACAATACATACTGGGCTGAAAGTGTTATATTTAAATACACGCAGCATAGAGAATAAAATGGACGATTTTGAAATTCAGCTACAGATTAGCAAATATCACTTTGCGTCCATCGCTGAATATTGGCTAAACGATGGCTGTGAATGCGAGCCTAAATTACTAGGTTACACGGTGTATCAGAAAGATAGATTAGTAGTTCGAGGGGGCTGGTGTGGCTCTGAGTATAAGAAATCATATTAAATCATTATAAAGAGATGACATAGGATTGGAAGGTGAAGAGACTCTTGGGTTCAGTTAAGAAATGGCAAAGGTAAAATGACCTCTAATGGCAGTTGTATGCAGCCCTCCAAACAGCATCCGGGATGTTGATTTCAATTTTACAGAGGAGATAGAAAAGGCGTGCCAGTAAAGCAATGCCATGATCATCGTTGGGGATTTTAACATTTAAGTGTATTGGAAAAGCCAGATCAGTACTGGACCTCGAAAGAGAACTTGTAGAATGTTCAAGGGAGGGATTTTTAGAACAGTTAGCAACTGAGCCCAAGAGGAGATCGGCTGTGTTGGATTGGGTGTTGTGCAATGATCCGGAGGAGATAAGAGAGCTTAATGTTAAGGAACTCTTAGGGAACAGATATCACAAAATGATCGAGTTCACACTGAAATTTGGTAGGGATAAAATAAAATCTGATGTGTCATTATTTCAGTGGTATATAGGACATTACAATGGCATGGGAGTGGAATTAGTCGAAGTTGACTCCAAAGGGACATTTGCAAGAAAGAGAGCCGAGCATAAATGGCTGGAGTTTCTGCAAAAAAAAAAAAAGTTTAAAAAAATGAGGGAAGTGCAAGACAGATATATTCCAAATAAGACGAAATTTTCAAAGGGAGGAAGGACAGCACCTTGGCTGACAAGTGAAGTCAAAGCCAAAGTAAAGGCGAAAGGTAGGGCATACAAGTGCATCAGAGCTAGTGGGAAGTTAAAGGATTGGAAAGCTTTTAAAAACCTGCAGAACGAAACTAAGAAGGTCATTACGAAGGAAAAGATGAATTATTATAGGAAGCTAGTGAATAATATCAAAGAAGATACTAAAAGTATTTTTTTAACTATTTAAAGGTTAATGAGCAGTCGAGTGTAGATCGAGGACCAAAATAAAATAACGCTGGAGCAGTTGTGATAAGAGATGCAGAGATGACAGAGGGACTGAATGCGGATTTTGCATCAGTCTTCACAGCGAAAGACGTCTGTAGAATACCGGACATTCAAGAGTGTCAAGGAAGTGAAGTTTATGCAATGCAAATTACGACTGAGAATGTGCTCAGGAAGCTTAATGTACTAATGGTGGATAAATCATCTGGACCTGATAGACTGCACCCTCAGGTTCTGAAGAAAGTAGCTGCGGAGATTGCTGAGGCATTAACAATGATCTTTCAAGAATCGATAGATTCTAGCATTGTACTGGAGGCCTGGAAAATTGAAAAGTTTACTCCTGTATTTAAAAAGGGTGTGAGACAGCAGAAAGGAAACGATGGACCAGTCAGCCTGACATCAGTGTTTGGGAAGTTGTTGGAATCAATTGTTAGGAATGAGATTGCAGAGCACCTGTAGGCACCTGACTAGATAGGCCAAAGCCAGCATGGTTTCCTGAAAGGAAAGTCCTGCCTGATAAGCCTGCTGCAATTCTTTGAAGAAATTACAAGTATTGTTGGTGCAGTAGACGTTGTCTACCACAGGGGTCAGTGTGGGAACTGCTGCTTTTTCCGATGTGTGTCATTGATTTGGACTATGGGATTAATAGATTTGTGTCGATTATACAAAAATAGCTGGAGGAGCGAGTAGTGTTGAAGAAACAGGCAGCCTGCAGAGAGACTTAGATAGTTTAGGGGAGTGGATAATGAAGGGGGAAATGAAATACCATGTTGGAAAGCTCATGGTCGTGCACTTTGGGGGAAGAATTAAAAACAGGCATACTAGAATTTAGATTGTGCGATAATTCAAAATGAAAAGGAACTTGGGAGTCCTCGTACAAGGAACGCTAACGGTTAACCTCCAGGTTGAATCAGTTGTGAAGAAGGCGAATGCAATGCTGACATTCATTTCTGGAGGTATAAAATATAAGTACAGGGATGTGATTTTTAGGCTCTAAAAGGCACTTGTGGGACCAGACGGAGTATTGTGTGCAGTTTTGTGCTCCTTATTTTAGAGTGGATATACTTACATTGGAGAAGGTGCAGAGAAGATTCTCAAGAATAATTCCAGCAATGAAAGGGTTACTGCATGAGGAACGTCTGGCAGCTCTTTGGCTGTATTCCCTGGAGTTCAGGAGAATGAGGGGGTTCCCAAAGAAACATTCCGAATGTTAAAAAGCTTTAACAGATTCGATATGGCAATGTTATTTCTCATGCAAGGCGATTCTAGTACACGTGGTCACGGCTTCAGGATTGAAGGACGTCCAATTAGAACTAAGATACGGAGAAGTTACTTCAGTATGAGGGTGGTATATCTATGTAATTTGTTACCACGAGCAGCTGTGGAGTCCTAGTGATCGGGTGTACGTAACGAAGAGACAGACAGGTTCTTGATTAGCCAGGGCATCAAGCGTATGGGGAGAAGGCAGGGGAGTGGTGATGACTGGAATAATTGCATCATCCCACGATGGTGAGGCGGAGGAGACTCGATGAGCCGAATAATCTGCTTCTGTTACTATAGCTTATGTTTGGTCTTACGGTCTCAGCAAGAAATGGTGGAGCAGATCCCATCGTCAAAATGTCCAGAATCTGCTCCTATATCTTATGGTGTTACAGTCTTATGGCTGATTGGCTTGATCTGCATTCTCGTTTTCTCGCCTACCTGTGACCCCTTCTGCCCACTTGCTGCTTGAAGATTTGCCTGATTGACGACTGGCTGGGTTAGATTTCCCGTCGCGAATCATTCATTGGCTTCGTTCATCGTCTTCACTTTGCTTCACAAATCCCTCCGACCTTTCCACTTATAAATAATTTTTCAATTTCTACATTCAAGTAAAACTGCCGAATGACATATTTTATTATTAATTGACAGGATCGTTGTACTCGTATCTTTCTTATTCATTTCTCATCCACCGATGAAGAAAACACTCAAACAGCCGATTCTCATTTCCTTGAATTGCAAAGTCACAAAAACAGACCAATTCAGCAAGAAAATATGAAGTGCTAATAATATTTCCTAAAATGCGTTTCATAACCTGTTCATTGTCAGCTCACTTCACCGCCGTTACAACCATGTATCATTATTTGCTAGCACTGTCGAATACCCTGCATACGAAATGAATAGAGCTTTCTAAAAATAATAGACAAGCACGAGAGTGCACGAAATTGTCAAACCCTCGTCTGGCAATTGTTTCTTAATGCACTCTGTGGAAAAGCAAATTTCAGAAGCAGTGGGTACAATGAATGTATATTTCTATATGTATGCCTCTTGGAGCGCCCTTTCAAGAATGAATATTACACATTTTAATAAATATTATTATGAAATGTATGCTTACTCCTTTTTCTCCTTTATCAATGTCTTAGATGTTACTTAATAGATTCAAAAGGAGAAAAACGTTCAGGTCACAGAATGATGTGCACTAAATATTATAATTGTGCGGCCAGATGACTAAGTGACTCAATGGCAATACTGCAGCAGACACCAAGAAATAAGTGATCCTAGCATCTCGTAAACATTCAGTGAATTGTGGTCACACCCACGCTGAAACATGTATATACAGGTATTGAATTCACTTGATAAAGCAACGCAGTGTTCAACTTAAATATAATAACAGCGAATAAAGTTGATGTGCCGTAAGGTAAGATTTGACTGTTTCGACTTGCTGGGCTGCGAAGGTGGAATTTGATTGTCCTGTAGGTTGGGGACTTCCGGCGTGGTATCTCAACGTAGATACAGGGTCCGTACCTTGCTTACAAAACGGAATGAAGGTGGGAGGGCAGTGAGTGACCATCTTTGTACTTTGCACTTCATAGATTGAACGTACAGAAGACAGATTGAAATATCATTGTTTATTCACAGCTTACCCTTTCTGCATGATGATGAGAGGTATCATTTTTCCCCAACCAAATTATTACATTCTCCTCTGGACGAATCTCTATCGACGATTCTACATGAAGAGGTTTTCTCCAGAGAGGTGTTATACTCGTCTGTAATTAACACAACGTGAAGCTTTAGTACAGCAAGATTCAGCTTACTATGATTCAAAGTAATATGTAAGCTTTGAATTAACTATAATACCCAAAATGTTGACAGTTGCAGGATGCATAAGACATCAATAATGTAGAAGGTTATGGACACAGCTCAGTTCATCCATAAACCAGCCTCCAATTTATGTAGTCTGTACACACTTGCCATCACTGTCCCCTCTGATCTGAGCGACTGCGCCCCCGCGTGGTAACTGAAGTACTCCCGCACACGTTGCTAATTTAATGTTAAAATCTATGTAAATATAATTCTGAAATACCCAGTAATTAATTGTGTTGATGTATATAATCCATTTGTTTTCCAATTAATAAACATACCACAATCATTACCGTGTAACATTTTAGAGCTTCAACGTACTTATATGGTCAGTGATTCCAGTTTCAATGCTGTTAGATTTTGTCACAGTAAGCCCAGAATAGAACTCGGTAGATCATTGTTAATAAACCGCCAGATCGTACATAATCCTTTTACAAGCCAATGCAAATTTCCTACTTGGAGCAATTGTTGGTCCGTGCTGCAGTTACAAATTAAGTAGGGAACGTTGCTTCCATACCCCTAAAAAAAGCAACCAGGCTAAACAAGAGCATATCGTCTTCCAAGGCTGATAAAGGGTCTCGACCCGAAACGTTGATTGTTTCATCTCTCCATATATCAGGGGTTTTCAAACTTTTTATGACATGGATCCCCACCATTAATAGAGGTTAGGAGCCCCTGTCAGAGATGACGCTTGGCCTGCTGAGTTCCTACAACATTTTGTGTTTGTTACTCTGAATTTCAGAATCTCTTGTGCTTATCATTTGTTCTGCCATTAGAAGTGACTAGATATACTGTAGGGATATTAGAAGTGTTGAGGCACAAAGGGATTTTAAGATGCACGTAACAATGACTCATCAGGATCCCGATAACAAGGCGTTTAGCCTCGTTGCCCTGTTGGCAGAATATAGACAGGAACTGGGACATGTACCAATGGACAATGGCTAGGCCGGTCATGGAGTGAAGTGCGCTATTCTGGTCACCACAGATAGCACGCAGTAGAGTTAGGACGATTGCAAAAGAGATTCTCTGGGACATTGCCTGGGATGAACGGCTTTAGTGGCTCGTAGATAGACATGGTCTGTTTTCTCTGGAGTACAGATGACTGCGGGATAACCTAATGAATTTGAAAATAAAACAATTGTTGCGTACATTAATATGTTAGACGCTCATAGCCAATTTCTCAAGACAGACAATCGAAATCTAGGAGACATAGTTGTGAACTGAGAGAGAAAATATTTAAAAGGGAACTGGGCACTGCATGGTTTTCAGACAGAGGGCGGCAGGTATACGTTAGAGGAAGTGGTACGTTGCCGGAGGCAGGTATAAGAATAGCTACGTAAATATTTCGTTCTGAATGGATGAAGAGGTTGGAAAAGCCCTTTTCCATGATGCACACCAGCATCCAATGTTTTCCTTCAGCTGATGATCTACAACAAACTGTTCGTTCAGGTTATCGGGAAATTACAGAGAACAGAGAATAGAAAGACACTATCGATCCCGCTGTTGATCTTATGGAAAGCCTTTGTGGTTAAAATTTACGCGTGTTTCAAAAATCAATTTGCGGACTGTTGGCTTTTTTTAAAGCTCCACGTTTAGGTTGCAGACAATGTCTTTTTTTCACATAATGTGGCTTCAAAGCCTCTTCCTCGCAACTAAATATTTCTCATGTATTTTCTGCGATATCCGTGTTTCGATTCTACGGTGTGTGCATTCTGAAAAGGGAATAATAAGAAGCTTCATCACAAAGTTAAATAAAATAGAGTTTTAAATTTTAATCTTTAAGCCTATCGGTTGCTGACAGTATTCCTAGCGTGAACGGTTACATCATTAGCGCCTATTTGGAGAATGATTGCGGTTTGTTTCCATTTAAGACTGAGAATTATGAAATGTGTTCGGATATTGACGTTAGATCGCACAGTAAAACAAATAAGTGGCCGTTCTATGAATAAAATGATATTATTTGTGTAATTAATTTCACAGCCGAGATAGATTCTAGACTGACATAGCGATGAAAATGACTTTGAAGTGTTGTCACACTTGTACTAAAATAGCTAAAGACATCAGTTTGTTTCGAATCAAAAATATTAATCTAAACGGAATGAAGACAGATTAAAAATTGTAGCTTCATCATTCCATTCAGGGCCACGAACAGTGAGTCAACACTTCACCTGCGAATCGGCTAGGGCTGTGTGTTTTAGCCAGAGCTACCGATGCGGCCTCTGCATTGGTGAGACGCGTCGTTAACTGGGACCCACTTTTTCAAGCATCTCCAGTTCATCACAAAACGCGTGCTGGATTTTCTAGTAGCCGATTATTTTGATTCTGTCCATACAGTTTCCGACAGGACGATTCATATCCTCTTCTGAGGCCTTCATGAGGCTACTCTCAGGGTGGGCGAGCAACCCTTGGGATTCAGTCCAGGTATCCTCCAACCCGAGGACACGAGCATCGACTTCTCCTTCAACTATTTTTCCCTCCCACGTCTCTCTTTTGCTCCCAACTCTTGTCCTCTTCTCTGCTCTCATGCCGATAACTTTCCCTTCTGTCCCACCTCCGTCCTTTTCCCCCGTAGTCTGCTCTCCTTTCCAAAAAGACTCCTTATTCTCCAACCTTTTGCATTTTTAACCTCTTACCTCCCAACTTCTTGAGTCATCCCACCGCCCAGCTGCACAAGCTCCTCTCCTACAACCCATCAAAGCCCATTTAACCTGGCTTCACCAATCACTTTCTAATTTGTCTTTCTTTTCACCGTCATTTTATTCTGCAAGCTTCCCTCCTAATTTCTAAATCTAATGAAGGGACTCAACCGAAACGTTGACCGTTCATTAATTTCCATGGATGCTGCCTGGTCTGCTGAGTTCACATTGTGTGTGTTGCTCTGGATTTCCAGTATATGCAGAATCTTTTGCGTTACTGTTATTAATGCTCTTTTACAGTCCTTTGAAAAATATTCGATCTTCGCTGAAAATGGGAACACTGGGAGCTAAAGGTGATGTGCTGTGTCTGATGGGGAATTGCTTCGATTGCTGCCGCTGAGAGGAGGGAAGAAGGGGCACACGGCATGCTGAAATCTGTTTAGTCTTGGACTTAACAACTCGCTGTGTTTTCAAAGACTTGGATGAAGTAATTCAAGACCATGAGGATGGATATAAGTTTAGATACCATAGTAACTTCTGGATAACAACAGAAAGATTTTCAAAAAAACAAACGATGTCCGCAAAAAATAGAGGAAATGTGGAGATTAACAGTTAGTTAATCATAGAGAGAGAGGGAAAGCGAAACATATCTAACATTTCTGTTTGATCGCCCAGTGAATGTTCGTACACTAAGGGATTGATGTTGTTTCCCACTCATTGATAATCCCGACACTACCGAACACTTTTCTCATTATAGTACAGGTACAGTGGTATTTGCAATCCTTGCAACATGCCTGTAAGTACCTTTTAACTATGACAACACTCCTGGATGGCTGCGGAAAAATTTTATGTGATAAGCTCGTGTCACGTACCTCTTGACAGGGTCAGCAAACCAGCAGAAATGGAATGTACAGTGGCGTTTTCTGGTACTGTAACTAAAGGTGTTTATTAATAAACTAAGTGATACAGTATCAAAAATGCAAATATACATATAAAGCAGGTTAGCAATGATAAATACAGAAGTGTAGGAATAAGAATCAAGACCAAGCACTGTCGTAGTCTTGGGGTAAACGATTAGTCTTAAGCTAATGCAGAGTTCAGTACAGTTCAGTTTAGGTTGAGGTACTTGCTGTTGTGACGTTGGGGGGGGGGGGGGAAAGAGAGAGAGAGCGATGAGCAGCTGCAGCAGGCAAACCGTCCGTTGTCCTCTTGTTCCGTTGTACTGATGTGGTCATTCGGTTATGACCCCTCCGTTCTCGGCTAGACCATTTTTCCGTGAGGCACTTGTCACTCTAGCGTGAGTGGACACACACACTCAAGCTCCCACCGGTCCTGCAGTCATGCTGTGAGCTTCGTGACCGATCTTCCGATTCGGTCCTCCAAGCCACCACCTTCCTATGGGTTCACAACACTCACAGTGTCTCGTGGCGTGCCTGTCGGCCTCTCAGCAGACCCGTCCTTTAACTCTCCATCGGGGTACCAGCCATCAATCAACTCTATGTCCATCAAACTGGCCACTTCCCCCTGTCTCAGCAGGCACCTGTCATCACTCGGCCGTGTCAGCAGAAATCCACACAAACAGGCCAAACGTCCTTGGCGTTAAAATCAACAATTAGCGAAGAAGTCAAAATACTAATTCATCCATTTTAATCCTTGTCTCTCTCTCTCCCATCTGCAACAGGATGCCTCCACCCCCTTCATCTCTCTCTCTCGTTAGCAGCATAGTTCACAGGGGGGTCAACTCCGGACCCTATCTTCAACTTTTTTTCTCATCACACATAACACACCCACCCTTAAAAGAATATTTTCCGGGGGCAAAATTCAATAGTAAGGCACATTACAGAGTCTAATATAATACAGAAGTAGTCATTAACTAACAGAGTAACACAGATATACTTTCAAATCTAACACCGCGATAAACAGTGAGCAATTACATTGTCAGTCCCCTTTGCATGTTGTATTTTAAAGTCAAATTATTTTAACAACAGACTCCAACTTAATAACTGTCTATATTTATTCTTTATGTTAGTCAAAAATACCAATGGGTTGTGATCAGTATAAACTATCAATGGCTTCTGTGCCGGAGAAATGTGAACATCAAAATGCTGTAACGTCAGAATAAGTGACAGCAATTCTTTTCCTACAGTCGAATAATTTATCAGGTGTACATTGAACGTCCTAGAGAGATAAGCCGCTGGGTGTTCAATTTCGTCCCCAGCTCTCTGCAGTAGGACTGCCCCTGCAGCCTCGTCACTTCCGTCGGTTGCCAGGGAGAAGGGTTGGCAAGTATTGCTCCACACAAAATTTTCATTTTTTTCAAGAGCTTTGTAAGAGGGAGGGCAATATCCACAAAGTTCTTACAAAATTTCCGATAGCACCCCACCGTTCCCAGAATATTTCTCAGTGCCCTCTTAACAGTCGGAACGGAACTTTCAGAAATAACCTGTATTTTCGCCTGCACAGGGACCAGCTGCCCCTGTTCTACCACATGCCACAGGTACGTGAACGTGGCATGGCCGAACTCACTTTTGGCGAGGTTCACTGTGAGATTGGCTGCAGACATCTGTTTAACCAGTTCCTACACAGCCTCGATGTGCTCGTCTCACGTATCACTCCAAACCACTAAGTCGTCAATGTAAGCCCCTGTGTTCTTTAACCCTTTATTCACTGAGTCAATCATTCTCTGAAATTTTCCTGGAGCGAATTTCATTCCAAAAGGCAGTACATTATACTCATATAACCCTGATGGAGTGACAAATGATGAAATTTCTCGAGCCCTGTCAGTCAAAGGAACACAGCAGCATCCTTTTAGCAAGTCAATCTTGGTGATGTATCTGGCTTTACCCACTTTATCAATGCAATCATCCACCCTTGGGATAGGGTAAGCATCAGGCTTGGTGATGGCATTTACCTTCTTGCAATCTTTACAAAACCTTACACTACCAACTGGCTTCGGGACAACCACGCATGAAGATGCCTACGCTGAGCAAGATTCTTGGATAATACCTACATGTTAAGTACACCACTAATTGCAGGCGGTCAGTCTTGATATCAAATTTCCACTGTCACCGTTTGACTCCCTTTACTAAACCTATGTTCTGTTCTTGTGCTCAGGTTGCTAGTTCACCCTGGATCTCATGTCATCTACCTTTCTATGTAAGTCTGTCATACGGGAGCTTGCAAAAGTCAATGAAGGACCAGTCCAGTTGCTGCACTCAGCAATTTTCTTCATCACCACTTCAAAACAACTCGATCAATTTTGTTAGATGAGATTCCACATGGCAAATCTATGTTACGGACACTATTTCAACTTTTGTCTTTCCAAATTGCGATAGATTCTCTCTCTCTCCGATCCAGTCCAGTATGCCCCCACGCACAGATGTTCGGCTCGCCACCTTCAACTCTCCTTTTGCCCCTGCAGATCTTCTTAAATAAACGCAAATTGGCCACTCTCCAGAGCTGCGGCAACACAATCCTAATTAAAGATGATGCTGATAGTTTTGCAATAGGCCTTACAATTTCTCCTGTAGCTTCTCACAATGTCAAAAGTTACACTTGATCAGGTGCCGTATGTTCATCAAATGGACTGTGTATACGCCGTGAGCACCCCGTTACCCCCACGTCTCCATTTTTTCTCGTGTGCATTTGTTAAAAGAATAATGTATTTTCCCCTAAATCCCTTCGCTTCCCGGATTTTCACCACAGTGAACTAATAATTTACAACTTCGTCATCGTGATTTTTCAGTCACTATTTCCTCATTTCCTCTTACTTTATATTCAGAAGTTGTATAATGCTACCTTAGTGCTCTCATGATTTCAGGTGAACTGTAATACAGCTCTTACTTCTGTCGGGAATTGCTTGAACCCGTTTCCTATAGATGGTGCAAGTCTCCTTTCACTGAAAGAATATCTCATTATCCTTGAGAACCTGGATTCTCTTATCCTGTTGTTCTTCCCATTCTCCTGTCCAGTATCACTCATGCATATTAGTGGCAGTTAATAGTGGGTATCGCCTTGAAGTAAGAGAACAAAAAAATAAATGAGATTGCGAGCAATTACATGACGTCGAGAATGGAAGGCGGCTTGGCAGTGCTACATCAATGTGTTGATTGGTTCACAATAGTTAACGGATATTCAAACATGTCCATGAGGAGGCAACAAAAAAAACGCTGTAGACCACGTCTGATCATTTATAATTATTACTGATACAGACATCATTGTTAGAAAGACATTTCCTGTGCTGTACTAGAATTACTTAACGGTTAAGAATCAATAACGAGCTGTGACTTTTATAATTTAGACGTAGTGAACCGGGAAGGACTGGAACACAGGAAACTACCAGTGCGAATTCGGAACGGCCATAAGGCGTTATGTGGAAGTAGTAAAGGACTAAATGAGACGCAATCTGATAGGAAAGGACATTGGACCATTAGAGAAAGTGAAGGACGAGCAGCAGCGAAGCTAGGTGAGGGGAACCGAAGGGATAAATGGAGACGCAGAATGGCAAATGTATGAGAGAAATTATTGAAAGTTAGAGAAATCCGTGTACATATCAGCAGATTAGAGGCTACCGAGACGGAATATAAATCCAGCTATCAAATGCCATCACCTTATGTCCTCCTCCCGCCACTAATCAGCTGCCAGCTTATACGCGTTTCCCTCCCCTATATCCTTTTTGTGGCTTCTTCCCCCTTCCTTTGCAATCATGAAGAAGGATCTTACCCCGAATCATCAACTTTTTGTTTCTCATCATTGATGCTGAGCCCCGCTAGCGTTTCTCTGTATTTTTCGTGATTTCCTGTATCTGCAGCATTTCCTATAATCAAGGCATCTACGTAGCCTTAACCATGTGACTACATAAATAATGATCACTTGATTATTGCATCCGATGAATTTCTATCTTTTCAGACACAGCACTCTCATTAGCAATGACGGTGGATGCAAACGTTTGGCCCGTGGTTCTTCTCGTCGCGTTTTGGCCAGGTACACTTAAACTTTCGTGCTCATTCTACGAAACAAATATGTTATAACATTATACATTTGCTACCCGCAGCAAATTCAGCTATACCAAATATTCATTTTGCTGCCTATTTTTGTCTGTTGATTCTTTGTACAGTGAATACAACTGTAATAATCATTTTCACTTATGCTTTGTCAGCGTCAAAAGGAACTTCGGCCAAAGTGGAACAATTCCCTCAAACTTTAAATGTCTCAATCGGTGGCAAAGTATCCATCTTCTGCAAATTTCCATTACTACAGGATACTGCTGAAGTGTCATGGTGGAAGGACGGTCAGAACACATTTTTAGAACCAGACAGCAGAAATCAGTTCAATGTAAAGAAAGGCAGGGGCACATTTACCCTCCTGAATGTGAGATATGCAGATGTCGGCGTGTATTACTGTCAAGTGAAAAGTCAACAACAAATATTGGGATATGGAAGTGGCTCTCGGATTATTGTGTTAAGTAAGTGTCGTTATTCCTGAAAGTGGAGAATTTTCATCTCTTAGCATTTTAGAATAAGTTAGGATTGCGGTAATATTGTGAAATGGTGTTGCTGGTTTAGAATTTGTGCCACTAATCTGCTTTACCTCTTTAAGAGAAAGGAAAAGATCATTATAGATCTTTTCGGATTGTTTTGTTTATTATTTTGACGTGATTCTGGAGATTACTTTTTGCTCCAATTATTGTTTAGACCATTGATATTTCCAACCATACTTTTGTTATGTCTGTATTCCTACACAACCACCGTGTCCCCACCTTGACCTATTCCTCAAACAGTCATAACAGCTTTATCAATCAAATGTTTTAAACAGCTGATGAACTGAACCACCTAATTTTTAGACGTCGAATTTGATTCGGGTTAACTAGGGAGCTGTAGACAGATTGTGTTGAAGGACAAATCACAAGCCATCTAATTCAAAGCGAAGCATTTCCAAGGTTAAACGACATCCGCCGTTCTTCAGCCTGTTTTAATAATACCACGTCACGACGAATTTCTCCGATTTCGACCCTGCAGTTGCTGAAACGCATAGCTACAAGTATTTATAAGTAATTAACAAACATCGTTCACTCTGCCAAACTCTCGATGAAATTTTGGGGAACGTGGAACATCGAAAACCCGTAATCAACTATTCAGTAAATTCACAGAGGAATATATTCACCTTCCATCTAAAGCCCAAAAGCAAACAAAGCCACTTCATTAATGTCAGTTACGGGACGAGTGCGTAAAACCTACACAGTAAGAAACACATCTTGTTACGTGTGCTGCTCTACAGTGCCGATCCAATTAAAACCAGCATAGTTATGCGGATTCACTGCCTCTCATTTTGCGTTCATACAAAATTTACCTTGTAAGTGGTCAACTGTAAAATTAATCTTGTAAGAGCAGAGTTAGGAACAACAGTAGCCAGTTTGAAGAAGAAATAAAGTCAATCCGAGCTCGCGCTAAGACTGCTGCGTTTATTCCAAACAGGCATTCTTTCCCCACCTGTCACAAGCACATCGGCTTTGTCATGTTTACCTGCCCCCTGAAACAATTAAAAAATGACAAACTGAGGCGATTTTAAACGGCCGCATTGATAACAATTGAGAATGGTAGCGTGAGACGGAGTGTATGTGCGATCAAATTCTAGTTAAATATTCTATGTCCGTTTTATTCTTTTGTAGCTCCACCAACTCCGCTGAAAATCATTCATGTTGAAGAAACATCATCTAAACCCCGGAAACTCATGTGTAAAACTGCAGCATTTTATCCGAAAAAAATCGACATCTTTTGGCGAAGAAATAATATGGAAATTCTAACCAAAATAGAAACGTCAATAAATGAGAATTCAGAAGGGCTTTTTGAGGCTTCCAGTACTTTGGAAGATGCGCAGCCTGCTCAGGGGAAAGTGGTTTACACCTGTCTGGTAAATCACGAAACGCTAGAAATTCCTGCTATTATCAGCTATGTAATTGAACAAGGTAAGGCCGGAAGCATTTAAAGCAAACTCCAACCTGAATGAGAATATGCCTGGCGAGCTGTACAAACACAAAAAAGAAAATATGAAATCTCATTTCTTTTTCCACTGTTGTTGTGGATAGGGTTTTTTTTAAAATAAGTAGCATGGGGGTTGGTTCAGCAGTTTGGCGAAGTATCGATAAAGATGAAGTAAACGCAAAAGTTGGAAAAAGAGAATAGTAAGGGTGGAATGCAGAAAAGTCAGGTAATACGGATGGATAGGCACGAAGGGAAGGGAGATGTGGAAGCATTCTCAATTAAAGATGAGATCAGTGAGAAGCGATATAAGATCTCAGGAGCAAAATGCAGAATCATCTGTGTAGAGATTAGGAATAGTAATGCAATAAAGGAAGGAAAGATCAATTATGGATTTACAGAAGTCTTTCGATAAAGTGCCACATAAAAGACCTATCCATACGATAAGAATACATAGAGTTGGGGGTGATATGTTAACATGGATGGAGAAATGTCTAGCAAGTAAAAAGCAGACAGTTGGGATACATCGGTGTTCCTCTGGATGGCAATCAGTGGTGTACCCAAGATTGCTGTTGAAACTAAATTGAGTGGACAAAAAATTGTGCAGAGGATATAAATAGACTGCAGAGAGAAATAGACATTTTAAGTGAGTGGGCAAGCGTCTGGCAGATGGAGTATAATGTTGGTAAATGCGAGGTCATCTACATTGGAAGGAAACATCAAGATCAAATTATTATTTAAGTGGTTGCAGCATACTTCTGTACTGGGAGTACTTGTGCATGAATCGTAAAAGGTTGGTTCGGTGTTGCACTAGGGTATCAAGAAGGTAAATGGATTGATTGTTTTCTTTGCTAGAGGGACTGAATGTAAGAGCAAGGAAGTTACGCTGCAGTAGTATAGGGTACTAATGAGGCCATAGCTAAAATATTGCGTGCAGTGCTGGTGTTGAGGAAGGATAGACTGTTGACAGTGCAGAGGACGTTCACCAGATTGATTCCAGAGATGAGAGGGTTAAACTCTGTGAAGAGATTCAGTCACCTGGGTCTGTATTGTTGGAATTCAAAAAGGTTGAAAAGAAATCTTATAGAAACATATAAAATTATAAAAGGGTTAGATAAGTTCGAGCCAGAAAAGTTGTTTTCACTGACAGGTGAGACTAGAACTGGGGGAAATCGCCTCTAGATTCGGGGGAGTAACTTTAGTATGGAGATTAGGATGAACTGCTTTTCCGAAAGAGTAGTGAAATCACTGCCCACAAGGTTGGATGTATTTTTGCATAGCTGGGGAATTCTACATTATAGGGGAAGGCAGGCAGATGGAGATGCATCCCTCGTCGGATCAGCCATGATGTTAAAGTCTCGATGGGTCAGATGGCCTACCGCTGTTGATATTTCTTACGTTCTTACGAAATACCGTAATTTATGCATAGCCTGTTACATAGCAAACATTCCGATATATTTCAAAAAAACAGAAAAAAAGCTGAAATACCAAAAATAGGTATTTCGACGGATATCGGGTGCAGGTCGATGAAATAGATTTTATCATTACTTTTTTTCAAGGAGGAAATTTGAAGAATAGTTGGGTCTTATATGGATTTCTACGTATCACCGAGAATATGATTTTCTGGTTGTATAGTGGTGTTCTGCAGGGGTTGGTATTGGAACTACTTCTTTTAAATTTATTTATCAATTATTTTGTGACGTAATTCATCGCTTTGTAGCAATGGGTTAAACACTCCAGCAGAATTACTGAAATAACTGCCTCTGGTAATCGTATGGATATATATTCTAAAGTACAATGCAACTCCATTTCTTTCCGTATGATCCAACCCAGCTCTATTTTCATGCAGCTTGATAAATTTTTGAGAATGCCAGAAATTTCACCAATAAATGTTGTGACCTGAAGATCTCTTTAACATGGTCATGATTTTTAGTTCTACGTTATATTAGTGCTAAAGAAAGCACATGACATGGATGTGATATGATAGAAAATGCAATTCAGTTCCATTATTCTCTCTATGAAATTGACTATTGCATTCGTTTTTGGAAATTCAATCATTTTCCTTCGTGCACTTTGCATTAATCTTTAGCCATTTGTTAGAAAAAAGAACAAGATTTACAAATAGAGGATCATGAAGGAATGCGTATTTAATAACTTTGGGTAAAATATCTGTAGGTGTTGGAACTCCAAGCAACACACACAAAATGCTGGAGGATCTCAGCAGGTCAGGCAACACCAGTCCTGCCAAATGTCTCGCCCGAAACGTCGACTGCTTTTCTCCACAGATGCTGCCTGGTCTGCTGAGTTTCTCGGGCATTAAAACACTCTATTTTCTGACAGTCTCTATATATGTATATATGTTTCACATTTTCTTCTTCCTTTACATGATCTAGAAGACAACAATAAATCTCTGATTCTTGGATGTGCTTTGGGCGGATTCGCAATTGTAATTCTGATTATAATTTTGATAAGAAGTGGAGTTAAGTGGAAACGTGGTAAGAACATGAATGATTTGATATCAAGATTTCCAAGCTATTATCTGATTCACATTCGACAATACTAATTATAAATAACACGATAATTATACATTCCCGTTCAACGTATACAATCACCATTTGTACCTACAATTTTCAGTCTCCTGGGGTTTTCAGGCTGTAACTTCCTGCGGCGATTTTACACAAGTAATAATAATCTTACTGTTATAGCTCGTTCTTTTGAGATATAAAATGACTGATGTGCTACCGCCACTCTATTCTTGCAATCAAAATCTAGATCCACCGCATTCATGAAAGGTCATGCACAACACAATTCATGACCACAATGTGCACCTCTAGTACTTTGAACAGCTGTCAGGACTTCGAGTTTTCGGCAACAAATTTGATTGCAATCGAATTCGCACCTTCAAATTTTCTATCAATACTGCTATTATTTAAAGTGTTGTATTTTTTTAATACATTAGGTATTAATAGAACCTCTGAGGAAGCAAGTCAGAGTGGAAAACCGGTAAGTGAAACAACTTTTCTTTTAGCTTTTCAGTGGAGTATGTTAGAAACATAGAGAACCTACAGCACAATACAGGCCCTTTGGCCCACAAAGCTGTGCCGAACATATCATTATCTTAGAAATTACCTATGGTTATCCATAACACTCTACTTTTTTTGAGATCCGGGATTCTATGCAGGAGTCTCTTAAAACACCCTATAGTATCCGCCTCCGCCACCATCTCTGGCAGCCCACCCCACGCACTTAACACTCTGTGTAAAACAATCTGCACCTGACATCTCCTCTGCACCTACTTCCAAGCACCATAAAACTGTGCCCTCTTGTGTTAGCCATTTCAGCCCTGGAGGAAAACAAATCTCTGACTATCCACATGATCAATGCCGCTCATCATCTTAAACACCTCTATCAGGTCACCTCTCATCCTCCGTCGCTCTAAAGAAAAAATGCCGATTTCACTCAACCTATTCTCATATGGTAAGTTCCCCAATCCAAGCAACACACTTGTAAATCTCCTCTGCACCCTTTCTATGTTTTCCACATCCTTCCCATGGTGAGGTGACAAGAACTGAGCAGAGTACTCCAAGTGGGGTCTGGCAAGGGTCCTGTATGGCTGCAACATTACCTCCTGGCTCCTAAAATCAATCTCACGATTGATGAAGGCCAATGCCTCGTGTGCTTTCTTAACCACAGCGTCAACTTGCGCAGCGGCCTTGAGTGTCCTATGGACACGCACCCACGATGCCTCTGATCCTCCACACTGATAAGAGTCTTACTATTAAGACCTATTCTGTCATCACAATTGACCTACCAAAATGAATCACCTTACACTCATCTGGGTTGAACTCCAGCTGCCATTTCTCAGCAGAGATTTGCATCCTATCAATATCCCGCTGTAACCTGTGACAGTCATCCATACTATCCACAACACCTCCAACCTTTTTGTGTCATCGGTATATTTACTAACCCATTCCTCCACTTCTTCATCCAGGTCATTTATAAAAGTAAGGGAAAGTAGGGATCCCACAAACAGTTCCCTGACGCACACCACGGGTCACTGACCTCTATGCACAATATGACTCGTCCTCGATTACACTTTTCCTTCTGTGGACTAGCCAGTTCTAGATGCACAAAGCAATGTCCGCTTGGATCCCGTGCCTCCTTAGTTGCTCAGTAAACCTTGCATGGGGTACGTTGTCAAATGCCTTGCTGAGTCACATCCTGAAAAAAAAAATCAGTCTCGTAAGGCATGACCTGCCTTTGAAAAAGCCATGCTGACTATTCCTAATCCAATTATACCTCTCCAAATGTTCATAAATCCTGCCTCTCAGGATCTTCTCCATCGACTTACCAACCACTGACGTAAGAGCCACTGAGCTATCTCTACTCCCCTTCTTGAATAGACGGGACAACACCCGCAACCCTCCAATCCTCCTGAACCTCTCCCTTCCCCAGTGCAGATGCAAAGATCATCGCCAAAGGCTCAGCAATCTCCTCACTCGCCCGCCACAGTAGCCTGGGGTACATCTCGTCCTGTCCCGGTGATTTATCCAACTTCATGCTTTCCCAAAGCTCCAGCACGTCCTCTTATTTAATATCTACACGCTCAAGCTTTTCAGTCCGCTATAAGTTATCCCAAAAATCGCCAAGATCATTTTCCGTAGAGAATACTGAAGCAAAGTACTTTATAATTAGCTCTGCAAACTCCTGCTGTTCCATATACACTTTCCCCTGTCACACTTGTTTGGTCCTAGTCCCTCAGATCTTACCCTCTTGCTTTTCACATACATATTGGTAGAGGAATATTTTTATCAATTACGACCTAAGCATGGATATGTATGCGTATGCATGAGAACTGGTGACAAACTTACCGGCACAACGGTCCTTCAATAGTCCGTAGTGTCGGAGGAATAGTGACGGTTGACCCTTCGTAAACTGTTGGGGAAAGGAGGAAAAAGGAAATCACTGCGGAGGGAAAAATATGACGAGAGATGGGAAACTCATCCTACTCGTATAATAGCTTGAAAATACTGCGTGAAGATCAATTTCAATCGTAAAAGATCATAGGGACTTTCAACACTAGGGAAAACACATTTCGTATCGTTTCTGAAATAATATGCATCGCAATAACATTTACTGGTGTTAGAATGTTATTGTGTCGCATATTTACTCAATTGCGGTTAAGTTTTCATACTCATATTCGCTTTATGGAATCGGAATTGCATTAGACTCTTCAGAGTGTGAACTACCACTTTGTAACAGGCTGGACGAGCCCCAGTTGAACATCCCCTTGCCTATGCCACACTAACCGTGAGAACAATCAAAATAAATCACAAGGTTAGACAGCAGGATAAACATGTTGTCTATGCAAAGTTAAAGCCAAACATTTGGGGGAGGGGGAGATGCAAAATCAGTGTTGAATTTTGAAGAAATAATTACAATTCATGTCTTAAACGATAAAAACGCTTAGGTCCAATTTTGGTGGTTGATGGTGGTCATCTGTCTCGAATGACAATGTCTGATGATGATCATCATCACAAGCCAGCGCGGAAGGTATGGAGATCCTAAGACGTCCAGTTGTGAAAATCCCCCTCTCGGCCTCATCAGTGTACTCCAAAGGAAAGCTTATAAATCAATACGTTTGCAACAGCTTGGCTGCAGGAGCTAGCGGAATGATGTTCAATATCTCCCAGTCGCATTGGCAGCTCCATCCCGGATTTGCTGCCTGGGTTTAGTCCCGTAGCTTCCGTCTCTCCCGAGGCTGCCCCACGGCATTGGGAGTATTTACCCATAGCTGGGGATCTGGTTCATTAACACCAGGGCGTGAGCATACACCGGTGGGCCTGGGTTCTACATGTTCAGCAGTCAGACCACCTCCCCGTTCTCAGTAAGCAGCCTGGGACAGCAAGCAGTTTCGTTTCCGTATAAAATAATATTTTATACGAGAATGCAAAACATGGCAACGAAACCAGTGATGAACAAAGAAACAACAAACACGAGGAAATCTGCAGATGCTGGAAATTCAAACAACATGACACAGAAAATGATGGTGGAACACAGCAGGCCAGGCAGCATCTATAGGGAGAAGCGCTGTCGACGTTTCGGGCCGAGACCCCGAAACGTCGACAGCGCTTCTCCCTATAGATGCTGCCTAGCCTGCTCTGTTCCAAGAACAAGGAAACAGCGGTTTCTCTTTTGGCTTTTCAGTACAAACTGTTTTAAATGGCTGTAATCTGGAAATGAAAATTATTACATACATTACAATTGTATCTTAAAATCGATCGCTTCGCTTTTTTGTTGGACAATTGATTAAGACTCGATATTGAATTACTTCTACAGACTCGTCGTGGCGCAGATAAAACGTTGACACAGGCCGCTCTGCAGCTTCCCTACAATAAAACATCGGCATTTAAGCACGACAACGAGGATTCAGTGTACGCAAATGTAAGGCTTTCACAAGAAACGAGAAGCTGAAAATCGAAAAAGGCTGCTGTTTCGTGGACTGTGAAATAATGCATATCCCCCGGGTTGTTTCTCCTTATCTATAGCAGGGAAACTAAAGGGCTACAGCTGAGATAATACTGAAAGATAAGAATAAGAAGAATGGACATTGGGACAGACGAGCAAAATTTTATTCTGCCCCTACCAATATACATTTTTACAATTTCATAAGAACGTCAAGGATATCAGTTTATCAAGGGAATCAAAAGTTTGCTCTAGTTCATATACGTCAGCTTGTAGAACAACAATATCACTTACGATATATCATCACGATATCGGAATGTCTTCTCGCGAGAAGCCCAAGTTCAAATTAAACTTCAAATGAGTTGCAACAACCACCTGTGAGCGCAGTACATGATTCAGTTTGCGAAAATCAGCAGAAATAACTGAAAAAATAAGCTTGTATTGTGAGTTAACCAAATATTTAGTAACATGACTATTACTTCAATGAATTCTCTACTCTCCTAACTAGATTTTGAATAAATTCATTGAAATAAGGAAAGAAACGATCATTCTTCTGTGGGATAAGACAGACTCTTGCCGTTCAATCTCTATATGAATCAAAAAAGGGAAATCTTCAAGAACGCTGACATAAACTTCGTGTAAAGCGGTAGGAATCTGAAATTGAAATTTGATGAGTACATCACTAATTTATTTTGCGATCGTTTGATTGAATTGATCACTGTACGTTAGATTTTGACATTACCTCCACAATCTAAAAATGGAGCTGACAAACTGACTTACGCAGCTCTGCAACCTCACAATCCCATTAATACATCAGCATCCAAACTTAAAAGCAATCATACATTGAGCGAAGATATACAGTAATCACATCAAGGAAGCTGTTTAGCTGAGAATCTAGTTGCAGTTCAGAGCTGTAGACCACCAATGAGTGCAGACCCGAGGCATTGCTTCCATTCATTCCATAAATCCAGACAAGAAAAAATTACAATCGATATCATATATACGAGTTGGGAAGAGAAGAGGTCATTTTCGTCTTGACATTTCTCCGATTCATTCAGTAAAATTGTACTGAAAAAGAGTAAGAAACTTATAAATCGGGATCCGCCATTCTTCTGCCAGGCCATTTAATGTGATAATGTCTGATGTGCTCAGTCATAATCTCCTCTTCTACTCCATCGCACATTTCTCAAACATTTCTAGAAAAATGAACAATTTTCCATTAAATATGCCCCAATGATTTACCTCAATATTCCTCAGGCGATTAAAAAAAATACCTATTCAGAGATTCGCCGCCATTGGCGAGACAAACTTATTTTTTAAGCGCACTTAGAAGCCGCCAATTATAAAGAAGCGAATCTCGCTCAGTTTGCCACCATTCCACCACTCTAGCCAAAGGATTGTTCCCACTTATCACCTGACAGCTTCGGTCGTACACCTCTTTCGCACATGTATTTATTATCTTCCCTCTACACTCCAATCCTGAGTCTCGATATTAAAACGTTGACCATTCTGTTGCTTTCACACTCATTGTATAGCCCAATGAATTGGTCTGGCAGCTTCCTTTTATTTCACGCCAAGTAATTCGGTGGCTCGATGATAATATACTTGGAAAACAACAAATAATGATTTTGGCATCTCGTAAATGTTCACTGAATTGTGCTCCAACCCACAGGGAAAACGATAAATAGGAGTATTGAATTCAGTGGCAACGTTTCATGGTAATGCAGTGTGTAACTTAAGTAAAATGGCAGCAAAAACAATTAGTACATCTTGAGGAAAAGTTTAATTCTTCTGTCGCGTTCGGCTGAGAAGACAGCATTTGCCTATCCTGTTGGCTAAGACTTCCGGTAACTCTACGTTAATATAGGAACAGTGATATATTTACAAATCTGAATGCATACTGTCATGCAGGACGAAGGGCAATGGGTCGTGACTGGCCTTCATTGAAATGTTGTTAAACGTTTTAGTTTTTATGGACATCGAGAAAGAAGTGATTTGTCGCTGCATTAAACTTTGTGAATGCAACACAAAGAAGGTTGCATTGTTTATTCATTGGGAACCTTTTTTTTGCATGACTCCTTTTTTAATCCACCGAAAATGTTACATCCTTCTCTGGACGAGTACTTTTTATGAAAATTATGTTTTTTTTTCGGAGGGGGAATTCGCGTCTGTAAAGATCACAATGGGAAGTGTTTGTCCATCAATATTTAACCTTGACGTGATTCATAGCTCTTTGTAGGTTCAAGTCAATGGTCATACGCAAAATTGTGACAGCGGGAGATGGGCCAAGACAGCAAGAATAAAATTACAGAAGTTTGTGGACGCAGTTGATTAAGAAACCAGTCTCCTCTCTATGTGGCCTGTATACACTTACCCCCACTGTTCCCATTAATCTGTGCGGATATGCAGCCGCGCAGTAACTGAAGTGCTCCTGTGCACATAGGCTTTGCTGTCACGCAGCTCGAATTTTCTTTTAGATAATACCAATCTACATTTGAATTTATGCTAATATGATAATGAAGTCTATGTTAATGCATTAGTGAAATACCATATAATTGTGTGATAATGAATATGAACCATATTTTTTCTGCATAATGAACATAGGACAACTTTAATGTAAAACAGTTTAGAGCTTCAACGTTTATACATTCTCAGTGTTGCAAGCTACAGCACTCGTACAAATTGTCCAACAAGCTCAGAATGCAAATCGGTCGCTCATTGTTAATGAACCACGAGCCCGTGCATAATCTTCCGAGAGGCAGTGTAAAAATTTCCTGCTCAGAGCGATGGTTAGTCCACCTGCTGCAAAATTAGAGGGGACATTCCTTCGTATCCCGGTGATAAACAATCAGGCTAATCAAGGTATTTGGCTCGAAAAGGCAACAGTTCATTCCTTTTCATTAATACTGTGAGTTCTGCTAAGTTCCTGCAGGATTTTGTGTTTATTACTCTGGATTTCAGCATCTCCAAAACTCCTTTGTTTATGGCTTACCGGGCCACTGGAACCGACAGGAAATATACTGTATTGGGAAGCGTTGAGGTACAGAGGAACCTTAGGGGACACATGGATAGTCTCCTGAAAATACGATACTCTGGTTATTAGATAAGAGGGTCTTTGGCCAACTTGCCCACTTGACAGTGTATTAACGAGTGCTGGAACATCATGTTGCAGCCATTGGTTAGGCCGCACTTGGAGGGTTGCGTGTTCTTCTGGTCACAATAGTATAGAATGCAGGTGGCAGAGTTAGAAAGATTTCAGCAGAAATACACCGGGACCTTGCTTTGGAGGGGAGATAGTAGTGGCATGGAGGGATTGTATAGAAAAGGGTTTCTGACTCTGGAATATAGCAGACTGGAGGATTACATGACACTTAGATAAACATTGCTATTAATATTGTGGATTCTCAGAGTCATTTTCCCAAGCCTGGGGAATTAAGGCTGGAGGACATCGTCCTGAATTGAGAGAAGAAATATTTAATGGAGAACTCTGCATGTCAGAGTTTTCACACAGAGGAGGTTAGTTGTACAAAACATGTTGCCCGAGGAAGTGATAGAGGACCAGAAAATAACAGTTGCATAAATATATCGTTGCGAATGTTCGAGACGCGCCGCTTCCATGCTGTACACCACGATTCAATTTCTTCTTTTAGCTGAACATCTGCAACAAAGTTTACACGCAGGTCAACAGGAAGTTATAAATAGCAGAAAATAGAAATGCACGAATGAGCCTAATGATATTATGGTAAGTCTTTGTGGTTAATAAATTTTTTTTGTAGCTCAAAAATCGATTTGCAGACTTGTTTATTTTTAATTTCAACGCTTAAATTACACACAATGGCTCAAAGTTAAAACTACTGACTTCGAACCCTCTTCGACCCAATTAAAAGTTTCTCATGTTGCTCTGCAATGTCCGTGTTTCGATTCTACGGGTTGAAAATTCTGCAAAGGGAACAATGTGAAGCGTTATCACATCAGATAAAATCCAATGCAATTGCTGAACCAGGAAAACTTCACAGTAGTACAGAAAAAACTCATAACAATCTCAATGTCAAGAGAAACATTTTGTTTATCTAGTGGTCCAAGCGTGAGGTGGCATCGATGGAGAGGAATGAACAGTAGACTTTTCGAGCCGAGCACCTTGACTACCCTGTCATAAGAGAATACATGGAGAAGGATTGAGAATTAATTTAATTTGAATCAGAAAATAATGGAATTTAGTGTGAATTTTGTCAATGCCTTTCTAAATGTCTTAACATACTCTTAAAAAAAAACAGAGTGGCCTTCCTATGAAGAAAGTTTTTTTTTTAATTTGCGTGATGAATTACAATACCGAGGTAGATTCTAGACTAACTTTCCTCTGTAGATGACTATGAAGTGTTGTCAACTTGTACTGAGTTGAGCAGACGTCTGGGTGAAGAGAGCATTTGGTTTCGAATCTGAAATGTAAATCTAACTGGAAGGAAAATATCCCTGTCCGGCCAAGGCAACATGAAAATGTTAAGAGATATAATTTATCACCGCTATTCAGGGCCCCAAACACTCCGTCCTGGTGAGGCAACATTTTGATTTCCGAATCTTTTATTTTTCTCTACTTTGTACTGTACTTCCGATGCCGCCTCCTCTATGTTGGTGCGACTGAATATAAATCAGCGGATCGCTTTTTCAGGCGCCTCCACTGCATCCACATAAAGTGGAAATTCCCGTGGCCAGTCATTGTCCTTCCTGTCCTCATTCTCGTCGCTACATTTTGGTCCTCGGCTTCTTCTTCTGCCACCATGAGGCTTCTCTGAGGGTGGAGAATCAACGCTTCATTTTTGGTCTAAGTACCCTCCAACCTGATGGCATGAACATCGATTTCTCCTTTCATTAATTTTTCTTTCTCCCTCCCGTCTTCCTGCGTTCCACACTCTAGCCTCCTACCTCTTCTACTCACCTACCTATGTCGCCTCCTTTGTGCGCATCCAGCTTCCCTTTCTCGCACGTTCTACTCTCCTATCCTATCAGATTTCTTCTTTGTCTATCAGTACCTTTCCTTTTCCATCTATTACCTGGCAGATTTTTACGTCATCGCCTCTCCCCCACTCACCTGGCTTTACCCATGACCTTCTTGTTAGTCCTCCTTTCATCCTCCCGATTTTGTATTCTGTCATCTTCCCTCTTCCTTTCCAATGCTGATGAAGGGTCTTGACCCTAAACATCGACTGTTGCTTCACTTCCATATATGCTTCTTTCCCGGCTGAGCTCCTTTACAATTTTGTGTGTGTCGTTATGGATTGCCAGGAACTCCGCAAAGACTCTTCGTTTGCTGATGTAAATACTTTTTAAGCACATTTGTGGAAAATGTTTGACATACGCAGAAAATTATAATATTAGATCTAAAGGTAACGTGTTGGATCTGACGGAGAATTGCTGAGATTGCTGGAGGTAAGAGAAGTGAAGAAGGAGTATAGTGTCATAGGTCATGCTGGGTTCACTTTGGTCTTCCACCCAATTTTCAAAGATCTGAATGAAGAAATACAATACCAAAGCCTCACAGCTGCTTTGCGTCACTTCTATAGACAATGGGTCTTTTCCCGAGTAAATACGGATGCAAAGAATCCATTTAAGGTCTCCCTGTTCTCTGTCAGATTCATGCATAGGTTATCATTCTGATCTCCCAGAGGACCAGATTTTGTCCTTTGCAATCCTTTTCTTCCTCTCAACATATCTTAACATACCAATCCAACTTTATTTCACACATTTCTACCGTACCGACCTCTACCTTCTCGTACATTTCACATTTACCAAGCTCCTATTTGATGAAAATTTTCCCCTAGACCCACTTTAACTCTTTTCTCTCACGCCTTGAATTGATGTATTCTCATTTTCGCTTAACCTATCCTGGGTAAAACACTATAACCTAGGTCTGCCCACGGCCCTCGTCGCTTAAAATTCCTATATAAGGTCATCGCTCAACCTCTTGTACTCAGGGAAGCATAACGCAGCCTCGCCCTACAGTTAAAAGCTTGTTGTCCAGCAAACATACTTGTGAGTCCTTTCTGCACTGCGTTAAGGACTGCCTTCTCTTGTCGATGGCTGGGCGGTCAGTAAGGCAGAGAATGCTCTTAGTGTTTCACTAACGACGTGTATAGAATAACAGAACATCCCAGAACCTGCACTCACTGCTTCAACTGTTGCGTCAAGTGTGACAAACACCTCCTTTACCAATCTCTACGTCCATCGCCACTTACCCTCGGTCACTGTGTTTTACTTCAACCACCAGGACAAGTTACTGTGTAATTCTAGCTTTATTTTATCCAACCAAATTGCAAAATTTCGCCATCTTCCAGGTTAAATTATATCTGCAATTGAAGGACCACTTTCCCAGTTCATTTTCTTTGTTATCTTTCACTTTCTATTGTATCAGCAATTCCGTTGCCTCCCCGAAGTTATTAATAATGTTAACAATATTATCCTCAAATTCAAAAAAACCTCCTGTATAAATTTTACATCATTTTCATTTGGTGCATAAATATTCATAAGAGTCCATAGTTCTGAAAAAATTTGACAATGTATAATTAAATATCTTCCTGCCGAATCAATTAATACATTTTGTATTTTAATTGGTAAATTTTTATTAACCAAAATTGCAACTCCTCTTGCCTTTGAGTTAAATGAAGCTGCAATAACATTTCCAACCCAGTCTCTTTTTAATTTCTGATGTTCTATATCCGTTAAATGAGTTTCTTGTAAGAAAGCTATATCTATTTTCATTTTTTTAATGTATGTTAAAATTCTTTTTCTTTTTATTGGTCCATTAAGCCCATTAACATTAAAACTTAAAAAATTCAATAAATTAGTCATTATTTTTATTTATGTTACTCCAATCTATAATAATACCTAATCTTTCAACTCTCATTATATCCTGGGAAATCTTTTTAGAAGTCTCCATGTTGCTATGTGTGTCCCCACCAATCATCCAGGCAAAAGAATAGAAGAAAAATAGAAAATAAAGAAAAAAACAAAATACCCCCCTACTAGTGTTGTGAAAAAAAAGAAACACAACATTACCCCCCTCTATTGTACGGGTCATGGCAATCGCCATGATTACACACGTGAATCCCGTAGTAACCGATTCAAAGCTCCCCAGCCCCCCCGCAACATGAAAGATATTTATATATATAAAAAAAAACATACCATTCTCAATTTATATTTCTAAAATATTACTTTTCTCCCTATTTGAGAGGTCAGATAATAAGTTATACTTCTAAAATTAAGAAGGAATATATGATAGAAATAGATCAATTGGAAAAGGAGATTATAAAATTAGAAAAAGAATCTCAAAGAAATATGACAGAAGAAAAACGAAGACAACTTATTAATAAGAAGTTAAAATATAATACACTCCAGACATATCGAACAGAAAAAGCAATTATGAGAACTAAACAGAGATATTATGAATTAGGTGAAAGATCACATAAAGTTCTTGCATGGCAGTTAAAAACAGATCAGATTTCTAAAACAATAAATGCAATTCGAACAAAAGTGAATGAAATTACTTATAAACCTCTAGAAATTAATGAGGCTTTTAAGAATTTTTATTCTGAGTTGTATAAATCAGAATCAAAGAATGACGATGTTAAGATAGAAGAATTTTTATCACAAATAACTCTTCCAAAATTAAATACAGAAGAACAGAAGGGATTAGGTATGTCTTTTACAGTGAAAGAAGTTGAAGAAGCTTTGGGATCACTTCAAAGTAATAAATCTCCAGGAGAAGATGGTTTTCCACCTGAATTTTATAAAAAGTTTAAAGATTTATTAATTCCTCCTTTTATGGAATTAATATATCAGGCGGAAAGAACGCATAAACTTCCAGAATCTTTTTCAACAGCTATTTTAATAGTATTGCCAAAAAAAGACAGAGACCTTTTAAAACCAGCATCATATAGACCTATTTCTTTATTAAACACTGATTATAAAATAATAGCAAAAATCTTATCTAATAGATTATCTAAATGCTTACCAAAATTAGTGCATATGGATCAAACAGGATTTATCAAAAATAGACAATCGGCAGATAATGTAACTCGGTTATTTAGTATAATCCATTTAGCACAAAAGAGGGAGGAAATGAGTGTGGCGGTTGCTTTAGATGCAGAGAAAGCATTTGATAGATTGGAATGGGATTTTTTATTTAAGGTATTGGAAAAATATGGATTAGGAACATCATTTATAAAATGGATTAAAACCTTAAATACTAATCCCAAAGCTAAAGTAGTGACAAATGGTCAAATTTCAACATCATTTCAGTTAACAAGATCAACTCGGCAAGGTTGCCCACTATCACCTGCTTTGTTTGTGTTGGCAATAGAACCATTAGCTGAATTAATTAGAATGGACCCAGATATTAAGGGTTTCAGAGTTAATCAGGAAGAATACAAGATTAACTTATTTGCTGATGATGTTCTAATTTATTTAACAGATCCATTACATTCACTAGGCAAATTATCTTATAGACTAGAAGAATATGGGAAAATATCGGGTTATAAAATAAATTGGGATAAAAGTGAAATTTTGCCTCTTACTAAAGGAGATTATAATCAATGTCGATTAATAACTCAATTTAGATGGCCAGCAAATGGTATAAAATATTTAGGTATAAGAGTTGATAATGATATAAAAAACTTATACAAATTAAATTACTTACCACTTTTGAAAAAAATTCAGGAAGATCTTGAAAAATGGATGGCACTACCAATAACATTAGTAGGTAGAGTAAATACTATAAAAATGAATATATTCCCTAGATTACAATATTTATTTCAATCATTACCAATACAATTACCCCAGAAGTTTTTTCAAGAGTTAAATAAATATCTGAGGAAATTCCTCTGGAAAGGTAAGATGTCCAGAATATCGTTGGAAAAATTGACATGGAAATTTGATCTAGGAGGATTACAACTTCCAAATTTTAAGAATTATTATAAAGCAAATCAACTTAGATTTATTGCATCTTTTTTCGAGAAAGATAAACCGGCATGGATTAGAATAGAATTAGATAAAATAGGAGAAAATGTACCAGAAGATTTTATATACAAATGGGAATCTAAATGGATACGGGAAAAGAAAGAATCTCCTATATTAAAACATTTGATTGATTTATGGAATAAGATAAATGTTGATGATGAGATAAAAAAATCTTTATTAGCAAAGAGATCTTTAATTCAAAATAGACTTATTCCTTTTACAATGGACAATCAACTTTTATATAATTGGATTCAAAATGGGATTAGATATATAGGGAATTGTTTTGAAGGAGGTATATTAATGTCATTTGAACAATTAAAGAATAAATATAAAATATCAAACAACACTTTATTTTGTTACTTTCAATTAAGGGCTTATTTAAGAGAAAAATTAGGTCAAACAATGTTATTGCCGAAATCTAATGAAATAGAAATTTTAATTCAAAAAGGAAATATCAAAAAATTTGTATCTTGCATGTATAATTTGATTCAAAGACAGGTAATTAAGCAAGGAGTCCATAAGTCAAGACAAAAATGGGAAAGTGATTTGAATATTAAAATTGAAGAAACAAATTGGTCAAGACTATGCCTTGACAGTATGACAAATACAATAAATGTTCGGTTAAGATTAGTGCAGTATAATTTTCTACATCAATTATATATTACACCACAAAAAATAAAAAAATTTAATCCAAATTTATCGGATCAGTGTTTCCGATGTAACCAGGAAACTGGTACTTTTTTACATTCGACATGGTCTTGCTCTAAAATTCAACCTTTTTGGACAAATTTAAGACTTTTACTGGAACAAATTACAGGAACACAATTTCCTCATAATCCAATATTATTTTTACTAGGTGATATTGAAGGGATAAAACCGAAACTCAAACTAAATAAGTATCAGAAAGAATTTATAAAAATTGCACTGGCAGTAGCCAAAAAAGCTATTGCAGTTACTTGGAAATCGGATTCACATTTAAGTATAGATTCTTGGAAGAAAGAAATCTATGGTTGTATTCCATTAGAAAAAATTACTTATAATTTAAGAGATAAATATGAAACATTTTTGAAAATTTGGAGCCCTTATTTACAAAAGACAGGATTAAATATATAGATGCTTTTAAGATGAAACAATTGGTTATTAGGGGAAAGAAATAAATATACATATTAAAATTATTACGAACTCCATGGAGCATGTGGAGATCTTCCAACCACCAGGCATTCTTTCTTTCTTTCTTTCTTTCTTTTTTTTCTAAGGGGCAGTTAGGGGGGAGGGGTTAAGGGGAGGGGGTATGGGTTATATACATTGTTTTTTCATACTTTGTAATCATTTAAAAATGCAATAAAAAATTATTTAAAAAAAAAAAACAATATTATCCTCTTAAGTGTTTCAGAACTACATGACAAAGAGTACTCAGACCTGAACCGCCCTGTTCAGTACATCAGTAGTTGGTGGCCTTCATTCTTGAATAGCAAATCTCCACTATCAGCTTCTTATGTTATACAAAACCAATTCGGTGCCCTCGTGTTCATCGGCTGGGTAACCCTGATTCCCATGTAGTCTGGCTTTCTATATTAGTATGCCGTTGCGAATCTCAATGAAGGGATAGACTACTGCCATGCCGTTAGCAAATCTCTTCCTCACATACAAAACAACTCAATGAAATATGTGAGATAAGATTCCCCGTGAAAAATCCATGCTGACTGTTACAATTTTAGTCATCGCCTTTCTAAATCCTGAGAGAAAATCTACCTCGGAATCCACTTCCCATCACCGATGTCAGGTTTGCTACCCATAACTCTCGGCTTATCCTTGCAGGCCATTTAAATAAATGCGCATTATCCACACTTCTGTGTTCCGTTGCCATAATTGTAGTGAAAGACGGTGTTCATATCATGCAATTGCCATTATATTTCCTTTCCTAACTTCCTCTAATGTCGACCGATACACTTGATCAGGCTCATCAAACATGCTGTGTTGTTACACCACTAGTTACAACTGTAGTTACAACTCGATCTGGGAAGTGGTGAGTGGGGGGGGGGCATTGGTGGACTTTGATCGTAACACGGTTCGGCATTTGTCTTTCGGAATGACCGCTTTCCAATGCAATTTTGGATACCGTCCTCCGCTGCTCCTGGAACAGGAGGCGAATGAGGGGTTCCATCAGCAGAACAACTGGTCTAGAGGTATCGTCAGAAATGGTTTTAGGCGAGAGAAGCTTTATTGGCCAAATGGCGGCCACAACAAGACCAGGCCAATCGCCAGAGAAGACAGAGGCCGGCAATACCTTCCATCAGTGGCTCTGGTTCGCAACTAGATCTCAGCTGGAGATCACCTCATGTGGGTTGAATTCAGAAATTGGACCCTCGATGCATCCATCTCTTCAAAATCCTGCGACTTGTCAACCCAGTTATCTATCATCTCCAAATCTCGTGCACCATGTCAAATCACCACAGATTCCACGGATCCCGCCTCAAACTCTTTCGCACCAGTCCTTTAGCTCCGGTTCCCTAACCTGCTGTGCCCCTCAGAATTGTTGAATGACAATCTGCCGAAACAGTCCGGTGTCCTTTGGAAACCCATATTGTTTGTAGTAAAAGATCAGCACCTCCTGAATTTGGAGGGATGCGGTGCAAAAGGACGAAGCTGGATTCCTTCACGTGACACCTTGAATCCTACCTTGATGGAGGACTATCATCACCACCATCTTGATTGCACTGGGTCGTCAGGAGCCAGTTGTAGGAAAGGTGGGTTTTGTAACTGTGGCGACTGAACTGTGGCAGGCATGCACGTTTCGGCACTCCAGTTACATGGACTATGGCTAACTGCGTCTGTCATTTTAAGACTCAGACTGCCAATTATTTCCTGCCACTTTTTAATGAAAATTCTATACTTAAGCCCTCGTGCTGAGTACTGAGACATCAATTTGAGAAATGCTGTTTCTAGTACAACCACTTGTGATTTCGCCTTTGGATTTCCTATTTGTCGCTTTGCTGATTACGAGCCTAAGTTAATCGAGGCCTTCCTCTGCACTTTGATTCATCGCCATCAATTGCTCCCTCGTATTCTCATATTCTCAATATTTATTGTTTATTTACATATTATTTCTTTTTTTTTTTGTATTTGCTCCGTTTGTTGTCTTTTGCAAGCTGATTGTACGTCCACTTCGGTGCAGTCTTTCATTGATCATGTTAATTTTATTATTCTATGGATTTATTGAGTATACCTGCCAGACAACAAATCCCAGGGTTACATAGAGTGACATAAATGTACTTTGATAATAATTTTTTAAAACATTGAACTTCTGTACTTTGATTCACAGATGAGTGGACTATTCTCGCAGAAATCATTGAATCCGTTGAATCTGAAGTCGCTTGAGGAAAATTAATAAAATATTACCTCCAAAGTACTTAAGAAATGATGATGTAGATCTACAGCACGTTATGAAAATCTATTTAATCTGCCTAGAACTATTCTCATATTCAGAGAAAGCGGATTGCATATGCGGAAATATTGTATTGCTTGGAGGTAATGTCCTATTATAGAACATGACAAATCACAAAACATTGCAATTCAGAAATTAGCATATTTTGAACGTATCCAACCAAGGGGGATTAACAACTGTCACGAAAATCAATCACAATCTAACAAAGTATCGTAAAACTTCAGCTACACTAATCCGTGTAGCTGTATCCTGTACAAAGTGTCCGTTCATTCTTTTTCAATTTCTTTTTCCTATCTATTTAATGTTATCATGTTCAACACTTTACAGCTCAGCATGTTTCAGCTACCGACAGGACACCATACATGAAATGTTTTTCTGTGGCTACATTTGCCTTACCACATCTTAAAACGTCCCTTTTGTGATTTTGCAGCTAATCCTTGATTACATCAGTTAAAAATTCATTATGTATTGACTGGTCTCAAATTTATTTGTTCACATTCTGTTTGAGTTCTCTTAATGTATTAATAACTCTCCGTTGCTCTACACTATCCATGTTAGCACAAATGCTGATATCACATTTATCCCTTAATAAACAGTCTTCGTGGAAATAAATGTGCCTTAATGTGATTTTTTCCTTCGTAAATCTCATCATTAAATTGCAATTGCTGTCATTTAGCACCTTAATACTCTTGCAGTCAGGATCAGAAGACATCCTATTCTTGTTGATTTATTTCTGTGTGTATATATACGTGTATGCGGTTTACATATTTAATCCTTTGCTCCTGTAGATCAACATACGATTATGCAAATACTCGTCTGTACTCAGGGTGGATTGGCAACTTTAGGCCAGTTGATAAGTTTTGTAGAACGAATATACAAGGAAGTAAATAGTAAAATGCTCTCTATTTTATTAATTGTTTCCTTTTTTAAACAATCTCATGTATATAGAAGAGGAACTGTGGAATAATGATTCTCGACGACAGAAAATTAAACCTCACCAAGAAAGATATGACATTTCGGTAGCATAATGTGGATGGCAGCTGGAATATCTGAATACCTTATGATAGATCCATAACATCAAACTGTCTTACATTAAAAAGAAATCCTTTCTTTTCTTTCTAAATCTTTTTATTATTATTAGTAATATGGACAGAATACAAATGATATATTGATAAAGAAATTACAAACATACAAATTCCATTACATATGAAAAAAACATACATAATAGTTACAATATAAATGCGTTTACCAAGACATAAGCCATAAAATATATGTGTGAACATGGTAAGTCTAAATATTTCATAATATATGATATAAAAAAAACAGAAAAAAGAAAGAAAAAAAATATATATAATGCAAAACTAGCTAATCTACTAATCTAATAACTAATAACTAATATAGAAGAAAAAAGAAGCAAAAAAAGAGAGAGAGAAAAAAGGGGGCTGTTTATAATATCTCACAAGAATAAATATTCATCAATGCCGTCACTTCCGGTCCTCTCAACATAGAGAAGCTAAAAGCTGGGAAATCAAATGAACTTGGCACAGGGTCATATTACATCATATGAAAATGTTGAATAAATGGTCTCCATAACTTTTCAAATTTAATAGAAGTCTCAATAACTCCACTTCTAATTTTTTTTCTAAATTTAAACATAACATAGTTTGAGAGAACCAATTAAATACAGTGTGAGGATTAATTTCCTTCCAGTTCAACAATATAGATCTTCTAGCCATCAGAGTTAGAAATGCAATCATTCGACGGGCAGAAGAAGATAAATGCAGTGAGTCTAACGTTGGTAAACCAAAAATTGCGGCAATAGGATGAGGTTGTAAATCAATGTTCAAAACCGCAGAAATAATATCAAAAATATCTTTCCAATATTTCTCCAAAAATGAACAAGACCAAAACATATGAGATAAAGACGCAATTTCAGATTGACATCTATCACAAATAGGACGAATATGAGAGTAAAAATGAGCTAATTTATCCTTGGACATATGAGCCCTATGTACGACCTTAAATTGTATTAATGAATGTTTGGCACATAACGATGATGTATTAACTAATTGAAGAATTCTTTCCCAATTCTCACTAGAAATAATAAGGCTAAGCTCTCTTTCCCAATCCTTTTTAGTCTTATAAAGAGGCTCTGAACGTATCTTCATAATTATTTTGTAAAGTTTTGAAAAAAGCCCTTTTTGAAAAGGGTCTAATTCAAATAAACTCTCCAAAATATCTGAAGGCACAAAATTTGGAAACGTAGGGAGTACAGAACATAAAAAAAAATGTCTAATCTGTAAATATCTAGAAAAATGAATTCTAGGCAAGTTATATTTGTTGGATAATTGCTCAAAAAACATGAAACAATTGTCCAAAAATAAATCAGAAAATCTTAGTAATCCCTTAGTTTTCCAAGCCGAATAAGCTTGATTTATAATGGAAGGGTGGAAAAAACAATTAGATAAAATAGGACTATTTAAAACGAATTGTGTCAACCCAAAAAATCTCCGAAATTGAAACCACATACGCAAAGTATGTTTAACTATCGGCTTGACAATTCGTTTCGGCAATTTAGAAAGAGCAAAAGGGAGAGAAGTCCCTAAAATAAAACCCAGAACGTAAGCTGATACAGATTTAATTTCTAAACTCACCCAACGAGGGCCGAAAGATCCATCCTCATTTTTTAACCAGCATAACAAGTATCTAATATTAACTGCCCAATAATAAAATCTGAAATTATGTAATGCTAACCCGCCTTCCCTTCTTGTCTTCTGTAAGTATATTTTACCTAACCTGGGATTTTTATTCTGCCATATATATGAAGAAATTTTTGAGTAAACATTAGTAAAAAAAGATTTCGGGATAAAAATTGGTATCGTTGAAAAATATATAAAAACTTAGGTAAAATAACCATCTTAATAGCATTAATCTTTTTTCTCACTTTTATCACTCTTTTTCGAGAATTGATTATTTTTTTGTAGACTCTTGTTTTATTCCAAAAAGAAATTCAATTAACATCAAAGGCATCACATTCTGACTTTATTTCAGAGCCAGATAATCATTTTGTATGCTTATTGTTTTACAAAATATTTTGTGTGTTTTTTAATTCTCCTCAAGGCATCAATGAAAATACTGTGAAACCATATAAAGAGGAAAATGGATAGGGGAAAATCCATTTACATTCAAAGAGGGATACGTGGGCAGCAAATGCATTACATTTAGCAAAGAAAAAGATTGATTTTCACACAATTGTATGGTGCTACATCGGACGAAGTTGTTTAAATATGTATTATAAATTAATTTAAAATTTTCTTTTAAATTTTGTTACAGAATGCATTGAACAATGTATTCAATGTTTTATGTGCCCCTAGGGTTCATTTTGGTCTGTGGTCTGTCACTTGAAAACTTCGGAAGAATGAGACTGAACTTTTGCTGCATTGGATTTCGACAGACTGCAGTGTGTTTGGACGCATGCAAGGACATTGCCTGCATCTGACTTACGAAGGCGAAGAGAGGTGGGTTATGTGATGGACAATCAATGCTATGGTTTCTCTGCAGCTTGTTTACACTTTCCTGCAGCTTATTTTGAACATACAAGGGCACACAGAAAGACACAGTCAAAGTTAAAATGGATTCGGTCAATGGAAGACACCAGTGAGTCGGTCGATAGCTTAAACTTACAGTAGCCCAAAAGGGTGAGTGGAGATCGACCCTGAGTATTGATAAATGACTCTCACAAGTTTTCTGCAACTAGAACACGTTTGCAGGAAGAGAGGAGAGGAAGTTTTGAAACAGAAGAAATCTAATGACAAAGATATCACTGTTTGGACTCTCTATCCAAGTAACCCGTGAAGGTGAGTTTGTTTCCATTCGGCTACAGAAGTGTGATTGCCTCGTAGTTAACCCACAGGAGTGGGTTCGCTGTTGAGGGGAAAACCTTTCTGAGTACTACGTGTGTGCTTACCCTTTGTCTGGGTGTGTTAGATAACTGAATAAAGGCACCACTGTGGCCAATCACTGTTGCAGTTATTTCGTATGTTGTGGAACTGGATAAGTGGCTATCACATTGTCTGTATGGGGTAGTCCTGTGGAATCTACCGGAGCGCTAACACTTGCCTGGGTGGTGGTTCCCTTGAAGATGGTCCCCTTTTTGTGATTAGCAAGATAGAGGCAGGAAATATGTTCCAGATGCTGGGAGAGTCCAGTACCAGAGGGCATGGTTTAAGAATAAGGGGTAGGTCATTTAGGACAGAGTTAAGGAAAAACTTCTTCTCCCAGAGAGTTGTGGGAGTGTGGAATGCACTACCTCAGAAGGCAGTGGAGACCAATTCTCTGGATGCTTTCAAGAAGGAGCTAGATAGGTATCTTATGAATAGGGGAATCAAGGGATATAGGGACAATGCAGGAACCGGGTATTGATCGTAGATGATCAGCCACGATCTCAGAATGGCAGTGAAGGCTCGAAAGGGCCGAATGGTCTACTTCTGCACCTATTGTCTATTGTCTATAAGCTACTATTGGTGATAATCCACAATTGGATTTTGTTTGGGTTTCCTGTGGCCACCACTTTGAGATATTTCGGAGCTGAGTTCGGGTGTGGTACCACTTGTGTTGAAAGGATAATCGTTGAAGATCACTGTCGGTGATACTTGGTGTGTGGAGTGGAACAACGTCGGAGATGAAGCCTACTGCTATTGTTATTTTGTATTGGATGTCGTGGAATCTGAGGAATATCAACGTAATTTTCTTCTCGCAACATATGCCTTTGGATTACAAATATCTCTCTCTCGTGTATTGAACTGAACTTTCTCAGGTACCATCATAATACTGTGTCATTTGCCACCTAACCTTGAATGAGTTTGGGAAACATATATTCACACCTGTATAACCTTATATATGTCTAACACTGTTAATCCTTGGTTTATCTGGTTTTAACTTCACTATCATTGGTAGATACTAATGAAATTTTTAATAGCAAATCTAGACTCCAGGTGTGTTCCATTTCTGCTGTTTCTTTTAACCCGTTACAGGGTATGTAACACGTGTTATCAGAGTTAACAGGGCGTCAGATGGACGATCCTGCTGAGACATCTACGATTTTCTATTCTATTGGAAAGAATGAAACGGATCTAGTGAGGAACCAGCAAATATCTGGGTGCTGAGTGGTCTTAGTGAGGAATGATAAAGGAAGTAATCAGATTAGCTTTGGATTCAATCTCAGAGTGGAAATGTTATAAAATTACTCAGCGAGGTAATGTAGGGCTCTGGTGAATATATTAATTTCTAAGGCTTGTTCAATGTTACTCTCGAACAAAGAGAAAGTACGTAACAGAATGTTGTTTCCAGTTCTATCGGATCTGATCGTCATTAAGCCAAGATCACACACTGTTAGGGGTGTATGATGACTGGTGCACAACGGTCTCGTTGTGTTTCAACAATTCACACACAAGCGTCTCGTATTCTTTCCAATTAGGATGATAACACGCTATCCCGAAATACAAATCATTTTAGGACAGTTTAACATATCAGCTGTCGTCTGGTTCATCGTGGAATTTTCTTAAACGTATATCATTTACGTGCTCCACAGCTACCAATAAAAATTGCTTCTGTGTATCAAACTGGGTAATTTACAAAAACAGTTAAATATCTAACTTATTCTATTTACTATAGAGGAACGACTACAAATACTTTATACCGGACAGTCACATACCGGCCTTCATAAATTATCTTTGCAATTTCGTCCAGTACATCACATTCTGACTTTATTTGTGAGCTAGAATTAACAGCCGTTCAAATAATGACGTAAACTTTTAGTATGAGGTTTTTCTTTTTTGAAAATGGAAAAGGGGTTGGTCAAAGATTACTGCTTCTGATTGAAAGCCGTGGCTGAAACTCTGAACCTGAAAGTGTGTGAGAGCATATGATCATCTCTAGAGGTCTCTCAGGTCTATCAAATCCGCTACCTGACAACAAGGGAAATGCCAGAAGAAACGTCCTGGAGAGGGACTACGGGGGCGTTTACTTCCTATTTTAGATTTACCCATGGATTCCCTTTGGGGGGGGTCGAATGAATTGAGAAGTGCTTGATTGCTTGAAAAATAAACAATTTCCAAATTTCATGTAAAAATATTGAGCCTATAGGGGATCATATTTGCTGCATACACCCCAGTTCCTCATAGATGAAATACGTTTTTACTGCCTCCATTCGTGAAAAATAAGAAACAATTAACAGAGGATGTCTCTATTGCTCAGAACCCTTTGTCAAAACTACTGGAATGACACGCCATCGGGAAACTGAACCACATTGCAAAGTTGGATTTGTTAAATAATGTTCGGTGGTAGGAAATGTACAGGCTGTTGTTCCCTGGCCCGGTGGTACTGAAAGAAGATTACCTTATCTTACTGAGGCTAAGAGTGACGCCCTAAACTCTAACCACCGTGAGCCGTATACCCTCCACTGATAAACAGCATCAAAACTGAATTTGAGGCAATGGAGCCGCTTGACATCATAACTTGAGTGAATGGCTGGTGTGCGGGCAGTGTTCCTATTCTAGGACAAATGGCACAGTGAGGGTCTGTGTTGATCTAATAAAACTGAATGATGTAGTGAGGTGGTAGAGGTTTATTCTTCTCTCTGTTGACCACACATTGTGTATGCTGGGTGGGGCAAAATTCTGTACTAAAGTATATGCAAACTTAGGGTTCTGCAGATCGGTTCAGCTTCTGAGTCACAGGAGCTCACAACCTTTATCACACTAACTGGACGCTATGCCATGAAGAGACTCCCTTTTGGCTTCTCACCAGACGCCGAATTCTTTCAGATGAGGATGAAGGAAATTTTGGAAGGACTTGAATGGGTAATCTGCCGCGTGGACACACCTGTAGATGTGGTGATCAGAATATACACATATGAATAACAACAGAACATCATTGACTCAGCCGGGCAACACTACGTTTGCAACGTTCTCCAAATTAGCGATAGTGCTGGTAGGCGGTACCCTTGAATAGTACACGTTACAAGGAATCCCGGAACTATTCAAAATAATCATAACAATGGCGATATCAATAATGATCGAATCTCGTTAAGTCATAATTCACCACTTTAGGTGCTCTAAAAATCTTGCAGCCCGATGCTCTCCGGCTCCACGCAAAGGTCCGGCGAACCCATTACAAGCACAAATATGCTGTATATATATTTATCTCTTCCTGTTATATGACTGGTTGAAAAGTTTAAAGCTCAAAAGTTTGAAGTTGGAAGTAACTTTATTTTCAAAGTATGTATATAATACCCATATAGCAACTTGAGATTCAGTTCCTTGCAGGCATTCAGATAGAACTGAGAAATACAACAGCGTCAATGAAATCTGCAGGAAACCTTTGAAAGATAACCAATGTGGAACATAATACAATTAAAAATGAAATGAATAAATAGTAAACGAATTGATAAGTAGATTCCATTTGTTGCTATATATGAATGCTTTTAGGGTTGATTAGTTTAACTGCCTTCAGGGATAGCAATGCTGAAGTACAAGAGAACAAAGAAGTAATTCATCTTGGTTACATTCCATTTTGAGCGATCTAAAAGTGAAAAACAAAACTCCGGTCGTTGAATATTGATCCAACAAAAATTTTAGGTCTCACTATAATCCCTTCAAAGACATTTTATGAGGAAGTTTAATTAGTTTAATAACACGTCAAGAGTTCTGCAGTGACCATAAGACTCTGAGAAGAGGAGCAGAATTAGGAAAATTAGTTCATCCATTCTGCTGCGCCGTTGAATCCAGGTTATTATTTTACAATTCCATTCTCCCGTATTCCAATCGTAACTTTTAAAGACCTTGCCAGTCAAGAACATTTCAATCTCTGCCTTAAATGCGTCTAAAAACTTGGCCCTCTCAGCCTTCTCTGGCAGCGAATTCCACAGATTCAGCACCCTCTTACGGAAAAAAATGTTAATTCCAAGGAATATGCCGTCAATGTACATGTGTAATCTTTGATCCTAGGCTCTGCTACAAAACGGAAGTACCCCTCCCCGGTCTACTCTTCATGGGCTTCTCAGTATCTGGCATGTTTCATTGAGATCACGTATGCCATCGCCCCTCATATGAAGAGCGTTTGATGGCTCTTTCCCTACATGAACTAGAATTCAGAAGAATGAGGGGTAAGTTTATAGAAACCTCTCAGACAGTGAACGGTTTTGATAGAATGAATATGGACAGGATGTATCCTAAGACCGGAAAGTCTGCAACGAGAGGGCACAACCTGAAAATAGAGGGGCGTCCTGTTAGAATGGAGATGAGGAGAAATGTCTTCAGCTAGAGAGTGGCTAATCTAGGTAAGTATTTACTACAGGTAGCTGTGAATGCAACGTCTTTATGTATATTTAAGGTAAAGGTTGATAGATTTCTTCACTAGTCATGAACGGTTACGGGGAGGAGGCAGAATATTGGAACTCAGAGGAAAATTGGATGATCCTTGATGAAATGACATAGGAGGCTCAATGGGCTAAATGGCATAATTCAAGTCCTATATCTTGTGGTTTTATGATCTTATGAAAGCCATCTACTACAGGCACAGAGACATCCAACGCCCCTCGCTGTTAATCCCTTTATTTTGGGAACATTTTCTTGAAGCTCCCGTGACCCTTTCCAGCTGCAGGACATCTTTCCTTCAATACCGGACAAAGTAACTCACAATATTACAAATGTGGATCACCAACACCTTATAAGGCGTCAGCAGTTAGCTTGCATTCAACAGGCTACTTTGGTAATTTAAAATTTTAGGCAAGGCATCATAATCATGAAATAAAGGGGGTGTAACCTGGAAAGCAAATATAAATAATTGGGGCATCATCGATGTGAAGAAATGTTTTAATGCTATTGCCGCCAAGAATTAACAGTATTTCTCAAGCAGAAGGATATAGTGTACGCCATTTGTAAGTTGCCTAATGATAAATCACAGTTTAATTCAATTTGGGAGGCAGGTTGGCTTATACAACATGCAATTTATAATAAATCCCTGTAAAACATCCTCTTGACATTCCATAAATTGCAGCAGAGAGAAAATCCGGTGACTATCATTCGCCATGTTGTAAGACATATTTCACATGCAAATATAACTGAAAGGAAGTTATGTTAAAAAGGCCACAATAGCAGAACGATGAGTGCGATTCTGTCACATTGCAGGGCATTCCGGAGTTTGGGGTTCAATTCTGGCGCTTTTTTAAAGGAATTTGCACTTTCTCCCCGTGAACCACAGCGAGACTCCTCAGGCTACTCCGGTTTCATCCGACAGTCTGAAGACGAAACAGTTAGTAGGTTCATCCTTCATTGTAAATTCTCCTGGGATTAGACTGGATTTCAGTAAGTGGGTTGCTCGCAGGGCTGCTCATTGGACGGGAAGTGTCTCTTCTGTGCTGAATCTTTCAGCAAATAAATTAAATACAGAACAAAGTATAAAAATGCTGCCTATCTCAGTATATCCTTCTTCTACCTTTAAGATGCTGCAAAAGATAAAATAGGTTGTAACCTGCTTTACACCAACGAATAGGCTAATATTTATAAAACAATCCTACATATCGTCGGGGGGGGGGGGGGTGGAGGGCGCACAGATAAATCTTTGAAAACAGAATTGTTGTGCAATGCAGACTTCCAATCGAGCAAAACAAGGGAAAACATGAGCAGGACCATTACCAATCTCGGAAAATATGTCTAAAGTTATTCCACTGCACATTGCTTTTGATTTTATTTGATCTAACCAGATGAGTCTTCTATAAACTGTTGCTCTCTGTCTAATTGTTGATATAAAAATACTTGTCAATGTTGATGTGGACTACCCCGGCAATGTTAGTAAATATTGCACAGTTACATTTGATTTTAAATATTTTTTGCTAGATATTAATTTAAGTTTTGTTGAGTACTATTCCTAGCACTGTTTACTTTAGCCTGATATCGCGGCTACCAGAATTGCTGTTCCTCAGATCAGTTCGGAGGAACACTTCAAGAAAGGGAGTTTGCTTATACGACGCATCTCGTACGTGAAAATATCCAATACGCTATCCTCGTGCAAATGAACTATTTGAAAGGGAGTACTTAACTTATGGAAGATAAGTGTGCATAATGAAGCGATACCAGGTTGGAAAAACAGTACCAGCAAAAGTCAACTCATGTCCTGCGATGTGCAAGCAACGATTTAAATGAATGCTCAATAAAGATCGGAAGCTAACGGGGAATAAAATTGAACAGTCGGTAGAAAAGCTGCAGAGCACTGCAATGGCAACGTGAATTGTTCAGAGGAACCATCCCTGATTACTCAGCGCAGGATATCTGGTTGCTTGCATGCGTTGGCACCTATGGTAATTACGTAATACAAATAATAGTAATAATAATACCCATTACCCTATCCTTCTGGCATACTATATTGGGTCGAAGCCCATCCGAAAAATTTGCAAAGAAAAGTAAGAAATAAAATTACAAATTTTAGAAAACACAATGTACATTTGAACGCACTTAGATTAACTCTACCTAGGACAGAATGGGGAAGAGTAATAACATACATAACTAAACTTCGTACAACAGTCAGAAAAAAACGTTCAAGTATATTTTTCATTAATGAAAACAAGATTCAACACTCCAGGCAAGCACATGGAGTTCGGATAAGAACACACCACTAAAATGAAATCAAAGCAACAAACAGAAAAATGTAGAAATTATCACTCTAGAAGAAAAAAAATAACCAATGGAAGAATATGACCGTCCTTGCGACACATCCCCAGGATCTGGGCAGATTAGCCGTCATCAAGGAAGCGTGGAATGCTTGGCTCAGAGTTGGAGACCTCTTCTCAGAACAAAATGGTTCCTTGTGGCATATAGAACCAGGAGGTTAGCACAACAAATGATCAATATACAGAATAAAAACCACAGAAAGTTATAAGATGATGCATGCAGAAGGGCCGAGAGAAAACAGAAACAATCCATCTCATTATTGTACCTAGCTGCAGTTAAAGCCAATCCGATTTCTCAGATAGGCACAATTAAGTGGCAAGCATTCTTTACTAAAATCTTACTTTAAATCTCAAGCACAGAAGTGGAACCATACCTCGTGATATACCCGGGTCTGGTTCAGTTTGAGAGTTAGAGTCCAACAAGCTATAATACAACTAATCCATTATTACAGATGGGACAATTTATAATAACCTTTCGCATATAAATATGACAGGATAAACAGGCAAAAGGAACCTATTTACTAGATATAGCCAGTCCAAAGACACACAATATAAGAAATCAATGAGCGAAAATCACCTGAAATTAAAAGACTATGGAACATGAACAGGGTTATCCTTGTCCAAATAGTGATATCTACAACTGATATCATCCCAAAATCATAACGTAAAAGCATTACACTATCAGGTCTACTTCGCAGTCTTTATAGAAATCTGCTGAAAGCCACAATTCTAAACACAAGTTTGAATTTTGCTGTTGAGAAATTGGCTTGTTTGACTTTACCAACTCGAAATAATAATAAAAGTAATACTTTGCCTGAGTTTGGTGATTGTAAATTTGAAGCACTGGGGCACCTGAATAAAGGTAGGTCATGAGCTCTGGACGATAGATGACAAGGATATGCCGCGTGCCACACAACACAGTTTTGGTGAAACGTAAGTTAATGCCAGATGAGTGTTAAGGGTATATTCAGCAACGGCTGCCTTCGTATAGAGATGGCATTGTTACAGAAATCTAGATTTGGGGACCTGCTGTGTCCGAGCAAGTAAAATGTCTTTATAATTCAGAAAATTTCGGGACACTGTCACTGAGAATATGCAATGATTGGCCGACTTTCCTGGCTATTGTGCTGGGAAGGCAATTGTATTGAACATTTTCAAACAGGGTATTGCAGTCCGAGTAGATAAAAAAAGAATGTTTGCCTTTGTGCTTCTTTGTGCACTCCTGCCCAAGAGGACATTACTGGGGGGGGGGGGGGACTGTACGTGCGTGCCAATGTGGATGACTAATTCCAAGAATTCTACGTGATTGGTTATGATTGGTGTATGCGAACCGTTTATCTGAAATCCACGCACTCACCGACCCACACTGCCATTTAGTGAAACAAAACACGGATTTTATAATTATCATCCATCCTTTCTCTGTGCTTTTATCCTCCCGATGTTTTCTCCTTTATTTCAGGCCCAGAGCTAAAAGTATACCTCGGCTGACTTGCGATGTACCCCATTCCGCAACCCCAAATTATCGTCTCTTTTCCATGGCGAACAATGCCGAACGTTAACTCTGGAATTTAGGGTTTTCCTTCTCTTTTGTACTCCTTTTAGTAACCTAACTTTTCTGGGTGGTTAACATTGTTAACATTTAACATGTATTTTGCCATATTATCCGAAGTGTTCAGAATCAGAACGTGTTTAGAATACTATTTTGCTGTACCCCATCAAGATATGGCAACGTTTTTAAAAGTCTATCAAAATAAACGTTCATGCCGCATGTATGGGACATATTGTGCAATAATGCGTTGATGTGTATTTGTGTTTCCTTTGTTCCGACTTGATGGAAATGTAAATTATTTGTCGAAAGTGGCACCTATTTTGCACGTGAAACGCGATTTCTAATCCTCAAATGTGAACTTTTCTAACATTGCATTGAAAAGATGCACCCAGTACTGATGTACTTACTAAACGAGAGCACACACAGCAAAGTATCTGCAACCACAGTAGGCTGGTGACATCATGGAAACTCCATGCGGTCAGAAGCTTCACCGCCTCAGGCGAGTAATTTGCAGATACCCTCGTCATCGCGTTTATCACTTAATTGAAAAGCAAGAAAGTTATTTAAAAAAAAATTCTTGTAAAGCTCTTTCTGAAAATTATGTGTTTCTTTACTCACAATATGTCATTCAAAAACAACAAATGTATATCAACCATTTCTATATCAAATTTTTCAGTACTTTTCTAAGAACATCGAATATTTACAATTTGTGATCCTAAGCAGGATTAAATTTATAAACACAGGATATTCTGCTGATAACGAAAGTCCAGAGCTACAGTAACTCAAACGCTAAAGGAATACAGCATTCAGGCGGCATCTAGGAAATGAATTAACAGCCGACATTTCAAAACAAGACAGTTCTTCAGAACTGGAATGGACAAAATAAAGTCAATGCCAGGAGAAAAATACCCTTTTAATCCGCCAAAGAAATGCATCCTGAAAACATCCAGCTGGAAAATTTGTCGATTATTTCCAGTGAAAGCAGTTGCCACTGAATATTTAGGTGATATAACCTAAGGTTATGATAAAATACTGAGAAGGACAAATTGCTTTGAATGTAAGCACAAATCCTAAAAAAAAATGCTAGTCAAGCATTGTTTATGTATGCATGGTTTTCTATATCCGTTTAAGTTCTCAGCATGCTGAATGGCGAATTAAGTGTGTTTTATCGTTTTGTCATATGTGTACTGACAAGAGCAGACACCAGGAACGTGGATAAAAGTTTTGTAATATTTCATCTTAAATACCGAAGAAATCTTCGCACTCTCGGTTAAAACAAAAGCTATATTGAAATTGTGGACACTGACATTTTATCATGGTACATTCATTTAATACCGCATTGCCAAAGCGTATCAGAAATTTTCCACAGCAGAGTCGATTAACAAAATCAGGTATAAAGAAATTCCTTCAGTGATACTATGTTGGAGGTCCAATCATGACAGCGAGTCGTATGGTTATCTTCACAATCGACTGTATGCAAAAAGTAAGTAAAGAGATTGAAGTAGATTTTGGAACCAGTACCTATTAAGTACCTGAAAGCACAATGTAACCTCAGACTGGAAAATACACACTTTAGACGAGAGGGCATATAATCCACAAAAGATAAAGGTGGATATAATACATAAAACACAATATTAAAATAACAGCTACTGCTGCACACGTTCAGAAAGTACTTCAGGCGATCTTACTTGGGGTAACAAAATCGATTTGCATCATGACACTATATTCATCGGTAGGCTCATGGATTCCCTTCTACCCCTTTCCTTCAAGTGTCAGCATAATTTTTTGATAAGACGTGAGAATCAAACCAATTTGTTGAGACGAAACTCTGTCTTTAGTTTCCAAAATTGTTGAATTAGTAGCAGAAGTACTGCAACAAGCGAATTAAATAACGTTAATTCTGAAGAATCTTAGAACTTATCTTAACATAAAGAAGCCATTTTGGCTGCATTACATATTCATTGTGAAATTTTGCAATGAACATTTTAACTTTCCTGTGGAACGTGCTTTCTACATTTGGCGGAAATACAAATGACTTCTCAGTTTGAAGTGACTCTGCAAAAATGTGGAGCGTGCACATTATTGTAGGAATTTTTGCAGATATTCGTATATTGCTATGTATATTTGATTTTAAAATACTTCACATTGTGACAAGAAACATTTTAAATGTAAATCCCATGTTTTTTTTACCAAATTTTCACTAATTAAAGAGCTTGCGAATCTAAATGTCCGAAACAAAAACCGGTTTCAGCCGTTCACCCATTTTACCCCTGCGCACGATCAACATTATTTCTGCTTTACTTTCAGGGTCTGTGTTTGACGATGGTTGATGATTTAACTGAAACTAAGTTTTAAATTCAAAATGAAAGAAAACCGGAAAATCTAAATCTACTCAATCCATAAATAGCCTCACAAATACATTTATAGGCAGATAATGTCTCCAAAGTTGCAAGTGTACCTCGCCTTCAGGTTATTCCCAAAATGACCTAATTTATTGCAAATCAGGAAGACATTGTATGTGTGAGCATGCAGATGGAAGATCATAGTGATTTAGGAGACTGATGCTAATCATTTCCACACCTGGATCCACCTATTACTGTTCAACTCTAACGCAATGGCAAAAGCAGAATTATTGGGTTCAAGACTAGACGGATGAAATATGCTGTCTCTAGGTACAAGTACTTCCGTGTATGTTTTCGATATCTGAGAGAGATGTTTCCCATGAAATCAGATTCCAAAATTAAGGATGGCATTTTCTGTTGGTCCGCATATCAAATAGGTCATCAATGGCAGTCCGTTCAAAGAACGTCTGGTGGAACTGGAGAACATCGCGTGGAAGGCATTCAAGGACGTCCAATAAAAACTAATTGGCAACTGCAGAGCATCAAACTACGTGCAGCTGATTGATAACATACATCAAGCATACAAAACCATGAAATGCACCATGTCAGTAAGAATTCATTTTCTGCATTCAAATTTAGTCTTCTATGCAGATCTGGGTGTTGTTCATAAGGAGCATTGTGAAAGGATTCAAAATGAGATTGTGGTCAATAAAAAATGGTATCAAGGCAATTGGAATGCATAAATGCTGGTGGACTACTGTTGGACACTTACGCAAGAAGCCTCAGGCATTGAAAACAATCGAAAATCTTCACAAAATACTTCAGCTTAGTTGAATGATTGCCAGGCGTCATTACCATTGTACATTTAAACGTTTTATATTTAATAAAACTTTATGCCTTTTTCGCCAATTTTCTACCTGGTACAGGCAATGAGATATTATCCTTGTATTCAATGTCAGGCAGTCTATCTTAATCACATCTGAAGAAGCAACATTTACGAAAAACTTTGCTACCAAGTGGTTCCATCCATCCACGGCACACATATTTCACACAAAGCCATCCCCTCCCCCATCTGGCCCTAGATCCATCTGCCCTTCACCTCTCCTCTAATGGTCTCCATTGCCTCTCCTTTATTTGTTAGTTTCCAGAACTGGTAGCCTTTGCCTTTCTGCTTATCACCCTCCAGAATCTGTACCTATCTTAATCTACCCAAGCAACACACACAAAATGCTGGTGGAACGCAGCAGGCCAGGCAGCATCTATAGGAAGAAACACTGTCGACGTTTTGTACCGCGACACTTGAACCTGGCCTTCTGTGTTCAACCAACATTTTGTGTGTGTTGTTTGAATTTCCAGCATCTGCAGATTTCCTCGTGTTTGATCTCCCCAACCCTCCTTTCACGTCTGTTGTCTCAGCAGACGAAAGTTGTTCCAAATGTCATATGCATCTCGCGGATCATTTACACCTGTGGAGATTTACACCTTACGGATTATGGTAGAACCAGAAACGGAATAAAATTCCATAATCAAGGAATATTTTATCATAATAATTATAATAAGTGTCCTATTAAGTATCCTAATAGAACAGATAACAAAAAGACTATTGGTCCAACTTGCTGAACTATTGAATATGGAATGTCTGGAATATCCAGCAAATCAGGTTAACATGTACACGCAGATCAACAGAATTAACAATTCAATTTTCATTCTTTTCTCAGAACTGTGTTTCTGGGCTTCTAAACCCACATTCATGAATTGTGAATCCAAGGAATTAAATTAAGGTCGAAAGAAGTGAGTACTTTCTTTGTTTTCCTCTTCTACTTTGTCCATTTGAAAGCCGAGTTGTTCTTGTTCAAGTCCGAGGAAGTTTCATATCCTCTCAAGACAGATAAATATTCACTTCTTGTTTATAATTCACTAATGCGAATATTTGCATGCGAGCCTTTGCATGCTTTCTATAAAAAAGATGCTCGTAATAGAATTTTAATTCATCTGCCAGTTTACTACGGAAACATTTGTACCTAGTGTTTATGGGAACTAGTACGCTACCTCGGAGTTGAATTGCATTCGTTAGACTGCTGGTGATATCATGGAGAATGTGCGGTCAATGATTTCTTATCTGTGAAACCCGTATGAAACAAGCAACTCGTGTTATCACACTTGACGTTTAACAGTAAGTCAATAACTTTTATTTAAGTAACTTATTTGATATCTTCCTTCTGTCAGCTATGTGTTTTGAAATTTATCCTGCAACCTCGAAACTTCCTGCTTCTGCTCCGTGTTTCTTCTGGAAATAAATAAACGAAACAATTCCTAAAAACAACTAAATAGCTGTTATTTATGAGCAAGTCATTCTCTGAGTGCACTGAATGTAAACCAATTACTTGGCAGTTTAAAGGACATTGTAAACCGATGTCAGGGGGAAAATATTCTCCTTTCTGATTAATTAAATGAGCGACCGCAGCTAGTAGATATTGAATTTAATTTGACAACGTGTTTGCGACTAACAACTTGGCCGAAAGTCACATTCCTGTGATGTGCTCGTCCATTCTTGTATTAAACACAGTGTTAAGGGAACAAGGAACAGATAGACGGTAATACATGAAGTTGCAATGTCGAGAATTGTCTTTTTATCTAAAGCTTTCAATGATAATTTTAAAGACTCGAAAGAAAAGTAAAGTCATGTCGTTTTGTATTCGGTTTATATTGTTAGATCATTAATTGGAAAGCAGGGTAATTAATGCAAAACAGTATTGCAGATGTTTGCAATCCGAAATTAAGCAGCAAACATCGCGAACCGTCTTTGAAAGGGAAAAAATAAAAATAATCTCTCTTCATGATCTCGTGAAAATTATCGACTTTAAGTGTTCACTGTTTTTCTCGGCAGACGCTGTGTGGCTTGCTCACTGTTTCCTCCGTCTTCCACGCAATAGCAGCAAACAGTAGCTTTAATTTTACAGTCAACAAACTCCAATTCAGCTCCCTATTACCCATCAAAGAATAATGAACATTCAGGTGAAACATTTATCCTAAAAGAACTTTGTTGAAAACATTTCGGAATATGTTTGTAATGAAGGCAAAGAATTTTCAAGGCGCGATATTATGAAGCATTACCTCGTACGAGGTATAAAATTTTCTCACTAATTAAAAATCTAGATTTACAGTCAATTCTTTGGCCGAACTGGAGTTCTGCTGACCATTTAGAAACAACCTGATTTTTTTCTGAGATTGTCATGTATTGAAGCATTTGAAATTAAAACAAACAATAAATTAAATGCTTAAAAAGAACAAAAGAACATAAAGGTCAAAAACAAAAAAAAATCAATCTGAGCACCGGTGCCCCATAAGTCTGTGTACTCAGCCCCTTGCTGTACTCACTGTGCACCCATGATTGTGTAGCCAAGTTTCCATCAAACTCAATATTTCAGTTTGCTGATGATACCACAATTGTAGGCCGCATCTTGGCTCATGATGAGTCTGAGTACAGAGAGGAAATTAAGAAAGTGGTGGCATGGTGCGAAGACAATAACCCATCCCTCAATGTCAGCAAGAAGAAGGAAATTGTTGTTGACTTCAGAAGGAGTAGCGGAACGCACAACCCCATCTACATCGGTGGTGCGCACGTGGAACATGTCAAAATCTTTAAGTTTCTCGGGGTGAATATCACAAATGACCTGACTTGATCTAACCAAGCAGAGTCCACTGCCAAGAAGGACCACCAGCGCCATTTACTTCCTGAGAAAGCTGAAGAAATTTGGCCTGTCCCCGAAAACCCTCACTATTTTTATAGGTGCACGTAGAAAGCATTCTTCTAGCGTGCATCAGAACCTGATATGGAAGTTGTCATGTCCAAGACCGGAAGATAGTGAACATAACCCAGCACATCACACAAACCAATCTTCCATTCTTGGACTCACTTTATGCCGCATACTATAGGAGCAGTGCTGCCAGGATAATCAAGGACATGACCCACCCAGCCAGCACAATTCTTATCCCACTTCCCTCTGGGAGAAGGTTCAGGAGCACGAAGATCCCTGCGGCCAGATTTGGGAACAGTTTCTTTCCAACTGCGATAAGACTGTTGAACGCATCCTAACTCAGAGCAGGGCCGTACCTTCCAAATATCTGGACCTGATTTGCACTACCTTACTTTCCCTTTCCTATTTACTAATTATGATATTTAATTTAATTTTTATTATATGTATTTCGATTTGTACTTCAGGGAGCACGAAGAGCAGAAACAAATATCACTATGATTATTATACGCTCTACAACCAATTGTCTGGTGACAATAAAGTAAAGCAAAGTAAAGTTATGTAAGGTAAAGTAAAATAAAGTAAAGTAAAGTAAACTAAAAGGCTCACTGCCAAGGCGGGAATGGCTTGTCCGCTGAAGCCATAGTTTTAAAGTGTTTCGAAACAGCTGCAGAGGAGATGTCAGAGGTAAAGATTTTACACAGAGAGTGCTGAGAGCGTGGAATGGACTGCGGCGTCGGTGGTGGAGACGGATACAATAGGGTCTTTTAAGAGACTACTGGATGGGTACATTGAGCTTAGAAAAATAGAGGGCAATGGGTAACGCCTGGTAATTTCTAAGGTAATGACATGTTTGGTACAGCTTTGTGGGCTGCAGTTCGTGCATTGTGCTGTAGGTTTTCCTTGTTTCTAAAGTGTCTTAAACTATCCTGTGCCTTTCCGCCCCAGTTAAGTCTGAACAAATTGGTGGTATGCTGTTAAAAATACACAGCTGTAGGGTTTAGCTCTAAGGCATTTAAAACTAAAAATGTATCGGCAGTTTTATTCAATTGTTACCTAAGAGATACCACGACAATTCCAACCGTGCTCAAATGAGGCCATTTTTTTATCAGCCAACTTGTTTTTAAGTGCTTAGTAATCGGTCCAACTTACTGCTCCATTCTTAAGCACTATGAAGAATCGACTAATGGAGGACAGTGAATGGTCATGGGGAACTAATCACAGTACGCTCATCTTTAGGATTTATGTATCGAGAAGAAAGAATATCTGAAAATCAAGTCAGAAATCTCGACGAAAACTTACCTTCTTGAAATTGTGTTTCCTGCCGCAGACAGATTTTTGTATTCGGCATCACAAATTGTCTGTAACGTAAAACTAAGCTGTCTTTCATTAGAATAGTCTCCAGGTCCACAGCAAAAAAATGCCCATATCTTCTCCCTGCTAAACTCCTCAAAAACAGACCTCAATTACATCCCGTGGGATCCAGTTGACAAAATATGTGTTACCTATGAACAGATTTAGGTCCAAAGCAGCTGCATAATTTCAGATCTGAGAGATGGGAAATACAATGTAATAATGGTGTCAAAGCTCCTGTGAAAAGTGCATAACTCCCCAACCGCTTCCTGGAAATTCGGAAACACATCTGCTCAAAATATCGAGGCGTTTGACATGCAAACGAAATCTTAACTCCGTTCGTAGCAAGCACTTGGAAGCTCAGTATTGTTTTATCGCCAACCAAAATGGTTTTGAATATTCAATGTTGTCATGTTATAACTGGATAACAATTTATGCCCTGCCAGGTTAGACACATGGGTGTGTGACAATCCTTACTTTTTCTGTAACATATTAAATATGTTTTTTTTGTTTTTTTTTTGCTCGATTGACTATCGTAATGTCTGCCGTTTACTTTGTGGAAATGTAGGAGATATTTGAAAGAGCAACGTTTCCCGCAACGCAACTGCTCGTGCTGATTGGATTTAAAATGGATTCTCGAAACTGCAGTCAATGATTTGAGATCTCCTCGATGCGCCCTTTGTAGAACTTATCGCAGTTTTGAACTTATAACTTACTGTTTGAACTCTAAGCTCTCTCTTTATGTGATCAACGTCCTATCTCTACCACACACAGTATTTGTTGCTGCTTTTCGCTGATTCACTTGTGCGAGCGGATCACAGCAGCGAGTAAGGAACCACGAGAAAACCACCACCATGATGAGTGGAAACACGAGAAAATCTGCAGATGCTGGAAATTCAAGCAACACGGTGTCAGGGCCATGATCATCCCCCCTCTCCAGATGTGTATCCTTTTGCCAAACAACTTTCCAGCGCTTAGCTTAATCCCTCCCCCTCCTGTCTACTCCCATCATTTCGGATCTCCCCCTCCCTCTCCCACTTTCGAATCTCTTACTATCTCTTCTTTCAGTTAGTCCCGACGAAGGGTCTCGGCCCGAAACTTCGACTGTACTTCTTCCTATAGATGATGCCTGACCTGCTGCGTTCCACCAGCATTTTGTGTGTGTTGTCTGAGTATTATGGGGCCTGCTTTGAAAAAAAAAGTAAGCCTGAAATCTGTCACTGGAAATAATTCGTGATGTTCACATTATATGCTTTTGTTCATGAAACTTAGCATTCAAATTACATGAAAATTGCTGATGATTTAGGCCTCAGTGCTCAGGATCCAAAATCATACATTGTGCCGGAGATGTGTGCGTGACAACGTCCGAGGGAAGGCACTTGCTGTTCAATTCAGTCGCGTTCATCTTTTCTTTTTTGGTTTGTAATCCAGACATTAAGCACTAGTTCATTAGTCGAACCGTAATACCCAAACCCGAAAGGAAATTATCAACAGAAACAAATATTTTCATTTATATAACCCCGTCCTTACCCGTCACGGCTTAAAACCTTTTGGCCGTAAGAGCGCAATTGCTTTACTAGAGAAACCAGCAATGAGCTATTTCACTGAAGGTATATGACTGAAGTGGAGCAAAACTGCAAAGGTAGATTGGAATAAAGAAAAGTTGTTACTATTTTGTTTGCCAATCTTATTAGACATTCTTCGACTCCTAAGTGAATTTCCATCTTTACCATCAAAATGCCTAGAGTACAGATTTGAATTTATTTCTCAATAAAGATTTGGATAATTCCTGAATTCAGCAAGAGGGAAAAATTTCCATCATTATCACGAACGTACTAGGCAGGCCACGCAAAAAAATTAGAACTGTTAGAGTTCTTATTTTCCTCCCAGCCCAGGCATATTTTAAATCTGAACCACATTATTCTGCATTGCGGTGGCGTCATCCTACGTCATGTTTACATGATTAATACATTTCCTCACGAAGATATTGTCCTCCAGCAAATTCTTTAAAACACCACTTGCATTGCAGGAATCGGTCCATTAGGATTCTGCAAGATGTCGGAGAAATTGACGGTTTCGTGCTTGGCACTTCTGGCTATTACTTGGCTAAGTACGCTAATTTATACCTGCCGCTTCCGAACTTAATATTCTACTTTAAATATTTAATTCTGGGTGCCGGCAGCATATCAGGTTACAGTGTTTCAGCTATTCGTTCGACGTTCGCTCTTAGATGTCCAATAACTTACGTCTTTAGTTTTTTTTTGTTAATTCATTGTGTTTAACTGCTGCTAACACTCTTGCTTATTTTTCCGGCAGCCGTCAAAGTAACTGCGAGCGAAGTATTTCAAATCCCTAGGAACCTGGACGTCCTGCGAGGTGCGAATGTTACCATGTTCTGCAAATTTCCACTATTGCAAAATACTGTTGACGTTCGTTGGTGGAAGGACAACGACAAGACATTGTTAGAAAGGGACAACAGAATGCAATTTACTATCGAAAGGGAAAGGGGTTCACTTGTATTATCGAATGTCAAAGTCGCCGACTCCGGAATGTATTACTGTGTAGCAACTTATCAACTACGATATCTCGGGAGAGGAAATGGCACCAGGCTCTCTGTGTTCGGTGAGTGTGGCTGTTTGGAGATCTTCAGCTCTGTGCATTTTACATCAAACTTAGTGATGACGATAAAACGAAATGTTTCTTCTTGATAAAATGAACGGCGAGAATACATTCTTTCCCACGTTTACTACACCCCAGTCCAGATGTTCTAAATTCAGAATTATAAAGATCAGAAGAGTCAATCACATTTCATGTAGCATCTTTGAGGCACATAATAGAGTTAATTCTGTTTATATTATCGTATTTCCCCAGACTCTTTCTCATTGCTTTAAACCAGCCCTGTTCATCAGCTATCTCCCAGTTAAACTGGTGTCCAAGGTTTGTGATACCTTCGGACTTTATCCTTATTATCGTGAAGGTACTCTCAATACAACAAATTACTGTACAAGCATGGTTAGGATTGTTTTGCAAGCAAGAGGTCGAAGCAATATTAATAGTAATATGAATGGCTGGAGTTGGATAACTCGATTCGTCATCACAGAGGACGCAAAATATCTGAAAACTTTTATAATCCCTATCAAAAGTCGAAATCAAGAGCACAGTGCTCCATTTCCGCATCGACAAGTAGAGAGGAATAATACACATTTCCAAGCGAGTTAATTCCAACATAAAGTGACAATTTGTCGCATGGACTGCAAATTGTCATTCCACCTTTTGTCATGCAGGATTAGCAAAATCTATTTTTCTTTCTGCTTTCAAATGGGGAGAAATATCGACCTCTCAAGATCAAGGTGAATTTAGATGGGGTTTGACAGTAAAGTGTAGAGAAGCGGGCACAACCCCACATTCAACACTTCCACTGGCAGCCAATTCCACAATAGCATCACTGTCTGAATGAAGGCTTTACTGCTCAGGTTTGCCTTCAATGCTTCTCCTATGACTCTTAATCTCTGACTCCTAATTACATTCTCACCAAACCTCAGTGGATGAATCAGACTTTCATGCACCGTGTCTGCACCTCTCATAATTTTGTCTACCTCTATCAAACGTTCGCTCATTCCCTTACCTATCATGGAAAGAAATCCAGCTTGTTAAACCTTTCCTCATAATTCATGCCCTCAAATTCTTGCAAACTCCTTGTAATTTTCCTTGAACTCATTCACTCATTTTGATCACTTCCTGCAGATAGTTAGCCAGAACTGCAAACAATTCTCCAAATTTGTTCTCACCAACTTCTAATACAACTTCAGCATAACATCTTATCTTCAGCGCTTAATAATCTGGTGTATGAATGCCAATTTGACAAAGACTATCTTTACGATACTATCCGTCTTTGGCTCCACTTTCAAAGTTTTTTCGATAGATATTCGAAGATCATTTTTTTAACCGCACTCCACAATGCAAGTTTCGATCACTGACTAAATCCGAGACTGGTTTGTCTCCTCAAAGCGCAAGAGATTACAATTACCTTCATTTAATTCTATGTGCCATTTTCAGTCCATTTTTACACCTGGTCTAGAACCCGCTGCAAGCTGTCATCGCCATGCGGCACACCACTTGTCAAAAGCCTTCATTCAAAGAACAACTATCTGCTACCATATTCTAGCTTCTCCCGCGAAGCCATCGTTAGAGACAATTGACTCCTTCATCCTGAATGCCAAGCGAATGTTCTTGCTCAAACCACCACTACCATGCAGAGCTTTTAAAAAGCTTTTGCTATAATCCACGTTGAACATATCCACTGTTATCCTTCATCAAGATCCATGGTAACCCCCTCGGAAAGCTCTTTAAGTTTGGTTAGACACAGCCTATCTTGAACAAAACAATTATATGTATTGGCAATCATGGCCATTCTATTTAATTATTTATATATCATAATCTTCAGAATATCTCCCAATAAGTTACCCACGTATCTGTAATACCCTTTAGCCTATAATATCCAGGCTTATTCCGAGAGTCTATCTTGAATAACGGCAAAACTAGAGACATAACAGCAGAGCAAGTTCTTGGGTAATTGCAAGGTCTGAATGTATCGAATTTACCTGGACCAGATGATGTACATCGCAGGATTCTGCTAAAAGTTGCTGATGAGATTGAGGAGGCATTAGTAAAAAGCTTTCTAGGATAACTAGATTCTGGAATGTTTCTGAAAGACTAGAAAATCTTAAAATTCACCCAACTCTTCAAGAAGGCAGAGAGGCAGACAGGGGAAACCACAGGCCAGTCAGTTCGACCTTACTGGTTGACAAGGTTCGAGATCGTTGTTAAGGAGCAGGTCTTAGGTTACTTGGAGACACATAATAAAACACACCATAAAACAGCCCAATGTCCTCAAGGAAACTCTCGACAGACTATTCTGACTGAATTATTTGAAGGAATGAAAAGCATAACGGAATTGATTGCTTTGTTGCAAAGTTTGCAGACGCGGTGCAGATAGTTGGACAGGCAGGTAGTTTTTAGGAAATAGTGAGGGTACAGAAGGACTTAGACAGATTATAGAGAATAAGCAAAGAAGTTGCAGATAGAATGCAACATTGAGAAGTATGTGGTCATGCACCGGTTCAGGGTATGAACGTTTTGACTATTTTCTAACTGGAGCGAAAATCCAAACACATTGAGGTGCAAAGAGACTTGGTTTGAAGTAAGACCGTGTGATGTATTCCACACAGATTAACTTGCAGGTTACATCTGTGGCCAGGAAGGCAACGGAAATGGTAGCACTCATTTCATGAAGACTAGAATATAAAAGCAAGGATGAATATTGGGACGTAGGAAACACTGGTAAGGCGTCACGGCATATTGCCAGCAGTTTAATTCCCCTTATATTGGAAAGAATGTGCTGAAACTGGAGAGGGCGCAAAAGTGGTTCATGACAATGATTCCAGAATTCAATAGCTAATCATACGAGGAGCTGTGAGCCTGTTTTCATTAGAATTCAGAAAAAAATAAGGCTGACTGTATTGAACCCTACTTAAATGTGAAAGTACTTGATTGTGTTGTTGTGGAGAGGATGTTTTCTATGCTGGGAGAGTCTAAGACCAGAGGACGCAACCTCAGAATAGATGAGCATCCTTTTAAAAAGGAGATGAGGAGGAATGTCTATACCCAGAGAGTGGTGAACCAGTGGATTTTTTTTTTTGCCACAGGTAGCTATGGAGACCAAATCTTTATAAGTCTGGATATTTATAGCAGGGGTTGATATAATCTTGATTGTTTAGGGCATGAGGAACAACGGGGAGGAGGATGCATATTCGGGCTGAGAGGAATATTATTGCTATGATCAAATGGCAGACCAAACTTGGTGGGTGAAATGGCTTAACTTGGTTCCTATATCCAATAGTTATGTGGTTTTAAAACATTAGTTAAATACCAGTCTTCCGACACCTCACCCACGACTAAGGACATTCTGAACACCTATATCGGGGCCCTTTCACTTTTTGCATTAGCTTCCAACGAGGTCCGATAAGACACATTGCCATGTTCAGGAGATATCCGCACCCTAATTTCTCTCAAGGCTGTAATCCGTATATGGACAGTGACATTGCTTCTGTTTTGCCTCAGTTGTATAGCCTCTGTGTACGTCTCCCGAGTAAATATTGATGGAAATTGATTAGATTTCCCTTAAACTTTTTAGGTTTCATGCATTGTTGAATTCGCTGATCTTCAAAGGGATCAATTTTATTTGTCGCTCTCTATTTATTCTTAATGTATATGCAGAATGCTTCGATTTTTCTTTTTCACCTTGGCATTGTCCATCACCTAGAATTTGGGAAGGCCAAGAATAATGACGTCGGTATTTGTGTGGGATGTGGAGTCAGGCAACCATGTGCCCCGAATGGCTATTGTAGGCAGAACGAAATCCTAACTGCTGTGATAAACAGATAAAACAATCTAACTATTGAATCTCTCCTGTTAGACACCGATCATAGCTGTCGCGGAAGCAGATCCTGTTTACAAAACCTTAAAACTGGGCTCACGTTTTAGTGAGCTCTGTATAATTGTGAAACTGAAATTGTTCAGTTCTTGTTTGATCCTCTGCAGGGCATCATTTCCATAAGCGATCCTATAGAAGTGCCAAGTCACTGTCGTCCATTATGCTGCTGGACGGCTGGATTTAGAAAGAATGGAACGATAGAATCAATGTGCTTAATTAGAATTTGCATTTCTGTTCCTGGTTGTTTCACGGAGGAGACGATTTGCCACATTCAACAAGGGGAATTGATGTAGGAGTGGTTCATATTCCGAGGAAAGCTGTATTACTGGATATTTATGACGTGGAAACTCAAACCCAAGACCTGAAACAGACCCTAAGCAGTTGAGCGGCCAGAAAATTAAACTCCATGGGCACTCGTGATAATCGTGAATACTGTGATAATTTGGGTTTTGTTGCTCAGTCTTGATATGAAATAAAAAATCCAAAAATAGCAAGCATTTGAAAGTCAACTGTGCAATAAAGCTCAAATACCATTCAAAAGAGAATGTCTCCCTCACTTTGAACCTCCTAGCTTCACTGTCGAAGTGTATTCTCTGAACACTTCCTTTATCCATCTCCCAATGTGACTGTATTTGTTCTGTTTATCTTGTGGCTGTCCGTGCTGGATGATAACTTCATGTGCTGTGTGTGACTACATATATTTTGCAACTAATTCCAGAAGAACAAAGTTTCGCTTAGAGGTCTGTGTGTATGGTTGAGCAACAATAAACAGATCGGAAATTAAAATAATTTATTAGATGCTGGTTAATACTGACGGGTAACCAATTCAATAGTTGAGTGTCATGCCAGTTGGTGCGGAGATGAAGGATCTACCTGAACTGAAATAGATGTAAAATGTCCAATATAACTTTGTTTTCACTCAAGCTCCTCCAACGCCATTGAAAATTGTTCCTGTTGGAGTGTTTTCGTCTCCTGGAAAGCTTCTTTGTAAAACGGCTGCCTACTACCCGGAGAAATTAGAAATCATTTGGCTAAGAAATAACGAAGAAATTCGCACTGGAATTGAAAGTGTGACAAACCGGAGCGTGGATGGCAAGTACGAAGCGTTTAGTGTATTGGAAATCACGCAGTCTACTTGGGGAGATGTTTACACCTGCCTAGTGTCGCATGTCTCCCTCACGGTGCCTGCAGGTTTCAGCTACATCCTGGACCAAGGTAAGATTGTGTCTCGATGAAGCCATGATGTTGGATCTGGGCCTTAAACGTCGACAATTTAGATCGACACGTACAAAAGCTGGATGAACTTTGCAGGTCGGGCAGATTCCATTGAACGTATCAACGGATGCTGCCCGACCTGCTGAGTTCATCCAGCTTTTATAGGTGTTGATTTGACCACAGCATCTGTAGCGTACTTTGTACTGATAATTGAGATCTGCCTGATCAGCTGAGTTTTCCAGGATTTTATGAGTTACTCTGGATTTCAGCATGTTCAGAATATTTTGCGCTCAATATAAGATGGAAGAGCTCACAGGTTATAGGGGTGGTGTCAATGCGCCCTTGTAAGAACCATAACTGGACAGCTACCCAAACAGGTAGCTTAGTAATTGACAGTGAATATTCAACGTGAATGCTCAAAATCTAATGACTTATTCCGTTAGTTTAAATCGTGTAGGACGAATTAAGAAATTGAATTCGTGCGGTATTTGTAAGGCAGCAAACTTCGGATCATTTGCCAAAATTGTGACATAGCAAAACTTATACTTTATATCTCATTGTGTTATAACAAAGGTGGTAACTTACATTTGGTGCCAGATGATATATTTTCAGTTATCGTGAAGTGAAATTTGAAAGCAGCCTATGAAATAGTTTGTATTTTTAATTGTCATATGTGCATTTGTTTTTAGTTGTATAAGTGCTTCACAGGTTCTTGATTCCACCCGTAGATCCAGAAGACGCTGAAACTAAATTAATTCTGTCATGTGTAGTGGGCGGATCGGCAATTTTAGCTCTGATAATAGTTTTGCTAAAAGTCAGTTTAAAGAGATCGCACGGTAAGAACCCTGATCGCTTTCACATGTTTTTGCGCAAAATAGAAGCCCTAAAGATATTTAATTTCAAAAAGAATAAATGTCATTATAGCATGATTAGACATCGATTGTGATATTCGAACCTGATTACATTGATAATCATCAGGCACAACACAAGCTGGATATTCAAGTGCAATGATTTCACCAGTTCACTCGCTGTATTTACATGATGCATCTTGTTCATAAATGCCGTTATATTCCTTTGGAATACTTCAGATGTCGTTTTCAATACAATGGCAGATCCAATTTTGAAACGTAAGCAACTGGGCGTATGTCTAGTCTTACTGTGACTGTAAAGAACATTGACGAACTCGTGCATGTCTCATTGATGTTAATTTCAATTTTAGCGACAATATTTAAATGTAGTACGGCCACATATGCTATTTATTATCATTTTACAGCTTCGTTAAAAGTCGAAGACTCTTGACCATTGTGCCGTTATGTTGATGCACTGTATTAAGACAACTGATACCACAAATGGCTTTCTAAAAGATTCATAAATTCAGCAGTTCCTCTTACGCGATGAATTCAATTGGTATCTGACGAATAATCTCCAATTTTTCGAATGCAAATAATTTATTTTATTTTTCTTAAGGGATCAACACAAGTTCTTTGGACAGATGTCAGAATGAAGAGACGGTAGGTGAAGTGGCTTGTCTTCTTTCAGAGTGGTGTATCCATATAGCAGAGCTTTTATAAATTCATGTTGTTCTAAAGTTTGGAACTCAGTAGGGAAGAATAAAACTGTCCGACAGTTCTTCATTTTGAAGTACAAATCCAAGAAGTATTTGAATATTCTTGTTGAATCTGATTCTTGACCGGGTGCACGAAGATGAACGGTACTATATACTAATCTATGTTAGGCTGTTAATCATATTTCCTGTGACAAATAATTAAATACAAATCTGAGACCGAGGTATTTTAGATGTCAAATATCGGTTTACGAGAATTGCTGTGTACTGGTCAATGGGGAAAATACAGTACACGCACAAATCATTTCGCAATATATGTTACATTTGAATTGACGACAGAGTAGGCAAGATTATAAATGCAACAAAATCTTGTTTTGGAATGTCATATGTAGTTTCTAACCCCGATTCCCAACAAGGAACTGCACAGCAGTGCATAACCTGCAATGGAATCGGATATTTTCTTCCAATTAATCGTGCAGTGTTTGGTGCATAGTGATACCCACATGTTAACTAAACTCCATACTCCATGAGGCTACGCTGAATTATCTTCCAAAATTTTGAAAACAATGCCTGAAACTTATAAATGTATTATCATTTCCCATTTTGGACTTAATCCTGAATTAAAACTCTCTAACGACATATTGGGAAAGAGAAAAAAATCTCCTTTGAATTTGAACACCTCTCCCCAGTAAGCAACATAAACATTAAGTGTTTCTCTTTTGCTCTCGTGTTTCCTGATCTACTGTGCGTTTTATTTGTTTATGTTACTGCAGAGTTTCTGCAATTCAATGTTATTAAATTTGTCCCACCTGGAATCTTCTGTTAGCATGTGTTAAAACTTTATCGGTTGTATAACCATCTGTCTAAAACTGGAAACGTCTTTTTTGTGTTTCATTAGTCACCTTCCTAATTTTAGAGCAGGTTTTTATGTTTCCGTAAGGATATCTGCAGCAGAAATTTTTCTCAGCTCTGTTTTCTTCCACTTGGGTGGACTTCAACCTGAAAGCATAAACATTGGTATCTCTAAATTTTGATGCATATTTCATCATCCCCCTTCTCTTTTTCTCTCTGTTCGCTATCATGGCTTCCTTTCACCTCTTCTTATCTGCCCATCACCTCCTTCTTCCATTTCTTCCTTGGTCCACTCTCTCCTCCTATCAGATACGTTCTTGCACTCCTTACCTTTTCCAATCGTCACCTCCCAGCTTCATCGTCATTCCATCCCCCAGTATACACAAGCCTTCTTACACACGTTTTCTCCTATTACCTGCCATCTTGTATTCCCACCCCACCTTCCTATTTTAGCTTCTGTCTCCTTTTTTTGCTTTACTGGTAAAGTGATTTCGCTAGAAACATAGACAGTTTATTTACCTTCATGCATGCTGCCTTACCTAATGAATTAAATCATCATTTTTTGTTGCATTCCTCAAGCTTTCCAGCATCTGCAGAATCCCTCGAAATGATCGTTCTTCCCTTGCTTTCACGAATGTAATTTAATTTTTACATGCAGTGACAGGAGGCGACCTCAAATTCAGGAAACCGCAGCAGAGATAGGGTTGAGATGTGCTTGCCCAGTCGCAAACGCGGAACAGATAAACAGAAGGAACTTCGATATGGAGCTCTGATATGGTGACTTGACATGGAGACAGGGTGTTCATGGATTAACTTGAAACTAGAGTTGAACTTAGAACGAATAGTTCTAAGCGGTCGGGAAACGAAGTCATCACATGGGAATAGACCAACGAACTGGCGGCCCGTGCTTTTTAGGCCACTGTTCTTATCCTGCAGTCTCCGATGGAAAACTGGTATACTGTAATTAAGAGAACTCGCAGCAATCGGGAATCTAACGACTGGAAATAGGCCTAATCAAGTAGACAGGAGCGAGACGAGGGACAGCCAGACGGGACCATGATATTCATATATAATTTGCAAATGAGGAAACACTAAAAACATGAAAGGAGGAACAGCTATCCTTTCCAAAGCCCATTACCAGCTCCGTAATGAACACGAATCTCTGATAATAACCTAGGAACACTGATCCATCGGAACATTAGTGTTATTCATGGAAATACCGAACTGAGACAAAACAGTAACCATAGGGCATGAATGAGCAAAGAGCCAACGTTAGTTGTATCAGTTGTGTGTTATCCGCTGATGACAGTGTCTGTATGCATTTGGAGTTCTGTTGGCAGGTGTCACTGAGGAAACACCTGTAACATCTATAGGCTTAACAGTTTGCGGCAATCAGATATATATAACACAAAATGCGTTTGCATTTTGACTTAGCGAAAAATTTTGTACTCTACCTGTTGCCTCAAGGAGTTACCCACTTGATTACTCGATTATTTGAAGTTCATTTCAAGTAAGGAGAGAAACGCTCCTTGCTCAGTGGGACAACACGAGCTGTTTGAGTTGATCTACCTAATGAATCAAAAAAAGGAAAATTTGATACAATGTTGACATAAACTTTGTGTAAAGCGGCAGAAGTGTAAAGTTAATAACTTTTGAGTGCATCACTAATTTATTTTACAATTATTGATTCTACTTGTTCAACTCAATGGGTTCTCGATTAACCGCTGATTTTGAAATATTTTCACAGACTAAATCAAATGGAGCTGTCAAACTGACTTACGCTGCTCTGCAACTTCCCGATTCCAAGAACACCTCAGCATCCAATCATCTAAAGAAACATACATTGTACGCAGATGTAAATACATCAAAGAGACTGTGAAGCTTAGAATCCGACTGCAGTTTAGAGCTATAGACTATCAATAACTGCAGACCGAGGCATTGCTTCTTTTAATTTCTTGCAATGAGACAAAGGTTGTTAATCGATATAACAATCGGTTAACCGGTTTGCAATGTTAATCGGTATAATTTAGGAAGATAAGGGATCAATATTCTCTTCGATTTGTTGGAAGCGATTATCACTGGAAAAAAATGCAAGTAAGTAATTGAGGAAAAAGATTGGGAATAAACCATTCCGCCTCTCTCTATTGCCCAGTCATAATCTCCATTGTACAGTCCCCGATCATTTCAGGAAAGAAACCTACTTTGCCTAAAGTACCGCCCCACCCCCAAGATATTGCGGCTAGAGTCCACAGAGGATGAAAAAAAATCAAGAGATTTGTCACCACTAGCGAGGGAAACTTCGCTGCCGGGTAATAGAAACGCCAACTGAACAGTTATTCTTTGTTCACTTATGTCAACGTTCATAATAGAGATTTGAAGATGTGAAAAAAATCGTAACAGGTTCTCGCGATAACACCTCTATGTTTGAATATTGATCAGTAAAATTGTATTCTGAAAAAAATCAGTTCTCATCTGTTTCTAATACATTCACTGCTTGTTACTCCAAATTAGCTGTATAATACAACTGCACTATCACATGGTCCGGTCTGTGAAATCAGCATTCTGGTTCACAGTCCGGTCGATGATCCGTATTCCATGCTTTCCGGGTTTCCCCAGTTTCTGTTGAGGCAGTTGATTCTTGTTTGGGCTGGCTTCATAAATAGCCTCAAGGTTCACCATCGGGCTGCTGGATTGTTCCTGTTCTAACCCCTTTTCTGTATCCCTTCCCTTCACCTACCTCCTGGAGACTAGCCTAGCCTAGCTTTGCCTTGCCTTGCCTCGCCTCTGCCTAGAGCCATGCATCGCCTTGCCTCTGCCTGGAGCCTTGCCTCGACTCGCCTCTGCCTGGAGCCTTGTCGCTCTCTGGAGCCTTGCCTCGACTTTCATCGGTCTGGAGCCTTGCCTCACCTTGCCTTGCCTCTGCCTGGAGCCTTGCCACGTCTCGACTCTGTCTGGAGCCTTGCCTCCATTCGCCTTGCCTCTGCCTGGAAACTTGTCTCGCCTTGCCTGTATTTGGAGCCTCGCCCAGTTTGGAACAGTCTGACTGTGTTCATGACTTTGCTAGGTAGGTCAGGCCGTTTTGCCGCTACCTAGCGTTGGGAACTGTCTCGTCGTGTTCAGCGTTCTGTGTTATGAGTCCTGGCGCTACTTCCTGTACCCAAGGAGGGGTCCCGGCTTTGTGTTTTGCGTTCCTGTTCTCCCTCTACCCAGGCTCAGTGTTCTTTGATCCTGTCCAAGCCACGGCTTTGTGTTCTCGTCTTGTCATGTGGCTCGCCCAGCCCAAGGTATCCTTGCCTAGCCCGGTGCTGGGGTTCCCTCGACCTGCGTTGAGGTTCCCCTGTTCTGTCCAAGAGTCTCACGACCATACCTGTTGCCTCTGCTCACCCTGTAGCTATGTCTCGCTCAGCCCAGGAGTACCTTGCCCAGACGAAGCTGGGGTTCCCTCAACCTGTGCTGGTGTTCTCTTGTCCTGTCCATGAGTCTCACGTCCAGTCCTGTAACCTCGTCATGTCTTCGCCAAGTTCTGGGTCCGAGCCCGAGTCAAGACCCAAGTCCTGGGACCTTGTCCAGTATCGCGCTCTGAGTCCAAGCCCAGGCTCCTAGTTCCCAGCTCCATGTCCTGGTTCCGCTATCCTCTTCAAGTCCTAGCTCAAGCCCAGAATCCTTGTCTCGTCCAGGGCCTGTGCCATTTCCTGCGCCCTTTCTTCCCCTCTTACCTTGCTCCCTTCTCACACCTCGTCATGTTCCTGGTAGTTCAATGTCTGTGTCTTGAATTTGGGTCCGCTCGCAATGCCCTCTTTATGACAAGGGTAGAAACAGAAATCCCAGGGCACAAAAAAAAGCAAGAGAAATGCACCGGAACCGGTGTACCTGTCCCAGCCGACATTGAAACAGAGGTTGATACGTACATGGTCAAAATAAATGAAATCAGGTTTAGCCTAATCATAACATTTGACTGAAAAACGTCGACGTTGGGAAGTTGTTTTATATATCAATCACGTGACTAGAAGTGTACACTTGAAGAAAATTGTCTTGCTCACAGAGCTCCTCAGCGATTAGTAACTTCCCAATTGCCCAATAGGGCAAAACAAATCTGAAATATGCCAAATATTTATTTGGCCAAAAGTTCTTAAATTGACGCATTAATTCCTGGTTAGATAGATGTGAACATCCTGTTATAATATTACATTATTTTTGCTCATCAGGTGGATAAGGTGCTGGACTGCGGAAGGTGGGGAGCAGGTACAGAGAATTCCGGCAGAGAATTAAATCCTCTGTTTGATAATGATAGAAACGTACACGCTTGGAAACAAGAGTTGACTGTTCAGACATGTTCCGCTGGATATGCTCTCTGGCAGTGATGTCCTTTTGAGAAACATTCATTCACTTCCTTCCCTAGGTCACTTCACATGTCAAATCTTGCCAATTCCTCCACTTTTAAACATTGTTACCATATTTATTTTCAAGTAAAAATGCAGATTTATATCGTGTTCGTTGTTGACAAGATCTTTGAACGCTTATCATTCTTATTCATTTCTTTATCTACTCATGATAAAACACAAATAGTCGTTTGTTATTTCTCTGAAAGGCAAAGTTACAAGAGTGACCAATTTCTCAAGGAATTGCGAAGCGCTGATAATATTCTCCAACGTGCTTTTCAGGGCGTATTTAGTTTCAGTGCAACTCAACGTCGTTTCGAACGAATCAATGTTTGCTCGCAATGGAGAATGCCCTGCGTAAAAAGACAATAGCACTCTCTGATACAGATGCAATAGCACGTCTGTACTATATTGATCTGACAAAAATATTGCAGTACAGTCGAAAGAAGATGGAAAATGCTTGCAATAATAATATAAATGATAACGGTTTCAGTGATTTTAATTATCTGTAAACTTGTAAATTCCTCAGATCATCCCAATTAAATCCATTCTGTCACTGCGACGGCCTGCAGATGGCGCCATCACTAATTGCTACGCTGTTATAGCGAAAAACCGCCACACCGCCTGCACCCCCCCCCCATTCTATCGCTTTGAGTTGTTACATTATTTTAGAAACACTACTCTACTAATAAACAATCCAATAAATGTTCTGTTATGTGTTTATCGATAAACGATATCTTATTCTCTAAACTCCAGACGTAATGTTGGCTTCTCACTTTGATTCACTTCAGTATTAGAGGTCGAAATCTCCGTTAAAAATGCTTCGGCGAATCACTGAGGACGCATTCCACGCAAAATGGGTTTCACTAAACATCTTAAATAAACGGCCCAAAACGTCGACAGTGCTTCTCCCTCCAGATGCTGCTGGCCTGCTGTGTTCTACCAGCATTTTGTGTGTGATGTTATTTTAAATAAATGTCGCTTTGCCCTGCCGACTGAACGGCATTAATCCATGGAAACACGAGTGAATCTGTAGATGCTGGAAATAAATAAAAACACAAAATGCTGGCAGAACTCAGCAGTCAAGACAGCATCTATGGGAAGAGGTAGTGACACAGTTTTGGGCCGAAGCCCTTCATTAGGAGTGAAGTAACATACGATGGTCGAAGGGGGATAAGAAGTGGGGGGAGGGATGAAGTAGAGAGTTGGGAATTGATAGGCTGAAGGGAAATGGGCTAGGGGGAAGGTGGAGAATTATGGGAAATAAAAGTTAAGAAAGGTAGGGTTGGGGGGAGATTATAGTGAGGGAGGAAAGAGAGAGAGAAAAAGAACCAGATAAAAATTATAAATAGGGATGGGGTAAGGGGGTGGGGGGCTAGGGTATCAACGGATGTCTGTGAGTTGAATGTTCATGCCGGCCGGTAGGAGGCCACCTAGAGGGCAGATAAGGTGTTGCTCCATCAACCTCCGTGTGGCCTGATCTTGATGGTAGACGAGGCCATGGGAAGCCATATCGGAGCGGGAGTGGTCTGTGGAATTCAAATGTGTGGCCACAGGGAGATGCTGCCACTGCTGGACGACTGAGAGTCGGTGTTCGGCGAAAGGGTCTCCCAGTCTGCTGTTGGTTTCCCCAATGTATAAATGGCTACATCGGGAGCACCGGATACAGTATATCACCCCAGTTGAATCGCAGGTGAAGTGGTGCCTCACCTGAAAGGACTGCCTGTGGCCTAGAATGGTGGTGAGGGAAGAAGTGTGGGGGGCAGGTGTAGCACTTCTTCCGTTTGCAGCGATAAGTGCCTGGAGGGAGGTCGGTGGGAACGAATGGGAGTGGATGCATGAATAAGGGTGTCTCGTAGGGAGCGTAGGAAACCTGGGGAGGGGGGATGTGACTGGTGGTGGGATCCCGTAGGAGGTCCCGTAATCCCATGGTATCGATTTCTTGGATGATAACGATATCTCCCATTAACTGTCCAATATAAATCCCTTAATCCACCTTCATAAAACATGTGTGAGTCGGCCGTTATTATATGTTTTTACCGAATTCCGCAATGAGCAAATTAGTTCAAACTTTTCTCGCTCCGCTTGCAAACTCTCCACCACTCCATCCCATCTATCACCGGTCGCAGACCTCCTTTTCACATTTATGTACTGCGCATCTTCCTTACACTCTAAATCCCGAGTCTCCAGCTGAAAACATCAAACGCCCGCATACCTCCATCCGCACTGGCTGGCCCACCGAATTCGTTGTGTAGTTTCTTTTTGTTTCAATTATTATTTCTCATGTTCTAGGATGCTTGTAAATATTCCGAGGAACAGCGGAGTTTATTAGTAATTCCATGTAAACACACTATCTTTTACTCCAAAGCTTTACGTGTATATATTTAAATAACATGGTACGATCGTGTTATTTTAAAATAATAATGCTCATTTTGCATAAAAAAGAGAATTTCAGTTAATTACCCATGTTGCTCATTAATCTACGCGACCTGCGTTTTGATGTCTCTTGTTAACTGCATTTTGATTTCTCTTGTTTCCTTCCATTTTTTCGGCTCTGCATTCTAACCAGGATATCCGTCAAATTTTCATTTCAGGCTTTTCTGAATTTGGTTAATGGTCTTGCCGTTCATGTCTTTTGCCACTAGCACAGTCTTGTGGCTCTGCAAGTCATGAATACTTGTGTACTGCTGAAGGTGAGTCTTTCATTGCGTGTTTCTCATTAAAAACACGAATTAAGTAATATCTTTTCTGGCAGAATGTGTGTTTGCAGTTTATATTTGGGTGACAGACAGGAAGGGGAAAGATGTAAACAACTAGCACAGAGTACCCTGTGGCTATCCCCCTCAATCTGGATAGCGTTGGAGAGAATGACCTATCAGTGGAAAGTCAAAGCTGTCAGGTCTTTGGCACTGAGCCTGACTCGGCGACTAAAAAAATGAAGCTGGCGGGGGAGGGGCTGGGAGTAGAGGGGGGCTGTGGTTATAGGGGAACAAGAAGGAGTTTCTCTGGACGAAAACGAGATTTTTCGATGATGTTGCCTCCTATGTGCTGGGGCTAAGTGTTTGTAAGGTGAAATTAAGCAAAAAACATGAGGAAGACTTGGCCCGACAGGAACTTGCTCCAAGGAGTGGACAACACGAAACATTGCTGTTCATGTCTGACTGAAAAACTATCAACTTGAAGTGTTAAGACGATTTCTCTCTCAGTCGATGGAGCCGAGCCTGTCACCCCTACCCAATGGTATTAAACAGGCACATTAATATTGCAGTCCACTACAACTTCTTATTATCTCAGCAAAAGAATAAAGAACATTGAGTCGAAATGCTTATACTGTCAGAAGAGGCTGGATAAACTTGGGTTGTGCTCAATGGGGCGTCGGAGGTGAGGGCTGATCCGATAGTTGACAGGAATATCAGAGGCATAGATAGTGCACAGAGTATTTGTTGCCCAAGTTTGAAATTTGAAATGGAATTGAAGGTGAGAGGGGATGGGTTCAAATGAGATATGAAAGGAAAGCTTTTTTACTCATAGAGTCGTCGATGCCTAGAATGCCCTCATTGGCATTGTGATGGTGGCAAGTACAATAGGGGCTTTTAATAAAAGTTTGGATAGGTACCTGGATATAAGGAAGATGAAGGAGTATGGAAACAACTTAGGTGGGTGCGATGAGGGTTTGGGTGTTTTGGTTTGAGTTTTAGCTGGGTTCGTGCCACCTTGTGGGTTGGATGGTCTGTTGCTGTGCTATTCGCCTATAGAAATACATTGTTAAATACATCTGGTATGCGTGGCTGCTTCTGGCAACCCCCCACCTTGATATTCACGTCGGGAATGTGGCCTCAATTCCATCGTTTAGTTTCCAATCACTCCCAGGTTCCAATAACTACACACACCTGTTTTCCATCAGAAAGTGTGGGATAAAGACACTGTGATCACAACAAGGAGCTGCCAGTTCGTTGGTCGACTCTGGTGTGAGTAACCACGTTTCATCGTTCTTAGGACTGCCAGTTCTAATTCTAGCATCGCTCCTGGATACTGGTTCCACGCTCACTCCGTCAATAACGCCCCCCGACTCTGTCTACGCGCCCGTGCTCTACACTTGGGTTCGTCCACCACAGAACGAACTGGCCATAATGAAGGCAGCGGACACGGACCACGTACAGCAGGCTCTCGCCGGTCAGGGCTATCGACAGCGCGCCCACTACTTACTGTGGTCACGGAAAACATTCGGACGCTGTCCACGAATTTACGGAAGGTCAGTGAGCAGGTGGACAGAGTTACCGCTTCCTCTCCAAGAATCCGGACCACCCAAACCGCACAGATCGTGATAGCATCGCCCCTGGGACCAGAAACACAGTCCGCTCGAGAGCCATGCGTACCCGAGCCCGCACCTTGCGCTGGGGGCCTGGGGAAGTTCGGGTCTTTCTACTACAATGCTCTCTGGTCTTTGAGCTCCAGCTACGTCCCTGCACTTCAGATAAATAGAAGATTGCGTATATCATGGGGTTCAATGCCTTGGTTTGACCAGAGGTTTGTTCCTCCTTCCCCTCCTTTGTTGCAGAAATGAGGAAGGTCTTCGAACAACTCATTCGCGGTAAGGACGCCGCAAAACGCTTGCTGACTCTTTGTCAGGGTTCGCGAAGCGTAGCAAGGTATTATATCGAGTGCCGAACCCTAGCGGCAGACTCAGGGTGCAATAACAAGGCCCTACGGGAAGTGTTTCGACAGTACCTCGCAGATAAGATAAAGGATGAACTGGCAGCGAGGGGCGACACGAACTGTCTGGACTCTCTGATCTTACCAGCCAGTAGATTAAATAATCCACTTCAATCGCGGCAGAGAGAAAGAACCAGTTGCCTCGCTCCCCCGGGAAGCCCACGGTCCACCTTATCAGTCCCAGCCAGCCTCCCTTCCCCAGTCGCTCTAAATGGAGCTCCTGCGCCGACCGTCCCCTCACCCCGGGGAAGGAACCGATGCAGCTGGGATGGAACGGACTCTTCCCGGCCGAAAGACTTCGGAGCTGGAGATCTGGGGATCGTTCCTATTCCGGCCAACAAAGACATTTCCAGGATACCTGCCCTCAGCGGCCGAAAAGGAGGGCTCACCAGTGGAAAAGGGGTCTTTGTGAGCCGGAAGATACTCCGTTCAGCCCCCAGACTCGGATGCAGATCCCAGCTACTGTGAATTACCAACGACAGTCACAGTTTGGTGGATTTCGATGCCGAGGGCAATCTGCTGGACGAAGACATAGCCTTCCAGGCTGGAATTCCTCCCCAGCCTCTAACTACCCCAATGGAGGCCCAGGCCCAGGACGGAAATCTTCTGGCTCGGGTGAACCATTGGACGCCGCCCCTGACGTTGATATTTTCCGGCAACCATCGGGAGGAGGTGTGATCCAGTCTCATTCGCTCACCTCAAGCCCCGGTAGTTCTGGGGTATCCATGGCTGATCCAACACAATCCCCACATCGACTGGTGTACCGGGAGGATAGCCAAGTGGCGCCAGTCTTGCCACGCCAACTGCCTGTGGTCAGCCCCATCTCCCAGGGAAGCTACCCCGACTCCGCCTGTCCCGCAACCCGTCGATTTGTCCCGAATCCCCGCAGACTAATACCTGGGACTGGTATTCAGAAAACAACTGGCCCTTTCCCTGCCTCCGCACCGCCCATGTGATTGTACCATCGATCTTTTCCCCGGGGCTTCGCTACCCACCCGTCGCCTTTTTAAGCTATACCGACCGGAGAGAGAGGCCATGGAGAAGTACATCAGCGAATCCCTCGTGGCGGGCATTATCAGACCTTCATCTTCCCCGGCAGGCGCTGGTTTCTTCTTCGTTGAAAAGAAGGACGGGTTTCTTCGTTCTTGTATTGATTACAGAGGCATAAACAGTATTTCACTTCAGAATAAGTAGTATTTACCCTTCATTAGATCGGCTTTTGTACCACTGGATGGAGCCACCATTTTCTCAAAGCTGGACCTTCGTAATGCCTACCATCTAACCAGGGGGAGGGAGGGGGACGAGTGGATGACGTCCTTTAATACACGCCTGGGCCACTCCGAATATTTCGTCGCGCCGTTTGGCCTCACCACTGCTCCCGCCGTTTTTCAAGACTTCATTAATGACGTACTGACGGACCTTATTTATCGTTTCGTATTTGTTTGCCTCGATGATATCCTGATACTTTCTAGCAGCACCCAAGTAGACGTTCACCATGTCCGCCAAGACCTCCAGAAACCGTGGGAAAATCAATTGTATGTGAAGGCGAAGAAAAGTGAGTTCCACGTTCCTTCGGTCAGCTTCCTGGGTTCTATCATCGAGAGCGGGCACGTGAGAGCAGACTCCGAGAAGATCCGGGCAGTGGAATAATGGCCTAGGCCCACGACCCGCAAAAAATATCAACGATACCTGGGGTATGCAAAAATCTACCACCGATTTATCAGAGACCACAGTCGAGTGGCGTCCCCACTTACCGGCCATAACTCGAACACTATCCATTTCTGTTGGGACTCCGAAACGGACTCGGCGTTCACCGACTTGAAGAGTCTTTTCACCACCGCTCCCATCTTGGTCCATCCGGACCCAGCCCGTCAAGTCATTGTCGAAGTGGATGCCTCTGAATCCGGGATAGGAGCAGTCCTGTCCCAACGATCAAGTTCGGACCAAAAGCTTCACCCCCGCGCCTTTTCCTCTCGCCGACTGGCCCCTGCCGTGCGGAAATATCACGTGGGGTGTCGGGAACTCCTGGCAGTCAAACTAGCATTGGAAAAATGGAGGCATTTGCTGTAGAGGGTAGAAAAACCGTTTGTGGTATGGACTGATTTTAAAACCTGGGGTATATTCACACCGCCAAACGTTTGAACTCCCGCCAGGCCCGTTGGGCGTTATTTTTTGAACGGTTCAAGTTTTCCCTCACATCCCATCCAAGACAAAGAGCGGGAAGCCGGACGTGCTCTCGTCTGAATACGACTGCAAGGAGGACACTTACAGCTAAGGCACTATTCTCCCACAATCCTGCATGGTTGCCATCCTCACTTGGGAGATGGTGACCGAGGTAAAAGAAGCCCAACGGGATGACCCGGGCCCCGGCAATGGAGCAGGCGATCCCCTGTATGTGCCCGCTTCCATCAGGTCAGAGGATCTCCAATAGGCACACGTCTTGGGTCCCCAGACACCCCGGGATTGAACGGACACTAGCGCTCCTGAGCAAACACTTTTAGTGGCCGTCCATAGAAGGGGATACCCTTACCTATGTCTCGACATGTTCCATTTCTGCCCGGAGAAATCCTCTCATCGGCCACCTGCGGTGTTACTTCGTCCTCTACCTTTCCCCGGTCATCCCTGGACGCACATCGCTCTGGACTTCGTCACAGGTCCACACCGTTCAGATGGGAACACCAGCGTACTCACAGTTGTAGACTGTTTCTCCAAGGCGGTGAAATTCGTAGCCCAGCCTAAACTCCCTTCCTCTCAAGAAACCGCAGATCTTCTCGTCCGCCACGTCTTCCGCCTCCACGTAGACATCGTCTCCGATCGAGGTCCCCAGTTTGGCTCACAGGTATGGAAGGCCTTCTGTCAAGCCTTCGGTGCTTCGGTTAGCCTGTCATCCGGATTCCACCCCCTGACGAAAGAGCAGACGGAACGGGTCAGCCAAGACCTGGAGGTGTCTATACGTTTCGTAACGGCAAATTAACCCGTCGACCTGGAGCGACCACCTCCCGTCGGCTGAGTACGCGCACAACTCTCCGGTGATCTCTGCCATTGGAAGATCCCTGGGGTACCAACCACCACTGATCCCTGCGCAAGAAAAGGGGATAGCAGTACCGTCGGTTCAGGACAATATCTATCTGTGCCTTAAGGTTTGGGAGGAGACACGCCCAGCTCTACTCAGATCAGCAAAACGCAATAGAAGACAGCTGCCCGACACCGGACTCCGGCGCCTGAGTACCAACCAGTGCAGATGGTGTAGCTTTCATCCAAGGACATCCCGCTCATGAACGGGCATAGGAAACTCGCCCCTCGCTTCCTGGGACCATTCAAGGTCTAAAGTGTTATCAATCCCGCAGCAGTTCGCCTTAAACCGACACGATCCATGCGAGTCCACCCGACTTTTCATGTTTCCCAGTTAAAGCCCCTTGAATCCCTTGGCTGAGACTCCCCCACCTGCCCGTATCATCGATAACCATCCGGCATATACCGTCTGAAGTCTACTGGATGTGCGCAGTAGGGGCAGAGGTTCCCAATAACTGGTAGATATGGAAGGGTACGGTCCAGAAGAGCATTCCCGGATCTCCCGATCATCCTAGACGCTTCCCTCATCCAGGATTTTCATCGGGACCATCCAGATGGGCCTGGAGGATTGTCTGCAGGCTCCCGTTGATGGAGGGACTCTGTCATGTTTTCTTCTGGGAATACTCCACCTTGTAATTTTCCTCAGAAATTTGGCCTCAATTCCGTCGTTTAGTTTCCAATCATTCGCAGGTTCCACTAACTACACACACCTGCATTCCAACAGAAAGTGCGGGATAAAGACCTTGTGATCACAACAAGGAGCTGCCATTTCGCTGATCGACTCCGGTGTGAGTAACCACGTTTCATGGTTCTCAGGGCTGCCAGTTCTAAGTCTGGCATCGTTCCTGGATACTGATTCCACTCTCGCTACGTCAATAACGCCTCCTGACTGTGACTCCGCGCCAATTTTCTGCACTTGGGTTCGATCACCGCCACGCTCGTATACATGGGAACATATTTGCAATGAAGGTAGAGACATTTAAAGGCGCGACTTTTCAAAGGATTATCCCGTGGAGTGGACTGAAGTGTTCCACAAATTAGAAATCTATATTCACAGTCAGTCCGTAGACCTAACGAGAGCTGTGCTTAATAGTTGGAAACATCTTGATTGTTTTTGGCATTGTCAGAAATATTAAAGCATATGAAATCATAAACAGATAAATTCAATACTTAAAAACATAAATGTGCTTCTACCTTCCTATGCTTTTCCATGCCAGTTAACAATAAACAAAATCTATGCCGGTGAAAATACAGTGATACAGGGACTATCTCCAAAGCATTTACGATCAATGATACATGTGCAGTCTTATTTAATTGTCGTCTAAGAACAACCACGACAATCTCACAAGTGCTCAAACGAGGCAAGTTTTTCAGCCGGCTTCTTTTTAAGCGCTCAGTAATCGGTCCAAGTTACCGTTCCAGTCCTACACGCCATGACTATGTTCTAACGAATAAACAACAGAGATTCAGGGGGAATAAATCACAGTACTGTAATCTTTGATAGTTATGTATCGAGGAAAGGAACATTTGAATTTCAGGATTCCCCGGCTCGGCAGACAGCTTATCTACTGCAGCCGGTATATTCTGATGAAGTGACATTTCTAGATTAGACAGCTTAAATGACCTGAAAGTTAAAGAAAAGTTGTCTCTCCTTTGAACGTTCTCTTACAATTCATACAGATCCGCAGCAGGATAAGATCGACAATATTGATTTCCGCTTCCGGCCGAACTCATCTTCCTCACCCCACCTCGATGACATCCAGTTGGATGCAATGGGCAAACTATATGTTACAATGAACGATTTAAATTCCGATGGGACAGAAGCTGGAATTCAATGAGGCGACAAAATGTCTACGGAAGCAGCTTAAAATCCCCAACGACTCGTCGGAATTCCGGATTCGTAACAGGGTAAAATGGTGTGGGGATCGGTCCGGTAATCAGAATCTTGACTCTGCACGTAGAAAACACATGGAAGCTTCGCATTGATTCATCCACTCCCGAATAAACTCCGCAACAACCGAACCTTATTTACATGCAGTGGGATCCAATGAACAAAATTTATGTTACAATGAACAACTTCACCCTCGAAGCACCTACATAATTTCATTTCTGAGAGGACAGGAGATGCAATTCAATGGTGGTGAAAACTTGTCAATGAAGACAGTATAATCTACCCGCCAACTCATGGCGATTTCTGATGCATAACTGCTCAAAAGGTAGAGGCAATCAGCATGGTAAACAAAGTCTTGACTCATTTCCCTGGAAGCTCAGCATAGTTAACCGCCAACCACGAAGCTTTGAAGAATATTCAGTATTGTCTGTTTAGGATCTGGTAATGATGCTGCCAGGTCAGGCAAATGGTGTGTGATAGTTATTCGAAGGGTTTTCTTTTTGTCTCCTATGGTCTCCCTTTTACTTTGTGGAAATTTAATAGATGTTGGAAATAGCAGCATTAACCCCAGTTCAGCTCGTGCTGTTTGGATTCAAAACGGCGCCCCGGAACTGCAGTCAATCAATTGCGGTATCCTCGATGCACCCTTTTATAGATTTTGTCGCAATACATCCTGAATATCTTTGTTACCATAATCATTAAACTGAATAACATACAGTTTCACCTCTAAGCTCTCCCTTTATTGTGACCAGCATCCTATCATTGAAATCCTTTTCAATCAAAGACAACACTTGTTTTTGCTTCTCGCCGAGTTCTTCGTGCAAACTGACCAGAACAGTGAGTGAGGAATCTGAGAACTGCAGCTTTTTTAACGACTTTGTTAAAAAAGCATACAGACTGAACTCTATAACTAAAATAAATTTGTAAAGTTTTCATATTATTTTGTTTTTCTTCATAAAATATATACAACCTCCAAATGAACAAGCATTTAAATTTGATGAAAATTCCTGAAATAATAGGCCGACTGCTCGACCACATGTCCCTTCCCTTGGGCAGTTCCATGAAGGCTCAGAATCCAAAATCACACATTATACCGGAGACGCGTGAATGACGGCGACCGAGAGAATGCACTTACCGTTCAAACCAGTCTTGTTCATCAATTTCTTTTCGGTTTTGTTTTCCATACATTAAACAGTAGTTCGTTAGTCGGAATTTTATAAACAGACCCTAAAGGTAATTATTAGGAGAATAAAAATTATGCAACACCTACCTGGCCCGTCACGGCTGAAAGCTCTTCTTGCAGTAAGAGCGCGCCTGCTCTCCCCATTTTCTGGAAATGTTACTGCAATGATAATTACAAGATCAATACGAATCGTGGCTATCAAAATTCAGTTTGGAGTTGTAGAACGTCCTTGCAGGAGCAGCTGGTGTTCGAAAGAGACAGGGAGATGAGCTAAAATATAATCAAGAGAATGCAGAGGACGTGAAGCCGAGTTTTGGGTTTGCGGTGAGAAACCTGCGGGATGATAATTCACCGATGGTACATGGTTGAAAGGGAACAACATTGCGAAGCTACATTGGAATGGAGGGATATGTTATTATTGTCCGACTTAAGGTCAACGTGCATTTGCTATCATAGTATGCAAGCAGTATACAACGTTGAGATTTGTTTTCCAGCAAGCAGTCAAGAAACAAAGAAACACCATTCAAATTGTTTAAAGAAAATATCAAACATTCAACGAGAATATAACAACAGATCGTGCAGACGGCAACCTGAACGAATAACACACCGAATAGTAAAAATCAAAGCAGACTCTTTGAAGCACTCTCGGAATGTTCGGTGTTGTTCAGTGCAGTGTCAAATTTCGCTGCAGGCCGCTGATCCAGTTCGTGTCGAATTGTTCCATCAAGATCGTGCAAAATAGCAATAAAAAATGGCATAACTAGGAAAAACCATATAACCTGATATCAGGAGTTCTCCGGAAACGGAACCAAATCCAGTCAATTAATTTAATTAGTATTTAAATGCGGTACGGCCACTGATATGCTATTATCACTTTACAGCTTCGTTGAAAGACAAAGCCTTTTAAACAAAACACCAGGTTACTGCAGAACACCTTATATGCGCACAACAGTTACCATCAAATGCCTTCTGAAAGATCCGTACCTTTAGCAGTCCACTTACACAATTAATTCGATTGGTATCAACGAAAAATGTTCATATTTTGAAATAATGTTCAAACAATTCAATTCATTTCTTTTAAATTTATTTTCCGAAGGGGCTAACACAAATACTTTGGTCGGATGTCAGAATGAAGACCCAGTAGGTGAAGCGAATCTACTTATTTAAGAGCGGAGTATTTGCATATCAAAGATATTATGAATCTATTTAATTCCATAACACTTTGGAACGCAGTAGGGGAAAATAGGATTCACTTTTCCTATCCGATCCTCATTTTCAAGTATATCTCTAAGATTTCTTCGAATGTTCCCGTTGAATCTGCTTCCTCTATCCTTTCATGTTTCCACATCAGTTCATAAGCGCTTGCATTGAAGGTGAATAGTAACATTTGCTAATGGAAGTTAAGTTGTTCATCATTCTCGCATGGTGAACAATTAAATACAAATCTAAGACAGCGAGGAACTTCTAAATATCAGTTTACGCGATATCAGTGTACTAGAAAATGGGGAAGTACAGTGAGTGCACAAATCAATTGATAATATATGTTACACATGAGCTGGCAGACAGCACACAAGGTACAACTGTAACGAAGTCTTGTTTTGTTGAAATGGTCTTTGTAATATTACAGACAGTTTTAACCCCGATCAGCAACAAAGATCCACGCCGAAGTGCATAACCAGAATAAACGAAAGCCACTGGCCACATATTTGGAAGAGAAACACTTGACATTCCACATTGAAGACCCCTCCCCAGAAATCAACCTAAGCGTTAACTATTTCTCTTCGCAATGATGATTCCTGCTATACTAGTATTTTGTATGTTTTATTTGTTTTATTTCGGATTTCCAGCTCTTCACTGTTATTCACTTTCCCACCTGGTTTCTCTTAACAAGATAACGTGATTCATTAATAACATTGCCCATTTTAACGCATGATGTTCTAAATCTAAATAACGATATCTGGTGCGTCAGACCATAAGACATAGGAACAGAAATAGGCCATTCGGCCCATCGAGTCTGCTCCGCCATTCAATCGTGGGCTGATCCAATTCTTCTAGTCATCCCCACTCCGATGTCATCTCCAATGCCCTTTGATGTTCTGGTTAATCAAGAACCTATTTATATCTGTTTTAAATACACCCGATAACTTGGCCTGAAGAGCCACTCATGGCAACAAACTCTACATATTTACCACCCTCTGACTAAAGTAATCTCTCCTCCTCTCTGTTCTAAATGGAATTCCTTCAATCCTGAATTTGTGCCCTGTTTTCTTAGATACCCCTAGCTTGGGAAATAACTGCGCCATATCTAATCTGTTTAGCCCTTTTAACATTCGGAATGTTTTGTTACGTACTCGTGACACATGACAGTGGAGCCCTTGTCATGTGACTGGGGTTGAAGCTGTACTGGACTTGAGGTGATGGTCTTGTGATGGTGGAATGATGTCATTTTCCCGCCAGTAGAGATCATGTGACAGGTTTTTTTTACAGGTTATAAAAGGTAGACCCCACCCGGTGAGGAGGGGCAGTTCGTGGCTGGATTTGCCAAGTTGACTTCATGCCATTGCGTGTTTGAAGTGATGACGCAGTTTAGTTGAAGGATGAAGTTTTTATTTAATGTCTAAAGTTTAAAAGGTTATTGCCATCAGGTTCTTTATGATTCTGTTATTTCGGAATTAGAGGAGAGTGAAGATTCAAAGTTGGAAGTTAAAGATCGAGGAGAATCGCTTTCTACGGTGAAACGGGGGCGACCTTTGTTTGATCCTTAGTTGGAAGGATTTCGTTGACTATCTTCGTGTTAATCCCTAGGTTTAACTAGAAAGGATTGAAGGTAGTGGAGAAGGAAAGGTCAGTGCCTTTAAGCCGTTCTGTTTCGTGAATTCTTCGTGGGAAGTTCGATTTTTTGGATCGAAGCAAGCGACGTGAAAGAGAATTTAAATCGTCCTGTTAAGTCTCTCCTTTTAAATGGACTGTCAGCATATTGAACTTTTGGCAATACCACTTTAAAGAACTGTTTTGGAATATCACTTTACGAACTGTTTGAACAGCCGCTCAGCAGCTGTTTCCGGTTACGGTAGTGTTTGTTTACTTTTGGGGGGATTGTTTTCTGTGTTTAATAAACGTGTTGTTTGTTATAAGAAACTCTTGCCGATCTCATATATTTATTGTTGCCTGAATACGTAACATTAAATATGGGGGCTGCGTCTGGATTGAAACTTTTGAGTTTGAATGCTTGCTAATTATTAAATCGGTGTTTTGGAAACGGGGATTACTCGGTTCTTTTGTTTGGCTTGTTGTGGTATTCGGCAGCAATGAATATTGATGAGTTTCTGGCTTCGCCAGCTGCGGAGGTGTTGGCGAAGGCGAAAAAACTGAGGTGTTTGAGATAGCTAGTAGATTGCGACTTAAAGGTATTTTGCAGACTACTTCTAAGACTGTAATACAGAGAAAAATCGCGCCACACTATGTGGATTCGGGTGTTTTTGATGAATCGATTTTAGAGTCGTTTCAAATAAGTAATCTGGAGATGCAGTTGCAAATCGAACAAATGAAATTGGAACAAAGTAAAGCTGATTTGGAGAGGTGTAAATTGGAGGCGGAACAAAAGAAGAGAGAATTTGCATATGCAATAGAGGAATTAAAGTCTGGAAATCAGTCTTCTGGCTCTAAAAAAACGTTTGTTGCTAGTCAAGAAATTAAATTGGTCCCTCCATTTAGTGAAACAGAAGTGGAAAGGTATTTTCAACATTTTGAAGCTATTGCTCGGATGTCAGAGTGGCCGAAAGATAAATGGTCAGTGTTGTTACAGAGTGCAATTAAAGGCAAAGCACAACAAGTTTACACAGCTTTAACAGCTGCGCAAGCACTTGATTATGATATTGTAAAGAGTCATATTTTAAACGCATATGTGTTAGTCCCAGAAGCATATAGGGAAAGATTCAGAAGTTTGAAAAAGTCTGTGGAAAAAACTTATGTGGAATTTGCCTATGATAAAGCTATGTGTTTTGAGAGATGGGTTTCTTCTAAAAATGTAAATGGGGACAATGATACATTGAGAGAGCTGATTTTAATGGAGGAATTTAAAAGAAGCATTCCTGTTGAAGTAAGGACCTACTTAAATGAGAAGGATACTGACAAATTGGAGGACTGTGCTAGATTAGCTGATGAGTATGTTTTGATCCATAAGAACAAATTTCCTCAGGGCAGAATTTTTAAGAGGAAAAATAACACGGAGACTCCAGGTAAATCGGAGGTTAATGAGAAAGTTGATGAGAAAGGAAAGCCTGTGAAGGAAAGACAGTTTGGTCTTACTTGTAACTATTGTAAGAAGCCTGGCCATGTAATAGCTAACTGTTTCAAATTGAAAAAAGAAAGAGAAGGAAGCAGTTCCAGATGCTTGTGTGCAACATACTGAAGCACCTGTAAAGTTACAGGGTTTGATAAAAACAAATGAGGCTTTGTTAGAGTCTGACCAAGTTAGAAAGGGATATGATCATTTTATAACTGAAGGGTTTGTATCCTTGAAGGAAGGATCTACTCTGGTGCCAATAAAAATCCTTAGGGATACTGGTGCTTCTCGGTCATTGATGTTAGACAATGTGTTGAAGTTTAATGAAGAGTCTGATACTGGTGAGGTAAATTACATAAGAGGGGTTGGAAGTGATTTTATGCCTGTACATTTACATAAAGTAAATTTAAAGTCGGGGTTAGTTACTGGATTTGTTAAAGTAGGATTACAGCATAGCTTACCTTTGAAGGGTATTTCTTTATTGTTATGGAATGACTTGGCAGGTGGACAAGTTTTTCCTGAAGTGCATTTGACAATGGAGTCAGAGGAACCAGAGTTGAAATCTAACACAGATTCTTCCTGTGTTGTGACTAGAGCTATGGCTAAAAAGATTGATGCGCAGAATGAGGTTGTTATTCAGGACTGTTCGACTCAGGATTCGAGTTTTGAGGATGTGTCAGAGACTTTCTTATCTTCGTTGTTTGAACAAGATTCTGGGAGTAAGTTTGACTATAAAGATTTATCTTTGTCTAGGAAGGAGATGATAGCAGAGCAGAATAGAGACTCTGAGATTATACAATTAAAAGAGCAGGCTTTACTAGATAGTGAAATTGAGAAGGTGCCAGTAGGATTTTACTTGGAAAAAGGAGTGTTGATGAGGAAGTGGAGATCGCCTACAATTCCTGCAAGTGAGGATTGGAATGTTGTTTACCAGGTAGTTTTTCCAAAAGCTTATCGGAATGAGATTTTGACTTTAGCTCATAGTGTGCCTTTAGGTGGACATCAAGGGGTAAGGAAAACTGTGGACAAGATTTTAAAACATTTTTACTGGCCTGGTCTCAGAAAAGATGTGGCGATGTTTTGTAAAACGTGCCATACTTGTCAAATTGTGGGTAAACCAAATCAGGTTACAACAGTAGCTCCATTACAACCTATCCCAGCATTTGGTGAACCATTTTCTAAAGTTATTGTAGATTGTGTTGGTCCATTACCAAAGACAAAAACTGGTTATCAGTATTTGTTGACTATCATGTGTACTTCTTCTAGGTTTCCAGAGGCAGTACCACTTAGGAATATAAAAGCTAAGACTGTGACAAAGGCCCTTATAATTTTTTTTTCTTATTTTGGATTACCTAAGGAGATACAAACTGATCAAGGCAGTAATTTTATGTCTGGATTGTTTCAACAGATAGTTTATAAATTGGGAGCTAAGCAAATCACTTCGTCTGCATACCATCCAGAATCGCAGGGTGCCTTGGAGAGGTTTCATTCTACCCTCAAGAATATGATTAGGACATTTTGTGTGGAAAATGAAAGTGACTGGAATGAGGGTATAAACTTACTTTTATTTGCAGTAAGGGAATCGGTACAGGAATCTTTAGGTTTTAGTCCATTTGAACTTGTGTTTGGGCATAGAGTTAGAGGACCTTTAGCTTTGTTGAAAGAACAGTGGATTAATAAGGAAGTACACACTAATTTGTTGGACTATGTGTTGAAATCTAAGGACAGGTTACATAAAGCTTGTAGCTTAGCTAAGGAAAATTTAAAGTTGGCTCAGGAGAAAATGAAGACTTGGTATGATAAAGACGCTAGGATGAGGATGTTTAAGCCTGGAGATAAGGTGTTGGTACTTTTCCCAGTGCAGACAAATTCTTTACAAGCTAGATTTCATGGTCCTTATGAAATTGTGTCTAAAATCAATAATGTGGATTACGTGGTAAAAACTCCAGATCGTAGAAGGTCAACACAACTTTGCCATATAAATATGTTGAAACCATATTTTGAGAAACAATCTGATACTGTGACTGTTGTGGTTAGTGAGAATGAGTTTGATTTAACTAGGAACATGATAGATGATTCATCTGACTTTCATTCTAAATCCAACATTGTTTCTGTTAGGTTACCAAATTCAACCATTCTGGAAAATATTGATGAAAAATTAGCACATTTACAGTTAGATCAGAGACAACAGATGAAGGAGTTGATTTCTAAATATAGGGAGTTGTTTCCAGATGTTCCGAGAAGGACTACTATAGCTTCACATGATGTAGATGTTGGGATGCCAAACCTATTAAACAGCATCCATATAGGATGAACAAGGAAAAATGTGAACTTGCTGAGAAAGAAATTGAATATATGTTAGAGAATAATACCAATAGACATTCTAACTCGAATTGGAGTTCGCCATGTGTTATGGTGCCAAAGCCAGATGGTAGTATTAGGTTTTGTACGGATTATAGGAAGGTGAATGCTGTAACGAAAACAGATGCATATCCAATTCCTAGAGTAGATGATTGTGTAGATAAAGTTGGAAAGGCAAAGTTCCTTACAAAGATTGATTTATTGAAAGGGTATTGGTGTGTTCCATTAACGGACAGAGGTAGAGAGATTTCTGCATTTGTAACTCCATCTGGATTATATGAGTATAATGTTCTTCCATTTGGGATGAAGAATGCCCCAGGTACTTTCCAGAGGATGATTAACTTTGTGATTCAGGGATTGAAAGATACTGATGCTTATATTGATGATTTAGTGACAGGAAATGATACTTGGGAAGCACACATTATTGCGATGGAGAAATTGTTTGAAAGGCTTTCAAAAGCTAACTTAACTATTAATTTAGCTAAGAGTGAATTTGGACATGCCACTGTGACTTACCTTGGTTATGTTGTGGGTCAAGGTAAGGTAGCTCCTGTTCAGGCAAAAGTTCAGGCAATTTTAGAGATTCCCACTCCAACGGGGAAAAAAGCTCTCAGAAGGTTTTTGGGAATGGTAGGATATTATCGGAGATTTTGTAAGAATTTTGCTAATGTTGCCCTTCCATTAACTAACCTTCTGCGGAAGAATGAGAAGTTTGTATGGACGGTGCCTTGTCAAGAAGCATTTGAAAAATTGAAAACAATGATATGTCAACAACCTGTGCTTAAGGCACCTGACTTTGGAAAACCTTTTTCATTGGCTGTGGATGCTAGTGATGAGGCTGCAGGAGCAGTATTAATGCAAAGGAATAAGGGTGATGAGGTTGATCATCCAGTAGCTTACTTTTCTAAGAAATTTAATAAGCATCAAAGAAATTATTCGACAATAGAGAAAGAATTGTTATCTCTTGTTTTAGCTTTGGAATATTTTGAGGTATATGTTAGTACAACTCAGAAACCACTTATTGTTTACACTGATCATAACCCGTTAGTTTTTCTGAGTAAGATGAAAAACAAAAACAGAAGGTTATTAAATTGGAGTTTGATGTTACAAGAGTACAATATTGTGAAGACTCATATTAAAGGTAAAGATAATGTGGTTGCTGATTGTCTATCTCGATGTTGAATGTACACTGTAATTTTTTTTTATGGAGTGGTTTTATTTTTCAATTGTAACACTCCTACTATATTGTGACTTATAAGCTGTTATATGATGGTGTTGTGTATTGTGTATGTTATAAAATTTATACCTTTGTTTTTCTTGTAAGCAATTGTTAAAAATTTTTGTTCTTGTCAGACCAAAAATGTTTTTTTGGAGGGAGGTGTTACGTACTCGTGACACATGACAGTGGAGCCCTTGTCATGTGACTGGGGTTGAAGCTGTACTGGACTTGAGGTGATGGTCTTGTGATGGTGGAATGATGCCATTTTCCCGCCAGTAGAGACAGGTTTTTTTTACAGGTTATAAAAGGTAGACCCCACCCGGTGAGGAGGGGCAGTTCGTGGCTGGATTTGCCAAGTTGACTTCATGCCACTGCGTGTTTGAAGTGATGACGCAGTTTAGTTGAAGGATGAAGTTTTTATTTAATGTCTAAAGTTTAAAAGGTCATTGCCAGCAGGTTCTTTATGATTCTGTTATTTCGCAATTAGAGGAGAGTGAAGATTCAAAGTTGGAAGTTGAAGATCGAGGAGAATCGCTTTCTACGGTGAAACGGGGGCGACCTTTGTTTGATCCTTATTTGGAAGGATTTCGTTGACTATCTTCGTGTTAATCCCTAGGTTTAACTAGAAAGGATTGAAGGTAGTGGAGAAGGAAAGGTCAGTGCCTTTAAGCCGTTCTGTTTCGTGAATTCTTCGTGGGAAGTTCGATGTCGGGGATCGAAGCAAGCGACTTGAAAGAGAATTTAAATCGTCCTGTAAAGTCTCTCCTTTTAAATGGACTGTCAGCATATTGAACTTTTGGCAATACCACTTTAAAGAACTGTTTTGGAATACCACTTTACGAACTGTTTGAACAGCCGCTCAGCAGCTGTTTCCGGTTACGGTAATGTTTGTTTACTTTTGGGGGGTTTGTTTTCTGTGTTTAATAAACGTGTTGTTGGTTATAAGAAACCCTTGCCGATCTCATATATTTATTGTTGCCTGAATACGTAACAGTTTCTATAAGATCCTGCATTCTCCTGTACTCCAGAGAATATAGCCCAAGAGCTGCCAGACTTTCTTCATACGGTAACCCCTTCATTCCCGGAATCATTCCCGTGAATCTTCTCTGAAACCTCTCCACTGTCAGTACATCCGTTCTAAAACAAGGAACTCAAAACACCACACAATACTACAGGTAGGTTTCACGAGAACCTTATAGTTTCACGAGTACCTTATAGAGCCTCAACATCACATCACTGCTCTTATATTCTGTTCCTCTAGAAATGAATGCCAACATTGCATTCGCGTTCTTCAGCACCGACTCAACCTGAAGGTTAACCTTCAGGAATCCTGCCCAAGGGCTCCCAAGTTCGTCTGCATCTTTGCATTTTTAATTCTCTCTCCATCTAAATAATAGTCTGCCCGTTTATTTCTTCCACGAAAGTGCATGACCACACACTTTCAAAATGTATATTTCAGTTACCACTTCTTTGCAGATTCCCGTGAACTATGTAAGTCTGTCTTCGGGCTCTCTGTTTCCTCAACATTACCCGCTCCTCCACCTATCTTTGTATCATTGGCTAATTTAGCCACTAGTCCATTAATCCAATAGTCCAAATCATTAACATGTATCGTTAAAAGCAGCGGCCCCTGTGAAACTTTAGAGCTAGCCAGCAGCCAGCCAGAATAGGATCTGCTTATTGTTACTCTGTTTTCTTTAGAACAGCCAATGTTCCACTCATTTAAGAAGCAATCTAAGTGCAAAGGAAGCGATTGCAGCAACTTTTCAATTCAACAAGATCATGTAGTCATGCAGCACTGACTTCATTATAGTAGAACTCCATTCAATCTTCTACCAGGGTTCGTGACTTTTCCAGAAATGTAGGGCTCTTTTTTAGAGAAATAACTAAGTTGCTGAAGTCTTCATGATTAAACTTTTGCTATTGCTTTATTACTCCGAAATGTTATGCTGTTATGTGAGATGAAACAAAGAACATTTTAATATTTACTGTAACTAGTACGTCTATTTGCTCTGTATAATTTAAGTGATATAATACCGAATTGCGACAAACCTGTACTAAGAGAGCCTGAATAAACAAAGTGCCCGAGTTCATTCTATTAGTTGTGCGCTGTACATGAGAACAATTTCCATGTCTATTTGGAACTGTGTTGGCAGGTGTGGCTGAGCAAACCCCTGTGTGCTCCATAAATGAAAAGTATGTTTACAATCAGACAGAGATAATACAAATGCGCTTGCATTATGAGTTATCCAAATATTTATACCATAACTGCTACTTCAAGGATTTCTCTGCTCTCCTAACTTAATTTTGTTAAAGTTCATTTTAAGTAAAGAAATAAATGACTATAATGAAAACAAGAAGGGAAATCTTGAAGGAACGTTGACATCAAATTAGTATAAAGCAGTAACAATGTAAAGTTTATAACGTATGAGTACATCTCTAACTTATTTTACAATTGGTTGATTGAATTAGTCACTGGATGCTAGACGGACCACTGACCATGAACTACATTCAGAGATTAAAGGAAATGGAGGTGGGAAACTGACTTTCGCCGCTCTGCAGTTCCCCAATTCCAACAACACCTCAGCATCCAAACAACAAGACAAGTATACATTGTACGCAGATTTAAGCACAAAATCGAAGTCATGAAGCTGCAGGCTGGAGCTATGGACTGTCAATGAGTGCAGACGCAGGGCATTGTTTCGTTTCTTTTTTTTTGCATCTATACAAAAATTGATCACAGATAACGCATGTGTAAATTTGGAAAGTTACTGGTTAATTTGGTTTTCAAAGTTTTTTGGATTTATTCGAGGCAATTATGACAAAAAAATCAAAGATTGAAAATTAAGAATAAGAACTGTAATAAGCTATTCCGCGCCTCACTAATGTCTAGCCATTCACAGTTGTAATGTCTAATAAGCTCAGTCTTCTGCTGCATTCCACAGTCCTCGATTTTTTAAATAAATCAAAAGTTATTTCTTAAAAACAAGATAAATTCGGCAGATCCTGTAAATCCAATCAATAGGTATTTACTCCCGCTTAAATAGGTCCCAATAATTTTGGCTCTACAGATCTCAGATGATAACTATAAAAATCCAGAGATTCGCCACCATCGGCGAGATTCTTTTTAGGCAGGGAAAATCCACCGAATAAAAGCTATTTTGCACACTTAAGTCAACGTTCAACCGAGGGAAATAGAAATCGCTCGATTTTGTTGAACATTCGCAACTTGTCCTCGTGATAACATTCCTCTGCTTTAATTTTGATAAGTAAAAGTCGTATGATGAAAGTTAACCTAAACCGTCTGTTCAGCTAATCACTACTCTTGATTTTCATATTCATTCACGACTTAATGCACATGATTAGTTGTAAAATACAACTGCAGTATCACATGGTCGTAACAGAAATGTCAGCGCAGCGAACAGGCAAGAAAATCCATCCCTACCTATGTTCCTGCCGCTCCTTCTCTCTTTAACTCCCTCACGCTTTCACCCCAAAAGCCGACGCAGCACTAGCTTACAGACTCACGAGGAAGAATAACATCTATCCCAATTGGTTAACAAATGAACACAATTCTCGTTATCAGCAATTATAACCCGAACAAGCTGCGGGAGGAAACAATCTCTCACGAGTTATCATAACAAAGAAACATTTTTATTTTAACATAACAAAGAAACCATTTTATTAGCCGTAGCTGTAATATAAAAGAAGAAACCCCTTACAAGTATATTTGCAAAAATCAAAATCTCAGGCGAGAAATAGAATATGCAATTAGGGGATCAGGAATGATGTGAATATTACCTCGTGCACGGTTATATCAGCGTGATCGAACGACAAATTTAGTAAGGTTATTCAAAAGGCTCTGTGAGTTGAGAGTATGATCTAACTGATTCCGGCTGAGAATATTAAGAGGTAGTTTCCTTCGGCCAGAGGTAATTCCTTGTCGTGATAAGAGTCCGTACTCAGCGATTTCTTCACTGAGAGGCTGGTACATCTTCCTAATGTTTACACCCTAATATTGGACATGTGTATTCATTGGAAACATCCGAGACAGACGTCATTATATTTCATACCAGTTGAGAATCGAAGCATCTGAACTGTACAGGAAAGTGAGAGAAGATCCAGCATAATTTTGAAGTTGGTCAATTTTATAAATAGTCAAATGGTATTTATGATTCAAATATTCATAAATGATATTTAGGTACACCCATTGTTCCATTCTCTGCTCTTTTCTTTAACTACTTGCGCAGTTCTACGCCTGTAGTGACCTTTGCACTTAAAGCTGGAATTCTCTCTGCAAGTGTCTTTGTTTCATTACTTAATCTAAGTTTGCTTGCTGATCTCTCCGGTTTTCATCAAGGACCCAGTCACTTCTTCTCATATATGGTTCGGATTGTGCTTTTTAATATTCTGTTAATGCATCTTGTGTTTCTTATGAAAGTAAAACGTCATTTTACCTAGTTTGCTAATGGAATCTGTTGAGAGAGTTTTTGAGTGACAGTTCAGAAACAGAAACCATGCTATTTCGAAGCTGTGATCAAACTCTTTGCAAAGACATCGTAAAAAGAAATTCTCTTTTCTTTTTCCAAATAAAACATACTCACTGTAAAGAACAAAATCACAAACAAGAGAATATCTGTAGCGGCTGGAACTCCAAGCAGCACACACACACACACACACACACACACACACACACACACACACACACACACACACACAAACACACACACACACACACACACACACACACACACACACACACACACACACACACACACACACACACACACACACACACACACACACATTGCTGGGTTTACGCACAGGCCAGGATCATCAGTCCTGCTGCAGGGTCTCGACCTGAAACGTCGACTATACTTTTCTCCAAAGATGCTGCCTGGCCCGCTGAGTTTCTCTGGCATTCTGTGTATGCACTGTAAAGAACTACTGTGTTAGATAATCTGTTTGCTCCATACGTCCCATCATCTCCTTAAAACCCGTGTTATACTGCGTCTCTTGCAATATTTCCATGTTCAGGAATGAATTACTCTTTAAAATGCTCTACGTTCTTGTCTCACGGTCTCTATATATTTATATATGTTTTACAGTTTCGTCTTCTTTTTGCCAGATCTAGAAAACAGCAATAAACCCCTGATTCTTGGGTGTAAATTGGGTGGAATAGCAATTGTAATTATGTGTATAATTTTGATAAGAATCGGAGTTAAGGCAAAACTTGGTAACAACATGAATGGTTTGACAAGCACTTATTACCTCTACAGATTGAAACGAGAAATGTTAATGAGAGAATCAAGATTTCCAAGGCATTATCGGATTCACATTCGACAATACTGATTATAAATAACGATAATTTTACACTCCCGTTCCAGTTAACCAATCCACCCTTGTACCTATGATTTTCAGATACCTGGGGTTTTAAGGCTGTCATTTCCTGTGGCGATTTTATACAAGTAATAATACTCTCATTGTTATATTTTCGTTGATTTGAGATATAACATGACTGATAGCTGTGAGGAATATCAAATTTCGGCAAGAAATATGATTACTATACAACGAACAACTTCAATTTTTCTGACATTGCCGCTATTATTTAAGGTTGTCATGGTCTCGTCTGGCAATTCCCCATCATGATATTACCTCCTTACTTGGGCCTTAAATGCCCTCGTCTGATTTCCAATCATTCCCAGTTCCACTAATTAGAAGCACACTGTGTTCCCATTAGCGAACATTGGATAAAACTCGGACGTTAAAGCCATCTTTGCCCGTTCGTTGGTCAACTCTAAAGTGAGTAAACCTTGTTCCCTGATTCCATATGACTGTCAGTTAAAGTTCCGCATAATTTGCTGGATACTGTACCTTTTCTCCGTGTAAAGACTCTCCTGGGTACCGGTTCCCCGTTCGTGACGGTGCTAAGGCCTCAGTACTCTGCCTCCGCGCCTGTGTCCAGCACTTGGATTCGTCCTCAGCCTCGTCCTTGCTCAACTCTGTTCTATATTTCAAAATCCATTAGGTATTAAAACAACCTCTGAAGAAGGAAATCAGAGCGGAGAACCGGAGGTGAAACAACTTTTGTTTTTGCTTCCTGGAGAGGTATATTAGAAACATAGAAAACCAACAGCACACTACAGACCATTCGGCCCAGCAGACCGTGCCGAACATATCCTTATCTAAAAAATTACATACTGTTACCCAGAGCCTTCTACGTCTCTGAGCTCTATGTATCTGTCCAGGAGAATCTTTAAAGACCCTTATGTGCCTCCACCATCGTCGCTGGAAGCCATTCCACGCACTCACCACTCTCTGCATAAAAAATAAACACCTGACATCTCCTCTGTACCTATTTCCAAGCATTTTAAAGCTGCGCCCTGTCGTGCTAGCCATTTCAGCCATGGGGACCAAAAGCCTCTAACAGTCCACACGATCAATGCATCTCAAAATCTTATAGATCTCTATCAGGTCAACTCTCATCCTCCGCCGCTCTAAAGAAAAAAATCCAATTCAATCAATCTATTCTCATAAGGCATGCTCACTAATCCAGGCAACATCCTTGTAAATCTCCCCTGCAGCTTTTCAATGGTTTCCACATCCTTCCCAGAGAGAGTTGACCATAACTGAGCACAGTACTCCGAGTGTGGTCAGAACAGGGTCATATATAGCCTCAACATCCCCAGAGTTGATGAAGGCCAATGCACCGTATGCTTTCTTAAACACAGAGTTAACCTGCACAGCAGCGTTGAGTGTCCGATGGACTCACACCCCAAATCACTCTGATTCTCCACACCGACGAGGGTTTTACCGTTAATACTCTATTCTGTCATCACATTTGACCTACCAAAACGAACCTCCTTACACTTAACTGGTTGACTTCCATCTGCAACTCCTCAGCCCAGATTTGCATTCTATCAATATTTTGTGCTGTAACCTCTAGCAGCCCTCGACACTATCCACAACACCTCAGACTTTTGTGTCATCAGCAAATTTACTAACCTATCCCTCCAAATCCTCTTTCAAGTCAATTATAAAAATCAGGAAGAGTAGGGTTCACAAAGCAGTTCCCTAAAGCACACCACTGTTCACCGATCTATACGCAGAATATGACAAGTCCGCAAACACGCTTTGCCTTTTCTCGACAAGCCAGTTCTGGATCCACATAGCAATGTGTCCCTGACCCATGCCTCCTCACTTTCTCAATAAGTCTTGCATGTGTTACCTTGTCGAATTCTTTGCTGAAATCCATAAACAATACATCTACTGCTCTCCTTTAATCAATGTGTTTAGTCACATCCTCAAAAAAAAATCAATCTCGTAAGGAACAACAATCCTTTGACAAAGCCATGCTTACTATTCCTAATCACATTATGGCTCTCTCGCCTCCCACAGTAGCCTATGGTATAGCTAGCTTGCTTGGTCCGGGGTCTAATCGAATTTGATGTTCTTCAAAAGCTCCTGCACATCCTTTTTCTTAATACCTACATGTTCAAACTTTTCATTCTGCTCTAAGTCATCCCTACAATCGCCAAGATACTTTCCCGTTGCGAATACTAAAACAAAGTACTCATTAAGTATCTCTGCTATCTCTTCTGCTTCAATGCACACTTTAGCATCATCACACTTGATTGGTCCTATTCTCTCACATCTTATCCTCTTGCTCTTCACAAACTTATTGGTAGAGGATTATTATGATTAATTGCGAACTATGTCTGTGAGTGCATGTGAACCGATGACAAAGTGACCCGCACAGAGCTGCTTCAATCGTCCGTAGTGCCCGAGGATACAAAGGTGACAGTTGTCCCTGCGGAAACTGTTGGGGAAAGGAGGAAAAAGGAAATAACTGCGGAAGGAAAAATATGACGAGAGATGAGAGACTCATTTAAATGGTGATTGAACATCAATCTCAATCTTAAAAGATCATAGGGACTTTCAGCACTAGGGAAAACAAACTCCGTGCATTTTCTAAAATAACATGTATCGCAATATCAGTTACTGGTGTTAGAATGTTATTATGCCGCACTTTTATCATTTATGTTTACGTTTTCATACTCATTTTCTCTTTATGGATTTTTAATTGCATTAGACTCGGCACGAACAGTGTTAACTACCTCTTTGTAACACTAAACGTGAGCGAAAACAAAGGAATTCACCAGATCAGATGCCAGGATGGGCATGTGATCTATGCAAAGGTAAACTCAAGTGATTGGGGACGGGGGAGATTCAAAATCAGCATTGTTTTCTTTAAATAATTAATGTATTAAACTATGAAAACGCATGGGACTAATTTTGACCTTATGAGGTTGGTGGTGGTCATTTGTTTGTCTGGAAGGACAATGGTTGATGATAATCATCATCACAAGCCGGGCGGAAGGTATGGAGATCCTAAGATTTCCATTCGTCAAAAATCCCCGGTCGGCCTCACAAGTGTACTCCGAAGGTAAGCTTATGAAGTAATACGGCTGGCAAGTGGTTTGTCGCTGCATTAAACTTTGTGAATGGAACACAAAGAGGTCTGCTTTGTTTATTCATTGGTATTGCACATCAATATTCAACCTTGACATGATTCAAAGCTCTTTGTACGTTTCAAGTCAATGGTAATACTCAAAATTTTGACATCGCCCAAGACAGCAAGAAAAAAAATTACAGAAGTATGTGGACGCAGTTCAGATGAATTGGAAACCAGCCTCCTCTCTCTGTGGCCTGTATACACTTGCCCAGATCTTTCCCATTTAAGCTGTGCAGGTATACAGCCGCGCAGTAACTGAAGTGCTCCTGCGCACTTAGCCTTTGCTGTCACGCAGCGGGAATTTTATTTTAGATAATGTTAATCTACTTTTGAAATTATGCTAATATGATTAAGAACTAGTAATAAGTAGGGCGTTGGGAGTGAACCCAAATGCAAGACACAGACACCGAATTATCAGGAACAGGACGAGGCATGAGTAGGAAGAGAGGAAAGTCGGGAAGAACGACGCTGGGCATTACACAGGCCCCGGACAAGACTGGGACTCTGGGCCTGGACTAGAACTTGACAAGGATAGCCGAACCAGGACACGGACCTGGGAACCAGGAGCCTGGGCTTGGACTCCGACCCAGAGACTGCGCAAAGACCCAGAACCTGGGTCTTGATTCGGGCTCGTACTGCAGAACCAGGGGAGACAAGACGTGGCTACAGGACGAGGAGAGGCAACTATACTGGACATGAGGCTCATGGACAGGACAAGGGAACCCCAGCAGAGGAGGAGGGAACCCCAGCACCGGGCTGGGCAAGGTGCTTCTGGGCTGGGAGAGGCATATGTCAAGACGAGAAAACAAAGCTGACTTGGTTGAGCAAGAGACAGGTATGCTGAGCCTTGATTGAGGAAGAGACAGCAACGCAGAGCCTTGATCGAGGAAGAACAGGAACGAAGAACACTGAGCCTGGGTCGACGGAGGGACAGGAATAGGAACACCGAGTAGCGACCCCTCTTGGGTATAGGAGGTAGGGCCGGGACTCATTACACAGAACGCTGAACACGACGAGACAGTTCTTAACGCTAGGTAGCGGCAAAACGGCCGGACATACCTAGCAAAGGTGTGGACTCAGACAGAATGTTCCATACAGGGCGAGGCTCCAGACACAGGCAAGGCGAGACAATGCTCTAGGCTGAGGCAACGCGAGCAATACTCCAGGCAGAGGCAAGGCGTGGCAAGGCTCGAGGCGAGGCGAGTACAAGGCAAAGCTAGGCTAGGCTAGGCCTCAGGAGGAAGGTGGAGGGAAGGGATACAGACAGGGGGTTTGGACAGGAACAATCCAGCAGCCAGAGGCTGAATCCTGAAGCTATTTATGAGACCAGCCCCAACAAGAATCAGCTTTCTCAACAGAAAGTGGGGAAACCCGGAAATCCTGGAATAAGGAATCTGGACCGGACCGTGAACCAGAATGCTTTGTCACAGAACGGACCAGGACAGAAATATTTGTTAATGCATTTGTGAAATACCATCTGATTGTGTGCTAATGAATATAAACCATAATTTTTCTGCTTAATGAACCTACGACAACTTTAATGTAAAACACTTTAGAGCTTCAACATTCTTACATCGTCAGTATTGCGAGTTACAACACAGGTACAAATTGTCACAACAAACTCACAATGGAAATTGGTAGCACATTTTAATAATCTGCCAGCCCGTGTATAATCCTCTTACAGCCGGTGTAAACATTTCCTGCTCAGAGTGGTGGCTGGTCCTCATGGCTGCAATATTAGTGGTGCATTGTTTCCTACCCCGAGCAAAACAAACAAGCGGATCAAAGTTCTCGACGCTAAAATGCAGCAGTTAATTCCTCTCCATTAATACTGTCAGATCGGCTAAGTTCCTGCAAGATTTTGTGTTTATTACTCTGTACTTCAGCATCTCCAGAACGTTTTGTGTTTATCGTTCACTGGGCTATTGGCACAGACAGGAAATATAGAGTATACGGAAGCATTGCTTTATCGATGGACCTTAGGGTGTACATGGATAGTCTGCTGAAAAGACGAAACATCAGGATATTAGATAAGAGGGCCTTTATCCACCTTGCCCTGTTGAATGTGTATTGACGAATTTTGGGATGTCATGTTGCAGTTGTAGCTATTGGCTAGACAGTGCTTGGAGCGTTGCGTGCTCTTCTGGACATGACAAGATAAGAATTCACGTGGTAGAGTTAGAAAGATTGTAGTAGAAATACACCGGCACATTGCCTTGAAGGGGAGACTGTCGTGGCATGGAGGGATTGTATAGAAATGGGTTGTTCACTGTGGAATACAGCGGACTGGAGGATAACATGAAATTTGGACAAACATTGCTTCAGACATTAACATAGTGGATTCTCACAGTCAATTTCCCAAGCCTGGGGAGCTAAAGCAAGAGGACATCGTTGAATTGAGAGAAGAAATATTTAAAGGAGAATACTGCACGGCAAGGTTTTCACCCAAAGGAGGTTAGATTTATACACTATATTTCCAGAGGAAGTGGTACCGTGGTAAAGGAAGGGAAAATAACAGTTGCATAAATATTTCGTGCCGATTGGTCGAAATTGGCCTCTTCTGTGCTGTACGCCATGATTCAAGTTCTTCTTTTAGCTAAAGAGCTGCAATAAAGTTTTCAGGCAGGTCAACAGGAAGTTAGAAATAGCAGAAAACAACTGCACGAACGAGCCGAATGATATCATGGAAAGCCTTTGCGGGTAAAGTTTGCATGTAGCGCAGATAAACGATTTGCAGACTCATTTAATTTTGTGCTCGTCGCTTAGTTTACAGACAGTGGCTGAAAGTTAAAATAAGTGACTTCGAACCCTCTTCCTCTCAACTAAAAGTTTATCATGTTGTTCTGCAAGGTCCGTGTTTCGATTCTGCGGCTTGAACAGACTGCAAAGAGAAAAATGTGAAGCGTCATCACATCAAATAAAATACAATTCTAATGTTTTAATCTTTGACTGTATCAATTGCGGAACAAGTTATATTTCTGTACAGTTGTACAGAAAAACTGATTACAATATTAATGTCAAGAGAAACATTTTGTTCATACAGCGGTCAAAGCGTGAGGGGGCATCAATGGAGAGTAATGAGCAGTGACTTTTCGGGCTCAGAACCTTGATTAGCCTGTCATGAGCGAATACATAGAGAAGGATTGAGAATAATTTTCATCTGAATCAGAAAACAATGGAATGTAGTCGGAATTCTGTCAATGTTTTTCCATATAGAAACATAGAAAACGAGCATCATAATACAGGCCCTTCGGCCCACAAAGTTGTGCCGAACATGTCTGTACCTCAGAAATTACTAAGCTTCTCGACAGCCCTCTATTTTACTAAGCTCCATGTACCTATCTAAAAAGCCTCTCAAAAGACGCTGTCGTATCAGCCTGCTCCACCGTTGCTGGCAGCCCATTCCACGCACTCACCACTCTCTGCGTAAAATACTTACCCCTGACATCTCCTATGTACCTACTGCCCAGCGGCTTAAACCTGTGTCCTTTTGTGGCAAACATTTAAACACTGGGAAAAAGTCTCTGACTATTCACATGATCAATGCCTCTCATCTTCTTGCACACCTCTATCAGGTCACTTCTCATCCTCCTTTGCTCCAAGGACAAAAGGCCGAGTTTACTCAAACTATTCTCATAAGGCATGCTCCCCAATCCAGGCAACATCCTTGTAAATCTCCTCTGTACTCTTCGTATGGCTAACACATTCATTCTGTAGTGAGGCAAATAGAACTGAGCACAGTACTCCAAGTGGGGTCTGACCACGGTCCTGTATAGCTGTAATATTACCTCTCGGCTCCTAAATTCAATTCCACGATTGATGTCTGAAGATACCCTTCAAAGCAGAAGTAGCCTTACTATGAAGAAAGGATTTTTTTTTTAATTTGTGGTATGTGTAACAACACCGAGGTGGATTCTAGACTGACTATTCTCTGTAAATGACTATGAAGTGTTGTCAAACTTGTACTGACATGTGCAGACCCCTGTGTGAAGACAGTATATGGTTTCCAATCAAAAATGTAAATCTAAATGGAAGGAAAATGTTCTTTTCAGGCCAAGACAACATGAAAATTATACTCGAGAAATATAATTTATCACTTCCATTCAGGGCCCCAAACAGTCTGTCCTGTTGAGGCAACACTTTCATTTTCAAATCTTTTATGTTTCTCTACTCTGTCCTGTACTTCCCTCGCTGCCTCCTCTACGTTGATGCAACTCAATCTAAATTAGTGGACCAGTATTTCAAGCATCTCCACTGCATCTATTAAGAGTGGATATTCCGTTAGCGAGTCATTGCCCTTCCTATCCCTATTCTCGTCGCGTCATTTTGGTCCACGGCTTCTTTTGATATATTGATTGTAGAAAGACCGGTACAATAAGGCCACCTGCGATCCCGTATCAAGAACGGCTTTTGCGTAAACTCCCTCTATCCGTACACCCATACTGGCACGGGGTCCTACCAGCCCATCCGGAATAGAGGCGTGAGCACCCGGTGGTCTTCCGGCTGATATCTGGGAACGTGTTCCTCCAGAGACTCCAGTCCGTTCCCTCAATGAGCCTCTCCTAAGTTTCCCCGACACCTCTCCTTTCTTAGTCGCAGGGGGGCTTGTCCTCCGCGCGACTCCGTGACCCTCACAATCCCACCTAAAGTGTCCCTCCTCTCCACAGCTACAGCACACGCTCGGCCGCCCACAGTCCCGCCTGGAATACTCCTCTTTCCCACAGTTAAAGCACACGCTGCCTGCCTCCCCTCCTCTCCCAGGACGGCTCCCGCTCCCAACCCGGGAGCGGGTACATCCCCTGTCCCTATCCTCCAGAGGGGGTTCCCTACTCCCCGGGGGTTGTCAATCCTCCACCCAGCCACCACTTCCTGTATCGCTGAAGATCGCTCCCGTAGGCCCGCGCCCCTTTTCCGCCCCAACACTCTCTCTTCCTCCCGCACCTCTCTAATCAGTTGCCCGAACGCTGGAGGGGGGCCTTTGCTATAAGCCTGCCGGATAGTCCACGCCACCTTGTCCTCCTCCAGAGAGCCACTGAATACCTGACTCATCCTCACGCTAGCCACGTCAGGCGCCTTCACTACCCCCGGCGCCGCAACCCCGTAAACATCCCCTCCATCCTAAATATGTACTCGGAGAGCTTTTCCCCTCTCCGTTGTTCCAGGCGTTGGAATTCTGCTAGAAGCAGCCAGGATTCCCCTGACAACCCAAACGCTCCCTCCAAAACTTCTATTCATTCCTCCACCGAGGCCCCAGGCTTCTCAGCTTTCACCTCCCGGACTATTTTGGCTGATAAACCCCACAAGCTTCCCACCTATCGCTGCCTCTTCTCCTCCTCCGAGCCTGGCCACTCCTCTAACATCAAAGACGTATGCTCGATCCAAGTCTCATAGTCCACCACCCCACCCCATCCGGAGTAGGCTTGGCTCCGGAGAACACCCCCAGCTTCAGCCGTGGCCTCCCGGCCACCCCCACCAGGGAATTAAGTGCGGCTGCCAGCTCCGAGGCTTCCACCCTACCTGGGGAGCGCGGCTTAGTCACGACTCCCTCCTCCCACCTCCCTTTACTAGTGCCAGGCACCTCTCTGGGATCCACCTCTAGCTCTAACTCTAGCTCCTCAGCCTCATCCTTGGAGATGGTGTGGAGCCCCCAAGGCCCCGCCTCCCCCGGAACACTGACCGTCGCCGGCAGTTCCAACGTCCTGACATCAGCACTCGTACGACCCAACACCCAGCTAGACTCTACCTCTTTACCACACCGTCTAGCTACCAATTATACCTGCCCAATACCCTTCACTGAACTTCGGCCCCGCACTATCGCGTCTCCCGAAACTCGACAATTCAGTCCGCTCACTGCACAGGCATACTGCGCCAGCACACCTTCAAATTCGCACCAGCTAACAATCTTATCTCTGTCCATCTCCGCTCTGCTGCCTGCGCGATTCCACAGCCCCTGACAATCCAATCCGGGACGAGCAGCCCACAAATGTAACACTTACCCAACAGGCTGCTATATGTCTAGGGGAAAAGGAGATCCAACCACACACCAATCCCAACTCCCGTACACGCAGGTGCTGTGAGAATCGAGTTTATGCCTCGCGCCCGCCCACAGTATTAAACCCACAACAAATACCGTTATGAAATACACATTAAAGAGTTTACTATAATTAAAAGAGAATTAGGCAATACAATATATATGCAAGGGGAAAAAAATCAAAAAGGCGCCAACTTGTCAAAGTTCAGTAGTTTAGTGAACATCGTTGGAGCTCAAACATCGAACCATTCGACCCCTCGTCGCTTGCCTCCAACCTCCACGTCTTCGCACCTAGGACCACGCCCGGTGGTCTTCCGAGCAGTGCAGCGCACGTTCACCTTCCTCGACGACTTCCTCCCGCTCTCTCTCCAAAAGCCCGCGAAAAACCCCTCCCGCAAGTTCCCAGCCTCACAAGACAAAATAACATTCCCCATTGGTTAACAAATGAATACAATTACCATATCAACAAGTATAAAGCAAAACAACTGCGAGGGAAACACTTATGAAAGAAGCATTCCTACTCTTAACAAACCAAAAAACGCATTTTATGTAACATACACAGGACATTGTACACGAATTTGTCTACAGCTCACTATCTCACATTATCTAACCCGAATCAAATTCTTCGTTTAAAAATAAGGTGGTTCCGTTCATTTGCTTTTTAAAGCCTTTGAGTGTTTAAAGTTGTTGGACAGCAAATGCCACGCCATATTCTTTTAAAAAAGGATGTAGGGAAAAGACGGGTAAATATAGGCTAGTTAGCTCAACATCTGTAGTCGGGAAATGCTTGACGCTCTCACTAAGGGAAAAAATAGCGAAACATTTAAAAAGCAGTGGTTCCATTAGACAGACGCAGCGTAGATTCAGAAAGGGCGGGTCCTGTTTGACATGCTCACTGGAGTTTTTTGAGAACATAATGAGTGTTGTGGATGGAGGGGAACAGGTGGATGCCGTATGCTTGGACTTCTAGAAGGCGTTCGATAAGGTGCCGCACAAGTGACATCTCAATTAGATATGGAGGCATGAAGTCGGATGAAGTGTACTGGCATGTTTAGTGTAATGGTTATCCAATAGAAGGCAGAGTGTTGTTATAAATGGGTATTTTTCGGGTTGGCATTCAGTGGTGAGTGGCGTGCTGCAGGGGTTCCGTGCTAGGTCCGCAGCTGTTTAGCATTTGCATTGATGATTTGGAAGAGGGGACGGAGTGTAGCGTAGTAACATTTTCTGATGACACTAGTCTGAATGGAAAAGCAAAGTGTATATAAGATGTGGATAGTCTGCAGAGGGCTATCGATAGATTAAGTGAGTGGGCTAAGGTCTGGCAGATGGAATATAATGTTGGAAGGAATAATAGAAAAGCAGTTTATTATTTAAATGGTGAAAGATTGCAGCATGTTATTGTGCAGAGGGACTTGGTAGTGTTTGTGAATTAATCACAAATATTTGGCTTGCAGGTTGAACAGGTTATTAAAAAGGCATATGGAACCTTGATTTTCATTTCTGGAGTGATTGAATTCAAGAGATGGGAGGTCATGCTGCACTGTACAGTGTTCTAGAGTCTGCACCTGGAGTACTGTGTACATTTCTGGTCACCATACTTGAGGCAGGATATATTGGCTTTGGATGCAGTGTAGAGGAGTTTCACCAAATTGATTCTAGAGATGAAGTGGAGAGATTGAGTCGCCTGGGATGATACTCTCTGGAATTCAGAAGACTGAGAGCGGAATTTCTGGAAATATAAAAAAAATTGAAAGGGATAGATAACATAGAAGTAGGAAAGTTTCCATTGGTAGGTGAGACAAGAACTAGGGGACATTGCCTCCAGATTCAGGGGAGAAGATTTATGATGGAGAAGAGGAGAAACTATTTTAACAAAGAGTGGTGATTCTGTGGCAGGGAAACAGTTGAGGCTTCTTCCCTAAATATATATAAGATACAACTAGATAGATTTTTACATAGTAGGAGAATTAACGGTAATGGGGAAAAGGCAGGTAGATGGAGCTGAGATTACGTACAGATCAAACATGATGTTATTTAATGGCGGATCGTGCTCAATTGGCCGGATGGCTTACTCCTGCTCATATTTCTTAAGTTTTTTATGTTCTTATGGGCTGGCTGAGGAATACGTCAAGGCGGGAAGCGGGTGAGGATTTGTGTAGGAACATAGGCATAACAAATATATGGTTGGAAATATCAACGGGCCAAATAATAAGTGGAGCTAAAGCCAATATGCAGAATCACATCGAAATAATAAACAGAATAATCTGAAATGATATTTTCCTGTTTAAAAAAAAAGCTCGAAAGGAAATTAATGGCACAAATTTTCAAACAGCAATAACAATTCACATCATTCCGGCAATCTTGGCTTTTCTTCGAATGCAAAGAAATGAAAATGTTCCACTTACAGGAATAAAGACTCTTACTTAACACAATAAGCTGAGAGCCACATCCATTTCCCAATACTTGCTGCTGACTTTGGTTGTATAGTTGCTTTCTGACACTTCTTCATCCACGAAATTTCAGCAGTATCTTGTAGCTTTGGAAATGTGCAGTACATGGATTCATTTCCACCGATTGAGGTTTTTCAGGTTGGAGGGAATTTTTCCTCTTTGACCGAAGTTGTTTTTGTGGCTGACAAAGCACAAGTGAGAATTATGAATACAGTTACATTCACGGAAAACGAATCAACAGACAAAATAGTCAGAATATTAGTATGCGAATTGGATGTTTACTGTTGCTAAATTTGTTGTGGGTAAATGATGTCTAATATTATAAGATGTCTGTTTCTTAGATTGGGCACAAAAACTTTCGCGTACCTGGCCGAAACACGGCGAGCAGAGCCGCGAACCAAACGGTTGCATCCACCGACATTGCAAATGAGAGTGGTCTGTCTGAAAGATAGAAGTTTATAGTATGTAATAATCAAGTGGAAATTATATATGAAGTTACATGGTCAAGGCTACGTCGATGCCTTGAGTAGAAGATATTTTGTAGATAGAGGAAATCCCGTGGAATACACACAACGAGCGAGCCGATTACTGCATCAATTGTGAAAAACAAACATTCGATGTTTCTAGGAAGTTACTTCTTCAAGACTGGAAAGGAAGGGGGAGGAAGCCAAAATAAGGAGGTAGAAGAGTGAAAGGCGTATAAACTGGCAGCTGATAATTGGGGGCAGGGGGACTTAAAGAGGTGGTATCTGATAGGTGGATTTATATTCCATCTCGATAGCCTCCAACCTGCTGATCTGAACATAGAATTCTCAGACATTCAGTAATTTCTCCCGTACAGCTGTCATCATTTTCTATTTCCCATTTTTGGTGCCTTTGTATCCCTTCTCTTCTCTTCACCTTGCTTTGCTGCTGCTCCTATTTCACTTTCTACAATGGCCCAAAGCCCTGTCCTATCAGATTCCTTCTAATTTCGTCTTTTACCACTTGAAGTTAATAAATTATCAGGGGTGATTGATAAGTTCGTGGTTTAAGGAAGAAGGAGATGAGTGATTAACTGCAGCCTTTCTGCGTGATCACTAGAACAGTTGACCTGCATGTGCATGTAACGAGAGCTGTTTAATTTATCACCGTCTACCTTAGGCCACGAACTTATCAATCACCCATCTGTGGACACTTTCTGAAGGTCCAAGTTCCGAATGCTCCATGACAGCTGGACTAAGTGTATAAATTTAAGAGGGGACTCTGCTGAAATATAAATGTGCTAGGTTTTCTAAAATTGACTGTTTCTACTTCAGGACACGAACCTATCAATCACCCCTCATACAGAACAGGAAAATGTCTTTCGACCAATGATGTCTGCAACGATCACAATGCAAATAGAACTCTACCGGATAGCACGTCGTCTGCAGCCCTCATTTTTGCCTGTTCGTGGGCATATTTGAATGTCTTTTAAACATTGTGATCAAATCAACACTCTCTTGTCGCACTGTCAAGTCCTCCATTACTCTCTGCGTAATCTACCTGCTACGCAACCTCAGTTAAATGTTCCTCTCTTATTTCAAGGCGATGCCTTCTGTAAACTGCCGCTAAAATGAATGAGTGGTATCCGTAAAGAGAATGGCAAGGCATACAGGATTGGAAAATCCCGTTTCACGAGGACATTGAGACACTATTTTGCAACATCTATAGGGAACGGATTCCAGCAAATCACGACAGAAATATAAGATGTACTTCAGTAGAGCCGACGGGAATTATGAGAGCACAAAGGTAGCATGATAAAACTTCTGAATATAAGACAAAAGGAAACGAGGAGACAGCGACATAGAAATCGCGATGACCGAGCTGTAAATTATTATTTCCCATCACTGTCGTGAAAATCATGGAAACTAAGGGATTAAAGGGAATTAACATTATATTTTCACATGAGAAAAATGGAGGCGTCGGGGAACCGGGTTTTTCACGGTGTAAGAAGTCAGACCGTTTGATGAACTTACGGCACCTGATCAAATGCATCTTTTGAGATGTGAGAAACCAGGGGAGAAATTCTAAGGTCTATTGCAGAGATATCAGCATCGTCTTTTACGGGCATTGTGTTACCGTAGCATTGGAGAGTGGAAAATGTGCATTTTCTTAAGAACATCTGCAAGCACAAGAGGAAAGCTAAAGGTGGCGAGCCTTTAGGTGGCGAGGAAAGCTACAGGTGGTGCATAGAAACATACAGGAGTGGATCGGAGGGACAAAAACTATCACAATTTGAAAAGGGGAAGTTTGAAAAAGTGCCGGTCAGCATTGATTTGACATTTGGGATCACAAGTTTGATTGAGTTGCTTTGATGAGGTGATGAAAAAAATTGAGGAGTGCAACAATTGGACTATAAATTCATTGACTTTTGCAAGGTCCCGAATTGCAGGCTTGCACAGAAAACTCTATAAACATGGGAGCCAGTGTGAGCTAGCCACCCACGCACAAGAATACAAAGTTGGTTTAGCAAAGGGAGTCAAACGGTGAACGTGGAAAATTGGTGTCAAGAATGACCGCCTGCAGCTGGTGGTGTACTGAACAGGTAGGCTCCATTTCCAGTATTGTTTGTCATCTCCGAAATATTCGGATTAACTTCGGTAATATCTTCGGAATGCAACAGAATTGGTGGTATATTAGGCAATGAAAGAAACCTACAAAGATAAACTGCGAAAGCAGGACAAGAAAATGTAGATAGAATATTACTCGTAGGTTTGCGAAGTGTTGTATTTTCTTTAGATAAACCAGGACATGAATTGCACAGTAGATTGCCCAGGGCATTGAAGTAAAACAAAGCGACTGAGGGAATATGCAGATTGATCTTTGAACGTGACCATAGAAGTGGGCAGACTGGTAAAGAAGGTGTTCGTCACATTTATTCATAGTTGTCGCAATGATTGCAGCTGTACCGGTCGTTGGTAAAGCATCCTCAGAGCATTCTGTGCATTTCTGATCAGCTGGCTACAGAAAATGCCCGACAAATCTTGAAATAGTCCATAAAAGATGCACAAATACATTTGCGGGTCAGCCTGTTTTTAACTGTAGGGAAAGTCTGTGCTTACTCTTCCCTAGAGCACAGGAGTTTGAGAAGTGACCTTATATATTTAGGGGCGTAAGCAGGGGCATGGTTACAGTCTTTTACCCAGAATAGCTGAATTGAAAAGAATGTATCGACTCAAGATGAGAGAGAATACATATAAGTGGATCTAGGGCAAGGTTTCCAAAGCAGTTGGCTTGGTAACTGGAATAGAGTACGGGATGAATCTGTAGAAGTGGGTACGACTGCAATGTGTTAGAAACATTTGGATTGGTACACAGATAGAAAAGGTTTACTGTGGTAAGTGACAAACGCAAGAAAACTGGTCTAGCTAGGATAGTTTTCTCGGTCTACATGGGCCAATTGGGACGAAGTCCTGGTGCAGCGCCATTTGAAGCCATGGATGCATCTAGATTGTGCTGGAGTGCATTCCTTGGAATGCCGGGGATAACAGGGTGTTGTGAGAATGCTACAGGGCTATTGTGTGATTTACGTAATTGGTGCTTGACAGTAGGCATGGAGGTAGTCGCGCGAATCTGTTCTGTGCATGTATCACTTATTCCCGTAAGCTAGCGAAGTATTCTCCAGTTGTGTCGTCATGTTAATTCAAGATTAGGAACAAGGGCTGGAAACAATTGTCCCATTCATATGAAATTAATTTATGCGAAAAAAATACGCACCTGCCTTCTGGTGCTCAGAGCAATATTCTGCTGGTTAATTGAAGGGAATGATGATAATCACAATCGAGGATAAAACATAGTGCAGATGCCGTAGGAGTTTAAAATGCACCTTGCAAATATCAGCCAGATTGTACGTAAATCGCCAAATGCCTGTTAATTGAAATTTACTCACTGCTAAAGCTGTATTTAATCTGTTTGAAGGTACTGATAATTACGAATTTTACGCATTTTAAGATTTTTTAATCTTTAACTTTTGTTTTCGTTTTGCAAGATTTCAGAAGTTTTTAAATTTACCACAAAAAAAAATCAGATGGTTAAAACTTTTTCGGTTTGACAGTCCCGCTTAACTTGAAGGCTGTTACATTAATTATTTCAAGAGATGTGTTGGACTATTCGAGAAACCCCATGAATTGTGAAATAACTCCTATTTCCATGTTCATGACTTTATAATATAAAATGTTTCCCCAGCCACCAGGAGCGTTCTCATAGTTAAAAAGTACTTACAGGCATCTTGCAGAGATTGCAAATTCCACTGCACTTTTACTGTAACGTGAAAGGTGCTTGGTAGAGTAGGGAGAATCAACGAGTGGGAAAAAAATCACTCCCTTAATTTGCAACCATTCATCGAGCGATCGATAAGAAATCTTCGATCTGTTTCGCTCTCCCCTGATGTTTTCTATACTATTGCGGGCATGCTTTTTTTGAATTTGCTGTTGTTGTCCAGAGGTCACAGTGCTATCTAACCTGATATTCATCCCCAGGTTCTTGTGTTACTTCATTCATGGCTTTGAAATCGTAGTGAGAAGATTGGATACTAGATCAAAAAGACTTCAGCATGCTGTCTGCTCCTTCTTTCCTTCTGTCAGCGGCAGCTATCGAAGCAATTCTCCCTCAGATACAGCACGTTACCTTTAGCTCTCAGTGTTTCTAGTTTCCGATAATATCGAATATTTTCTCAAAGGACTGATAAAAGAGTATTCAATACAGTAACAGAAGAGTTTCTGGAGATGCTGGAATCTAGAGCAACACACACAAAATGAACTCAGCAGACCAGGCAGCATCTATAGAAATGAATGAACAGTCAACGTTTCGGTCCGCGTCCCTTCATTAGGACTGGAAAGCAGGGAGGAATATACCAGAATAAAAAGATGGTGAGATGGAGGTGATAGGTGAAGTCAGTTTGAGGGGGCTTTGAGGGGAGGGGAAGAGGGCTGTGTGCGGTTGGGTGGTGGGATGAAATAAGAAGCTGGGAGGTCAGATGTTGATATGCAAAGAGCTGGATAATAAAGAATCTAAGAGGAGAGGAGAGTAGGCTACGGCAGAAAAGGAAGGCAGTAGGACAGAAGTGGCGGATATATGCAGCAGAGCAGAGAGAATAAGCAGACAGAGGTGGGATCAAAAGAGAGACCTGGGAGGGAAAAATACATGAAGGAGAAGTCGATGTTCATTTTGTCAGGTTGAAGGCTACATAGCCTGACTCCGAGGTGTTGCTCGCCCACCCTGAGAGTAGCCTTATGAAGGCGTAAGAAGAGAACATGAATGGAAATGTCGAAACGTTAATCGATAGGAATAAAAATAATTGGCCACTCGCAAATTCCGCATTTTGGGATGGACTGGAGTTGCTCGAAAAAGTGGTCCATTGTTTAAGTCGATTCTCACCAGTGTATAGGAAGCCACATCGGTAGCTCAGGCTACAGTACACGACGCTACCCGATTCGCAGGTAGTGTTAACCTGCAATAAAGGTGATAAAGTTATAATTTTCAGATTGACTTCGCCTGTCAGGTAATTTTTCCTATATTTGGATTTACATTTTCTGATTCGAAAAATGCAGAAGTCTTCACCCATCTTCAAATTCATTGAAACAGCTATGTCAGTATAGAATCTATCTCTGTTGTGGAATTACTTACATAAATAATAACCTTTTTATTCATGGAACGGCCACTTGCTTGTTTCAATGCGCTATCTGTCGTCGATATCCGACCACATTTCATTATTTTCTGCGTTAAATGAAAATAAACGACAATCATTTTCCAAATAGCCGCTTGTGATGTAACCGTTCACGCTTGGAATGCTGTCAACAATTGATACGATTAAAGATTAAACTCAAAACTCTGTTTTATTTGACATTGTGATGAAGCTAATCATTTTTCTCTTCCCAGAATGCACATGCTGTAGAATCGAAACACAGATATCGCAGAAAAATTATAGAAACATTCCGGTGCGAGGAAGAGGCTTTGAAGTCACTGTATATAAAAGAACCACTATCTGTAACCTAAACGTCTAGATTTAAAAACAAAGCCAACAGTCCGCAAATCGATTTTTGAGACACATGTAAATTTTAACCACAAAAGCTTCCGTCATATCATCAGCGGGTCCGTTAGTGTATTTCTCTGCTCTGCTATTTGTAATTTCCTGTTAACCTGCACGAGAAGTTTGTTGATCTTTAACTGAAAGGAACCATTGAATCCTAGAGTGCATTACGGCCGAAGGCTGTTCCACCCGTTTCATCCATTCAGAACGAAAGAATTTACCAGGCTGTTCTTTTACCTCCCTACAGCATGGTAACACTTACTCTAACAACTCTGTATACCTGTATACCTACCGTCCTCTGTCTGAAAACCATGCCGTGCCCAGCTCCCCTTTATATCTTTTCTCTCTCGGTTCACAGCTGTGCCTTCTAGATTTGGATCCCCTGTCTAGAGAAATGGGATATGAACATCTTGTATATTAATGTCCGTAACAATTGTTTTTATTTTGCAAATTCATAAAGTTGTCTCTCAGTCACCTGTACTCCAGAGTAAACAGTCCATGTCTATGCAATCTCTCCGTGCCGATAAAGCCTTCCATTCCAGGTAATGTCCCAGAAAATCTCTTATGCAATCGTTCTAACTCTACTACGTGCTATCTGTGGACCACAAGAGCACACGACACTCCAAGACCGGCCTCGCCATTGTCTAATGGTACAACTTGCTGTTTCAGCTCTTGTCAAAATACTGGCATGAGGGCAAGTAAGCTAATTTTCTTCTCATCTGTATCCTGATGTGTCATCGTTAAGTGCACACTAAAATCCCTTTGTGCATCAACGCTTCTAAGATCCCTCCAGTATATCCTGTCACTATTCACAGGACAGAAAATCGTAAACGCAGGAGATTCTGAAATCCAGACGAACAAACACAAAATGCTTGAGAAAATCAGCAGGTCAAGCGCCATCTCTCATAGGAGCTCCCAACCTCACTTAATGGTCGGAGTCCTGGGCATGAAAAGTTTGGAAACACCTGCTATATGGATAAGTATGATATAAACTATCAAGGGTTCGGGTCGAGACCCCTTTTCAGTCTTTGAAGAGGATATGCTATTAATTAGCCTAGTTTTCTTAGTGGGAGGGAAGCTACATTCCCTATACTTAATTTTTAACAGCAGCAATGACCGACAATTCCACCAAGAAGTAAGTTTTGCCATGGCTTGTAAAAGAATTATGTACAGACTGACGGATTATTAGCAATGATCGACCGACTTCTATTCTGAGCTTATTGTTAGAATTTCGAAAGGCGTTGCATCTTTAAACACTGACAATATCATTGCCTTGAAGCTGTACAATGTTATGCAGTAATGTTTGTGGCACGGTTGTCATTAAAAAAAAACATACGGTTTATATACACCAACACAATTAATTACAGGGTCCTTAATAAGTATATTTACATAGATTTCAAAATTATATCAGCAACAAATGCGACGTGTGCAGGAGAGTTTCAGTTACCAAGTGGTGGTGTACCCGCGCATATGAGAGGGAACAGTGATGCCTAGTGTATGCAGACTACATAGATGGGAGGTTGGTTTTGCTGATGAACTGAGCTGTGTCCATAACCTTCTGCATTTTTGCTGTATTAGGCAACCTCCTACTGTCAACATTTCTGTATTACCATTGAATCGAGACTTATGTGCAGCTTTGAATCATGGTCAATTTGAATCTTGCTGTATAAAAGCTTCATGATGTGTTCATTACAGACGAGGATTATATATATATCTTAATTTTGAATCATCGATATATTTTCGTCTATAATGCGATGTAATATTTTAGTTCTGAAAAGAAATGATGCCTCTTATCATCATGCAGAAAGGGTATGCTGGGAATAAGCAATGTTATATCAATCCACCAACTGTATGATCGATTCACAAAGCGCAAAGTACAAGGATGGCCACTAGTGACTCACTACCCTCCCACCAGCATTCAGATTTGTAACTATAGGACGGTCCCAGTATCTACGTTGATTTACCACGCCGGAAGCTCCTGCCCTATAAGACAATCTAATGCTACCTTCGCAGTCCAGCAGGTAGGAAGAGTTAAAACTTGCCTTAGGAGGTAGCAAATTTATTCGCTATTATTTTATTTTGGGTATAAACTGCGCTGCCATGAAGCTTTAGCAAGTGAATTCAATACCCGTATATACCTGTTTCCGTGTGGGTGCGAACACAATTCAGCGAATGCTTACGGGATGATAACACCACTTATTTGTAGTTTCCATTGTTATGTTGCCCGTGAGTCACTCAGTTATTTGGCCGCAGAAATATAACAATCATTTCACATCATTCTGTGCCCTGAACTTTTTTCTCCTTTTGACTCTGTTAAGTAAAACCTAAGACATTGATAAGAGTAACGGTTAAAAGATAGTAAGCATAAATTTCAGTATGATGTTTCTTAAAATATGCAATATACATTCGTGAATGGGGGCTCCAAAAGGCATACATATTGATACATACATTTACTGCATTCACTGCTTCTGAAATCTGCGTTTACGTAGAGTGCATTAAGAAACAATTACCAGAAGAGGATTTGACAATGACGTGCATTCACGAGCTTTTCTATCATCTTCAGAAAGAGCTGTTCATTTTGTATGCAGGATATTCTACAGTGCTAGCAAACAATGCTACAGGGTTGAAACGACGATGAAATGAGCGGATAATGAATATGTTATGAAGCATAATTTAGAAAATATCAACGACACCACATTTGCTTGCTGAATTGGTTCGCTTTTGAGACTTCACGATTCAAGAAAATGAAAATCGGTTGGTTCTTAGTTGTATTCATGGGTAGATGGAAAACGAAAAAGAGAGATAGCAATAGAAAGATACTGGAAATTTTACTTGAATCTTGAAGTGAAGGCATTATTTACGAGTGGAAAGATCAAGGAGATTTGAGATGCAAAGTGAACTGGGTGAACGAAGCCAATGGATGATTAGCGTTGGGAAATCTACCCCAGTCACCATTCAGACAAACCTTCACGCAGCAGGCGGGCTGTAGGGGTCACGGGTCGGCGGTACAACGAGGATGCCGATCAAGCCGATGAGCAATAACAACATAAGATATAGGAGGAGATTCTGGCCATTTTGCTGATGGGCTCTGTTCCGCCATTTCTTGCTGAGACCATAAGAGCATAATATATAGTAGTAGAAGTAGGCCATTCGGCCCATCGAGTTTGCTAAGGCATTCAATCATGGGCTGATCCAATTACTTTGGTCATACCCACTGCCATGCCTTCATCCGATAGTCTTTCATGCCCTGTATAATCAAGAACCTATATATCCCTGCCTTGAGAATACTCAATGACTTGGACTCCACAGACGCTCGTCGCAACAAATGCCGCAGATTTACCACCTTCTGACTAAAGTAATTTCTGCACATCTCAGTTCTAAATGGCCGTCCTTCAATCCTGAAGTCATGCCCTCTTTCCCTAGAATCCCCTACCATGGGAAATAACGTTCCCATATCTAATCTATCCAGACCTTTTAACATTCAGAATGTTTCTGTGCGATCCCCCCTCATTCTCCTGAACTCCGGTGGATTCAGCCCAAGAGCTACCAGACATTGCTCATACGGTAACCCTTTCATTCGTGGAATCATTTTTATAATTATTCTCTGAACACTCTCCACTGTCAGGATATCCTTTCTAAAATAAGGAGCCCAAAACAGCACGCAATACTCCAAGTGTGGCCTCACGAGTGCCTTATACAGTCTCAACATCACATCTCTGCTCTTATATTCTATTCAACTAGAAATGAATGCCAACATTGCGTTCATCTTCTTTATAACCGACTCAACCTGCAGATTAACTTTTAAGGTATTTCAATACGAACGCTCAAGTCCCTTTGCATCTCTGCATTTTGAATTCCCTGCCCATCTAAATAATAGTCTACCTAGTTATTTCTTCCACCAAAGTACATGATCATACACGTTCCGGCATTATACTTATTTTGCCACTTCTTTGCCCATTTCTCTAAACTATTTAGTCATTCTGCATGCTCTCTGTTTCCTCAGCACAACCGCCCCTCCACCTATCTTTGTATCATCGGCAAATTTAGTCACAAACCCAGTAATACCGTAGTCCAAACCATTGACAATCGTCGTATTAAGCAGCAGCCCCAACACCGACCTCTGTGGATCTCCACAGGTAACCGGCCGCTAGTCGCAAGAGGATCCCTTTATTCCCACTCTCTGTTTTCTGCCGACCAGCCAATGCTCCACTCTTGCTACTAACTTCTCTGTAATTCAATGGTCTCTTATCTTGCTAGGCAGCTATTGTGCGGCATGTTGTCAAAGGCCTTGAGAAAATCCAAGTACAAAACATCTACCACATCTCTTTTCTCTACCCTGCTTGCAATTTCATCGAAAAAGTGCAGTATGTTAGTCAGGCAGGATTTTCCTTTCAGGAAACCATTCTGGCTTTGGCCTATCGTGTAATGTGCCTCCAGGTACGCCGTAATCTCTTTCCTAACAATCGATTCCAATAACTTCCCAACCACTGATGTCAGGCTAACAGGTACATAGTTTCCTTTCTGCTGCCTCATCACCCTCCTTAAGTAGCGGAGCAGCATTTGGAATTTTCCAGTCATCTGGTACAAAGATGTTGTCCCAACAAGGATGTTGCCTAGATGGGGGAACATGTCTTCTGAGACTAGATTAAGTGAAATCGGCCTTTTCCTCGTGGAGTCACGGAGGATAAGAGCTGACCGGATAGAGGTGTACAAGGTAATGCGAGGCAATGATCGTGTGTACAGGCAGAGGCTTTCACCCAGGGCTGAAATGGTTAGCTTGAGAGGGCATAGTTTTATGGTGCTTGGAAGATGGTACAAGGGAGATGTCAGGGTTAGGTTTTTTACACAGAGAGTGGTGAGTGCATGTAATGGGCTGCCAGCGGCGGCGGTGGAGGCGGAAACGACGAGGTCTTTTAAGAGATTCCTGGATATGTACATGGAGCTTGGAAAAATAGAGGGCCATGGGTAAGCCTAGGTATTTCTACAGTAAGGAGATATTTATTGCAGCTTTGCAGGCCAAAGGTCCTTTATTGTTCTGTAGGTTTTCTATATTTCTTAGTTTCTAGTGCTAGAATCTATCGATTCTTGGAAGATCATCGTTAAATCCTCTGCAATCTCTCCAACTATTTCCTTCAGACCCCGAAGGTGTATTCCATCAAGTCCAGGAGATTTATCCACCCTCAGACCATTAAGCTTCCTGAGCTCCTTCTCAGTCGTAATTTTCACATCACAAACTTCATTTCCCTGACATTCTTGATTGTCCTGTAGACGGTAAAAGTCTTCCACTGTGAAGACTGACGCACAATACGCATTCAGTTGTTCTGCCATCTCTGCATCTCTCCTTAGAATATCTCCAGAGTCATTTTGTATTGGTCATATAGTATTGCAAAACACCCAATCCAGCACAACCGTTCCCCTAGTGGGGTCAACGATAAGCTGTTCCAAAAAGCCATCCCTTGGACATTCTACAAATTCGCTCTTTTGAGGTCCAGTGCTCAGCTCGTTTTCCCAAACCACTTTCATGTTAAAATCTCCAATGATTATCATGTCATATTGTTTTGACACTTTGCTTTCTATCTCTTACTGTAATTTGAAATCCACATCTCCGGTCCCGTTTGGATGTCCGTATACAACTGACATTAGGGTCCTTTTACACTTGCCATTTCTTAACTGAACCATTCGTGTACCTTCCAGTCCTATATAATCTCTTTCTAATGATTTAATATGATTTTAAATACACAGAACCACACCACACCCTCTGCCAATTAATCTGTCTTTCGGATACACTGCATATCCGTGTACGTTGGGCTCCCAATTGCAGCTATCGTTTAGACACGTTTCAGAGATTGCCATAACATCATATTTGCCAATCTGTCGCTGAATTTCAAGATCGTCCATTTTATTCCTTATCCTGCGTGCATTCAAATACAACACTTTCACTCCGGTATTTGTTGCTTTCTATTTTAACGGCAAGACGTCTCTATTGCTCTGTAACTCATGCTATTGGATGTGATTATGACTCATCTCCTGCCTGTTATTTGTATAATCTCTTTTGCACGCTATCTTTGATTTATATTTGTTTTCCCCTTCCACAACCCTATCATTTCGGTTCCCACATCTTTGCCAAATGAGTTTAAACGCTCCCAAACAGCACTATTAAACGTGACCGTTTGGATATTGGACGGCTTTGCGTTCAGGTGTAATCCTCCCTTTTTTCTACGGCCGTATCTCCCCCAGAGGAGACCCCAATGATCCAGGAATCTGAAGCCCTGCCGCGTACAGCAGTCTCTCCGCCACACATTAGTACGACTGAACATGCTAATCTGTCACTCGCTAGCAAGTGGCACAGACACCAATCCTGAGATTACTGTCTTAGAGATCTTGCTTTCTCCCTATCTCCCTGAATTCTCCCTTCACAACTCCGCCCTTTTTCTACATTTGTCATTCGTACCAATGTTTACCAGGACTTCTGACTGTTCACACTCTCCCTTCAGAAAACTCTGCACCCGATCCGTGGCACCCCTTACCCTAGCAACTGGGAGGCAACACACCATGCAGATACCTCCATCAGGCTGACAGAACCTGCTGTCTGTTCCCTTCATTATGGAATCCACTATGACTACCGCATTTATCATCTTCCTCTTTCTCTTTCCCTTCTTCTCCACCGAGCCAGGCTCAGTGCCACAGACACGATCGCCATGTCCGGTCATCCCACTGAACCACTTCCAAAATGAGATAACAATTACAGAGGCTGATAGCCACAGGGACGCTCATTATTATCTGAGCTCTGCCCTTTCCTACCCTGACCGTCACCCACTTATCTATCTCCTGCTGCCTCGGGGTGACTAACTCCTTGTAGCTCTATCTCTCTCCAGTTCATTCTCCCTGATAAGCTGAAGGTCATCGAGCCGCAGCTCCAAATCCCTAACATGGTCTTTCAGGAGCTACGTTTCGGTGTACCTGGCGCAGATGTTGCCATCTGAGAGACTGGAAAATTCCCGGGAATCCCACATCTGACAAGCAGAACAAAATACTAACCCTACCAACATGTTCATAAAATGTAAAGATATACCTCAAAAATGTAAAGGCAACGCAAACACGATGTCCACCAACCCATCTACCTTGCCGATGCCTGAATGAGCCAACGCCTGTTGATTCTACTCTCACTACTGTCCGCTCCACTTAACCATTCTATACTTTAGTTCGTCGAGCTCAGTTGCCGCCGCTGGTAGTCCTGCACATTGGACCAACTTCCGCGAAGCTCTCGTTTTAAACCACAGAGATATCAGAACCGTCTTTAAGCAGGATTTTGCCACCGGCGCACTGAAAAGTGGCTAATGCACATTCATTTAAAAAGGCCCACCAGTACAGGTATTGAGCCAAATATCGGTGACGGGAAAAGATACTGAATAAATGATACTGAAAGGGGAATAAATAAATCTAATAGACTTTCCGCGTATTAGATAGTTCAAAAAACGTGCAAATATAGAAATAATATATATTTAAAATCTGGTAGTATTCATGGGTTCAATGCTCATTTAGGAATTGGATGTCAGAGGGGATGAAGTTGTTTCTGAATCGCATAGTATATGCCTTCAGGCTTCTGTTTCTCCTACCTGAAGGTAACAGTGGGAAAATGGCATGCCTTGTGGACTGGGATCCTTAATAATGGACGTTGCTTTTCCGAGACCCTGCTCCTGGAAGATGTCCTGGGTACTTTGTAGATTTCTACCCAAGATGAAGTTGACTAAATTTTCCGACCCTCTGTAGCTCCTTTCGGTCCTGTGCTGAAACCCACCCATCCCCCACCATGCCAATGACACAGACTGTCAGAATGCTGTCCACAGTACAGTTATGGAAGTTTTTGAGTGTTTTTGTTGACCACATCTCTTCAAACACTAATGAGGTATAGTCGCTGTCTTGCCTTCTTTATAGCTGCATCGATATGTTGGGAGCAGATTAAATCCTCAGAGATCTTAATGCCCAGGGATTTGAAATTAATCATTCTCTCCATTTCTGATCCCTCATTGAGGATTGTTGTGTATTCTTTCGTCTTACCATTCCTTAAGTCCACAAGCATCTCTTTCGTCTTACTAACGTTGAGTGCAAATTGTGGCACTGAGTACAGGATCAGGGACGTCATGTTCTACTGTAGAAATCGTTGGTGAATGAGTGTATTGTGCATTCGTTGGTGGAAATATGCTGTGCGTTTTGATCTCCAACTATAGAAAAGATGCGATGAAGCTTGAGATAGTGCAGAAAGGATTGATAAGTATGTCAATAGGACAGCGTGATTTTAACTGGAGGAAGAGACTGGAGTTGTTCATCCCCAGAGTACAGGTGGTGTTGAGGTGACCATATATATGTAATGTCAGGAAGGGCGTGGGCAGGGAGGGGTATGACCACACTCTTTTACCAGGAATCGGTTAACTGAAAATGAGAATACATCGATTCCAGGCGAGAGGGCAAATATTTAAAATGAGTCTATGGCAATTTTTCAACAAAAGAGGTTTGTTAAATGGAGCAGAGTCCCGATGAATCTGTAGAGGTGGATACGATTCCAATGTGCGAAGTGTATTTGGATTGTTACATGGGTATAAAACGTTTATTGTGGTGAGATCCAAACGCAGCTAAATGTGACCATCTGGGGTTTTCAATGGTCCAATATTTCAATACTTCCAATTTAATATCAGAGAGTGCATACAATATATAAACTGAAATTCTTGGCCTTCACAGACATCATGAAAACAGCAGAGCATTCTAAACAATCGATGATAACAGTCAAGTTAGAACACCAAAACCTTTTCCCCCACCCACGAACAAGCAGCAGCCCACCTTTACCCCTACTCCAGCAAGAAAACAACAGCAAGGAGCCCAAGAGAGACGTTCATCTGCAATACAGAAAAAAAACAAATACAACTAAGCCAACCAATACAACATGCCCCATCTCTCTCTCTCTCTCTCTCTCTCTCGCTCGCTAATAAAGGGACAGAGAGGTGTCACACAGCGAGGGAGCGGAGCACCAAAGCAATCAATTCGTTGAGTTACAGTGTTAAAGTCAGCTGTTTCGCTCTTTCTTGCGTTCTCAGATTCGATAATCAGCAACAAACTCTTCCCCATCAACAAGAGAAACTGTGTGTGTTTGTACGTGAGTGCGTGCCTGTGTGTGCGTGTGTGTTCATGTGAGAGTGCGTGCGTGCGTGTGTGCATGTGCTTGTTTGTGTGTGTGTGTGAGAGAGAGAGAGAGAGAGAGAGAGAGAGAGAGAGAGAGAGAGAGAGGGAGAGAGAGAGAGAGAGAGAGAGAGAGAGAGAATACAGTAAGTAAGCAAAGAGTGGAACCACAGCAATGAAATGAATTTCAGTGCAGAATTACCTACCTGGAGTTCAGAACTGCAAGGTATATTTTCTGACTAGAAGGGAATGATGGGAATCGCATTCGAGTGTAAAACAATGTACTGATGTCTTATAAATTTACTTTGCAACGTCCACGCTTTTCAGTCAAATGTTATGAATAGTCTAAACCTGACCTGCTTTAATTGACCATGTGCGTATCTACTCTACTTCAATGTGGGCTGGGACAGGTAAACAGGTTACAATGCATTTCCCTTGTCTTTTAGGTGCCCTGGGATTTCTGCTACTGCTATGCGATAGTGCAATTGCATTTTACAGCTAATCTCGAGCAGAAGCCATAAATATATATGAAACAGAAAAGCACCGATTTTTTTTTTATCAGACGACATTTACTGATCAATAGTAAGGCACAGAGGTGCTATCACAAGAATACGTTGCTATTTGTTTTAATTTTCAAATCTATATTTCCCTCAGTTGAACGTTGACATAAGTGAGAAAGAATAACTGTTCCGTTGGCGATTTTACCATGCAAATTCAGATACTCTCACTGGTGGTGACGATTTTCTGATTTGTCTTCATCCTCCAAAGACTGTGGAGGGAGAATCCTGGGGATATGGTTGAACAGAGGAGAGGAGAATATGGTTGAACATATCAGACATTATCTTCTTGAATGACCGGGCAGTAGAAAGAGGCGGAATGGCTTATTCCCAATCCTATTGTTAAATTTCTTACTTTTATTTTTATTTCCAGTGACAATCGCACGAAATAAATCACAAGAACGTCGAAGGCGAAAATGATCGCTTATCTTGTCAACTTACACATGTTATATCGATTAACTATCTTTGCCTGGATTCAAGAAATGAACCGAAGCAATGCCTCGGGACTGCACTCATTGGCAGTCTATAACTCTACACTGCAGTTGGATTCTCAGCTTCACAGATTCTTTGATGTATTTATGTCGGCGGACAAAGTATGTTGATTTTGATGTTTGGATGCTGAGGTGTTCTTGGAATCGGGAAGGAAAAGAGGTACATAAGTCAGTTTGTCAATTCCATTTCTTTTAGTCTGTGAAATTATTCCAAAATTAACGGTTAATCGAGAATCCATTGAGTTGAACAAATTGAATCAAATTTTGTAAAATAAATTAGTGATGCACTCATAATATCAATTTTAGATTTGTTGATCCATTTTCCCTTGGTTATTATCAGATATTCATTTTCGTTATGGAGCTGTTAATGGACTTTGGAAAGGATGACTATTCCCAGTTTCATGCTTTTTACTGTTTCCTTGCTGTAGATTACATATGAAATTAAATTCGTAAAAGCGAGGAAAACAAGATAATCTCGAGGGATCATCTGGATCATATATGTCAAACTCAAGGCCCGCGGGCCAAATCCGGCCCGCGGTGGAATTATCTTTGGCCCGCGAGTTAATATCTAATTACTATTAAAGCTGGCCCCTGTAATCGAAGCGCCTATGGCGTATGATATGGCTAATGCTGAGTTTATTCAGGTGCCAGGTTTTCAGGGTTTTTAATGTTTATTCGGTTTCCCTGGTTTATTTCCTGAATATCATTAATGAACAATTTTTTTTCTCTATTAGAGCTTGTCCGCCGGTATATTGCATGCACCACTAATACTACAAATCCCACAATGCACTGCCAGTGCATTGCTAGCGCTTGCATTACGTCTACATTTGTGTTTGCTAATGCTTGATTTCAAACGGTTTATTAATGGAAAGGTATGGCTGTCAAAACAAAGCCGAAATAGCATCGTTTCTTTCTCGTTGCCTACTTTCTTGTAATCTACGTCTGTAAGTTAATACCAATCACAAAAAGAAAGCTTGCTAGGCAATCTGCTTCATAAAAAACGAAATTCGTAAAGTGAAATAATTTTACATATAGCAGAGACTGAGACACATGAGAGCAGGTTGAAAAAGTGAAGGCAGCGAAAGCTGTGGGAGCACGCGCGCGTGCATTCGCGCATGCACAACTGATCCGCCCGCATGAAGTCGCATTTTTCTCAATCCGACCCGTGACCGAAAATGAGTTTGACACCCCTGATGTAGGTGATTGAAATCTTGAGAATGGAAAAAATGCTGATGGAAATCATTTCGGTAAGGCAGCATGTATAAAGGCAAAAACTGTCGACGTTTCTGTCCGAAGCGCTTTATCATGACAGCAAAAGAAGGGGTCAGAAGGCAGAATAAGAAGGTAGGAAAAGAGAACAAGATGGCATGTGATAGTAGAAAGAAGGTGAGTAAGAAGGTCTGTGGATGATGAGGGATGGAATGACGTAGAAGCTGGGAGCTAATGGGTGGAAAAGGAAAAGGGTGCAAGAGGGGATCTGATAGGAGGAGACAGTGGCACCCTGGAAGAAATGGAAGGAGGAAGGGCACCAGCGGAGATGATGAGCAGCTAGGGAGGGGAGAAGAGAAGAGTTGAACGGGATCCAGAATTGGGAATAGAGAAGAAAGGGAAGGTGGATGATGATATTGTTCAAAAGTTAAAGAGATCAATGCTCATGCCTTCAGGTTGGAGTCCACATGGACTGAAGAAAAAGGTGATGATATTCCGAGGGCTTTCAGTTGTGAGTGTTAAGGGGTTCATTTTTGGTGAAAGGCTTGAGCTCTGGCTCAGCCTACATTTTCGTTCAGTGGCAAAGGTCTGCTCAGGTTTTTAAAATGAGCTTCCTTAGGGATAAAGTTGGTCTTATATACTGTGTGTGTATGCAGATATATATATACATATAGTGACCCAGGCTGGATTCCCGTCCATGACTAAACGATGTGTCTACTTCTCCCCATTACCGTATGATTTAGTTCGAGCGCTCGGACTTCCTCCCGCATTCCAAGGACAAGGGTGCGTCTGCTAATTAGTCAAATGAGTGTAATTGGGCGGTACGAAACAGTTGTGCCGGACGGCCCTGTTACAGTGCTATATCTCAAAAGCAAATTCATATGTTATTCATGCTAATCTGTCTCCTTTACCTGAGATTAGAAAATGCGCTCTTTCTTTTGTCGATCTTTGCGAAATCCTGTGCTCGCCCTCATATTTAGTGAATCACAGGCAGTGGCGTGCTCACCCGCTGCTTTTGCAGCTTGGTAGATGAAAACAATTAATACTGCTAGCTAATACATAGGTCAATGACCATGATCTAAGTTTGCTTCGGAATATGTAATCATAGAAAAGGATTTTAAATGGTTGAAATAACATTTTATCTGTTTTCAAAAATATTGTCCGTGCATCATACAGGACTGTGATACCAAATCCATTTCAGGCTGGAAATCGCTATGTTTACTTTAGATTTCCAAACGACCAGTTAAAACCTTCCTATCAATCGACGGGTTTCTCAGTTCTGTTTTGTTTTGTTTCATTTATTTTGTCATTTACCTTACGTTCCTCCAAGTTCTGTGCATGGGCTTTATCCGATCCGTTTCCCTTACGCAACCCGTCAAATAATTTTAATAAGCAGATTTCGTCCACACTGCGCAGTTAGAAACTCGCATTATTTGAGTTAAGAAGCTTGGAACAAATGGCAATAACTGATGTGTTTACGAAACTAAAGCAGCAAATATGGGAGAGGCATCTTACCCGCTGTGGAGCTGATTGGATTTGCTGGTGAATCAATTAAATTACGATCGATATAAGTAGAGCAGTTGGACATGTCCATTACAGTAAATCGTTAAAACAACATTTGTTTTGGGTGAAACATAGCATTGCAGAGCAATAAAACAACAGCAAAAACTTTATCTTGAAGGCTACCAGCGTCAACTTAGATATTACTCTCATGATCAGTCCTTCATTTCGGGAAGTGCTACGAACGCTGATGAAAGTATTTACGGAGCTCTACTACAATGAAGCCAGTGTTATATATGGCAACCTTGCTTTGGTGATGTGAAAAGCTGCTGCAGCAGCTATCGTTAAGTAGAAATAAAAATATGTACTAAAATTGGAAAAGCGATTAATGGAACACAAGAACACGTTTCCAGTTGTAGACAGATGGGTATACAACCGATAAAGATTTAATATATGCTAGCAGGAGAGTGCAGGAGCGACAAATTTAATAACATTGAACTGCTGGAAATCTGAAGTAAAACAGACAAATAGATCACACGGTATATAGGAAACTCGAGAGCAAAGAGAAACAGTGCACGTTTTCGCTGCTTTCTGGGGAGGGGTGTTCCATCTGAAGGGACAAAGGTTTCTCCTTCCAAAGATGTCGGTAGAGGTTTTTAATAACTGCTTTGAATCCAAAATGGTAGATGGCAGAACATTGATATGTTTCAGGCATTTTTTTCGAAATTTCGTGTTTAAATTTATAAAAAAATCAGAAGCGTAACTTTTGACCCTTTGGTTAAATTTGAAGAAACTTAACCAACTTATTCAACATTTTCATACGATGTAACTTGACCTTTTCCAAATTACTTTTATTAAACTTAAATATATCGAGAGAGGAGCTGTTAATGACATTAATGATTGTATCTGATGTAATATAGTAGCCCCGCTTAGATTACTTTAGTTATTTTATTTTTTCTATAATTTTGGATTTTTTGACATTTTTTCTTATTTTCATCATGTTTAATTACATTAAGAGTTTGGGAGGTTTAGTACATTTGTGTTATCTGTAGCTTTTGTTTGCATATGCTATTTACCAATAATGTAATCCCAATCTCTTTGTAATGTTTATGAATTTGAAATTTAATAAAAAGATTAAAATGAAAGAACGAAATTGAGGATGATTATCATTCAGCGTAGCCTGGTGGATAAGAACGTGTCTTGTGAAGTTTCATTTGGTTAGCATTGTGCACCAGATTCTACAAGGTCTTCTTCTTCTTCTATATGTGATTACATTTCAGGTTATGCACAGCTGTGTGGGACTTCCCTGGGAATCTGGGTTAAAAAACTGCACATGACTTTCCAAAACAAGATTGCAATGATTTTTTTTTAATTTTGCTTAGTGTGCGTTCAAATGACATGTAACATATATTGCGAAATGATTCGTGCGTGTACATTTTTTTCTGAATGGTACTACACCGCGATTCTCGTAAACCAATATTTGACATCTAAAACAGTCTTAGATTTGTATTTAATTATTCGTCACACTAAGTATGATTAACATCTTAACATTCATTAGTTAATATTACCATGCACTTAAATACAACCGGTTAGGAACTGGTGTGAAATCCTCAAAGACGAAAAGAAGCATATTCAACAGAAATATTGAAATACATCTTGGACATATACTTCAAAATAAAGAGTTGTCAGAGAGAATGGTTTCATTCTTCCCTACTGCATCCCAAAATGTTATGGAACAAAATAAATTTATAATAGCTCTACAATGCGTATACGTGGCTCTGAAAGAAGACAAGACCAGTTCACCAACCGGCTCTTCATTTTGACGTACGGTGAAAGAACTTGTGTTAATCCTTTAAGAAAAATTTTAAAAAATTATACTGTAAAACTTGGACATTATACTTTTGATACCAATCGAATATTATGAAAGCATTTGGTGTTATCAGTTGTCCTAATACGGTGTGTTCCGCGACAACCTCGTGGCACTATGCTCAATAAACTTTGAATTTTAACGAAGCCGTAACGTGATAATATCATATCAGTCGCCGTGCTACATTTAAATACTGTTGCTGAAATGGAAATTAAAATCAATGAAACATGCGCGAGTTCGTCAACGTTCGTTACGCTTCAAAATATGGATCTGCCGTTGTGTTTAAAACAGTTGAAAAAGTCCAACCTCATAGAAAAGTATTTGTGATTGAGGTGTGCAATTCTTCGAGTGGACAGATGAATTAGTAAATTTTTAAGATCTAGCTTCTGTTGTAAGGGAATATTATCACTGAAATCTGATTTCGAAAATCACGATCCATGTCCAATTATTTTGTAACGGACGTTTACAGTTTTAAAGTTAAACGTCATTTACGCTTCTGTTTGGACGACTAACGGTGATGTTTCTCAGCAACCAGCATTCTTACCGTGCGATGTCTTTAAGTTGACTTTCACCAAAACTACTATCAGTGGAAAAAAGCTAATCCGTCCACTGTATATGCGAAAATCTTTTCAGTATCAGCGCCTTGTGGATGGACTGGGGTAAAACAAGAAAATGTTAAGCATTTATTCATCTAAAAACAAATGCACACATGAGATTCAACAATACCAAATATTTTATAGGCTCGTTTCAAAACTCACTACACACGATCTGAAAATATATCGTAAGATACGAAATGTATATTCCCACCTTTTTTATATCATTATGTATTTTAGAGTTTACCCTTTGCTTTGTCATATTTTTAGCCAATGTGCAGACATTTGCTACAGTACAAATACTGCACGAATTCAGTTTCATGATTCATCCTACGCGATCTACACCGGCGGGAATAACACATTAACTTGTGAACACCTTTCAAGTTTAATATTTCCTGTCAATTACTAGGCTTCAAAGTTAGTCGTTCCTCCCTGTTTGGATAGCTGTTCAGTTACTGTTCTTACAAAGTCAATTTGACCCCACCACTTTGACTTGTAAGCGTTTCCATCTTATATTGAGCGCAAAATATTATGAACATGCTGAAATCCTGATTAACACATAAATCCTGGAAGAATTCCGCCGATCAGGCAAATCTAAAGTGTCGACGTTTAAGGCCGAGACCCAACATCATGTCCTCATAATGACACCATCTTACCTTGCTCCAGGATGTAGCTGAAACTGACAGCAACCGTGAGGGAGAGAGGCGATAACAGGCAGGTGTAAACATCTTTTCCCAAAGTACACTGCGTGATTTCCAATAAACGAAAAGTTTCGTACAAGCCATCCACGCTCCGGTTTGTCACAATTTATATTCCACTGTGCATTTGCTAGTTATTTCTTTGTCAAACGATTCCTAATCCTTTGCTGGCATCTTCGGGAAAAGCGCTATTTCTATCCATAATACCTCGTTTTTCCTTTTCAGAAATCCTTTGAAAACCCTGACTTGGAGTTTCACGTGGACGTCGGTTCTCTGCGGAAATGGGATCCACTCTCCCGGCCTCATGAGCGGCCGCTTTCAGATATGCCGAGGACACGGTCAGGGTACCGGACATTTCTGGTTCTCGAGACGAGTGCATTCGAGGCCTGTGCGGGTGGCGCCGCCTGAAATGTCGTGGGCGTACACGGAAGATAGAAATCAGCGAGCTGGCTGCCGGCTGTGTGCGCAGATTCCCCAGTTCTTTGGGCACAGAGCTCGAAAAAAGCGAGGCGACAGAGTTTGAACATCATGAATAAGCGAGGTGTTTTGTTGTGTCTCCCCTCTCGCTGTGCAACGTGGACATCTCCTTTTCCCTTATTAAGGAGAGAGACAGTCGGTGGTATGTTGCAAACCGGGTGGACGAGTACTCTTTGTGGTACTGCAAGTCTGTGTCTTTTTGGGTGATTTTTGTTGGTATGGGGGTATTTCCTTGCTACTGCTTTTGCATGGGAGGGAGGATCTGTGGTCTTTCGGGTTCTAACATTCAACTAGCATTCATCTCTCGGGCATTCCTCTGTTTTCATGGATGTTTGTGAAAAAAAAAATCAGGATGTATATTGTATACATTTCGCTGACAGTAAATGTAACTTGTAAAACATATTGAAATAAATTGAAGGCTTAGATACATTTGAAAAGGTATAGCTCTTTAAATAAGTGAAAAGAAATTACTTCAACGTTTGAATAAATTGCGTTTTGTTGTCATCATTATGAGATAAGTTAAGTGAAGAGAACGCGGTGATATTTTCACAGTGTTACAACAGCCATAACGTTCACATTTGAAACAATGTAAATGGGAGAAACAAAGTTTTGCTTTTCTCAATGAGTAAGCTCGTATTTTTGTTCGTATTTCCAACACTAAAAGCAATCGTTTATTCGTTGGTCGGAGACACTTCCGCCTAACGGGCGGCTCAAGGAATGTGTAAAGGTCATTGCAAAACTCACCATTGTCCTCCTAAGCCCAACTATGTTTAAATCAGACTAACAACATATTGGACCTATGTTGAGTCATAGCTCTCGTTGCGGAAGTTTGCTTCGATTTTCAGCTTCTCGTCTTTTTAAAAACATGTACATCTGCGTACTTTGCAAGTTCCTGTTTCTGACTAAATGCTGATACAATTTTGATACTGAGAAGATGCAGAACGATCGAGGCCAACTTGCTAATCTCTTAACCTGTGACCTGTGAAAGTAAATCATATTGACCATTAGTTCATCATGCTGCGGCTGCAGAGGCGCCCGAGTCTGAAGGAAAGTGGTCACATGTGTATCTCTATCTCATTGATTAACAGCGGCAGGCTGTAACCGCAATGTTTACCGTTTTAAATAAACTTTATTTTTCTGTTTTTCCAATCGGGCTGAAATCTTGTGCTAAGGTCACATATCTCGCACACAGAGTAATGCTGGTGCTCAGTTTAACATCCACCCTTTCATATGAAGGTTAATACAATCTATTTAAGGGAGTGGCTGAATGCTAAGATAAAAACAACCTTTCTGCAACCGACGCTTTGCGATACTAATGTTGCAAATGATTATTTTAATGATTGCCGATGGTCAAATTGACCTGCTGCTTCTGTGGGTGTCGATTCAGGCTTTTTGAATACAGTAATTGCAAAAAAAAACAACAACAAAATTGGGAAATAATTTTCGATCAAAAAGCTACCACCTCATACCTAGAAGATTGAAAGGTGGACCATTTTACCTGGGTCTCAGTGTCTCCCTGCTTTACAATAACTTCGGTCATTATGGGAATAACCTGAAGCCGAGGTACTCTTGCAATTTTCGAGGCATTATCTGCCTATAAAAATTTTCGTGACACTGTTATAGAGCTGAAAAGGTTTAGATTTTCCCCGTCTTTTTCCCTTCATAATTTAAAAATATTATTTTCAGTGAAATCATCAACCATCGTCTAACACAGACTGTGAACGTAAAGCAAATATAATGGTGACTGTGCAAAGGGCAAAATGGGTGATCGGGTGAAACCTGCTTACATTTCCAGACATGTAGATTCACAAACTTTGTAATTAGTGAAACTTCGTAAAATATCATAGGATTTACATTATCATACCAGGTTAGTTATAATGTTTATTTTCTCAATGTCAAGTATATTTGAATCACATATTCCTAGCAATATACGAATATCTGCAAAAATTCTCACATTACGATTCATGCTCTACATTTTTTCAGTCACTTCAAACTGAGGAAGCATTTGTATTCCCGCCAAATGTTGAAACCAGATTCCGGAGGGAAGTGAAGATGTTCATTGTAAATATTTTGCAAATAAATATGTAATGCAGCCAGAATGGTTTCTTTCTGTTTACCAAAGTTCTAAGATTCTGTCGAATTAACATGTTATTTGCTTCCCTTACTGCAGTTAGTCTGTTCCTAATTAAACAATTTTAGAAACTAAAGAAACCGTTTCATCTCGCCAAATTGGTTTGATTCTCATCTCCTATCAAAGAATTGTGCTTACACTTAAAGGAAAGAGGGGGGAATTAGTGTTTGATTCTCACTTCCACTCAAAGTATTATGCTTAGATATAAGGGAAAGGAAGGGGAATCCATGAGCCTCCAATGAATATTGTATCATGATGCAAATCGATTTTGTTACCGAAAGTAAGATAGTCTGAGGGAACTTTCTGAACGTGTGTAGCAGTACCCGTTATTCTAATATTGTGCTTTGTGTATAACACTCACCTTCATCTTTTGTGAATCTCATCCCCTCTCATCTAAACTGTTTTTTTTTTCCAGTCTGGGTTACATTGTGCTCTTAGCTACTTCAAAAGTACTGGTTACAAAATCTACCTCAACTATTTGCTTACTTTTTGCTCTGCACTCGATTCTGAAGATAACCAAACGACTCCCTACCATGGTTCTATCTGCAGCATTGTATGACTCAAATGATTTCTACATACATCGGAAGAATCTGAGGATTTCTTCAAAATACCTTCCAAATATCTGGACCTGACTTCCACTACCTTACTTCCCATTTTCTATTTTCTAATTATGATTTATAATTTAAATTTTCATTATATCTACTTCGATTGGCACTTCAGTGAGCTCGAAACGCAGAAAGAAATATCACTGTGATGATGGTACGCTCTAGTATCAATTGTTTGGTTGCAATAAAGTATCTAAGTACCTAAAGTATCTAATACATGTGTAGCTATTGTGTGAGTGGCCATATCGGGTACCTTGATGACAGTGAGAATCAATTCGGAATTGACTTACTTTGATTGAGTGTGTCATAATTAAGCAATAACACTTACAGAGCATTTAGTCGGAGGAAAATATTTCCTTCTCATTGACGTGACTCCATAAAAGTGATAATTGAAACTGTTCTTTTCTTAATTTCAATTCAGATTCACGATATTATGAAAGCCATAAATTTTATTTATACAGTCCCTAACATGATGTGGATCAGAAACTCATTTATATTTTTGTTGTTAATATTGCGTTAGGTGCCAGATAATCTGATCAAGGGAGAAGCTTTGAAATAGAAATATTTATCATTTAAATCAAAGTTAATTCTGAAATTTATTTTGTAAGATCCAACACAAAGGAGAATGCACCTTCGAATCAACAAATGCATTGCAAATATAAGCAACTTAAAGTGGAACTTTTCTGTAGAATTCCATTACTCAACTTGTATGCTTCACAATATTGTTTGAAGTAAACCCAATGCAATTCGGTTATACGACTCACTCATATAATTTAATCGCTAAAGGAACATCAGGTTGATATTTGAAGACAAGCTAAACAGTGGAATGTTTTCTTGAACTAGATTTTCTCTTTTATCTCCACCTTTATTTTCGCATTATGCTAATCACATTTTTTTCCTCTTTTCTCTCTCTGTTTTTCAGCTATGTCCAGATAATTACTGTTCTACTTCTTTCACTTCTGTTCATTTGTGAACTCTAGTGAACCTTGGGAATACTGCGAGTATCCAAGGTGATATTTCCTGTTGGCAATTTATTTCTCCAAAGAAGCAATGTTTCTGAATAAAAATTAAAGGAATTTGAAACAGCATGCATTATCTTTAAGCCTCCGTATGAGAGAAGTGAAAATCATTTTTATTCAGCAGTGATTCGAAAATTATTCAGTTACCTCTTTTGATATTTGCTAAAAGACGAAAAATTGGGAACGTTAGTTCTAAGGGAATAATCAAAATTTGAAGGAAGATAGAAAATAAGTAACCACCCTCGTGAGCTTCTATACAGGAAACGTGATGGTTTATATTTGTGAAACAAAAATTTTGATTATTATCCCTGCTTTAAATGCTTGCATACAGGTTGCTATGGCAATAATATATGACGTATTTGCTGACCTTCGAAAAGTCTGGTAAAAATCTGCAGTTTTTGTGAAATAATAAGCACAACATTTGGATTCATGGAGCAACACAATAAGCGCTGGGGCGACTCAGCGCGCCAGGCAGCATAATGGAAGGGAAATAAACAATCGATGGCTGGAGCCTAGTCTCTTCATCTGGAATTTCATTGTCTAGTCAGGAAATTAGATAGTGAGGAACATGGAAATTAAACCTTCTAATCTTCATGCTCGATTTTCTCCTTTCTGTTTTTGTAACTGTTGGATTGAAATATTTTTTAAAGGTTTTATTTTCTTATTATTTAAATAACTTATATTTGCATACTTGAAACTTTATAAATGATTTAAGTACTTTAAGAAGAAATGATTTGTCAGTCTATTAAAGATCAAAAATTGTCTCTGAAGTTACATCTCCGTTTTATACGTACTGGTCATTTATACACCCGAAAGTCCAATATACCATCTATAATTGTGAACTTTTATAATGTACATGGCCTCGTTATACAAAACTTTGCTAATATTCTATGATATCGAGTACGAAGGGTTGCTACAGATAATATATATCTGATATCTTGCCAAAGTTACTAATGATTTCTGCTGGTATACGACTCACCACATAATCAAAACAAGTTGAAAAACACAGCAAATGTGGAAGGTTTGGAAAATAACCGATTAGTTTGGCACCTTCGGTGGAGAGAAAAGTCTCTGGGAGGCATTCACCATGCAATAAACCCGAAAAAAATCTTAATCTGGCATTTTCCACAGTTGCTTCCTGAGTTCGCGTGGACTCTAAATTTGCAAAATCTAAGGCTTTTGCGTCCTTCCACCCTCCAATCAGGAACACAGATACTACCCACTCAGTTCCTAACTTGTTTCTTTCCATTTTCATTTAGAAATTTAATGAAACTTCGTAGTCCCAGAACAAACTCCAAATGGTCACCAATTAGCCTCTTAGTACAATATGAGTATTTTTTTTCTTGAATCACATCTCTCGAGCTCTCACACTCGAACAATTTCAACAGTCAACTCAAATAATTATCTTCAAATCTCATTTTTCAATCGGTTCAGATGTGGAACATTTCTGATACACTTTGAAAATTCGGTATTAAATAAATGTACCACGATAAGATGCCAGTGTCCACAATTTCAATAGAGCCTTTCTTTTAACTGAGATTTCGAAGATTTCTTTGCGTAATTAAACTGAAGTATTTCAAAACTTTCATCCATGTTCCAGATCCCCGCTGTTTTCACCACACACATGACTACATGACTACACACTTAATTCGGCATTCAACATTCTGAGCATTTAACCGGGCAGGAAATGTTAAGCATGTATAGACAATACTTGCTTAGCATTTATTCTAGGATCTGTGGTTCTATTCATGCAAGGCAATTTGTCCTCACGATCTTATCATAATCTTAAGCGATATCACATTAGTTCCGAGAGACAACTGCTTTAGCTGAAAATAATCTGCAATTTTTTCAGCTGGAAATGTTCACGATACATTTGTTCGGCGGATATAAAGAGAGTTTCTCTCCTGGCACTGACTTCATTTTGTTTATTCGAGCGCTGAAGAACGGTTTAGGTCTGAAATATCGACTGTTTATTCAAATGCATCGATGCTGCCGAAAGTGCTGAGTTGCTTCAGCATTTGGTGTACTGTAGCTCTAGATTTTCCGCATCAGCAGAAAACCTTGTGTTTATAAATTTTCTCCTGCCTAGGATTACAAATTGCAATTATTCGATGTTCTTAGAAAAATATTCGTATATTTAAAACTGGTATTTAACTGATATTAAAATGGTTGTTATACGTTTGTACGTTTGTTTTTACGTTTGATATACGTTTGAATGACATATCGTGAGTACAAAAACACATAATTTTCAGAAATAGCTTTACACGTAATTTACTTAAATTAACTTTTTTAATTTTCACTTAAGCGTTAAACGTGATAACGTGGTCACCTGCAACTTACTCGCCTGAGGCGGTGAAGCTTCTGACCGCACGGAGTTTCCATGATGTCACCAGCTAACTGTGAGTGCAGTTACTTTGCTGTGTTTGCTCTCGTTTGGCAAATACATCTGTATTGAGTGCATCTTGTCATTGCAAAGGTAGAAAGGTTCGGAATTACACACACACGCAAAAACTTGCACAATAGGTTCTATAGATGCGGCTTGAACGTTCATTTAGATATAGTTCTATAATCGTACCATATCTTGATGGAGAACAGCAAAAGGGATAGTTTTGAACACGTTCTGATTCTGGGCCATTCAGAGAGTATCACTCGTGAGTGAGCCGTTAAACACATAAAAACAGTTAGGTTACCAAAAGGAGTACAAAAGAGAAGATAAATATTACATTCCAGAGTTAAGGCTCGGCATTGTTCGCCGTGGAAGAGACAGGATCATTGGGGGTTGAGGAACAGGGTAAACCGCAAATCAGCCGAGGTATATTTTTAGCTCTGGGGGTGGGCCTGAAAAAGGGGATAGAACCAGCAGCAACAAAAGCACGGAGAGATTTGAAAGGATAGATGACAATTATAAAATCCGTGTTTTGTTTCACTAAGTAGCAGAGTGGATCGGTGAGCGCGTGGAATTCAGATAAACGGGTAGCACACTCAAACCATAACCTTAGAATTCGAATTAGTTCTTAGAATTAGACATCCACATTGGCACGTATATAGAGTCCCAAAGTAACGTCCTCTCACCCAGGAGTGCACAAAGAAGCACAAAGGCAGACTTTTCTTCTGCATCTACTCGGACTGCAATGCCCTGAAACTCTACAATACGATTGCTTTCTCAGCACAATAGGCAGGAAAGTCGAACCATTGTCGCACATTCCTAGTGACCGTGACCCGAAGTTTTCTGAATTATAACGACACTTTACTTGCTAGGACACAGCATGTCCCCACATCTACATTTCTGTAACAGTACCATCTTCATACTGATGCACCCATTGTTGACTGCACACATTTTCAGTCATCTTGCATTTATTTACGTTCCTGCAAAACTATGTGGTGTAGTACGGGGCATGTCCTCGTGACCTATCGCTCAGGGCTCAGGACTTACCTTTATTCATAGAAACATAGAAAACCTATAGCACAATACAGGCCATTCGGCCACAAGGTTGTGCCAAACATGTCCCTAATCGAGAAATTACTAGGCTTACCAATAGCCCTCTGTTTTTCTAAGCTCCATGTACCTATCCTTGTTGATTTCTGGTTTAACTACACCACGCCTCTATTGCCCAGTAACTCATGCGAAAGGCTGCGATTAAGCCTCATCTCTTGTCTGTTCTTTCTATCATCTCTTTCTCACTGTATCTTTGATTTATTTCTGTTCTCCCCTTCCTCGACCCTGTCACTCCCGTTCCCAAAATAGATTAAATGCTCACTAACAGCTCTATTAAATGAGCCCGCAGGGATATCGGACCCCCTTGGGTTCAGGTGCAGTCCGTCTTTCTCTCCAGGTCGTACCTCCCCGAGAAGAAGCCCCAATGATCCAGGAATCTGAAGCCCTGTCCCCTACAGCAGTCTCTCAGCCATATAGTAACACGGCTCATCATGCTATGTTTACTCGCTAGCGGTAGCATAGGCAGCAATACTGAGATTAGTACCCAAGAGGTCATGCTTTTCAGCTTCCGACCTAACTCCCTAGATTCTCTCTTCAGGGCCTCCTCCCACGTTTTATCTTTGCCATTTGTACCAACGTGTACCAGGACATCTGGCTGTTTACCCCCCCCCCCTCAGAATACTCTGCACCCGATCCGAGACACACCGTACCCTGGCACCTGGGAGGCAACACACCATGCAGGTACCCTTACCAGTCTGACAGAACCTCCTGTATGTTCCTCTCACAATGGAAAACCCTTTGATTATTGTATTCCTCATCTTCCTCTTTCCCTTCTGTACCACGGAACCAGGCACAGTGCCACAGACCCAATCGCCCTGGTCGCACTCTGTAAAGTCACCCCCCCTCAACCGCTTCCAAAACGAGATAACGATTTCTGAAAGGGATGGCCACAGGGTTGCTCTCAACTAATTGAGCTCTCCCACTCGCTTCCCTAACCGTCACACACTTATCTAATTCATGCAGCCTCGGTGTTACTAACTCCATGTAGCTCCTCTCTATCTCCTGTTCACACTCGCCAATAAGCTGTAGATCATCGAGTCGCAGCTTTAGATCCCTAACACGGTCTGTCAGGAGATGCATCACGGTGCACCTGGCGTAGATGTGGCCTTCTGGAAGAGTGGAAAATTCCCGTGATTCCCACATCTGACACCCAGAACAAATTAATAACCCTACCAACATGCGCTCTATTCCTTAGAAACTGCAAAGTAAAACCAAAAACGAAGTCCACCTACACACTGAGCTCGCCGAAACCTCCATGATCCAAAGCCTGCCGGGTCTACGCTCGCCACTGGCCTACTCCCGACAATGGGCGCTCCGCTGAACCAGTCTGTACTTTTATTTAGTTCGTTGAGCTCAGTTACCGCCGCTGATAGACTAACAATTGACTAACTCCCGCGAAGCTCTCGTTTTAATTAACTGAGATATCAGTACCGTCTTTAAGCAGGACTTTGTTATCGAAGTATTGAAAGGTGGCTAATGGTCTTTTATTTAAAGAGACCCGCAAGTACAGGTGACATGCCAAATATCGGTGCTGGGAAAGAAACTGGAATGAAGGACAGAATCTGTCAGAGTTTGGAAAGGGGCGGAATATAAAAGTAACCTGTAAAATATAAAAGTAACATGGATTTCTCAAGGTGAATCGTCTCAAACAAACTTGATTCAGTTGTTTTGAAGAGGCTATGCAGAAAATTGCTGAAGGCAGGACAGTAAATTCTATCTTAATTTAATTTTGCACGATGCCGTACAACAGTCTATTATAGAATGCTGGGCGACACGGGAGCCAGAATGTGCCAGCCAACTGAGCACAAGAACACAAAGTTCGTTTCCTAGTGGAATCAGATGGTGATAGTGGAGATTTGATACCAAGAGCAAAGGTCTGTAACAATTAATGTACTAAAGAGGTAGGTCCTGGTTCCAATATTGTTTGACTTAGTTGATAGTATTTTTAAGTTGTTAATAAATTTCAAGGTGCAGTGGAATTAGAGATATACCAGACAGTGATCATTAACTAAGACGAGGAATCGGGAAAGTGGACCAAACAATTGCAGATAGACTTTAACTGGGACATTTGCAAAGTGTTGAATTTTGGTTAGTTAAACTGGGGCAGGAATTACGTAATAGATTGTCCTGAGCGTTGAAGTAGAACACGGTGACTGAGATACAGGCACGTTGATCCGTAAATTTGTCGACGTGGTGGACAGGCTGGTAAAGAAGCTGTTTATCACAATTAAGTTAACAGTTCGGAATCCGAATCGGGTTTCTATCACTGGCATTTGTCGTGATGTTTGTGAACTTAGCAGCGGCAGTTCAATGCAATACACAATGCAGAAAACGGGGAAAAAAATACAATAAATAAATAAATTAATCTAAAACAGTATATGTATATTAGATAGATTAAAACGTGAAAAAAATGACATGTATTTAAAAAGTGGTAGTATTGACGGGTTCAATGTCCATTTCGGAGTCCGATCGCAGAGGGGAAGAAGCTGTTCCTGTACTGCTGAGTGTGTTTCTTCAGGATTCTGTACGTTCTACTTGATGGTAACAGTGAGAAAAGGGCATGCCCTGGGTGTTGCAGGTCGTTAATTATGGACGCTGCCTTTTTGAGACACCGCTCCTTGAAGATGTGCTGTGTACTTTATAGGCTTATACCCAAGATGAAGCCAACTAAATTTACGACACTCTGTAGCTACTTTCTGTCCCGCGCAGAATCACACCACTCCCCCACCCCCATACCAGACAGTGACGCAGTTTGTCAGGATGCTCTCCACAGTTGAGTTACCGAAGTTTTTGTGTGTATTTGTGGACATACCACATATCTTAAAACACGCAATAAAGTATAGTCGCTACCGTGCCTACTTTATAGCTGCATCGATATATTGGGTCCAGGTTCGATCCTCAAGAGCTTGACACCCAAGATGTCGAAACTGATCACTCTCTTCGGTTCGGATCCCTCTATGAATATTGGTGTGTCTTCCTTCGTCTTACACTTCCTGAATTCACAAGCATCTCCTTCGTCTTACTGACGTTGAGTGAAAGTTGTGTTAATGTGTACAGGACCAGAGACGTCATGTTCAACTGTAGCAATCGTTGGTGAAACATGGTATTGTGCATTCGTTAGTGAAATGTAAGCTGTGCATTTGGATTGCCAACGACTGAAGAGATACGATGAAACTTGAGATAGTGCAGAAAAGATTGACGAATATGTTAGTAGGACAGTGAGTGTGCTTTTAACTGTAGGAAGAGACTGGGGGTCATCATCCCCAGAGCTCAGGTGGTTGCGCGGTGACATATGTAATGTCAGGTAGCGCGTAGGCAGGGATATGATAAACGACTTTTACCCAGACCTGTTAACTGAAAATGAGAATACATAGATTCCAGGCGAGAGAGAATGTATTTAAAAGAGTCTAAGGAAAGTTTTTCAATAAAAGAGTTTTTTTTTTTAAATGGAACAAAGTACCACATGAACGTATAGAACTGGGTACAATTCCAAAGTGTGAAGTACATTTAAATTGGTACATGGACAGAAAATGTTTATTGTGGTGAGATCCAAACGCAGCCACATGGGATGAACTGCGGTTTTCAATAGTCCAATAGTTCAATAGTTCCAATTTACAATCAGAGAATGCATACAATATACAAACTGAAATTATTGGACTTCGCAGACATCTATGAAACGGAATAGTACCCTAAAAATTGAATGACAGCAGAAACGTTAGAATTGGGGCTAGAAAAGTTAGAAGGCTTTGCGGAGCCTTTTTCTCCTCCTTCCACGCACAAAAACCATCTACCCCCCACTGTTGCTCCTACCCCACCAAGCAAACAATGGCAAAGTCCCCAAGAAACCATGATTTGTAATACAGAAAAACTAATCGGCCTGCCAACGAATTCAACATGCCCCATTTCCCTCTCTCTCGAAAAAAGGGACACATAGCGAAAAGGGGGAGCAAGGAAGCAAACAGCTCGTTGTGCTATGGTTTTAAAGTCTGCTGTATTACTCTTTTTCGAGTTCTCCGACTTTATAATTGGCAAAGAGGGAAGCAGTGTGCGAGCGCGCGTGTGCGTGCGTGTGTGTGTGTGTGTGTGTGTGTGTGTGTGTGTAAGAGAGAGAGAGAGAGAGAGAGAGTGAGAGAGCGAAATAGAAAGGCGGGGGAAACAGAGAGAAAGACTGCAGTAAATAAGTATAGAGTGGGACCAGGCCGAAAAAAAACCTACGTGGAGTGTAGAATTGCAAGGTATGTTCTCCGACTAGAAGGGAATGATGGGAATCACACTCGAGGAGAAAACGAAGTACAGGTACCTTACCAGTTTCAAATAAACTTTACAAATATTGACCAGATTGTTTTTAATTCAACAGATGTTTGTTAATTGAAATTTGTACTAAAATGAAAATGTATTTAGCTCTTTGGAAGTACAGATGACAAAGAAAAACTCATATTTAACTGTTGGGGTAAAATATTCGGGAAGTTTCAAATTTAGCAAAAAAAACAAACACTCGTTTAAATCGATTTCGATTTGACAATCCGTGTTAACACTGGAGACTATTGAACTAATTTTCCCAAGATTCAGATCAGACTATTGATGTAAGCACATTAATTATGTATTATTATTCATGTGCATGGTTTTCTCACATAAAATCTTTCCCCAGCCATCGGGATCGTTGAAATAGTTAAAAAAAGAGATGTCTTTTTTAGAAACATCTTGCAATTACTGCAATTTCCACGATACTTTCGGTGATATGTAAAAGGTTCTCGGGAGAATCAAAGGTGAGAAACAAAGTGAAAGCCATAGGTTTATACCCTTTCATCGGATTACCAATCGGAAATTTCTATTCTTTTCCTCTCTCCATCAAAATTTTGGCAGAGAAGTGTTGTCACGAGAACGCGTTACGAATATTCGAACATCGTCCGATTTATATTTCCCTCGGTTGAACGTTGATATAAGTGTGGAAGAATATATGTTAATTGGCAGGCTTCCCCTGTCAAAAAAAAAACATACTCTCCGATGGTAGCGAATGTCTGGAATTATTTTTCATCCTGTAAGGTCTGGGGGGCAAAACTGTTGCGAAACTTTTAAGAGAAGTAAGTTTTTTTCTTGGAATCTTCGGGTCTATGTAGTAGGTCAGATGAGGAGACTACGACTGACCATATCAGACACTATCACCTTGATAGTCCGGGCAGTAAACAGGGCCGGAATGGCTTATTGCTGTTCATTTCTTAAATTTCTTTCTTTGCTTTTATTCTCTGAAAATTGCCTCTAATGAATCTGGAAAACGTCGAAGACCAAAATGATCGTTTATCTTCCCAATTTTTACCTGTAACACCGATCATCAACCTTTGATGGATGCAAGAAACGAAACGTGCGATGCTCTGCCCTACACTCATAGATAATATATGGCTATGAACTGCAATTGGATTCTCAGCTTCACAGCTTCTTGGATGTGTTTACATCTGTGTCCAATGTATGTTTGCTCTTATGTTTGGATGGCTGTGTGCAATTTGAATCGGGAATATGCAGAGCGGCAGAACTATTTAGTCAGCTCCATTTCCTTTATTCTGTGAAAGTAATCCAACATCAGCGGTTCGTCGAGCATTATTGACTCGACGATTGAATCACACGATTGTAAAATAAATTAGAGATGCACTCATAAGTGAATAACTTTATTGCTTACGCTTTATACAGAATTATGTCAACGCTGTTTCAAAATTTCCATTAATTATTTATAGATTAACATTTCTTTCCTTACTTAAACAGAACGTTAAGAAAATCAAGTTACGAGAGTAGAGAAATCCTTGAAGTAGCACTTATGGTTCAAAATAATTGTCTAAATCGCAATACAATCGTATTTTCTGTCATCTGTGACTGATTGCCGAATCCTGTTTCGTTTATGGAGCTTACAGTTGTTTGCTCAGCCACAAGTGCCAACACAGTTCCAAATGCACATGGACATTGTTGTCAGTGGACGGCTCATAGCTGATAGAATGAACGTTGGCACTTTGTTCAGTCAGGCACTCTGATTACAGTTTGGTCACAATTCGGTATTCCCGGTGGTTCAATTCTCCTCGGTTCATATCAGACACTTGTGTTTATTATGAGCAGTGGAGAGATCAACCGGTGCTTGTTCAGCCTGTTAGAAAAAATAGTTAATACAGCTAACTGATACAGAGCTCAGTGATCATAAACTAAATTAGATGTGCCAAATCTAAACACCGAGGATAAAAAAAAACTGTTGGAATAACATTTTGTCTGTACACAATGGTACTGGCCATAGATCATACGGGAGGTGGGATCTCGACCGTTTCAGGCTGGAAGTCGCTATGTTTAGACTTTCAAATCACCGCTTATAACAGTCCTAGGAATAGGATGGTGTTTTCAGTTCTGGCCATCTCTGTCTTCTCATCTCCTAAATTCTGTCTCTTAATCCGCTCTAAATTCTGTGCATGGGCACAGGCCCAACTTTTACGCATACATCATATTATTGTAATCAATGACCTGATCAGAATTCTCCCCTCCGGTGCAACTTGAAACTGTGACACTTAATACTCACATTATTAATGTTGAGGATATTGGAGCAAATGACAAGTCCCAATGCTAAGTGTCGCTTAACTCTAGCCGGAAACCGGAAGGCGGCATCCTGGGCCTCTGTTGATTTGATTGGTTTTGCTGGTAAATCATTTAAACGACGATCGATATAGGTAGATCCAATAGACGTAGTTGTTACAGTAAATGATAAAAATTGCATTTTTTGCTGAAATAATGGCATAGCATTCCAGAGTAATAAAGTAAGATTAAATATTTATGATGAAGGCCTCATCTTCAACTTATGTAGCGCTACATTTCCGGAAGTGCTCAAACACTGGTAGAAGTTTTAGCGGAATTTTACCATTATGGAATTAGTGATGTATGTATGACTACCTTTTCTTAATTGCTGCAGTTGCTCCATTTGAACCTAAAGTGGTTTGGTAAAGTTAGAACTAAATGCGTTAAATTGGGGAATGTGATTAATGAAACACAAGCAGGCAAATGTTACTATGTGAATGAATCCAGATAGCAATTAAAATAACTAATGACATTGAAGTGCTGGTAACATGAAGCAAAATAGAGAAATAGAACACACAAAATGTTAATAGATCAGCAACCACCAGTTGAAGGGAAATAGTTAACTTTCACGTTGCAATCTCCGGAAGGGTCTTCAATCTGAAATGTCAACTGGTTCTCTTTCCAAAATCAGTCAGTAGCTACAAATTATTTTCTGTATTGAATCGAAATGGCCGACGACAATACCGTTGTCCGATTTAGGCTTTGCTTTCCATATTGGGATAATACTCATTCAGCGTAGCATCGTGGTCTAGAAGGTGCCATGTGGAGTTTCGTTTAACACATGGCTATCATTGTTTACCACATACTACAAGGTTTTGATGCAAGTATATTCCATTCCATACCAGGTTTTGCACTGCAGTGTGGATCTTTGTTGCGGATCGGGGATGAAACTGCATTTAATATTGCAAAGACCATTTCAACAAAACAAGATTTCGTTATATGTTTACCTTGCTTAATATCCGTTAAATCAAATGTAACACACATTTCGAATTGATTCGTGCACGTACTGTACTTTCCCATTGTCCAGTCAACTGCGGTTCTCGTAAACAAGCATTTAGTAGTTTCTCACAGTCTTAGCTGCGTATTGAATTACTCGTCAAAACAACTGACCTTCCATGGTAAATATCACCGTTCCCCTTCCAATCCAACCAGCTATAAACCAGTGTGGAATCTTGAAAGGATACAGGAAGCAGATGCAACGGAAACATTCAAATAAATCTTGGATATTTACTTGAAAATAAATATTTAACGAGGAAATTAGTTTAATTTTTCCTTCTACGCTCCAAAGTGTTATGGAATAAAAAAGATTTATGATATCTTTGCTATGCGAATATCCCGCTTTGAAATAAGACGAGTCGCTTCACCTACCGTGTCTACATTCTGGCATCTGTCCAAACAATTTGTGTTACCCCCTTCAGAAAAGAAATAAAAAAGAAATGATTTGCATTGTAAACATTGTACATTGTTCATTTGATACCAATCGAATTAATCGTGCAAGTGGACCTGCTGAAATTACGGATATTTCAGAAAGTATTGTTTGGTAACAGTCGTGCTAATAACAGTGTTCTGCATTAACCTGGTGCTATGCTCATAAGGCTTTGGCTTTCAACGGGGCTGTAAAGTGATAACAGCATAACAGCGGCGGTACCGTATCTAATTTTGGCAACCAAAATGGAAAGTAAAACCAATGAGACGTACAGATGTTGGTCAATGTTATTTACACAACCAAAGGGAGTTTAGATCTACGCCAAGTCGTTTACCTTTCAAAATACGGATCTGCCATTGTATTAAAAAAATACATTTGAAGAACACCAAAGGGACGTAATAGCATTCGGAAATGAGATATGAAATACTTCCAGTGGACTGGTGAAATAGTTGAACTTTAAGATCAAGCATATATTTTGCCAGAATATTATCACTGAAATACGACTACGAAAATCGCGATTCATATCCAATCATTCTGTAAATGTCATTTACAGTTTTGAAGGTAAAAGTCATTAACGCTTCTGTTTTGTATGAATAGAGGTGATGTTTCTCAGCGATCAGTGTTCTTACCGTGCGATCTCTTTAACTTGATTTTTAGCGATACGATTATGAGAACTAAAATTGCTGTTCCGCCCACTGCACATTCGCGAATCAATCTGGTATCAGCGCCTTGAAAAAGAAACCGTGAAGCATTTATACATCTAAAAACAAACCCACACATGTGAAGCAACAATGCAATTTATTATATAGGGTCCTTTCAAATCTCACCACACACTGATAGGAAAATAGCAGAATGTACAGTACAGAGCAATGAAATCTGTTTTTTTTTAGTTTCTCCAGGCACATGCGAGCCATTTACTAAGACTGAGAATAGCCTCGGCTGCATTTTACTATACTTCTCTTGACAATAGATATCGGCACAACAATTGAACGTGTAATCATCTAACCTAATACAATTCTGATCTCGATTCAATCTTCAATTTCTCGTCTGTCAAGGACATGCTTTAGTCCGATCAAAATCCTATAGATAACTTGTAGACACGCCAAAGGAGTCCCGGTGCCTCAACATTTCGCTTCTGCATTGCATGCTGGAATTATTCGCTAAATTCATGACTTTATAGCACTGTACCCTCTAAGCCTCCTGAATGTGTATCGAGCATATCCCACTGTTATGTTTTCCAGTGCTTTTGGATTGACAACCCCGAATTAATGGAAAACTGCATAATGAAAACATAGATTAACACGAGTCGTCCATTTGAACTGTGCTGCACACTATTATTGGAAGTTAATTAAGCAGAGACTGAACTTTGTCAAAGTCTGTTCACAGTTTCGCACCCTATGCATTCGATCCAGTTGGCAATTAACAGTCAAGCCTCAGTTTTCCGGAATTCCTACCTTGATTCTGATTTTGCCTCATGTCCACATTTTCCCGGTAAAACCATGTTAATTAAAAACACCTTCACTCACCAGCAGATGGTTCCCCCTTTGTCTTATCACCATGCGACTTAGAGTTTAAGTCTTGCTTTGTTTCATCTTTGTCAAATTTCCGGAAGTTTGCTACCTTACACGTACTATTCGCGATCAATTTCTTAATTCATCTTACACGATTTAAACTGAAAATCTAAGACACTTGTTTTGAAATGTTCACTGCAATCAGGTAATCTGAAAATTTCGCCCTCCTTCCATATTTGGGTAGCTGTTCTGTGATTGTTCTTAACCAGATTTGATTGACACACCTACATCATTTGGAAACGTTTCCATCTTGCCCGGAGCGCTAGAAATTCAGAACATTTTGAATATTCAGAGTAACACACAAAATGCTGAAGGTACGCAGCAGATCAGGAGAGCAATAAAATAACGACATTTCGGTCCGATACCTTACATCAGGACGCAATCAAGACACCATCTTACCTTGCTCCAGGATGTAGCTGAAACTGACAGGCACCGTGAGGGAGACATGCGACACCAGGCAGATGTAAACATCTTTTCCCGAAGCAGACTGATTAATTTCCAATGTACTGTAAGCCTTGTGTAAACCATCCGCGGTCTGGTTTATCACCGTTTCTATTCCAGTGCGAATTTGACGGTTATTTTTTTGCCAGACGATTTCTAATTCTTTCGGGTAGAAGGCAGCTGTTTTACAGAGAAGCTGCCGAGGAGACGATAACTCTCCAATAGGAACGATTTCCAATGGAGTTGGGGGAACTTGAATAAAAAGATAGTTACATTGGGTGTTTACCATTCATTTAGTTAAAGTAAATTCCTTTATCTTCCCGCCAATTACAATGACATCTCACTATCAAATTCGTAATTCGTTACCTGCCATAGGTTACCAGCATTTTATAATTTATTTTAAATTCAAGTTCATAGTTATTAAACCAGACAGATGTACATGCCTAAATGAAACATCCTTCTTCTGGGGTCAACTGCAAATGTATTCCCAGACAGCAAGTGCAGTCACCATCCAGCACATACAGTGCAAAATAAGCAAAGTAATATCGAGTCACAATACAGAAACAGCTGACATGAATTATTCGAGTAAGGCACCGAGAAGGTGAATCTAAGGGGTTCATTGTGAGGAAGACATTCTGTTTTGAATGGTCTTTCAGCTTTATCACACGATTATGTTTGCGGCAGCCCGTTGGCTTTGGAAAATGTTCGTTTCTGTATTTTTAAACTGTATTTTTAAACTGAACATCTAAACTGAACTATAAAACCCAAAATATGACTGACTTCCACAGTCCGAATGCAATAAGCTCTTGCACATGTTTTTAATATTCTGGTAACACATTTGTTCAGGTAGTTTTTCAGAGCTTGCGTTGGAGCTTTCCAGTCATCAACATTCACTGACAGAGCTTTCCACAGAATGTAAATCATTGCTTGTATTTTTTTTCAGTAGTTAATGTGTTGAATGTGGCAAATCGTACCCTCCATGAAACATTTAGGAACGCAAAAGCGAGGCTGATATTAACAGCATTTATTCTACGTTTTTATTCTTTCATAAACCTGTCTGTCTGTAGCATAATGCTCGATAGTGACCTGGCACTGCTATACGAACGATGATACCCTGCAGAGTGGCAATCCAGGAGCTGAACGAACCCCGCTTCTACCTGCAGAGATTTCATTCAAAGGTGAGCCCAAATTTCACGATTTTGGAAACGTGGACTACCTCCGCTGCAACTGTGGTCCGTATCTAACTTAGCAAAGTCTATTGTTAGATTGCTTTATCAATGTTTCACAACATTTAGCATTTCGCTCTGCCTACAATGGCCATTCTGAGCTCACGGTTGCCCGCACAGCACTACCATGGACCATATACGGATTACAGATGTTTACTTGCTTGTTGCTGTTAGGCAAATTGATTTATATAAGTCCCCAGGGCCCGAGATGGAGTCCCATGCCCCCTTTCTGGGAGGCTTGAGCAGAATTTTAAGGTTAGTTGATAGAGCCATTCAAAATGTCCTGACCCACGGATGAGGTGCCAGAGGACTGGATGTGACTAATATTTTGCAGTTGTTCAAGAAAGGCTCTAAGAATAAGCCGGAATCTTTTAGACTGGTAAGCCTAACGCTTGTAAACAGTAACTTACTGGAAACGAACATGACAAAATAGATGGGGAACGCACACCTGTTTTGAATGAACATAGCAGATCTTGCACCTGCTTGGAGTAACATTATTTCTTCCTCAAACTCGCCATTTTTGTCCCTACCTCTGACCTTGAAGGTCAGTTTTGAAATAACGCAAAATGAGACAGCGAATCGGCATATCTATGCTCGTTTCAATGGGATTGGCGTTGTGGAGCAACAGACAGATTAAACTGTGTTTCTCTCAGTGGAGGATTTACGCAGTCGTCCCGTAATTGACATTAATTAAGTGGCTTTGTTTGCCTTTGCCGATGTTTATTAATTACTTATAAATATTTGTAGCGATGCGCTTCAGTAACTGTTGGATCGAAATCGGCGAAATACGTCGAGATGTGGTAGAATAAAAGCAAGCTGAGGAACGGGCGGATATCATTTAACCTCGACAACCTTGAGCTTTAAATTAGCTGGCGTGATTTGCCCTTCAACCGAATTTATGTACAGCTCCCTACCTCTCAAACCCTTCGTCTAAAAATGAGGTGTTTCTGTTCATCCGCTGTTTAAAGCTTTTGATTGTATAAAGTTGTTGGACTCCAAATATCACGCCACTTTTTCTTGAAAAAAATAGGATGCAGGAAAACGACGGGCATATACAGGTCAATTAGCTCGACATCTGTAGTCGGAAAAATGCTTGATGCTGTCACTCAGGGATAAATAGTGAAACCTTTAAAAAGGAATGGTTCCATTAGATCAACGCAGCATGGATTCAGAAATGGCAGGTCCTACTTGGCAAGCTTACTGGAGTTATTTGAGGAAATAATGATTGCAGTGGATGGAGGGGAACAGGTGGCTGCTGTATGCTTGGATTTCCAGAAGGCGTTCGATAAGTGCCGCATTACAGAATTATAAATTAGATATGGATGCATGAAGTCGGAAGAAGTGCATTCGCATGGGTAGTGGAAAGGCTATCCAATGGAAGCAGAGTGTTGGTATAAATGGGTGTTTCTCTCTGTGGCTGTCAGTGGTGAGTGGCGTGCCACAGGGGTCGGTGCTGGGCCCGCAGTTGTTTACGATTTGTATTGATGATTAGGAAGAGGGGACAAAGTGTAGCGTAGCATATTCTGCTGTTGACATAAGCTGAATGGACAGTCTGCAGAGGGATAAGGATAGATTAATTGAATGGGACATGGTCTGGCAGATGGAATATAAAGTTGGTAAATGGCAGATCATGCACATTGTAAGGAATAATAGAAGAACAGATTATCATTTAAATTGTGAAAGATTGCAGCATGATGTCGTGCAGAGGAACTTCGGAGTGCTTGTGCATGCTTAGCAAAAATTTGTTTGCAGGTGCAACAGGTTATTAAGAAGGCAAATGGAATCTTGACTTTCATTGCTGGAGGGATTGAATTCAAGAGCTAGGAGGTCATGCTGCAACTGTACAGGTTTCTGGTGAATGCACCTGGAGTACTGTGCACTTCTGGTTACCATACTTGAGGAAGGATATATTTATTTGCTTTGGATGCAGTGCAGAGGAGGTTCACCAGGTTGATTCCAGAAATGAAGAGGAGCCATTGAGTCGCCTGGTACTATATTCTCTGGAATTCAGAAGAATGAGAGGGTATCTTATAAAACCAGGCAAAACTTTGAAAGGGATAGATAAGATAGAAGTAGGAAAGTTGTTTCCATTGGTAGGTGAAACTAGAACTAGGGGACATTGCCTCAAGATTCAGAGGAGAAGATTTAGCACGAAGATGAGGAGAAACTGTTTTTCACAGAGAGTGGTGAATCTGTGCAATTCTCTGCCCAGGGATGTTGTTGAGGCTTCTTCACTAAATATATTTAAGATACAGTTAGATAGATTTTTATATAGCAGGGGAATTAACGTTTTAGGGAAAAGGCAGAGAGAAGGAGCTGAGTTTATAGACAGATCTACCACGATGATACTGAATAGCGGGTCAGGGTCAATGGGCCGGATGGCCTACTCCTGCTCATATTTCTTATGTTCTTATGGGCTGGCTGAGGGATACCTGAAGGTGGGAAGAGGATGAGGTGTTGTGTGGGAATATAGGCATAAAAATATATGGTTGGAAATATCAACGGACCAAATAATACGTTGTGCCATAGTCAATCTGCGGAATCATATCGAAATAATAAACAGAATAATCTGAAAAAATATCCGAAATGATAATTTCCTGTTTAAAGAAAAAGCTGGAATGCAGATTCACGGCACAGATTTTTAACCAGTAACAACATTTCCGTAATGTTAGCTTTTCTTCAAATGCAAAGAGATGAAATTTCTCCACTTACAGGAGTAAAGACACTTACTCAACACAATAAGCTGAGAGCCACTTCCATTTCCCAATGTTTGTTGTTCAGTTTTCACTTGACAGTAATAAACGCCGTCGTCTGCGTGTGTCACATTCAGGAGGGTAAATGTGCCCCTGCCTTTCTTTACATTGAACTGATTTCTGCTATCTGGTTCGATAAATGCTTTCTGACCCTCCTGTCCTTTCTGACCACGAAACTTCAGCAGTATCTAGTAGTATTGGAAATTTGCAGAGCATGGATTCATTTCCACCGATTGAGACTTTTAAGGTTGGAGGAAATTGTGCCACTTTAGGCGAAGATCCTTTTGTGGCTGACAAAGCACAAGTGAAAATAATGAAGACAGTTGTAATCACTGGACAAAGAATCAGCAGACAAAATAGGCAGAACACTGGTATGGAATTGAATGTTTACTATGGCTAAATTTGCTGCTGGTAAATGATGTATAATATTATAAAATACCTGTTTCGTAGTTTGAGCACAAAAATGTAAGCATACCTGTCCAAAACGCGGCGAGCAGAGCCACGAACAAAACAGTTGCATCCACCGATATTGCAAATGAGAGTGGTCAGTCTAAAAGATAGAAATTCACAGGATGTAATAATCAAGTGCACATTATATATGAAGTCACATAGTCAAGGCTACGTCGATGCCTTGGGTAGAAGAAATGCTGTAGATACAGGAAACCTCATGGAATACACACAACGAGCGAGCGGAGCTCAGCATCATTGATGGAAAACAAACAGTCGATGTTTCAATAGACAATAGACAATAGATAATAGGTGCAGAAGTAGACCATTCGGCCCCTCGAGTCTGCACCGCCATTCTGAGATCATGGCTGAACATTCACTATCAATACCCAGTCCCTGCCTTGTCCCCATATCCCTTGATTCCCCTATCCATCAGATATCTATCCAGCTCCTTCTTGAAAGCATCCAGAGAATTGGCCTCCACCGTCTTCCGAGGCAGTGCATTCCACACCTCCACAACTCTCTGGGAGAAGAAGCTCTTCCTCAACTCTGTTTTAAATAAGTGACCTCTTATTCTCAATCCATGCCCTCTGGTACTGGACTCTTCCAACATCTGGAACATATTTCCTGCCTCAATCCTAGCAAATCCTTTAATTATCTTAAACGTTTCAATCAGATCCCCTCTCAATCTCCTCAATTCCAGCGTGTACAAGCCCAATCTCTCCAATCTCTCTGCGTAAGACAGCCCTGCCATCCCAGGAATCAACCTAGTGAATCTACGCTGCACTTCCTCAATTGCCAGAATGTCCTTCCTTAAACCTGGAGACCAAAACTGTACACAATATTCCAGGTGTGGTCTCACCAGGGCTCTGTACAAATGCAAAAGAACATCTTTGCTCTTGTATTCACTTCCCCTTGTAACAAAGCCCAACATTCCATTTGCCCTCTTCACTGCCTGTTGCACTTGCTCATTCACCTTCATTGGCTGGTGAACTAGGACTCCTAGGTCTCTTTGCATTTCTCCCTTACCTAACTCGACACCGTTCAGACAATACACTGCCCTCTTGTTCCAGCTTCCAAAGTGGATAACTTCACATTTATTCACATTGAATGACATCTGCCAAGTATCTGCCCACTCACTCAGCCTATCCAAGTCTCCCTGTATTCTCCTAACATCCTCTTCGCATGTCACACTGCCACCTAGTTTAGTTCTTCTTCAAGACTGGAAAGGAAGTGGGAAGCATTCACAATAAGGAGATAGGGGAGGGAAGGGCGTCTAAGCTGGCAGGTGATAAGTGGGTAGATGGGGACTTAAAGAGATGGCACTTGATTGGTGGATTTATATGCCAATTCGATAGCATCCAACCTGCTGATATGAACATAGAATTCTCTAAATTTCAGTAATTTCTCCTCTACACCTTTCTTCGTTTTCTATTCCCCATTCCGAGTCCCATTGATTCGCTTCGCTTCTCCTTACCTTGCTTATCTGCTGCTCTTCGTTCAATTTCTCCAATCGCCCAATGTCATCTCTAATCAGATTCCTTCTCATTTAGTCCTTTACCACATGAAGTTCATAACTCATCAGGGGTGATTGATAAGTTCGTGGCCTAAGGTAGGAGATGAGTTATTAACCAACCTTTCTGCATGATGACTCACACAGTTGACCTGCATGTGCATGTAACGAGAGCTGTAGAATTCATCTCCTTCTACCTTAGGCTACCAACTTATCAATCACCCATCCGTGGACACTTTCAGGAGGTCCAAGATCCGTATGCTCCACGACCGCTGGACTAAGCGTATACATTTAGGAGGGGACAATGTTCAAAAATAAATATGCTAGTTTTTCTAGAATTGACTCCTTCTACCTTATCTGATCGGACATGGTCTGCATCGCTCTTGTTTGCCTCTTCATGGGCATATTTGAATGTATTTTAACCGTTGTGTTCAAATCAACACTCTCTTGTAGCACTGTCAATACGCCTACTACTCTCTGCGTAATGTACCTACTTCGCAACCTCATTTGAATTTTCCTCTCTTATTTCAAGGCGATGCCCTCTGTGAAGTGGTGCTAAAATGAATGAGTAGTATCGGTAAAGAGAATGGCAAGGCAAACAGAATGAGAGAATCCCGGTTCACGAGGACATCGAGGACTGTTTTGGAGAAAGGAGACCTGCATCATCCATAGGGAACGGATTCAAGCAATTCCCGACAGAAATATAAGATGTATTTCGTAGACCTGACAGGCATCATGAGAGTAGAAAGGTAGCATGATACAACTTCTGAATGGAAATCAAAAGGAAATGAGAAAATAGCGACATAGAATTCGCGATGACCGAGCTGTAAGTTATTATTTGGCATCACTGTGATGAAAATCATGGAAACTAAGGGATTGAAATGAATTAACATCATTGCTTTTAACAGATCGGCATGAGAAAAATGGAGGTGTCGGGGGATCGAGATGTTCGCGGTGTAAGAACTCAGACCGCTTGATGAACTTAAGGCAGCTGATCAAATGTATCTGTTGATTTTGTGAGAAGCCAGTGGAAAAATTGTAAGGTCTATTGCAAATATATCAGTATCGTTCTTAACGAAGATTGTGTTAACGTAGCATTGGACAGTGGCAAATGTGCATTTTCTTAAGAAGATCTGAAAGGACAGAAGTAGAGCTGAAGGAGGCGAGCCCAGCATTGGTACGCGGAAACATACTGGAGTGGATCAGAGGGAGAGAATCTATCACAATTTGAAAAGGGAAAGGTTGAAAAAGTGAGGGTCATCGTGGATTTGACATTTGGGATCACACATTGGATGGAGTTGCTTTGCTGAAGTGATGAAGAAAATTGAGGAGAGCCGCAATTGGACTATGCCTTCGTTGACTTTTGCAAGGTCCGGTATTGCAGGCTTGCACAGAAAACTCGATGACATGGGAGCCAATGTGAGCCAGCCACCTGAGCACATGAAATCAAAGCTGGTTTAGTAGAGGGACTCAGGCAGTGATAGTGGAAATTTGATATTAAGAATGACCGCCTGCAACTACTGGTGTACTGAACAGGTAGGCTCCATTTCCAGTATTATTTGTCATCTCCGAAATATTCAGATTAACTTCGTTAATATTCCTCAGAATGCAACGAAATTGGTGGTATATTAGACAGTAAAAGATATCTACGAAGATAAACTGAGAAAGCAGGACAATAAATTGCAGGTAGAATATAACTCTGACATTTGTGAAGTATTGTAGTTTGGTTAGTTGAACCTGGGCAAGAATTGCCCAGGGCATTGGAGTAAAACAAAGTGACTGAGGGTACATGCAGATTGATCTTTGAACTTGACAATAGAGGTGGGCAGACTGGTGCAAAAAGTGTTTGTCACATTTATTCACAGTTGCAGCAATGAGTACAGAATCTGCGCCGTCATGTTCAACTGAACAGGTCGTTGGTGAAGCATACTTAGAGTACTCTGTTCTTTTCTGATCAGTCGGCTATAGAAAAGGCTCGACGAAGCTTGAATAGCCCAGAAAAGATTCACAAATACATTTGCGGGACAGCATGTATTTAACTGTAGGGAAAGTCTGGGGTAACTCTTCCCTAGAGCACAGGAGCTTGAGGGGTGACCTTATAAATTTAGGGGTGTAAACAAAGGTATGGTTACAGTCTTTTATCCAGAGTAGCTGAATCGAAACTGAGAATGCATCAATTCCAGATGAGAGACAAAACATTTAAATGGATCTAGGGCAAGTTTTCCAAATCAAGGGAGCTTCGTAACTGGAAGAGAGTACGGGATGAACCTGTAGAAGTGGGTAAGATTGCAATGTGTTAGAAACATTTGAATTGTTACACAGATAGAAAAGGTTTACTATGGTAAGTTACAAACACAAGAAAACGGGTATAGAAGGGATAGGTTTCTCGGTCTACATGAGCGAAATGGGCCGAAGTCCTGGTGCAATGCCGTATGAAGCCATGAATTTATCTACATGGTGGTGGGCGTGTGTTCCTTGGAATGCCGAGGATAGCAGGGTGTTGTGAGAATGCTATACGGTTATTGTGTGATTTACGTAATTGGTGTTTGATAGCAGGGATGGACGTAGGCACGCGAATGTGTTCCGTGCATGTATAACTTTTTCCCGTAAGCCAGCAAAGTATTCTCCAATGGTGGCTTCAAGTTAAGGTCAAGTGAAGAAACAAGGACTGGAACCAATTGTCCCACTCATATGATGATAATTCTGAGGAAAAAAAATACTCCCTTGACTTTTGGTGCTGAGAGCAATATTCTCCTCCTCGTTAATAGAAGAGAATGATGATAATCGCAGTCGAGGGTAAAACAAAGGACAGATGACTTAAGAGTTCAAAATGCACCTTACAAACATTGTCCGGATTGTATGTAAATCATCAAATCCCGGTTAACTGAAATTTATTCATTACTAAAGCGGTGTTTAATCTGTTTGAATGTACTGATAACTAAGACAAAGATTTCTTTGAAATTAAAGAAAAACTTTAACTTTTGTTTTCGTTTCGGAAGATTTGTGAAGTTTTGAAATTCGCCCAAAAAAATCAGATGGCTAGAAAGTTTTCGATATGACAGTCCCGGTTAACTAGAAGGCTATTGCACTAATTTTCTCACGAGATGTGTTGGACTATTCGAGAAACCCCATGAACTGTGCAATATCTGTCTATTACCATGTCCTTGACTTTATCACATAAAAAGTTTCCCCAGCCATCAGGAGCATTCTCATAGTTAAAAAAGTACTTACAGCATCTTGCAAAGATTACAAATTCCACTGTACTTATACTGTAACGTGATATGTGTTTGGTCGAGTAGGGTGAATCAAAGAGTGGGAAACAAAATCACTCCCTTAATTTGCAACCATTCATCGGGTGATCGATCAGAAATCTTAGATCTGTTTCGCTCTCCGCTGACGCTCCATGTTTCCTCTACTTTTGCGCAGCGGGTTCTGTTGCTGTTGTCTAGACGTTACTATGCTGTCTAACCTGATATTCATTCCTATGATCTTGTGTTACTTCATTCATGTCTTTGAAAACATAGTGAGAAGATCGGGTCCAAGACCAAAGGGATTTCACCATGTTGTGTGCTCCTTCCTCCCTGCTCTCAGCGGCAGCAATCGAAGCAATTCTCCGTCAGGCACAGCACGTTACCTTTAGCTCCCAGTGTTGCCATTTTCCGATAATGTCGAATACATTCTCAAAGGACTGATAAAAGAACATTCATATCAGTTACCCAAGGATTTCTGGAGATACTGGAATTTAGAGCAAATTCAGCAGACCAGTAACGACTATGTAAATTAATGAACAGTCAACGTTTCTCTCCGAGTCCCTTCATTAGGACTAGAAAGGATGGTGGAATATGCAAGAATAAAAAGACGGTGAGATGAAGGACAAACTAGAAGGTGATAGGTGAAGTCGGGTTGAGGGGTCTTTGTGGGGTTGTGGGGGGAAAGGATGTTGGGCGGTAGGATGAAGTAAGAAACTGAGAGGTAATAGATTGAATATTCCGCATTTTCGGATGGACTGGAGACGCTCGAAAAAGTGGTCCCCAGTTTATGTCGAGTATCACCAGTGCAGAGGAAGCCGAGTCGGTAGCTCTGGCGACAGTAGACGACGCAACCCGATTTGCAGGCAGTGTTGACCTGCGATGAAGGTGATGAAGTTATAATTTTCAGGTTGTCTTCGCCTGTCAGGCAATTTTTCCTACTATTTGGATTTACATTTTCTGATTCGAAAAATGCAGATGTCTTCACCCATCTTCAAATTCATTTCAACAGCTATGTCAGTCTAGAATCTATCTCTGTTGTGGAATTAATTACATAAATAGCATCCTTTTTATTCATGGAACGGCCACTTGCTTGTTTCAGTGCGGGATCTGACGTCGAAATCCGGCCACATTTCAGTATTTTCTGCATTAACTGAAAATAAACGACAATCATTTTCCAAATAGTAGCTTATGATGTAAACGGTCACGCTTTGAATGCGGTCAACAATTTATACGATTAAAGGTTAAACTTAAAACTCTGTTTTATTTAACATTGTGATGAAGCTTCTCATTTTTCTCTTTCCAGAATGCACACGCCGTAGAATCGAAACACGGATATCGCAGAAAAAAACATTAGAATAATTCCGTTGCGAGGAAGAGGCTTTGAAGTCACTTTATATTAAAAAAACACTATCTGTAACCTAAATGTCGAGATTTAAAAATAAAGCCAACAGTCCGAAAATCGATTTTTGAGACACATGTAAATTTTAAGCACAAAAGCTTTCCTTGATATCATCAGCCAGCCTGTTAGTGTATTTCTATACTCTGCCATTTGTAATTTCCTTTTAACCTGCACGGGGAGTTTGTTGTAGATCTTTAACTGAAAGAAAACATTCAATCCTGGAGTGCATCACGGCCGTAGGCTGTTCCACCCGTTTCATCCATTCAGAACGAAAATATTTACGTAGCAGTTCTTATACCTGCCTGCAGCATGGTAACACTTCCTCTAAGAAGGTTTTCTATATACCTACCGTCCACTGTCTGAAATCCATGCCGTGCCGAGCTCCCCTTTAAATCTTTTCTCTCTCGGTTCGAAGCCATGTCTTTTAGATTTGGATCTCCGTCTAGAGAAATGGGCTATTAACATCTTGTATATTAATGTCCGTAACAATTGTTTTTATTTTTCAAATTCATAAATTGTCCCTCAGTCACCTGTACTCCAGAGTAAACAGTCCATGTCTATCCAATCTCTCTGCCGCTGAAGCCTTCCATCCCAGGCAGTGTCCCAGAGAATCTATTTTGCAATCGTTCTAACTCTACGACGTTATATCTGTGGACCACAACAGCACACGACACTCCAAGACCGACCTCACCATTGTCTATTGGTACAACATGGTATTTCAGGTCTTGTCAAAATACTGCCAAGAGGGCAAGTAAGCTAAAGTAAGCAAGTAATCTGGATCCTGACGTGTCGGCGTTAAGTGCACACTAAAATCCCTTAAGGCATCAACGCTTCTAAGATCCCTCTAGTATATCCTGTCACTATTCACGGCTGAGAAAATCATGAACACAGGAGAATCTGAAATCCAACAAACACAAAATGCTCGAGAAAATCAGCAGGTCAGGTGCCATCTCTGATAGGAGATCCCAACCTCGCTTAATGGTGGGAGTCCACGGCATGAAAAGGTTGGAAACACCTGGTATATGGATAGGTATGATTTGAACAATCAACGGTTCGGGTCGAGACCCCTTTTCAGTTTTTGAGGGGGTATGTCCTTGATTAGCTTAGTTTCTTTTCTTAGGGGGAGGGAAGCAACGTTCCCTATACATAAGTTTTTAACAGCAGTATGGGCCAACAATTCCTACAAGAAGGAAATTTTGCCACGGCTTGTAAATGGATTATGTACGGACTGTCAGATTAATAGCAATGATCGACGGACTTCCATTCTGAGTTTTTTGTTAGGATTTCTGAAGGCCTTGCAACTTTAAACACGGACAATATAAATAAGTTGAAGCTATAAAATGTTATGCAGTAATGGTAGTGGTACGGTTGTCATTCAAGAAAAATATACGGATTATATACACCAACACAATTAATTACAGATTATTTCATAATTATATTTACATAAATTTCAAAATTATATCAGCACAAATGCTACGTATGCGGGACTGTTTCAGTTACCACGTGGTGGCGCACCGCGCAGATGAGAGGGAACAGAGGTACCAAGTGCATACAGACTACAGTGATGGGAGGTTGGTTTCATGATGAACTGAGCTGTGTCCATAACCTTCTGCATTTTTGCTGTGTTAGGCAACCTCCTACTGTCAACATTTCGGTAATACCATTTATTCGTGACTTATGTAAAGCTTTGAATCATGGTAAACTTGAATTCTGCAGTATTAAAGCTTCATCGTGTATTCATTACAGACGAGGATTATATATATATATATATATTATAACTTAATTTTGAATCGTCGATATAGATTCGTCTATAGAGCGATGTAATACTTTGGTTCTGAAAAAAATGATGCCTTTCATCATCATGCAGAAGGGGTACTCTGGGAATAAACAGTGTTATTTCAATCCGCTATCTGTATGATCCATTCACAATGTGCAAAGTCCAATGGTGGCCGATGGGTACTCATTGTCCTCCCACCTGCATTCAGATTTGTAAATATAGTACGGTCCCTGTTTCTACGTTGAGTTACCACGTCGGAAGTTCCTACCCTACAAGAAAATCTAATGCTAACTTCGCAGTCCAGCAGGTAGGAAGAGTTAAAACTTGCCTTCCGAGGTAGCAAATTTATTCGCTGTTATTATATTTTGGTTACAAACTGCGCTGCCATGAAGCTTTAACAACTGAATTTAATACCCGTATACACCTGTTTCCGTGTGGGTGGGACGACAATTCAATGAATTCTTACGAGATGCTAACATCACGTATTTGTTGTTTCCTTTTTATGTGGCCAACGGGTCACTCATTATTTGACCGTAGAAATATAACATTTATTTCACATCATTCTGTGCCCTAAACTTTTTTCACCTTTTGACTCTGTTAATTAACACCTAAGACATTGATAAGATTAACAGTGAAAAGATAGTAAGCATAAATTTCAATATGATATTTAGTAAAATGTGCACCATTCATTCGTGAATGAGCGTTCCAACAGTCATACATATTGGTACACACATTTACTGCATTCACTTCTTCTGAATTTTTCTTTATTTAGAGTTCATTAAGAAACAATTGCCAGAAGAGGATTTGGCAATGTCGTGCACTCACGTGCTTTTCTATCATCTTTAGAAAGCTCTGTTCATTCTGTATGCAGGATATTCTACAGTGCCAGCAAATAATGCTACTGGGTTGAAACGACAATGAAATGAGCTGACAATGAGTAAGTTATGAAGTATCTTTTAGAAAATATCAACAACACTTCATATTTGCTTGCTGAATTGGTCCGCTTTTGTGACTTTGCGATTCAAGAAAATGAACATCGGTTGTTTCCTACTTGTATTCATGGGTAGATGGAAAACGAAAAAGAGAGATAGGAATTGAAAGATACTGTCAATTAATAATAAGATATTACGTTTGGAAATTTTACTTGAATCTAGAAGTGAAAATATTATTTACGAGTGGAAAGGTCGAAGAGATTTGAGATGCAAAGTGGCCTGGGTGAACGAAGCCAATGAATTATTAGCGATGGGAAATCTATTCCAGCCAGCCATCATTCAGAGAAATCTTTATGCAGCAAGTAGGGGTCACGGGTCGCCGGGAAAACGAGGATACCGAACAAGCCAATCAGCCATAAAACTATAAGTTATAGGAGGAGTTTCTGGACATTTTGCTGATGGGGTCTGTTCCGCCATTTCTTGCTAAGACCATAAGACCATAAGATAAAATAGTAGAAGTAAGCCATTCGCCCATCGAGTTTGCTAAGCCATTCAATCATTGTCTGATCCAATTCTTTTGTCATGCCCACTGTCCTGCCTTCATCCCATACCCTTTCATGCCCTGCATAATCAAGAACCTCTCTATCTCTGCCTTGAGTGCACTCAATGACTTGGACTCCACAGACGCTCTTGGCAACAAATGCCACAGATTGACCAGCTTCTGACTAAAGTAATTCATCTGCATCTGAGTTCTAAATGGCCGTCCTTCAAACCTGAAGTCATGCACTCTTTTCCTTGAATCCCCTACCATGGGAAGTAACCTCCCCATATCTAATCTATGCAGACCTTTTAACATTCGGAATGTGTCTGTGCGATCCCCCCTTATTCTCCTGAACTCCGGGCCATTCAGCCCAAGAGCTCCCATATATTTCTCATATGCTGACTCTTTCAGTGAGGAAGAGGCGTTGAAGTAACTTTATATAAAAAAAAAGTCGAGCTTTAAAAATAAAGCCAACACTACTCAAATCGATTTAGAGACGCATGTAAATTTTAACAACGGCTTTCCATGATATCATCAGCGGGCCTGTTAGTGTATTTCTATGCTCTGCTATTTGTAATGTCCTGTTAACCTGCACAAGGGGTTTGTTGTAGATCTTTAGTTGAAAGAAAATATTTAATCCTGGAGGGCATCACGGAAGAGGGCTCTTCCACCCGTTTCATCCGTCCACCGTGCTCTGTTTGAAAACCATGCCCTGCCCAGCTGCTCTTTAAAACTTTTCTCTCTCCGTTCAAAGCTGTATCTTCTAAATTTGGATCCTCTGCATTGATAAATGCGCTTTCAGCATCTTGTATATTAATGTCCGTAACAATTGTTTTATTTTCAAATTCATAAAGTTGTCCCTCAGTCACCTGTACTCCAGAGTAAACAATCCATGTCTATCCCATCTCTCCGCGCCACTGGAATATTCCATTCCAAGGCCTTGTCCCAGATAATCTCTTTTGCAAACGTTCTAATTCTACTATGTGCTCTCTGTGGACCAGACGAGCACACGGCACTCCAAGACCGGCCTATCAATTGTCTTTTGGTCCAACATGGTGTTTCAGCTCTTGTCCAAATACTGCCAAGAGGGCAAATAGCCTAAACGCCTTCTTATCTGGATCCTGATGTGTTGTCGTTAAGTGCACACAAAAATCCCTTTGTGCGTCAACGCTTCTAAGATCCCTCCAGTATATCCTGCCACTATTCACGGCAGAACAATTCATAAGCACAGAATATTCTGAAATCCAGTGTAACAAACACAAAATGTTGGAGGAACTTAGCAGGTCAAGCGCCATCTCTGACAGGTGCTCTCAACCTTGGTTAATGTTTGGTGTCCATGGCATGAAAAGGTTAGAAACCCCTGATATATAGATAGGTATAATATAAACAATCAACGGTTCGGGTCGCGACCCTTCTTCAGTCTTTGAAGGAGATATGCCCACGGTTAGCCTGTTCTTTCTTCTTAGGGAGAAGGAAGCATCGTTCCCTCTAAATTTTTAACAGCAGCACGAATCAACAATTCCTCCAACAAAGAAATTTTGCCATGGCTTGTACAAGGATTATGCACAGATTGGCAGTTTATTAACAATGCTCTACCGATTTAAATTCTGAGCATATTGTCTTTGCTTATTCTACTAACATCGTTGCAAATCGTTGCAATGGTTGTGAAACGGTTGTTACTTTAAAAAAAAACACATACGGATACCAACACAATTAATTTGCAATGTATTTCATAATTATATCAGCAAACAATTCTACGCGTGCGGGAGTTCTTCAGTTACCACGTGGTGGCGCACCCGCACAGATGAGAGGGAACAGTAATGCCAAGTGTACACAGACGACAGAGATGGGAAGTTGGTTTTCTGATAAACTGAGCTGTGTCCATAACCTTCGTCATTTTTGCTGTGTTGGGCAACCTCCCAGTGTCAGCATTTAGTTATTACGATTGAGTTGAGACTTGTGTACAGTTTTTAATCATGGTAAACTAAATCTTGCAGAACAAAAGCTTACTGTTGTGTTCATTACAGACGAGGATTATACTCCTCCGGAGAAAACCTCGTCATTTTGAATCATCGATATAGATTCGACTATCGACGGATGTAATGCATTGGTTCTGAACAAAAAAAAAAATAATGCCTTTCATCATCATGCAGAAAGGGCACTCTGTGAATAAACAGTGTTATTTCAATCCGACATCTGTATGATCCATCCACAAAGTGCAAAGTACAAGGATGGTCACTGGGGCCGCACTGCCCTCCCACCTGCATTCAGATTTGTAAATACAGTACGGTCCCTGTACCTACGTTGAGTTACCACGCCAGCAGTCCCTCCCCTACAAGACAATCAAATGCTACCTTCGCAGTCCAGCAGGTAAGAAGAGTTAAACCTTGCCTTACGAAATAGCAAATTTATTTGCTGTTATTATAGTTAAGTTACACACTGCGCTGCCATGAAGCTTTAACAAGTGAATTCAATACCCGTATATAACTGTTTCCGTGTGGATGGGATCAGAATTCAGCGCATGCTTACGAGATGCTAACATCACGTATTTGTTGTGTCCTTCTTATGTTGCCAGCGGGTCACACGGTTATTTGGCCGCACAAATATAATATTTATTTTGCATCGTTCTGCGACATGAACATCTTTCTCCTTTTGAGTCTGTCAAGTAACACCTAAGATATTGATAAGATTAACGGTGAAAAATAGAAAGCATAAATTTCAATATGATATTTATTAAAATGTGCAATATTCATTCGTGAATGAGAGCTCCAACAGCTTTACATACTTATACATACATTTACTGTAGGCACTGCTTCTGAAATTTGCTTTTACATAGAGTGCATTAAGAGGATTTGACAATGTAGTACACTCACGTGCTTTTCTATCATCTTTAGAAAGCTCTGTTCATTTTGTATGCAGGATATTCTACAGTGCTAGCAAATAATGCTACAGGGTTGAAACGACGATGAAATGAGCTGACAATGAATAAGTTATGAAGCATATTTTAGAAAATATCAACAGCACTTCACATTTGCTTGCTGAATTGGTCCACTTTTATGACTTTGCAATTCAAGGAAATGACAGTCGGTTGTTTGTTAGTTTTATTCATGGGTAGATGGAAAACAAAAAAACAGAGATAGGAATAGAAAGATATTGTTCATTAATAATAAGATATTACATTTGGAACTTTTACTTGAATGTTGAAGTGAAAGCATTATTTACGAGGGGAAAGGTCGAGGGGTTTTAGATGTAATGTGACCTGGGTGAACGAAGCCAATGAATGATTCTCGATGAGAAATCTACACCAGCCACCATTATTCAGGCAAATCTTCAAGCACCAATTGGGCTGTAGGCCTCACAGGTCGGGGGGAAACGAGGATGCCGATCAAGCCAATCAGCCAAAAGGCCATAAGATATAGGAGGAGGTTCTGGCCATTTTGCCGATGGGGACTGCACCGTCATTTCTTGCTGAGACCATTAGACCATAAGATGTAGAAGTAGGCTATTCGGCCCATCGAGTCTACTAGGCGATTCAATCATGGGCTCATCCCATTCTTTTGGTCATGCCCACTCCCTTGCCTTCAGCCCATACCCTTTCCCGCCCTGTATAATCAAGAACCTATTCATCTCTGTCTTCAATACACCTAATGCCTTGGCCAACACAGACGCTCGTGACAAAAAATTCCACAGATTTAACACCTTCAGACTAAAGTAATTTCTCCGCATCTCAGATCTAAATGGCCGTCCTTCAATCCTGAAATCATGCCCTCTTTTCTTAGTAACCCTACCATGGAAAATAACTTTCCTGTATCTAACCTATCCAGGCCTTTTAACATCCGGAATGTTTCTGTGCTATCCCGCTTCATCCTCCTGAACTCTGAAGAATTCAGCCTAAGAGCGACCAGACGTTCCTCATACGGTAACCCTTTCATTCGCGGAACTATTTTTATAAATCTTCTCTGAATACTCTCCAATGTCAGTATATCCTTTCTAAAATAAGGAGCCCAAAACTGCACACAATACTCCAAGTGTGGTCTCACGAGTGCCTTATAGACTCTCAACATCACGTCCCTGGACTCTACTCTACCTCTAGAAATGAATGCCAAAATTGCATTCGCCTTCTTCACGAACGTCTCAACCCGCAGGTTAACGTTTAAGGTATCTTTGTATCTCTGCATTTTGAATTCTCTCCCCATCTAAATAATAGTCTTCCCGTTTATTTCTTCCACCAAAGTGCATGATCGTACACGTTCCAGAATTGTATATCTTTTACCACCTCTTTGCCCATTTCCCTAAACTATTTAAGACTTTCTGCATGTTATCTGGTTCCTCAACACGACCCGCTCCTCCACCTGTCTTTGTATCATCGGCAAATTTAATCACAAATCCATTAATACCGTAGTCCAAATCATTGACCATTATCGTAAAAAGCAGCAAAAAAGCGGTAACCGGCTGCCAGCCGGAATAGGATCACTTCATTCCCACTCTCTATTTTCAGCCGACCAGTCAGTCCGACCCATGCTAGCCTCTATCTCCATGGGCTCTATTCTTGCAAAGCAGCTTCTTGTGTGGCACCTTGTCAAAGGCCTTCTGAAAATCCAAGTACACCACATCTACCACATCTCCATTGTCTACCATTCTTGCAATTTCCTCAAAAAATTGTAGTATGTTAGTCAGGCAGGATTCTCCTGTCATGAAACCATTCTAGGTTTGGCCTGTCTTGTATTGTGCCTCCAGATAATCGGTAATCTCTTCCCTAACAATCGATTCCAATAACTTCCCAACCACTGATGTCAGGCTAACAGATCCAAAGCTTCTTTTCTACTGCCTCATCACCCTTCTTAAATAGCGGAGGAGCATTTGGAATTTTTCAGTCATCTGGTACAATGCCCTTGTCCCCGCAAGGATAGTGCCCGGAAGGGGCAGCATGTCTTCTGACACTAAGGTGAGTGAACTCGGTCTTTTTTTCTTGGAGCCACGGAGACTGAGAGCTGAACTGATAGAGGTAATTAAGATAATGAGAGGCATTGATCGTGTGGATAGTCAGAGCCTTTCTCCCAGGGCTGAAGTGGCTAGCACGAGAGGGCACCGTTTGATGATGCTTAGAAGATGGTACAAAGGGAGATGTCAAGGTTAGGTTTCTTTACATAGAGAGTGGTGAATGCATGGAATGAGCTGCCAGCGGCCGTGGTGGAGACGGAAAAGATAGTGAATGTTAGGAGACTCCTGGATAAGTACTTGGAGCTTGGAAAAATAGAGGGCCATGGGGAATCCTAGGTAGTTCTACTGTCCAACTTTGTGGGCCGAAGGTCCTTTATTGTGTTGAAGGTTTTCTATATTTCTATGTTTCTAATGCCAGAATCTATTGATTCTTGAAAGATCTTCGTTAATCCCTGCTCAATTTCTCCAGCTCCTTCCTTCAGACCCGGAGGTTGCATTCCATAATGTCCAGGAGAATTATCCACCCTCTGACCATTAAGCTTCCTAAGCACCACTCAGTCGTAATTTTAACTGCACAAACTTCATTTCCTTGACACTCTTGATTGTCCAGTATACTACAAACGTCTTGCAGAGTGGACGCACAATACGCATTCGGTTCCTCTGCGATCGCTGCATCTCTCTTTACAATATCCTCAGCGTCATTTTGTATTGGTAATCTATCTACCCCCGAATGCCTTTAACCCTTTATATACTTAACAACGTTGAGTATCTTCTTTGATATTACTCGAAAACATCCTTACTGAATTCACCTTTTTCTTCCTAATGACCTTCTTAGTTTCCTTCTGCAACTTTGTTTAAAAGCTTCCCAATTCTCTATATTTCCACTAGCTCTGGATTCCTTGTATGCCCTATCTTTTGTTTTTTTTTACTTTCGCTCTGACTTCCCTTGTTTGCCACAGTAGTGTCCTTATTACCTTTGAAAATATCTTCTTATTTGGAGTGTATGTGTCTTGCACTTCCCTCATTTTTCGCAGCTTCAGCCATTGCTGCTCTGTTGTCCTTCTTTCAAATGCCCTATCCAGTCAACTTTAACCAGTTCGCCTCTCATGCTATTCTAATTTCCTTTATTCCACTGAAATACAGACACTTTGGATATTATTTTTCCGTCTGAAATTTCAATGTGAACTCGATCATTTTGTGATCCCTCTTGCTTAAGGATTCCTTAACCTTAAGCTCACTTATCACTGCTGGATCATTACACAACACCCAATCCAACACAGCTGATTACCTAGTCAGCTGTTCTATAAAGTCATCCCTTGGACATTCTACAAATTCTCTCTTAAGATCCAGTGCTGAGCTGGTTTTCTCAATCCACTGTCATGTTAAAATCCCCAATGATTATCATGACATTGTGCTTCTGACACGCTTTTCCTACCTCTTGCTGTAATTTGAATTCCACATCCCGGCTGCCGTTCGAAGGCCTGTAGACAACTGCCATTAGGGTCATTTTACAATTGCCATTTCTGAATTCAACTAGTAGAGTCTCTACACCTTCCAACCTTACGTCATCACTTTCTAATGATGTAATTTTTTTATGCACAAAGCCACACTGCATCCTCTGCCTACTAATCTGTCTTTCGGATATACTGTAAATCCTTGGACATTAGTCTTCGAATTGCAGCTATCCTTTAGCCAAGTTTCAGAGATCGCCACAACATCATATATGCCAATCTGTAGCTGAATTTCAAGATCGTCCATTTTATTCCTTATGCTGCGTGCATTCAAATATAACGCTTACAGTCCTGTATTGTTGTTTTCTGTTTTAACTGCAAGACGCCTGTATTGCCCTGTAACTCATGCCACTGGCTGTGATTAAGCCTCTTCTCTTGACTGTTCGTTATATAAACTTTGTTGCACGCTATCTTTGATTTATTTCTGTTTTCCCCTTCCTGAACCCTATCATTCAGGTCCCCATTCCCCTGCCAAATGAGCTAAAACGCTCCCTAACAGCTCTACTAAATGTGACCTCTTGGATCTTGGACGCCTTTGTGTTCAGGGGTAACCCGCTCTTTTTGTACTGGCCGTATCTCCCGCAGAAGAGGCCCCAGTGATCCAGGAATCTGACGCCCTTCCGCCTGCACCAGTCTGTCTAACACACTTTAATACGGCTGAACAAGCTGTTTTTCCACTCGCTAGCACGTGGCACAGGCTGCAATCCTGAGATTACTGCCTGAGCGGTCCTGCTTTCTACCTAACCCCCTGATTTATCTCTTCTCACATCCTCCCTTTTTCTACATTTGTCATTCATACGAAAGTGTATCAGGACTTCTGGCTTTTCACCCTCTCCCTTCAGAATACTCTGCACCCGTCTGAGATACCCCTTACCCTGGCACCTGGATGGCAACACATCATCCAGGTACCTCTATCAGGCTGACAGAACCGCCTGTCTGTTCTTCTCACTATTGATCTCCTATGACAACCGCATTCTACCTCTTACTCTTTCCCTTCTATACCACATAGCCAGGCTCAGTGGCACGGACACAATCGTCATGGTCATCCTCTGTCAGGATATCCCACTGAATCGCTTCCAAAACGAGATAACAATTACAGAGGCGGATGGCCACAGGGAAGCTCATTATTATCTGAGCTGTGTCCTTTTCTTCCCTGACCGACACGCACTTATCATAGTCCTGCAGCCTCGGGGTGATTAAATTCCTGTAGATCTATCTATGTCCTGTTCATTCTCGCTAATACGCTGAAGGTCATGGAGTCACAGCTCCAAATCCCTAACATGGTCTGTCAGGAGCTACATCTCGGTGTACTTGGCACAGGTGTGGCCATCTGGGAGACTGGAAAAATCCCGGGGTTCCCACATCTGACACCGAGAACAAAATACTAACCCTACCAACATGTTCAAAAAATGTAAAGATATACTTCAAAAATAGAAAGAGAAAGCAAACATGAAGTCCACCTACCCACTTAACTCGCCGCAGCCTGAATGAGCCAATACCTGTTGCTTCTACTCTCGTCACTGGCCGCACTGCTTAACAATTCCGTACTTTATTTCGTCGAGCTTATCTGCCGCCGCTGATAGGTCCCGCATAATTGACCAATGTCCGCGAAGCTCTCGTTTTATATAATGGAGATATCAGTACCGTCTTTAAGCAAGATTTTGCTACCGGAGCACTGAAAAGTGGCTAAAGAGCATTCACTTAAGAAGGCCCGCGAGTACAGGTACCGAGCCAAATATAGATGTCGGGAAAAGATACTGAATGAAGGACAGAATCTGGCAAAATCTGGAAAAGCAAAGAGAGTAAAAGTCACCGTCACAATGGGCTTCTCATGGGGAATCCTCTCTCACAAATGTGATTCAGTTGAAGAGACTGTGCAGAAAATTGCTAAAGAGAGGCAAGTAGACTATATCTTAATTAAATTTTGTAAGATCCCATATGATGATCTAGTACACAAAGCAGGGTGACACGGGAGCCAGAGTGAGCCAGCCAACTGAACACAGGAGCACAAAATTGATTTACTAGGGAATCATATGGTGATAGTGGAGATTTGAAACCAAGAATGAAGGCTTGCAACTAGTGATGTATTGAACAGGTAGGTTCTGGTTGCAGTATTGTTTGACATCTCTGAGATATTTAGATAATAGTATTTTTAGATTGTTAATAAATATCAGGATGTTGCGGAGTTAGTGATATACCAGACAGGGGACGTTAACTAAGACGAGGAACTGGGAAAGTGGGCCGAGCAATTGCAGATAGATTTTAACTCGGATATTTGCAAATATTGCTTTGATGCTTTTTGGCTAAATAAGCTACGGCAGAAATTGCGCAATAGAATTATATCCCTGGGAGTTGAAGTAGGACACGGTGACTGAGAGGTACAGGCACGTGATCTGTAAAATTGTCGGTCGAGATGGACTGGCTGGTAAGGAAGTTGTTCACCATTGAACGGACAGTTCGGAATCAGAATCAGTATCACAATCAGGTTTATTATCACCTGCATGTGTCGTGAAATTTGTTAACTTAGCAGCAGCTGATTAATAGAATAAATAATCTAGACAGAGGGAAATCAATAAATCTAATAGACTATGCGCATATTAAATAGATTTAAAAACGTGAAAAAATAGAAATAATATGTATTTAAAAACTGGTAGTATTCACGGGTTCAAAGTTCATTTAGGAATTGGATGGCAGAGGGGAACAAGCTGATCCTGAATTGCATAGTGTGTTCCTCCTACCTGAGGTTAACAGTGGGAACGTCAAATGCCTTCGGTGCTGGGGATCCTTCATAATGGACACAGACTTTCTGAGACACCACTCCTTGAAGATGTCCCGAGTACTTTGTAGGCATATACCCAAGATGAATCCGACTAAGTATTCCGAACCTCGGCAGCTACTTTCAGTCCTGTGCAGTAGCCCACCCCTCCCCGCACCATGCCAGACGGTGACGCAGCCTGTCAGAATGCTGCCCACAGTACAGTTATAGAAGTTCTTGAGTGTTTCTTTGGCCACCTTTCTTCAAACACTAATGAAGTGTAGTCGCTGTCTTACCTTTTTTATAGCTGCATCAATATGTTGGAACCAGATTAAATCCTCAGAGAGCTTAACGCCCAGGGACCTGAAACTGATCACTCTCTCCACTTCTGATTCCTCTATGAGGATTGGTGTGTATTCTTTCGTCTTAACCTTCTTGAAGTCCACAAGTATCTCTTTCATCTTACTGACGTTGATTGCAAGTTGTGGCAATGAGTTCAGGATCTGGGACGTCATGTTCAACTGTAAAAATCGTTGGTGAAACAGTACGTTCTGCATTCGTTGGTGAAAATATGCTGTGCATTTTGATCGCCAACTATCGAAAAGAGGTGATGAAGCTTCAGATTGTGCTGAAAAGATTGACAAGTGTGTTAGGAGGACAGAGTGATTTTCACTGTAGAAAGAGACTGGGGCTATTTATCCCTAGAGCATAGGTGGTTGCGCGGTGACCAGTAATGTCAGGAAGGGCGTAGGCGGGGGTATGATCATAGAATTTTTCCCAGAATCGGTTAACTGAAAATGGGTTTTCTGAAACTGAAATTGAAACTGAAAATTCCAGGAGAGAGAGAGAGTGAGAGAGAGAGAGAGAGAGAGAGAGAGAGAGAGAGAGAGAGAGAGAGAGAGAGAGAGAGAGAGAGAGAGAGAGAGAGAGAGAGAGAGAGAGAGAGAGAGAGAGAGAGAGAGAGGGAGAGAGAGAGAGAGAGAGGGAGAGAGAGAGAGAGAGAGAGAGAGAGAGAGAGAGAGAGAGAGAGAGAGAGAGAGAGAGAGAGAGAGAGAGAGAGAGAGAGAGAGAGAGAGAGAGAGAGAGAATATTTAAAATGAGTCTATGGCAAGTTCCAAAAGAGGTTTGGTAAATGGAACAGGTTACCAGATGAATCTGTAGAAGAGGGTACGATTCTATTGTGTGAAGTACTTTTGGATTGCTACATGGATAGAAGAAGTTTATTTTGGCAAGATCCAAACACAGCTAAATGCGACCAGCTGGGGTCATCAACGATCCATAGTTCAATACTTCCAATTTAACATCAGAGACTGCATGCAATATGCAAACTAAAATTCTTGGCCTTTGCAGACATCATGAAAACTGAAGAGCACCCTAACCAATTGATGACAACAGACAAGTTAGAACCCCAAAGTCTTCGTCTCCCCGTCCCACGAACGAGTAGCAACCTTCAGTTACCACTACCCCAGCAAGAAAATAACATCAAAGTCTGCAGTATGAAAAAGAAATCTCGAAGTTCGGAAACAAGCTCTTGATTTCAATCAACGAGAGAACTGTGTGTGTGTATGTGTATGTGTGTGTGTGTGTGTGTGTGTGTGTGTGTGTGTGTGTGTGTGTGTGCGCGCGCGTGTATGTGCGTGTTTCTGTGTGAGAGACAGCGAATACTGTAAATAAGCAAATACAGGAACCACACCTATGAAATGAATTTCGGTGCAAAAGTACCTACTTTGAATTCAGAACTGCAAGGTATTTTCTCTGACTAGAAGAGAATGATGGGAATCGCATTTGAGGGTAAAACAAAGTGCAGCGCAGATGTCTTATGACTTTAAAATGCACTTTACAAATATTGGCCGGATTATTTTTAACTCTACAGATGCTTTTAATTGCAATTTGTGCTGAAAAATGTATTTATGTCTTTGGAAGTACTGATAACTATGAAAACATTATTTTTCCCTGTTGTACATGGGATGCTTTAAATTAGGAAATTTAAAAAAAATCACCCTTTTATATCGATTTGGATTTGACAGCACGAGTGGACACCGGATGTTATTGGACTATTTTTTTTCAAGCGACGGATTAAACTATTGATGTAACCGCAGGAATTTGGTAGTATTATTCATGTGCATGTTCAAGTACTGCAAATTCCACAATACTTTCTGTTATAATGTAGAAAGATTATCGGGAGAATCAAAGGTGAGAAACAAAGTTAAAGCCTTAGATTTATTGCGTTACATCGGGTTCCTATTCAGTATTCTCTGTTCTGTTTCTCCCTGTATCAGCAACTGTTGATCCCTATGTTCCCTGCATTTTTGAGGACATCCAACGTGCGGATGTTTTATTTGTTTATTTACTTATTTAATTGAGATACAGAGTGGAGTAGGCACTTCCAGGTTAGGCAGGTGACCCTATTAACCTTCGCCGAACGTTATAATAAAGCTTCACATTTTTGTGACGGAATGCACACGACATATAATCGAAATACGGACATTACAGAGTAGGCAAAGAAGCATTTAGTTGAAACATTTAGTTGGGTATAGTCTTTGAAGTCACATGCTTAACCGATATCCATTCTATGCAACCTAAGTGTCGTGTTAAAAAAAACATCCGTGCAAATGAATTTTTTGAGATATACTACAAATGTACCAATAAAAACTTCCCGTGATATCAACGGGCTCGTTAGTGCATTTCTGCTCTCTGCTATTTATGACTTCCTATTCATTTGTCAGAGAATTTTCCCGTTGAGCTTTAGCTGAAAAAGGAAAGTAAATCGTGGAGTACGGCATGAGAGGGATTTTTCTCCCGTCCCGATCACGAACGAGGTTCTTAGGTAGCTGGTATTATACCTGCCTCTACAATAATACCACTTTCTCGGGCAGCTTGCTTTACAAATCTATCGTCTCCTATGTGAAAACCATACTATGCGCAGTCCCCCTTTAAATATTTTCTCTCTCAATTCAGAACGATATCTAACTTTAGATCTCTGGGTTTGCAAAATGGACTGTGAGCAGCTACTATATTAATGTCCGTTAACATACTTCTTTTTGTTTCCTGTTCTCTACAACGAACGATCCACGTCTGTCCAATCTCTCTATGCCACTAAAACCTCCATTCCAGGTAATATCCCAATTAATGTCATCTGCAATATTTCTCACTCTACCATGTACATTCTATCTTGTGGTGACCAGAAGAGCACGCAATGCTCAAAGTGGGGCCAATCCAAAGGCTACAAAGGCAAACAATGCCCCAACCCTCGTCAATACACTGCCAAGTGGGTCCGTAGGCTACTTAAAATATTCTCTTTTATGACTTTTTTTTCAAGGTGGCTGTGGCCTTGTCAGAGACCGTGATCTCCAGTTGCCCTCAAAATGTGTTTTATTCTCAGCGGTGCAAGCTGCAGTACAGTACGTTTATAATTTTATGAATTATATTCACAATCGCTCTATTAAGTACCGGGTTTTTCCACAATTGTATTAACACATTTCAAAATTATCTTAATATATTTTCTGCAATATATTAACAATATATGATAGAAATTCCAGCTGTCTGGCAAATAAGGCAATGTGTGGGAGAGCATTGCAATATTGGTGCGACCGCACCAATGCAGCTCAGAGGGAAAGTGTTGGAGAGTGTTTCCGGAATACAGACGGGAGGTTGATTTCCTAATAAACCCAGCTGTGTGAACAATGTTCTGCATTTTTACCGTCTTGTGGAAACTCCTGCTAACAATGTGTTCGAAGCTTACATGTAACTTTGCATCACGTTACGTTTGAATCTTGCTGTAAAATTACTTCACATTGTGTTCACTACAGACGAGTATTATTCACTCTGGAAAAACCTCTTAAAATAGGCACTTGCATAAAAAAGCATCCAGAGACTGATGAAATATTGATGTCGGATTTTAAAAAAAATGAATCATCTCATCATCCGTGGACTCCAGACTCTGGGTCTTCCGGCTGCCGATGGTCTCATTTGGCTTAATAATAGGCACCTGATTCTCATATTGTGGCCGAGAATATAAGTGGCCCTGGGTTCGAGTGCAGGTGGTGGTTCGTCTGGTCAGTATCCTGTCCTTCCTTTGTGGGTTTCATCTTGTCAGTACCCTATCTCTCTGAGATTGGTTTGGACGTCCTTGCCGTGACCCTCTGGTGGGATCTGCCCCTCCCAGACCTTGCCTTGGGTAAGTCAGGCCGTCATTGCCGTTAACCTGAAACTGAACTGTTCCCTTCCTTCCCAAAGAAGCTCTGACTGCAAACTACGCCTGGAGCCTTGCCGGCTACCCAAGCCTGAGGTTCTGTCCTGTAACCTGTGACTGGAGCCTTGCCCAGCAACGTGTGTCCGGTGACTCGCCTTATTTCGAACTGTCTCTCTGTGTCCACCTCATCGCTAGGTACGTCCGGTTGATTGCCGTTACCTCGCGTTGGGAACTGCCTCTCCGTGCCCATGTCTTCGCTAGGTCGGTCCGGCCATTTGCCGCTACATAGCGTTAGAACTCTCTCGTCATATTTAGCTTTCCATGTTCTGTGTATGAGTCCCGGCCCCACGTCCCGTCCCATAGGAGGGGTCCTGACTCTGTGTTCCACGTTACTGTATCTCCCTCGTCCAAAGCTCTGCCCAGTTCTGGGTCTTTGCCCAGTCTCTGGTTCGGAGAACAGACCCAAGGCTAGTAGAACCCTAGCCTTGTCATGTCCTCGTCCTGGGCCGACTTCGAGCCCAAGTCAAGGTCCAGTTTCTGGGTCCTTGACCAGTCTCTAGCTCGGAGTCCAAGCCCAGGCTCCTAATTCCCAGTTTCATGTAATGGTTCTGCTGTTCTTGTCAAGACCTAGCCCAGGCCCAGAGTTCTTGTCTCGTCCGGAGCCTGTGTCGTGTCCAGCGTCATTTCTTCCTCACATCCCATGCTACCTTCTCACGTGTAATCTTGTTCCTGGTAGCTCAGTGTCTGTGTCTGGCTTATGTGTCGTCTCCCAAAGTGCCCCCGCACATGACACCCTATGAATAAACGATGTTGTTTCTAACCAACATCTGCATGTTGCAGTCACAAAGAGTCATGCAGCAACAAACTACTTCTTAACAAAGTCGACAAATCCTGAAAATTTTAGCATGACGGCAATGGCCACGACAGCCTCCTTGCCCTCTCATCTGCATTTGTGACTTCAGATTTCTAAATATAATTCTGTCCCTTTATTGACATAGAGTTATCACGCCTGATGTCCCTATCGAACAAGGAAGTCAAATGATTGCTTCTCAGTCAAATACTTCGAAAGAATTAAACGTTGCACAGCAAGAGACAATCTTTATTCGCTGTTATTACAATTAAGTTACCCAGTGCTTTACCACGAAGCTTTGAAAGTGAAATCGTTTCTCGTATCTACTTGTTTCCATATGGGTTGGAACACAATTCAGTTCAGGCTTACAAGATGCTAAGATCACTTATATGTTGCTTTCTTCTTATATCGAGTCACAGAGTAAGTCGGACACACGGATAATTCTGTATATTCTATATATTTACTGCTGCCCAATCCGTATGAATCTTGTTTTTGCATCGAGTTGTTAAGAAAGAATTGCCAGTAGAGGGCGTGGCGATGCAGAGTGGAGACTGGTCTGATTTTTTGTTCGATACTTCTTCATCTCAGTTTCTGATTTAATAGTTCTGCTACGTAATTCATTTCAAACCCAAGTGCTTTCCGAAACCGCAAGAGTTTGCTCATCGAGGTATAGCATTCAAAACCAGATGTTGCCGGAATAATGAATTTGCATTATTACGGATTCAGAATCAATAAATATATGAGAGAGGCAGGGGTTTTTATAACAAGTAAAACATTTATTAAACACTGAAAAACAAACCCCCAAAAGTAAACAAACTACTCACGTAACCAGAAGTCAGCTGCTGTGCGGCACCTTACACAGTTCTTCAAATAAGTATTGCAAAAGTTCAAAATGCTTACAGTCCATTTAAGGAGAGACTTTTTATGACGATTTAAATTCTCTTTCACGTCGTGTTGTTTCGCTTCCCAGTCGAACTACTTTCCCACGAAGCATTTACGAAGATGGAAGATGAAACTGCTTAAAGGCACTGACCTTCCCTTTACAAAATTGTTCAAAATCCTTTCTGCTATTCACAGGGATTAACAATGGGGTCAGTCAACGAATTCCTTCCGAATGAGGATTAAACAAGGTCGAACCTGTTTCACCGTCGAAATCGGCTTTCCTCGAACTTTTAACTCCCGAACTCCGATCTTCACTCTCCACTGATTCTCAACTATATATAGAAATTATAAAGAAATTATATTATAAAGAAACTGCTGGCAATGACCTTTTAAACTTTAGGCATTGAATAAAACCATCTTTCAACTAAACTGCGTCATAACATTAAATCACGCAATGGCATGAAGTCAGCATAGCACATACAGCTACGAACTGCCCCTCCTTTTATACCCTGTAAAAAAAAAACCTGTCACATGACCTCTACTGGCGGGGAAAATGACGTCACTTCACCATCACAAGAACATTACCTCAAATCCAGTATCGCTTCAACATCTGTCACGTGACAAGTGCACCACTGTCACCTGTCAGGGGTACGTAATAGCAATGTGTCCTGCTTTCAATAAGAACAATGCAATGAAAGACGCACCATTCTTTGTTGGTGTAGTGTCGAATGATGTAGACGTACAAATACACATGCCTTACAGAGTTACAAAGCTGTGTTAGTGACACATGACATAAATGGCAAGATTTTCACCCATATTCACAAAGTTTGAATTGAAAACTCTATGTACATCCTGGGTGGAATGGACAACTGAAAAAAAAACCCGAAGGGAACAAAAAAAAACTGATTTATAAACAAAGCGAAGGTATACTCGATTATTGAGCAAGTTCGTGTAATTAACAGTAATAATGCAGAAATCAGCATAATCATTTTTAAATAACATGGGCCAAATATGCTATTTATATAAACTCATAATTTGGATTTCACTTTGGCTTGATGTGAACAAGAGGCAGGATTAATACCAATCAAGTTCTGTGCTAATGTTTTCAACAACTTCAACATAATGACAAACTAATTCAACAATTTTGTGTGAATTATTTCCTGCTGTAGAATCCTCGTCCACTCTTTCGTCAATCCAAATCTGCGGATTCCAAGAATTGGTTACATTGCTAACAACAATTCTTTTCATTCTCTCATTTACCTTGATTGTTTATGAACCTATTTCCCCTGCAATTCACACTCTAGGTACACGTTGACAGCTTGTCTGGGCGAGCATTTGGCCAGCAACTTTGGAAGTAGGATTTGTGACTGTGTGGCATTTAATGTTCTACCTCAGTAGTAACTTACTTATTTTGGCCCTTAACGATTTTGCCACTGCAACTGGACGGCACAATCAAAGTTGTAAGAATACCGTAATTTAGTAATTTCAGAACGTACCCTGCGGGTTTTCAGACAGCTGGTTGTAGATCCACTGCCGTTGTTTAATGCTACTCTAGAACAGTGTTTCCCAGCCATTTGAGCCCAAAGACCCCTTTGGAACTTTCAAACTTGCCAACGACCCTCTTAAGCACAGTAAGCATACCGGTGCCACCGTAGTGCAACACCTGTCTGCTACAGTGGCATGCAAAAGTGTGTGCACCACGCTCAATATGTCTGTTACTTTGAATTGCTAAGCGAGTAAAAAAATGACCTGATTTCCAAAAGGCATGAAGATGATGACAGACTTCTTTAATATTTTAAGCGAGATTCCTTTTTTTTTATTTCCATCTTTTCAGTTTCAAAGTAACAAAAAAAGAAAAGGGTCCAAAGTAAATGCTCGGACAACCTGCATGGTCAGTATTTAGTAGCAATGCTTTTTGGAAGTATGACAGCTTGTGAACTCTTTTTGCAGCCAGCCAGGTGTCTTACAATTCTTGTTCGGTGGATATTCGCCCATTCTTTCTTGCAAAAGGCTTCAATTTCTGTGAGATTCCTGGGCTGTATTGATCTGGTCTTTTGAGGTCTATCCACTGATTTTCGATGATGTTCAGGTCTGGGGATGTGAGGGCCATGGCAAAACCTTGAGCTTGCGCTACTTGAGGTTGTTCATTCTGGATTTTGAGGTGAGTTTAGGGTTATTATCCTGTTGTAGAAGCCATCCTCTTTTCATTTTCAGACTTTTACAGACGGTGTGACGGTTGTTCCAGTATTTGGTGGTATTTAATTGAATTCATTCTTCTCTTTACCACTGAAAGGTTCCCCGTGCCACTGGCTGCAACACAAGCCCAAAACATGATAGATCCACGTCGTGCTTCAAGTGCTCTTTTCAGAAAATTCTGCACCCTTTTTTCTCCAAAGATACATTTGCTCATTGCGGGCAACAAGTTCTATTTTAACTTCAATAGTCCACAGGACTTGTTTCTGAAATCCATCAGGTTTGTTTAGATGTTCCTTTGCAAACTTCTGAAGCTAAATATTGTGGTCAGGACGCAAGAAAGGTTCTATTCTGATGACTCTTCCATGATGGTTATAATTCTGCAGGTGCCGTTGCACAGTAGAACTGTGAACCACCACTCTATAGTCTGCTAACTCTTCGGAAAGGTCTTTTGCAGCCGAACGGGGAGTTTGAATTGCCTTTCTAGCATACTAACCAGCAGTTCTCTCGGAAAGGTTTCTAGGTCTTCCAGAACTCAACTTGACCACGTCTGTTCCTGTTAACTGCCATTTCTTAATTACATTACGAACTGAGGAAACGGATACCTGAAAACTCTTTGCTAACTTCTTATAGACTTCTCCTGATTTTTGGGCATCATTTATTTTAATTTTCAGAGTGCTCGGCAGCTGCTCAGTGGGGCCCATGGCTGCTGATTCTTAGAAAAAGGTTTGAAGATCAGGGCATTTATAAAGCTTTGAAATCTGCATCATCTGGTCTTACCTAACGAAGATTCTGAACAAGCTATAGCCCTAACAAGTTAATTAGTGTCTGAGACCTTGATAAAAGTTATCTGAAAGCTTCAATCTCTGGACAGCCCAAACTTCGAAATGGTGCTCCTTTCCCCTTTTAACTCTAAAATTGCACAAAACAAAATTAATAAACTAATCTTGCTAAAATGTTGAAAATAATGTTACATCTTTAACTTTCCGACTTTTGGGGATCAGTTCATCTTCTTCTTACTTAACTGTTCAGAGTGATAGACAGAAATTTTGACCATGGTTGCCCAAACATTGACTGCCGTTGTCTATGCTAAATTGAGTAAAATAAATTCTCCGGGGTGGCAGGTTCACCGATTACCTCCAATTCACCTTTTGGCTCTAGTCAAGAGCAGTACCATTGCGCGACCTGCTTTCTGTGCATCTGTAGAGAAAGTTGAGATGCTGTACTTGGCTTACCAATTATTAAATTGTATGAACTATATCGAGTAGCAGATAGGGAAGCAGATCCTGGATAGGTGTAATAATAACAGAGTTGTCGTGATGAGAGAAATTAATTCTCCAAATATCGATAGGCATCTCTCGTGACCAAGGGGGTTAGATGGTGTGGAGTTTATTAGATGGGTTTAGGAAGGTTTCTTGACACAATATGTAGATAAGCCTACAAGAGTAAAGACTGTACTTGATTTGATATTGGGAATTGAACCTGGTCAGGTGTCAGATCTCACAGTGAGAGAGCATTTTGGAGATAGTGATCAAAATTCCATGTCATTTACAATAAAATTGGAGAGAGATAGGAACAGACAGGTTAGAAAGCGTTTCACTGAAGTACGGGGAATTATGCGTCTATCAGTCAGGAAATTGGAAGTTTCTGAGGGAGAAGTACGGAAGAAATGAGGCAATCGTTCAAGGGATATTTGTGTGGGGTTCTGCATAGGTGCATCCCAGTGAGGGACAGGGAAGTTAGGGTATGGTACAGGAAGCGTAGTGTACAAAGGCTGTAATATATCTAGTCAGCAAGAAAAGAAAAGCTTAAAAACGATTCAGAGCGTTAAGTAATATTAGGGACCTAGAAGATTATAAGACTAACAGGAAGGAGATTGGAAAGGAAATTAGGAGAACAAGAAGGGGCCATGAGAACGCTTGACTGGCAAGATTAAGGAAAACCCCAAGGCATTCTACAAGTATGAGAAGAGCAAGAGGATAAGACATGTAAAAATAGGAGCAGTCAAGGGTGATAATGGGAAAGTGTGTATGGAAACGGAGTAAATAGCAGGGGGACTTATTGAATACTTTATTATCAGTATTCAGTACAGAAAAGGATCTTGGTGATTGTAGGGCAGACTTTGCCATTGTCCAGTCCGTGAATTCTGCATTCCGGTTCACGGACCGGTCCAGTTCCTTATTCCAGGTTTTCAGGGTATCCCCAATTTCTGTTGAGGCAGCTGATTCTTGTTTGGCTTGGTCTCTCAAATAGCTTCAGGAGTTAGCCTTTGGCTGTTGATTTGTTCCTGTCCAAACCACCACTTGCCTGTATCCCTTCTCTTCAAATTCCTGCCTGGAGTCTTGCTTTGCCTCTCCTCCCCTCCCCTCGTCTCGTCTCTGCCTGGAGCCTTGCCTTGCCTCAGCTTGCCTCCGCCTGGAACATCGCCTTTCTTCTGCCTGGATACTCCCCTTGCTTCGCCTTGCCTCACCTTCCCTCTGCCTGGAACCTCGCCATGCCTCTGCATGGAGCCTTGACTCGCCTTGCCTCAGCCTGGAGCATCGCGGTGCCTCGGCTTGCGTCAGCCTGGAGCCTTGCCTCGCCTCGCCGCGCGTTGCTTCTGCCTGGAGCCTCGCCATGCCTTGCCTCTGCCTGGATCCTCGCCTTGCCTCGCCTTGCCTCTGCTTGGAGACTTGCCTCGAGTTACTTCTGCCTGTCGCCTTCCCTCTGCCTGGCACCTTACCTGGCCTCACCTTCCCTCTGCCTGGAACCTCGCCATGCCTCTGCCTGGAGCCTTGACTCGCCTTGCCTCAGCCTGGAGCATCGCGTTGATTCGCCTTGCGTCAGGCTGGAGTCTTGCCTCGCATCGCCTAGCCTTGCTTCTGCCTGGAGCCTAGCCTTTCCTTGCCTGGCCTCTGCCTGGAGACTCGCCTCGCCTTGCCTCAGCATGGAGTGTTGCCTTGCCTCGTCTTGCCTCTGCCTGGATCATCGCCTTGCCTCGCCTTTTTTTCAGTCTGGAGCCTCGCGTTGCCTCTGCCTGGAGTTTTGCCTCGTCTTACTTCTGCTTGGCGTCTTGCCTCGCCTTACCTCTGCCTGGAGCATTGCCTCGCCTTGCTTCTGCCTGGAGCCGAGCCTTGTCTGGCGTTGCCTCAGCATAGAACGTTGCCTTGCCTCGGCTTGCCTCTGCCTAGTTCCGCTCCTGGCCTCGCCTTGCCTCAGCCTGGAATCACGCCTCGCCTCGCTTTGCCTCTGTAAGTAGCCACGCCTTGCCTCGCCTTGCCTCTTCCCGGAGCCCTGCCATGCCTTGCCTATGTCTCGAGCCTCACGCTGTTTGGAACTGTCTGACTGTGTCCACACCTCTCGGTACGTCCGATCGTTTTGCCGCCATCTAGCGATGGAAACTGTCTCGTCGAGTTCAGCGTTCTGTATAATGAGTCGCGGCCGTACGCCCTCTATCGAAGGAGAGGTCCCGGCTCTGTGCTCTGTGTAATGAGTCCGGGCGCTACGTACTGTACTGTTACGTATTCAGACAACAATAAATATGTGAGTTAGGCAAGGGTTTATATAATAAATAACACGTTTATTAAACACTGAAAACAAACCCCCCAAAAGTAAACAAACACTAACGTAACCGTAAATCAGTTGCTGTGCGGCAGCTGAAGCAGTTCTTTAAAGTAGTATTTTCAAAAGTTCGAAATGCTCACAGTCCATGTAAAAGGAGAGACTTTATAAGACGATTTAAGTTCTCTTTCACTTCGTTTTGCTTCGATCCCCGACGTCGAACTTTTCCCTCGAAGACTTTCCGAAACGAAACGAAAGGGCTTAAAGGCACTGACCTTTCCTTTATCACACTGCCCTCAATCTTCTGCTATCCCGCAGAGATTAACAGGAGAACAGTCAAAGAATTCCTTCCGAATAAGGTTTAAACAAGGTCGAACCGGTTTCACCGTCGTAAATCGATTCTCCTCGATCTTTAAATCCCGAACTTCGATCTTCACCTCCACTGATCCTCAACTAGCAGTATTGTAAAGAAACTGCTGGCAATGACCTTTTAAACTTTAGGCATTAGATAAAAACTTCATCCTTCAACTAAACTGCGTCATCACATTAAATCACGCAATGGCATGAAATCATCATGGCAAATCCAGCCACGATCTGCCCCCCCCCCCTCACAGGGTGGGGTCTTCCTTTTTTACCCTGTAAAAAAACCTTTCACATGATCTCAACTGGCGGGAAAATGACATCACCCTACCATCACAAGACCATTACCTCAAGTCCAGTACAGCTTCAACCACAGTCACGTGACAAGGGTACCACTGTCATGTGTTACGACTACGTAACACCTCCCTCCAAAAAAAAAACATTTTTGGTCTGACAAGAAGAAAAATATTTTACACTTGCTTACAAGAAAAAGAAATGTATAAATTTTATAACATACATAATAAACAATATAGTATCATCATATAACATCTTACAATACAGTAGGAGTATTACAATTAAAAAAATACTCCATAAAAAATACTTTATACATTCAGCATCAAGATAGACAAACAGTAAGCACATTATCTTTACCTTTAATATCAGTTATCACAATATTGTACACTTGTAACATCAAACTTCAATTTAATAAACTTCTGTTTTTGTTTTTCATCTTACTCAGAAAAACTAACGGATTATGATCAGTGTAAACAATAAGTGGTTTTTGAGTTGTACCAACAAATACCTCAAAATACTCCAAAGCTGAAACAGGAGATAACAATTCCTTCTCTATTGTCGAATAGTTTCTTTGATGCTTATTAAATTTCTTAGAAAAGTAAGCTACTGGATGATCAACCTAATCACCCTCATTCCTTTGCATTAATACTGCTCCCGCAGCCTCATCACTAGCATCTACAGCTAATGAAAAAGGTTTGTCAAAGTCAGGTGCCTTAAGCACAGTTTATTGACATATCATTATTTTCAATTTTTCAAATTCTTCTTGACAAGGCACTGTCCACACAGACTTCACATTCTTCTGCAGAAGGTTAGTTAATGGAAGGGCAACATTAACAAAACTCTTACAATTTTTTTAATCATATCCTGCCATTCCCAAGAATCTTCTGACAGTTTCTTTCCCCGTTGGAGTGGGAATCTCTAAAATTGCCCGAACTTTTGCCTGAACAGGAGCTACCTTAGCTTGACCGACAACATAACCAAGGTACGTCACAGTGGCATGTCCAAATTCACACTTAGATTAATCAATAGTTAAGTTAGCTTTTGAAATCCTTTCAAACAATTTCTCCACCGCAATAATGTTGCTTCCCAAGTATCATTTCCTGTCACTAAATCATCAAGATAAGCATCAGTATCTTTCAATCCCTGAATCACAGAGTTACTCATCCTCTGGAAATTACCTGGGGTATTCTTCATCCCAAATGGAAGAACATTATACTCATATAACCCAGATGGATTTACAAATGCAGAAATCTCTCTACCTCTCTCCGTTAGTGGAACACACCAATACCCTTTCTATAAATCAATCTTTGTAAGGAACTTTGCTTTTCCAACTTTATCTACACAATCATTTACTCTAGGAATTGAATATGCATCTGTTTTCGTTACAGCATTCACCTTCCTATAGTCCGTACAAAACCTAATACTACCATCTGGCTTTGTCACCATAACACATGGTGAACTCCAATTCGAGTTAGAATGTCTAATAATATTATTCTCTAACATATATTCAATTTCTTTCTCAGCAAGTTCACATTTTTCTGTGTTCATCCTATATGGATGTTGATTAATAGTTTTGGCATCTCCAACATCTACATCATGTGAAGCTATAGTAGTCCTCGGAACATCCGGAAACAACTCCTTATATTAAAAAAAATAATTCCTTCATCTGTTGTTTCTGCTCTAGCTGTAAATGTGCTAATTTCTCATCAACATTTTCCAGAATGGTTGAATTTGTTAACCTAACAGAAACACCGTTGGATTTAGATTGAAAGTCAGATGAATCATCTATCATTTTCCTAGTTAAATCAAACGCATTCTCACTAACCACCACAGTCACAGTATCAGAATGTTTCTCAAAATATAGTTCTATCATATTTATATGGTAAAGTTGTGTTGACCTTCTACGATCCGGAGTTTTTATCACGTAATCCACCTCATTGATTTTAGACACAATTTCATAAGGACCATGAAATCTAGCTTATAAAGGATTTGTCTGCACTGGGAAAAGAACCAACACCTTATCTCCAGGCTTAAACATCCTCATCCTAGCTTCTTTATCATACCAAGTTTTCATTTTCTCCTGATCCAAATTTAAATTTTCCTTGGCTAAGCTACAAGCTTTATGGAACCTGTCTTTAAATTTCAACACATAGTCAAAACAAATTAGTGTGTACTTCCTTACTAATCCACTGTTCTTTCAATAAAGCTAAAGGTCCTCTAACTCTATGCCCAAACACAAGTTCAAATGGACTAAAAGCTAAAGATGCCTGTACCTATTCCCTTACTGCAAATAAAAGTAAATTTATAACCTCATCGCAGTCACTTTCATTTTCCACACAATACGTCCTAATCATATTCTTGAAGGTAGAATGAAACCTCTCCAAGGCACCTTGCGACTCTGGATGGTATGCAGACGAAGTGATTTGCTTAGCTCCCAATTTATAAACTATCTGTTGAAACAATCCAGACATAAACTTACTGCCTTTATCAGTTTGTATTTCCTTAGGTAATCCATAATAATTAAAGAATTTTATAAGAGCCTTTGTCACAGTTTTAGCTTTTATATTCCTAAGTGGCACTGCCTCTGGAAACCTAGACGAAGTACACGTGATAGTCAACAAATACTGATAACCAGTTTTTGTCAATGGTAATGGACCAACACAATCTACAATAACTTTAGAAAACGGTTCACCAAATGCTGGATTAGGTTGTAATGGAGCTACTGTTGTAACCTGATTTGGTTTACCCACAATTTGACAAGTAAGGCACGTTTTACAAAACATCGCCACATCTTTTCTTAAACCAGTCCAGTAAAAATATTTTAAAATCTTGTCCAGTTTTCCTTATCCCTTGATGTCCACACACTATGAGCTAACGTCAAAATATCATTCCGATAAACTTTAGGGACAACTACCTGGGAAACAACATTCCAATCCTCACTTGCAGGAATTGTAGGCGATCTCCACTTACTCATCAACACTCCTTTTTCCAAGTAAAATCCTACTGGCACCTTCTCAATTTCACTACCTAGTAACGCTTGCTCTCTTAATTTTATAATCTCAGAGTCTCTATTCTGCTCTGCTATCATCTCCTTCCGAGACAGAGATAAATCTTCATAGTCAGACTTCCTCCAAGAATCATGTTCAAACAACGAAGGTAAGAAAGTCTCTGACGCATCCTCAAATCTCGAATCCTGAGTTGAACAGTCCTGAGTAACAACTCCATTCTGCGCATCAATCTTTTAGCCATAGCTCTCGTCACAACACAGAAAGAATCTGTATTAGAATTCAACTCTGGTTCCTCTGACTCCATTGTCAAATGCACTTCAGGAAAAATTTGTCCACCTGCCAAGTCAATACCTAACAATAATGAAATACCCTTCACAGCTAAGCTATGCTGTAATCCTACTACAACAAATCATGTAACTAACCCTGACTTTAAATTTACTTTATGTAAATGTGCAGTCATAAAATCACTCCAAACACCTCTTATGTAATTTAACTCACCAGTATCAGACTCTTCATTAAACTTCAACACACTGTCTAATATCAGTGATAGAGAAGCTCCAGTATCCCTAAGGATTTTTATTGGCACCAGAGTAAATCCTTCTTTCAAGGATACAAACCCTTCAGTTATAAAATGATCATATCCCTTTCTAAATTGGTCAGACTCTAACAAAGCTTCATTTGTGTATATCAAATCCTGTAACTTTACACGTGCTTCAGTATGTTGCACAGAAGCATCTGGAACTGCTTCATTCTCTTTCTTTTTCAATCTGAAACAGTTAGATATTACATGGTCAGGCTTCTTACAATAGTTACAAATAAGACTAAACTGTCTTTCCTTCACAGGTTTTCCTTCCTCATTACCTTTCTCTTTAACTTCCAATTTAATTTCTGATTTACCTTGAGTCTCCATGTTATTTTTCCTCTTAAGATTCCCGCCCTGAGGTTATTTATTCTTATGGATTAAAACATACTCATCAGCTAATCTAGCACAGTCCTGTAATTTATCACTATCCCTCTCATTTAAGTAGGTCCTTACTTCAACAGGAATGCTTCTTTTAAATCCCTCCATTAAAATCAGCTCTCTTAATGTATCATAGTCCCCATTTACATTTTAGAAGAAACCCATCTCTCAAAACACACAGCTTTATCATAGGCAAATTCCACATAAGTTTTTTTTCCACAGACTTTTTCAAACTTCTGAATCTTTCCCTATAAGCCTCTGGGATTAATTCATATGCTTTTAGAATATGTATTTTCACAATATCAAAATCAAGTGCTTGCGCAGCAGTTAAAGCTGTGTAAACTTGTTGTGCTTTACCTTTAATTACACTCTGTAACAACACTGACCATTTATCTCTCGGCCACTCTGACATCCGAGCAATAGTTTCACAATGTTGAAAATATCTTTCCACTTCTGTTTCACTAAATGGAGGGACCAATTTAATGTCTTGACTAGCAACAAACGGTTTTCTAGAAACAGAAGACTGATTCCCAAACCTCAATTCCTCCATTGCATAATTAAATTTTCTCTTCTTTTGATCAGTCTCTAACTTACAACGCTCCAATTCTGCTTTACTTTGTTCCAACCTCATTTGTTCGATTTGCAACTGCATCTCCAGATTACTTATTGGAAACGACCCTAAAATCGATTAATCAAAAACACCCGAATGCACATAGTGTGACGCGAATTTTCGCTGTATAACAGCCTTAGATGTAGTCGGCAAAATACCTTTAAGTTGCAGTTTGCTAGCTATCTCAGACACCTGTTTTTTTTCACCTTCGCTAACAACTCCGCATCTGGCGAAACCAGAAACTCATCAATATTCATTGTTGCCGAATACCACTCACATCAGTCAAACGAAAGAATCGAGTATTCCCCTTTTCCAAAACAGCGATTCAAAAGTTAGCAAGCATTTAAAATCAAACGATCCAATCTGTACGCAGCCCCCATATTTCTGTTACATTTTCAAACAACAATAAATGTATGAGTTAGGCAAGGGTTTATATAATATATAACACGTTTATTAAACACTGAAAACAAACCCCCCAAAAGTAAGCAAACACTAACGTAACCGGAAATCAGCTGCTGTGCGGCAGCTTAAACAGTTCTTAAAGCGATGCAGCTCAAACAGTTCTGAAAGCGATGTTGCAAAAACAGTTCTTTAAAGTAGTATTGCCAAAAGTTCGAAATGCTTACAGTCCATGTAAAAGGAGAGACTTTATAAGACGATTTAAATTCTCTTTCACGTCGTTTTGCTTCGATCCCCGACGTCGAACTTTTCCCACGAAGACTTTATGAAACGAAATAAAACGGCTTAAAGGCACTGACCTTTCCTTTATCACACTGTCCTCAATCTTCTGCTATCCCGCAGAGATTAACATGAGAACAGTCAACAAATTCCTTCCGAATAAGTTTTAAACAAGGTCGTACCCGTTTCACCGTCGTAAATTGATTCTCCTCGATCTGTAACTCCCGAACTCCGATCTTCCCTCTCCACTGATCCTCAACTAGCAGTATTGTAAAGAAACAGCTGGCAATGACCTTTTAAACTTTAGGCGTTAGATAAGAACTTTATCCTTCAACTAAACTGCGTCATCACATTAAATCACATTAAATCACACAGGGGCATGAAGTCAACAGGGAAAATACAGCCACGAACTGCCACCCCTCACAAGGTGGGGTCTTCCTTTTCTACCCTGTAAAAAAAAACCTGTCACATGATCTCTACTGGCGGGAAAATGATATCACTCCACCATCACAAGACCATTACCTCAAGTCCAGTATAGCTTCAACCGCAGTCACGTGACAAGGGTACCACTGTCAAGTGTCACGAGTATGTAACAGTACTCAAAGAGGGTTTCCGGTTCGGTGTTCCATGTTCCTGTCTCTTCCTCGACACAGGGCTCTGCGTTCATGCTCTCCCTCAACCAAGGCTTTGTGTTCTCGTCTTGTCCATGTGCCTCGCCCAGCCCAGGAGTACCTTGCCCTGCACGGTGCAGGTATTCCTTCGTTCTGTGCTAGGGTTCCCGTTTCCTCTGCAGGAGACTCAAGCCCAGTCCTGTGCCCTTCCTCGTCCTGTAGCCACGCTTTGTCATCGCCCTGCTCTGTAGTCCGAGCAGAAGTCAAGATACTGGTTTTGGGTCCTTGTCTAGTCTTTAGCTCGTTCTCCAAGCCAAGGTTCCTATTTCCCAGTTCCATGCCCTGGTTCCGCAATCCTTGTCAATTCCTAACCAGGCCTGGGTCCCTTATCTCATCCGGGTCCTTTGTCATGTCCAGCGACTTTCCTTCTTCACCTCACTTGCTTCCTTCTCATGCCTAGTCCTGTTCCAGGTAGTTCAGTGTCTGTGTCTTGCATTCGGATCCACTCCCAACGCCTTTCTTATGACAGAACACTCTAACCAGATTTGGACCCAGCGACACAGACACTTTCGTTTATCTCTCGCGCTCCACTCTTTTGTGGAATGCCTCCTCGCTCGTCCGTGTCTTCCACAGTCTGGGGAAGCCTTTTGCTTCGTCAGGAGGCTCCCATGGAGTCGAGGTACTGGCATGATCCGGTCTATGAAATCCGGCATTCCGGTTCATTCTCCGATCCTGTTATTTATTCCAGGAGATCCGGGTTTCCCCAGATTCAGTTGAGGCAGCTTATTCTTGTTTGGGTTTGCCTCCTAAATAGCTTCAGGATTCAGCCTCTGGCTGATGGATTGCTCCTGTCCAGAACACTTGTCTGTATCACTTCTTTTCATCTTCCTGCCTGGAGCCTTGCCTTGCCTCGCCTTGCTACGCACTGCCTCAGCCTGGAGCCTCACCATGCCTCTCCTTATCTCTGCCTGGGGCCTTGCCTTGCCTCACCTTGCTACGCACTGCCTCAGCCTGGAGCCTCACCATGCCTCTCCTTATCTCTGCCTGGGGCCTTGCCTTGCCTCACCTTGCTACGCACTGCCTCAGCCTGGAGCCTCACCATGCCTCTCCTTATCTCTGCCTGGGGCCTTGCCTTGCCTCACCTTGCCTCTGCCTGGCGGCTGTCCTTGCCTCATCCTGGAGACTCGCCTTGCCTGTGCCTGGATCCTCGCCCTCTTTCGAAATTTCTGTCTGTGTCCACGCCTTCGCGAGGTAGGTCCGGCCGTTTTGCCGCTATTTCGCGTTGGGAACTGCCTCTCCGTGTCAACGCCTTCGCGAGGTAGGTAACGCCTAGCGTTAGGAATTTTCTCGTCGTGCTGAGCTTTCTGTTTAATGGGTCCCGCTCCTACCAAGAAGGGGTCCCGGCTCGGTGATCCATGTTCCTATCTCTTCCTCGACCTAGGGGTTTGCGTACCTGCTCATCCCTTATGCAAAGCTCTGAGTTCTGCATTACCGTTCTTCCTGTACAAAGGCTGTGTGTTCTCGTCTTGTCCATGGACCTCGCCCAGCCCAGAATTACCTTGCCCAGCCCAGTGCTGGGATTCCCTCGTTCAGTGCTGTCCTGTCCTGTCCTGTCCAGGTTCCTCAAGCCCAGTCATGTGCCTGTTCTCGTCCTGTAGCCACGACTTGTCCTAGTCTTGTTCTGGAGTCCGAGCCCGAGTCAACACCTGGGTTCTGGGTATTTATCCAGTCTGTGGCTCGGAGTCCAAGCCCAGGCTCCTAGTTCCCATTTCCATGTCCTGGTTCCGCTACTCTTGTCATGTCCTAGCCCAGGCCTGTGTCCTTGTCTCGTCCTGCGCCTTTGTCCTGTCCAGCGTCATTTCTTCCTGTCTTCCCTTGCTTCTTTCTCATGCCTAGTCCTTTCCGTGGTAGTTCAGTGTCTTCATCTTGCGTTTGTTTCCATTCCCAGCGCTCCCCGTATGCAGTCTTGCAACAGACGGGAAAGCTTCAGCATGTAGATATAAAAAAAGAGAATGAGTTCACGCTTTTAGAATGTATAAAGTTGGATAGATCGACGGGACCAGGTGAGATATTCCCCAGGCCACTATGGGATGCGAGGGTGGAGATTGTTGAACCTCTGGCGATAATCTTTGAAGCATCATTGTGGATGGGAGAGTTTCCAGATGATTTGTGGGTTGTGGATGTTATTTGCTCAACAAAGGGTGTAGAGATAGCCAAGGAAATTATAGACCAGTGCTTCTTACTTCGGTGGTTGGTAGGAAGTTAGAGAAGATTCCGAGAAGCAGGATTTACGAACATTTGGAGAGTTATAATATTATTAGAATAGTCATCATGACATTGTCGGGAGCAGGTCGTGTCTTACGAGCCTGATTGATTTTTTTTTTGAGGATGTGACCAAACCCATTGATAAAGGAAGAGTATTAGACTTAGTGTATATGGATTTCAGCAAGACATTTGATAAGGTACCCGTAACAAGGCTTATTGAGAAAGTAAGGAGGCATGGGATCCAAGGCGACATTGTTTTGTGCATCCGGAACTGACATGCCCACATCAGGCTGTAGTGGTTGTAGACGGGTCATATTCTGTATGGAGGTCGTTGAACTATGGAATGCCTCAGGTATCTGTTCTGGGACCCTTTCTCTTCGTGACTTTTATAAGTGACCAGGATGAGGAAGTGAAGGGATGGGTTAGCAATTTTGCTAATGACACAAAGGACGGAGGTTTTGTGGATTGTGTGGATGGCTGTCAGAGGTTACAGCGGGACATTGATAGGATGCAAAACTGGGCTGTGAAGTTTTCAACCCAGATAATGAGAAGTGGTTCATTTTGGTAGTACAAATATGATGGTAAGACACTTAGTAGTGTGGAGGATCAGAAGGATCTTGGGGGTCCAAGTCCACAGCTACTCAAAGCAGCTGCGTATATTGACGCTATGGTTAAGAAGACATATGGTGTATTGGGCTTCATTAAATTGAATTTAGCATCCGAGAGTGATGATACAGCTATATAGGACCCTGGGCAGACCCCACTTGGAGGACTGTGTTGAGTTCTCGTCGCCTCACGACAGGAAGGATGTGGAAGCCATAGAAAAGGTGCAGAGGAGATTAACAAGCATCTTGTCTAGACTGAGGAGAGTCCCTTATGAAAACAGGTTAGGTGAACTCGGCCCTTTCTCGTTGGAGGATGAGAGGTGACCTGATAAAGGTGCATAAGAAGATGAGATGCATTGATTGTGTGGATAGCCAGATGATTTTGTCCTAGGGCTGAAATGGTTGCCACAAGAGGACACAAGTTTAAGGTGCTGGGGAAAAGGTCCGGAAGTGATTTCAGGGGTAAGATTTACTCGCAGAGTGGTGATTGTGTGGAATGGTCTGTCGAAAGCTGTGGTGGAGGAGAGTAAGAAAGGGTTTTTTAAGGAACTTTTGGATAGGTACATGGAGCTTAGAAAATTAGAGAGCTATGGGTAAAACTAGTAATTTTTTTGTAATTTATTTTTATTGAAGTTCATCATCAAACAAACGTTACCATAGGATGTATTTCAGACATTGGACATATTTATCATATAATCATATATATCACAAATTCTCCACAAAGTATTTATCAGATATATACTCTTAAGAAAAGAGTGGAAAGGAAAAAAAAAAAACAAGCAAAAGGAAAGAACTATGTACAAGTAGGGAGTGATTTTTTTTATAACTGTTTCACTGATTTGTGAGAATAAAATCAGATCTATGAGGCATTATATATTTAAACCAATTTTCCTAGTATGAATCAAATTTTTCCTGCTTATGGTCAACAGATGCTGTTAGCTTCTCCATTTTGTAAATGCCTATCGTAATTTCCATTCATGTATTGAAAGTTGGGCTCTTCTGTGATAACCATTTCCTAGTGCGAGTCTTTTACCAGCCACCAACAGTAAATTCATTAAATATGTATCTCTTTTCAACCATTATTGAGGTATATATCCAAAATATATGGTCATACTCTCTAAGGGTATTTCACATTTAAAGATGTCTTGTCGGGCATTGTGTATCCCCCTCCAATAGTTTTTGATTACAGGGCAGTCCCAAATAATATGATATTGATTTGCATTTTGATTATAACAATTTATCCAGCAAACAGGGAGGTTACTATCATAATGGGATTTCTGAGAGGGGGTAATAAAATATCTTATCAAGTTTTCCATCCAAACTCCCTCTATTTCTGTGAACTGGTGCATTTCCATTGATATCTCCATATTGTTTTCCATTTTTCCTCAGATAGAAATACCCCTCCTTCCTTCTCCCATTTTATTTTAATATATGAGGTCGAAAGTGTTTTAAAATTTGACAACCCCTTATACATGCTTGAAATGTTTCTACTACCATTATCTGAATTATATGCTTTCTAAAGAGCTCTATCAAGTATGACTTTGCCTTGGTTACATTTGTAAGCGTCTTATTAACATATTATCTTATCTGTAAGTACCGATAAAATTCTAATTTTTCTAATAAGTGTTTCCCTTTAAGCATTTCAAAACTGAACAGTGTTCCTTCTTTCATTATGTTGCAAAAAACAGTTATTCCTTTCTATGTCCAGTCCTTAAATTTAGCATCCAATTTAGTTTGTGTAAAATCCGAGTCATATGCACACCATTTAAGAATTGCAGTATCTCCCTGCAGATTGTAATATTTTATAGTAGTTTTACACATTGTAAGAGTCAAAGATTGCATCAATTTAGGTAAAGAGTGTGTTGGTTGCCCTAGATAGATCAAAATGCCATCCTCATAAAAAGACAATTTATGCTCTGTCCCTTTAATAGTAATACTCCTGTTATCTTCATTTTGTCTGCTGCATTGAGCTAATGGATCAGTTTCCACGCCAGTATTTTCATAGATTCCGATCGACTTTCATAATGTCTCTACTTCAGAAACATTAAGTATTTCCTGATTTCTTGCATAGCCAGATTACTTATTTAATTCCTAATTCTTTTAATTTCCCCTAATGTATCCTGTGCCAAATTCAATTTGTGTATTTTCTCTAGTTCCTTCAGCCTATTTTGTAATTCCTCTAATAATTTATTCCTTATTTTTTCGTATATGATATCGCTATAATTTTCCCTCTTAAGTCCGCCTTCAGAGTATCCCATAAAATGGGAGGTGAAACCTCTCCATTATCATTAAATGCTAAGTGGAAACCAATATCATTTTTAATTTGTTCCTTAAAGTACGAATCATTGAGTAGACTTGAATTTAGTTTCCAAACAGTATTCTTGGTTGTATGTCAACATCGACAGATAAATATGCAGGTGCATGGTCACTTACATCTATTGTCCCAATTCCACAGGTGTTTATTTTGTCTTTGTCTTTTCCAAATGTTATCATATAGTTTATTCTTGTATATACAGAATTTGGAGCAGAACGATGAGTGTAATCCCTTCTGTCAGGGAAATCGTCCCTCCTTATATCAATTAAACAAACATCTTCAAAAAGTGCATTAACTTTCTTATGCAAAGATTTTGCTTCATAAGTGCTCCTATTGGAAGAGTCTAAGTTTGATTGTAATTGAAAATTTAAGTCCCCCCCACATATCAGGAGACCTTGTGTTTACGTTGACATAATATCAGTAATTTTCTGAAAGAAATCAATATCAGTTCCCGGTGGTGCGCATATATTCAATAGAGTAACTGAATTGCCGTCTATATTCCCCCATATCAAAATATATCTGCCCTCTTTACCTCCCATTTCGAATACTATTTCAAAATTTAGCTTACTTGAGATAAGAATATCAACTCCTCTCCTATGTCCTGATTTATCGGAAGAGAAAAACAGATTAGGGAAGCCCATTCTCTTTAGTTTTGTTATGCTCATTATCACTTAAATGAGTTTCCTGTAAAGATACTAGAGTGCCTTGTTTTTTTTTTCATCTTGGATAAAATTCTCTTAAGTTTGATTGGAGTTAATAGCCCATTGACATTAAAATAAATTAATTTTACCTTGCCCTTAGCCATCTGTACTTATCTGTCAATGTATCAGAGAAATTAGTATAAAACTTAATCAATCTACTCCCTGAAAAAATAACAACCAGGAAACGCAAATAATAACAAAAATGGCAACGAACGTGTGATTCCAACGCTGAGGTCTCCAGTAGATGAGCCTGCGTTGAGTTAGAGGAAATATCTAGCTGTGGGGACTAACCCCTCCTGCGTGTGAGTTGAGGGCTCCCATTGCAGTATTCATAAATGTCAGTGAAGAAATCCATTACACAGAAAAGATTTCCATGTGTACTCCTGTACTCCTCCTATATATATATATATATATATAGATAGATAGATAGATATTCTCATTTTGGTGGGGAAAAAAGGAGTAAGTGAGCGAATGAAGAATAACAACTACGGAATATAAAATCCACATTATAAAAAGTATTTCTCGAGATAGGTATATTACCGTGCACTTTTGCTTCCTTCTAGCTTCTCATTATAGTTAAAGTTAGCCAAACTTTATGGTTCTTTGGGGTGAGGACTTTCTTTGGAAACCCCCGGTCTCTTCCTGATATATTTCTCTCGGCTTCCTCCGAACTGCTGCCTTCTCCATTCTCCCACTATTTCCCAAGCGTAGCGTGATAATTCCTCAGCCAGGCATATCCCTCGTTTTGGTCATGCTGACAGGCAACTCTCAGCCTTCATGCCTGAAGTCGCCTCTTCCACTGTCTGGTACAACTGCGTCCCGTTGGCATAAAACACTCGAAGTTTAGCAGGATAAGAAGTTTGAAATCTAATGTTATTTTTTTAGTACTTGCTTTATTTCAGCGTATTCTTTGTGTTTCGTTTCTGGAAGACTGCGGGGGGCGGGGCGGGTAATCTTGGTCGAAATATATTAATTTATCCTCTAAAAGCACTCTCTTCTTTCCCCAGCTCCTTCGTAAAATCTCCGCCTTGGTGCTGTACCGAAGTAGTTTAATTATTATTGAGGGTGGCTTTCTATCCCGGGTAGGTTTCGGAACGAGTACTTGGTGGACTCTTTCCACTTCCAGCTCCATAGCCGGGGAGTGGGGGGGGGGGGGAGATCCAGCTGGGACCGCAGTAGCTTTCCTACAAACTCCGTCGTAGACGAGCACTCCGCTCCTTTGGGAACGTTGTAGATTTTGATATTTTTCCGCCGCGATCTTCACTGCAGGTCAAGGAGTTTACGTTCTTGGTAATGTAATATTTAGAATTGAATTGAAATGTATTTTATATTTAAATACATGCTCATCTCAGTCTACAGTGCAATGCACAAACTAGAGCAACTTATAATAAATATTATGTGGAACAGGATAGTCAATGTAACATAGAAATACAGTTGTGTCAGCATAAGTTAAGTAGTTTGATGACCTGGTGGATGAAGCTGAACTGGAGCCTATTGGTCCTGGCTTTTATGCTGCGGTACCGTTTCCCAGATGTTAGCAGCCAGAAATGTTTGTGCCAAAAGCTTTATTTACGACCCTATCTACCTGTGACGCCACTTTCAGCAAATTATGCAGCTGTATTCCCAGATCCTTTTGTTTCATCACACTCCTCAGTGCCCTGCCACGCACCGTGTAAGACCTACTCTGGTTGGTCCCAACGACATGCAACGTCTCCTTCTTGTTCACATTAATTCCAACTGCCATTTCCATCCTATTTTTGTCCTGCTGACACAGATCCCTCTGCAGCCAGGAAAGCTTTCCTCGCTGTCCACTAAACCCATAATATTGGTGTAATCCATAAATTTGCTGATCAACTTATCCACATTATCATCCAGATCGGTAATATAGATGACAAACAGGAATGAACCCTGCACAGATCCCTGCGGCACGCCACTAATGTTCCGGTCAAAGAGGTAACCATACAATGTTATTTTTGGCTTCTTTCAGAAAGACTATGGATAATCCAATTAACTACCACGCAGTGAATACTAAGTGACTGAACCTTCTTGAGCAGCCTCCTATGTGGACCTTCTCAAATGTCTTACTAAAGTCGATGTTAGCAACATGCTCTGTCTTCTTTTCAACCACTTACCTGGCACCGAAAACTCTACAAGATTGGATAGATATGAATAATCATGTACGAAGCCATGCTGACTCTCTTTAATCAGTCCATGTCGATCCAAGTAATTCTATATCCAGTCCCTTAGAATAGCTTCTAATAACTTTCCTACAACTGCTGTCAAGCTCGTTCTTGTTAAGTCGTTAAGTCGAGGCAGGGTCTTCGTGACCACATGGACTCCTGCACACCAAATCTTCTTGTTAAAAACTGTCTCTCTAAAATCCACCAACGTCATGCGTATTGCCTGAGTAATATTATTTTTCGTCTATCTTCTGTCGCCCGCTGCTTCTCTTACCTTTTGTTTTGCCTGACATGACGGTCTTCTCCAAAGAACCCTGCCTTCTCTTGATGTGGCCAAAATATTTGAACGTTTGTCTCACAATTAAGTCTCCTAATGAACAGTCCAGCTGTATTTCTTCAAGTATTGCCTTGTTGGATGTTCTTGCTGACCGACGAATTCTTATCACTTTTCGTCAGCAGCCAAGTCAAATTAGTCGATTGTTTTCGTATTCAGCTTTGCTCTCACAGCCATCCATCACAACTGGGAATACCACAGACTTGCCTGCGTAGACAATTTTATATCTCTGCTCCTCAGTATTTTATCTAATTTTGCCATTGCTGCCCTCTGAGAAGTAGACGCTGTTTAATTCCAAGGTTGCAGTTATCATATAAAGAAATCTGTGTCAGGAGGAAAACAAAATCCATCACTGCTTCCAATTGCTTTCCATGTATTACCATAGAATTAATAAGGCTAGTCGACAAAATCTTGACGTACTTCATATTGAGCGACAGCCAGCCTTTGCACTTTCTTCTTTCACCTTGATTAGAAGCCTCCTCTGATCCTATTAACTTTCAGGCATTGGAGTAGTATCATCTGCATATCTGAAGTTGTTAATATTTGGTCCGGCAATTTTGAACCCAACATTTGAGTCCTCTCGATCAACATTCTTCATGACGTGTTCAGCATATACTGTAGATTAAATCAGTACGGTGACAGTATGCAGCCTTGTCATACTCTTCCCAAATTTCTATTAGACTTTTTTATTCCATATTCTGTCCTAGCTATTGCGTCCTGATTTTCGTACAAGTTTCTCATAAGGCAGATCAGATATCCAGGTATCCCCATTTCTTTAAAGCTTTGCCATAGTGTATTATGGTACACACTGTCGAAGGCTTTAGAGCAGTCAATAAAACATAGGTAGAGTTTTCTGGGATACCATCGACTTCACCATTTTCCAGCGTAGCTTATTAACGTGTCCGGTGCCCCTGCCTCTTGTAAAATCAGCTTGTAAATCTGGCAGTTCTCGTTCCATATAATGCTGAAGTTTTGCTTGCATGACCTTTAGAATTACATTGCTTGCATGTGAAATTTCGTGAAACGGTCCAGTAATTTGAACACTGATTTACATTTCCCTTCATGGGAATTGGGATATGAATCGATCTTTTCCTTCTGAAGGCCATTATCCAGGTTTCCAGGTCTGATGGACAATTGCATGCAACACTTTTACACTGCATCAGCTTTTAAAGTTTTAAAGAATTCAACTGGAATTCTGTCACATCTTGCGGTCTTCTTATTGGCAATGTTTTCGATCGCCGATTCGTTTTCACTTTCCAGAATATCCGGCTCTAGATCGATAAGGGATTCATTGTTGTTGGGGTCAGTCCCATTGTTGTTGGGACTGCTGTTCGGGTCTTTCTTGTTCAATTCTTCCTATCATTTCTATATGATTGAATGGCGGAACAGATTCGATGGGCCGAGTGTCCGTGTTGTGCTCCTATATCTTATGCGATTGTGGTGTCTTTCTGATGTCTTCTGCTTCTGTAAGGTCCTTCCCTTATTTGCCTTTTACTAATCTAATTTTTGAATGAAATGTTCCTTTGATTTCTCTAATATCTTTGAATAGATCTCTTGTTTTACCAATTCTTTTCGATTCTTCAGCTTCTATGCATCTCTACTTTAAGTAAGTTTCATTATATTTCATTGCTACCTTATTAAACATTCTGTTCCAATCTCCATTGACCTTCACATCTCTTCGCTGCTCAGCAACTTCTAGATCTTCTGCAGAAAGGCATTTTGTTTCAATGGTCTTCTTTTCGTTTGCAATTTTATTTGTTGCCACCTGTTGTATCGTGCTCATTACTTCTATCTATAGTTCTTCTCGCTTTCTCTCTGGCAGGTTTAATCCATTGAGTAATTTCTTCATCCCCACGGCATATTCTTGAAGGACGCTATCAACATCAAACTTTGCTGTTTTGTCGGTTATCTTGAAGGCGTGATTTTCATTCTGAATAGTGCAACAAGCAGCTTCGCCTCACTATTAACAACTGTGTGTCCAACTCCTGAGTAAATATAGATAAGATGTCCTCAATCTTTTTTGGCTCCATACATGAATGTCCATACTAATTTTCCAGAGGATATATTTTATTCCTTGCAATCCTTTTACTGTTCACACATCGATAGAATAATTTAGGATTCTCCATTACATTGACTGCTAAGGCAAACTCGTGCATTATTTTAGTGTTTAGTCCTCCTAATTTCTTTATTAAGTATTATTTGCATATTGTATACTCCAGAAGCACCCCGTTATTTCCCACATGCTCATACGTGCTATGCAGATTTTTTCAAAATCAGGGGCTCAATTTCTCTTTCAAAGGTAGGTTTCCGACACTTGTTATCGTTTCTTTTATTCAGACAGTCAGATTCCAGCTTTGTTCTCACAACATTTCACCTGTAAAGGCCTTGCTTCTCCCAACTGCACTTTTATAAGTATTTCCTGTCCCAATCCACACTTGCCAGATCCTTTCTGATATCATCAAAAATTACCTGTCAGCCATTTAGAATATCAACCCACGGAAAAGAGCTCTCATTTTGCATATTTACTTTTAAAATAATGGAGAGGTGATCACTACATTCAAAGTCTCCTCTAACGCAAATCCTGTGACATGCCCGTTCTCATTCCCTAATACCAAATCAAGTATCGGTTGGACGTCTCATAATGATGAAGATGATGGCATTCGTCTGTCTCCAATGTCTCCATTGGTTTTGCAGCACTCAAGTGACCTCTCCAGGACACAAGCCTGGGCGGAAGGCATGTGGATCTTCACATCGTCACGGCCTTCCGCTCGGGCTCATCGGGCTCAAGGGAATAATTCAAACAGGATTGAAACAATACGTTTAGCACCAGCTTGGCGGTAGGAGCTGACGAAAGGATGCTTAGTGACGTCCAACCCCCTTAGCTGCTCCACTCGGGGGATTTTCTGCCTATGTTTAATCCCGTAGGCTTTTCCCCTACCGAGGCTGCCCACAAGGCTGTATCTCTATTTACCCATAGCTCGGAATTTGGTCCTCGAGCACAAGGACATATCCACGCTCGATGGGCTTGCGTGCGGTGGCTAGACCTCCACTCTACAGAACACTCTGCAGTTCAGTATGCGTCCGAAGCGTGTTGAGTTTGTGTATATCATCAGGCAGGTGGCACCATATGAGGCTTGCTGTAGTATTGGTATCTTCTGGAAGGGGGAGACTTATGCTTTCAGCTCTACTTGACAAGTATCGTCACCCCACTTTATTTAATTATCCCGCTCTGTATCGTCAAAAACAACGGACTATGGGATATTGAGCTGTCTGACCTGCAGCTCTTGTAACCAAGTCTCATAATGCCTAGAATAGCATCATTCTGGGCGTTGCTCCATGCCCGAGGTCAACGCGCATTCCTGCTATAAGTACTATATTGACGTATATGCTGATCAGTCATTAATCACGCCATGCTCAACCTTGCGGTTTTGGAATTTGATTTAGCTCATAACAACATCTGTCTCCACAACCTCTCCACGAACTATTCCCGCACTGTGGTTCCTTGAAAGGTAGCTCAATGATCCAAAAATATATTGCCTTCTTTACTACACCAAATCCTCAACCAGATATTAAACTGTACAGTTTTTTTCTAATCTAGCCTCACTAGCACATGCCACAGGCAGCAATCTTGAGGTCACAATTCTGGAGGTCCAGAAGTTTAATTTAGTACTTATCTTCCTTTTCCCCCAAAAATATTTATTTGTCTATCTATCTATCTATCTATCTATCTATCTATCTATCTATCTATCTATCTATCTATCTATCTATCTATCTATCTATCTATCTATCTATCTATCTATCTATCTATCTATCTATCTATATATCTATCTATCTATCTATCTATCTATCTATCTATCTATCTATCTATCTATCGATCTATCTATCTACCCATTTATTTATTTATTTGTTTGTTTGTTTGTTTTTTATTTATTACATTTTAAGAGAATTACATAGAATGAATGGAATATTAGAATAGTAAAAACAATAAAATTGACCCTCCTCGTCCCATTAAACCTCCCCCCTTAACACCTATCTAAAAAAAGAAAAAAAGGAAAGGAAAGAAAGAAAGTAAAATTGCCTGAATATCGGAGGATCCCCACATGCTCCATGAAGTTCAACATAATTTTATTCTTTATTTTTATTTTCCCCATTACTTCGTAATTTTATCTTCAAAGGACCTTTACATTTAATCCTAACATTTGTAGATATGGGTGCCAAATTTTCAAAAATATATCATATTCATTTCTTAGATTGTAAGTAGTATTTTCAAGTGGAATGCAGCTATATATTTCATTATTCCAACGATCCATAGTTAAATATAAGTATGATTTCCAAGTAACTGCAATAACTTTCTTGTCTACTGCCAATGCAATTTTTAATTTTTTTCCTGATAATTACTCAATTTAAATTTCGGTATTGTCCCTTCAATGTCAACTAGTAAAAATAATATTGGACTATGTGGGAGTTGTACTCCAGTAATTTGTTCCAATAAAAGTCTTAAATTTATCTAAAACGGTTGAATTTTAAAACAAGACCAAGTAGAATGTAAAAAAAACACAATTTCTTGATTACATCGAAAACATTGGTCAGATAGATTTGAATTTAATATATTTATTTTCTGTGGTGTTATATATAATTGATGTAAAAATTATATTGTACTAATCTAAGTCGAACATTTATTGTATGTATCATACTATCAAAACATAATCTTGACTAATCTTTCCGTCAATTTTAATGTTCAAATCAGATTCCCATTTTTGTCTTGATTTATGAATTCCTGGTTTAATTGCCTGTTTTTGAATCAAATTATACATACAGGAACTAATTTTAGTAATTTTTCCTTTTTGAATTAATATTTCTATTTCATTAGGTTTTGGCATTAACATTGTTTGACCCAGTTTATCTCGTAAATAGGCCTTAAATTTAAAATAACAGAAAAGGGTGTTATTTGATATTTTATATTTATGTTTTAATTGTTCAAACGATATCAATACATCTCCTTCAACACAGGCACCTATATATTTAATCCCCTTTTGAAACTAGTTATGTAAAAGTTTATTATCCATTGTAAAAGGAATAAGCCTATTTTGAATTAAGGTACTTCTTGCTAATAAATATTTCTTTATCTCATCGTCCATACATACCTTATTCCATAAATCAATCAAATGTCTTAATATAAGGTATTCTTTCTTTACCGTATCCATTTGGATTCCCATTTAGATATAAAATCTTCTGGTATATTTTCTCCTATCTGATCTAGTTCTATTCTAATCCATGCCGGTTTTTCTTCATTAAAAAAAAAAGATGCAATAAATCTATGTTGATTTGCTTTATAATAATTCTTAAAATTTGGAAGTTGTAACCATCCTAATTCAAATTTACATGCCAATTTTTCCAATGATATTCTTGACATCTTTCCTTTCCAAAGAAACTTCCTCAAATATGTATTCAATTCTTATAAAAACTTCTGAGGCAGTTGTATTTGTAAGGTTTGGAATAATTATTGCAATCTAGGAAATATATTCATTTTTACAGCATTAACTCTACCTATTAATGTTACTGGTAACATCATCCATTTATAAAGATCTTCTTTTATTTGTTTTAGGATATGATATGAAAGGATTAGATGTGCCCTTTACATTAAAGGAGGTTGAAGAAGATTTAGGATCACTTCAGAGTAATAAATCCCCAGGAGAAGACGGTTTTCCGACTGAATTTTATTAAAAAAATTAAAGATTTATTAATCCCTCCTTTTATGGAATTAATATATCAAGTGGAAAGAATGCGCAAACTCCCACAATCTTTTTCGACAGCGGTCATAACTGTATTGCCAAAAAAGATAGAGATCCTTTAAAACCAACATCATACAGGCCTACCTCCTTGTTGAATACAGATTATAAAATAATAGCAACAATTTTATCTAATAGAATATCTAAATATCTACCAAAATTAATACATATAGATCAAACAGGCTTTATTAAAAACAGACAGTTAACGGACATTGTAACTCGGTTACTTAGCCTAATACATTTGGCACAAAAAAGAGAGGAAATGAGTGTGACAGTTGCCTTGGATGCAGAAAAAGCATTTGATAGATTGGAATGGGATTTTTTATTTAAGGTACTGGAAAAATATGAGTTAGGAAAATCTTTTATAAAATGAATTATAATCTTAAATATTAATCCTCAAGCTAAAGTAGTTACAAATGGAAAGATTTCAACACCATTCCGCATAACAAGGTCAACTAGTCAAGGTTGCCCATTATCATCTGCCCCATTTGTGTTAGCGATAGCTGAAATAATTAGAGCAGATTCAGATATTATGGGCTTTAGGGTAAACCAAGAAGAATATAAGATTAATTTATTTACTGATGATGTTCTGATTTGTTTAACAAACCGATTGCAATCGTTGCAAAAACTATTTTTCAGATTGGAAGTATATGGGAAAATATCGGGGTAATACCTAACTTCCTGAACCCACTTTGCAGGACGTTGTCACACTTCCTAGCTATGTCATTGGTAGCTACGTGGACACCGACCTCTGGCTATTCAGTCTCCCACTTTAGAATACCAAAGACTCAATCCGTGACGTCCTGGACCCTCGCACCCAGGAGGCAACGTCATCAGAAAATCTCGTTCTCGACCACAGAAACTCCTTTCTTCTCTCCAAACGAATCCCCTACATCAACAGCTCGCCACTACTCTCTTCTCCCCAGAACCCGCCCCCACCACCAAATTCTCGTCTGAGTTGCAGAGACAGGCCCGAGGCTAAAGACCAGACCGCCGTGACATTCCACTGATAAGTCATTCTCTCCAACAGTATCCAAATTGGTATACCTGCTGCCGAGGGGGATTGCCATAGGGTACTCTGCGCTGGCTGTTGAAAGCTTTTCGCTTCCTGACTGCTATCCAAATATAAATTGCAGATAAACACTCTGCCAGAACAATAATATTACTTGATTACCAACACACACAAAATGCTGGTGGAACACAGCAGTCTAGGCATCATCAATAGGGAGAACACTGTCGAAGTTTCGGGCCGAGTCCTGCATGGTCTTGGCCCGAAACGTCGACAGTGTTCTCCCTATAGATGCTGCCTGGCATGCTGCGTTCCACCGGCATTTTGTGTGTGTTGCTTGAATTTCCAGCATCTGCAGATTTCCTCGTGTTTACTATATTACTTGATTTGTGCTTTCCATGAGAACAACGTAATGACAGATCCACCTTCATCACTACAGAAAGATACTTGATTTGCTGAGTAACAAGGCTGTTCTAGTGGCACAAGACATGGATGGGAAGTTCATTCACCATGTTGAGGAAAGCCTGTAATGAAAACTCGATGGATATCCTGGTTAGTATGCACAAATGAAAAATAGAAAGAAACACGACACATAGCATAACAATCTAAGCACAGCTATTGTAAATTAACAAGCAATTTTGTGTAATTTACTGTAATTCTCGTTTTTATGAAACAATGAACAGTATTATTTTAAAATAACACAATCTTAACGTGTCATTTAAATATATAAACATAAATCTGTAAAGTAAAATTTACTGTCTTTGCATGGAATTACTAATGATCTTCATTGTTCCTCAGAATAGTTACAAGCATCTTCGAAAATGTCAAATAATTATTGAAATGAAAGGAAATTACTCGATGAATTAGGTGGGGTAAGGAATGCCGGTGAAGGCATGAGGGTGTTTAATGTGTTGAACGGGAGACTCGCGATATAGTTTGTAGAGGGAAGGTGCGCAATATATAAATGTGAAAACGAGGGGTGCGACCGGTGATAGACGGAACCAAGCTCGTGGGTCTCACAAACACGGATTCGGCAGAACAGTAGATACGGCAATTGCGCTAGTGAATATAAACATTTACGCAAATTATTATCTAATCGTGATAATATTTAACTCCATAATTGTCGTCGTAGTGCTTCTTCAGAAATGGATAGCTCCGCTGCCTGTTTGCATTCGGTCTTCCTTGAGAAATTGTACTTTCGAGTCAACTGATTCTGAAAACTAGCGGGCTTTGTTTAATATTTAGATCTCTTATCAGCGGTAGTGTAGGCTCCAATTCCCGTTTGAGAGGTTTAGTTAACGGCCCTGTTTGGCATAGATTTTCTTGTTTTATTTTCTCTTTAACACCTTTCATATTAAAATTCTGTGACCTATCGACCCGGTTCCGTGTCTCACAGTCCGCATTTGAGTCATGTTCATCCTGATGACAGTGGGATGGACTGGTGGTGTGTTTGGAATCGTAGCGAGAAAGGATTAATTCAATTTTCTCATTGCACGTTCCTGCAAGGACATAGAAGGCACAAATGGCAGCGCGCAGTGGCCATTCAAGGAATGAATATCTGTTCTCTGTATGTAGGGTCCGTGTACAATCCTGATTTGAAGGAGACGGACGTGTGAAGCACGGAGGAACAGCTGGTGAAATTTTCAAATGTCTGTTTCGCTGCCACTGCTACTGTGCGATCGGAAAAATCTCCGGGAGGAAGTGCCCAAATCCTTGGCTTTGCCTGTTGCTTCGCGGTCGCTGCCGGGGTCGAAGCGCTCCGCAGAGATGGCGCTCGATGCTGGGTGTTGGAGGGCTGGTCGGAGGCTCGAAGTTTTCGGACGGACTCCGGGTTGGCTGTGGTCGGAGCTCCCAAAGTGCTGTATCGACAAACTGCCGCACTGGAGGTTCATGGCAGGGAGAGTTATTCTTCCTTCTGCCAACTGTGTGAGATAATGGGCTGTTGGGACTTTGATACTTTCTTTCAAACCGTGCCATGGACTGCTCTTTATCAGATTACGGTATTGCTTTGCACTGTTAAAACTGTGTGTTATAATTATGTGTTCTTTGTCAGTTAGACTTTTATCAATTATGGTGGTGTCTTTACAGTTGAAGCTATATGTTAACTATATGTAACTATGTGGTTTTGTGTAGTTCTTGTAGCTTTAGGTTTGTCTGATAGTTTTGTAGTTCATTTCCGGGGAACATTCTAAGACGGTAGCGCGATATTATACGCAGCACCCACTCTGGACTCTGGATTGGTATTACAAAACGCTATGTGGTCTGTTTTGGGTTTTTTCGTGATATCATTCCGGAGAATGTTGTTTCATTTTTAACTGCATTAAATTTGTTGTTTATAAATGACAATAAACGGAATCTGAATCTGAATCTGAATTACGGTCGAGTCAAACATGCCTGATTAAGGTGGATTAAAGGATATATATTGGACAGTTAATGGGGGAAATCGCCATCATGAAAGAAAACGAAACCATGGGATTAATGCTGATCAGTCGGCAGTGCAAATCGACCTGTATTTAAGATGTTTAATTAAACGCATTTTGCGTCAAACGCATCTTCAGTGGCTTTCCAAATCATTTTTAATGGAGATTTCGTCCTCTAATTATGAATTGAACCAAAGTGAGTAGCCAAGGTTCAAAATCGCAGTTAGCGAATAAGATAGAGTTTATCGTTTATTGTATTGTTTGCTCGTAGAAGAGTGTTTCGAAATAGGTTGTTGTCAGCGCAAAGCGTTAGAACTGGGTGAGGGGCGGTGTGGAGGCATCGTCATAACAGCGTAGCTATCAGAGATGGCACCATCTCTCAGGCCTTCGCAGTGACCGTTGCACTTGCTTGAGATGATGCCGAGAATTTCCAAGATTGCAAATATCTAAACTCATTGAACCCATTAAGTTTATATTATTCTATTTTTTACTTTATTCATTACAGTGTTCGGACAGTTTCTAACACTTAAGTGCAGTGCACATGTCCTTTTGCATCAGTGTTAGTGAGCACTTTTTTTTTGTACAGGGCATTCTTCAGTGCGAGAAAATGATGATACGGGTTTAAAACGATGTTGAAGTAAGCTGAAACTAAATACGTCCGGTAAAGCGCTTTAGAACATATCACCAGCACTTCGTGCGCTTGAGAAATTAGTCTACTCTTGTAACATTGTCCTTCAGCGAAATGAGAAACGACTCTTTGCGTTTTTAATGAGTAGATGAAGAAATGAATAAGAAAGACAAGAGTACAACGGTATGTCAACTACGAACAAGATATGAATGTGCATTTTTACGTGAACGTAAATATCAAAGCAGTACTTAAAGGTGGAGAAATCTACGAGATTTGAAATCTGAAGTGACCTAGGAGAAGGAAATGTATGGATGATTCTCAAAAGGAAATCTGTCCCAGCAAACATATCCAGCAGAACAGGTCTGAGCGCCTATTTCTTGTTTGCAAGAGGGTATGTTTCTATTATTTTTGCGAATTTCTCTGGAATACCGAAACACTTTGAGGAATAGATTGTTGTTTCCCTTATCAGAAAGAGGATTTATTTATCTCCCGGTGTTCTCTGTACCTACTTCCAACCTTCCTTAATTCCACATCTTATCCGCCACCAACGCTGACCTGATGAGCAACAATAATGCATTATTATAACAGGATGCTCACCTTGTTGTGTCACTCATACATAGACCTGAACAGGAATTAAAACGTCAGTTTACTGACTATTGGCCAAAAAAAATGCTGGGCATATTTCTGATTTATTTTGCTCTATTGGTCAATTGGGCAGTTGTTAATCGCTAAGGAGCTCTGTACAAAACACCATATTCTTCGAGAGTACACATCCTGACCCGTGATTTCTATATAAATATACTTATGAACGTCCACGTTTTTGAGTCAAAATGCTTAATTTAAACCTGACCTCCTTTAATGTGACCATGTGCGTATCTCCTCCCCTACAATGTGCTGGGACAGGTACACAGGTTGCAATGCATTTCTCTTGCGGTTTGGTGCCCTGGGATTTCTGTTACTACCATGTGATAGTGTAGTTGTATTTTACAGCTATTATTGAGCAGCAAGCCGTGGATGTATGTGAAAAAGAAAAGTACTGTTTATTTTTTTATCATACAACATTTACTGATCAGTATTGAGGCACAGAGGAGTTATCGCAAGAATGCGTTACAATGTTTTCAAATCATCAAGTCGATATCTCCCTCAATTGAACGTTGACATAAGTGAACAAGAATAACTGTTCCGTTGGCTTTTCTTTTACACTGAAAAGTTTCTCTATCTGGTGATGATGAATCTCGGATGTTTTTTCTCATCCTCTGAGGCTTATGGAGGGAATAGCTCCACAGTATTTAAGACAGAATAGATTTATCTCATGATTAGTGTCTGTTCAATGATATAGCCAAAGAGAATCAGATATTTTCTTCTTGAATGACCGGACAGAAGAGAGAGGCAGAATGGTTTATTCCCAATCTTGTTCTTAAATTTTTTACTTTTAATTTTTCCAGTGATAATCACCTCAAATAAATAGAAGAAGAAATTGATCCCTTATCTTCCTAACTTATAAATGTGGTATTGATTAACAATTTTTGTATGGATGTAAGAAATTAAACGAAGCAATGCCTCGGGCCTGCACTCATTGAGAGTCTATAGCTCTAAAGTGCATTTGGATTCTCAGCTTCACAGTTTCTTTGATGTATTTACATCTGCGTACAATGTATGCTGATTTTCATGTTTGGATGCTGAGGTGTTCTTGGAATTAGGAATCTGCAGAGCAGCGTAAGTCACTTTGTCAGCCCCATTTCTATTATTCTGTGAAAATATTTCAAAAGCATCGATTAATCAAGTGTCCATTGAGTTGAACAAATCGAATCAAAAATTGCAAAATAAATTAGTGATGCACTGATGTGTTATCGATTTTAGATTTCTGCCGTTTTACACGAAATTTATGTCAATAGTTTTTTTTCAAATTTTCTCTTTTTGATTCATATGGTATTTCAACTCCATAAGCGTGTATAATTATAAGCCTTTTTTTTCCATACTTAAAATGAAGTTTAACAAAATCGAGCTTGGATAGCCGGTAACTCCTTAAGGCAGAAGGTATAGAATAAAATATTTCGCTCTCTCAGAACACAAGCCTTTTTTTTGTGTTACATGGACTGATTACCGCAAACTGTTTAGTCTGTAGATTTCCCCGGAGTTTCCACAGTCACATCTGCAGACAGAACTCCAATTGCACACAGGCACTGTCACCAGTGGATGCCGCACAATTGACAGAATGAACATTGGCACTTTGTTCATTCATGTCCTTCTCTTACTGTTTTGTCACAGTTCGGTATTTCCATGATTAACACTAATGTTCGGTTGGTTCAGTGTTCCTCGGTTATTATCAGACACTTGTGTACATTATGGAGTTGATAATGGAGTTGTAAAGGTCGGGCATTCCCAGTCTCATGCTTTTTAGAGTTTATTCGTTTGCAGATTACACAAGAAATTAAATTCGTAAAAGCGAGAGAAAAGATAAACTCGAAGGATTCTACAGATGCTGGGAATCGAAGAATAGAAAAAAATGTTAATGCAATTCATTAGGTAGGGCAGCATATATGAAGTTAAATAAACTGTCGATATCGAGACAGCAGAAGAAGGTGTCACATGCTGGAATAAGGTTGGGAAGGAATAAAATAGGAGACACTAGGTTGGTAAAAAAAAAGAGTGTGTGCATGATGGGGGATGGAATGACGTAGAAAATGGGAAATGGAAAAGTCTGCAGGAAGGAATTTGATAGGAGGAGAAAGTGAACCCTGGAAGAAATCGAATAAGGAGGGGCACCAGTGTAGGTGATAGGCAGATGATGATAAGAGAAGAACTGAGAGGAAGCCGGAATTTGTAATAGCGAAAAAGAGAAGGAGAGTGATGAAATAAGTATCAAAAGTCAGAGATATCAATGTTCATGCGTTCAGTTTGGAATCCACCCAGATGGAAGAAAAATGTGATGATATTTCGAGGGTGTTCAATCGTAAGTGGTACAGTGACAAAGGTCTGCAACTGTCTGTAAGATTAACCTTCCTTGTGATAACGTTTATATATATATATATATATATATATATATATATATATATATATATATATATATATATATATATATATATGTTGGAATTGATTGATTGGGATGAGATTACGGAGCACCTGGAGGCATATGACAAGATAGGCCAAAGCCAGCATGGCTTTCGGAAAGCAATATCCTGCCTGACTAACCTGCTGGAATTTTTAAGGAAATTACGAGCAGCAGAGACAAAGCAGATGCAGTAGAAGTGGTGTACCTGGATTCTCAGAAGGCCTTTCACAAGGTGCCGCACAAGAAACTGCTCATCAAGATAAGAGCCCATGGAAGTTCAGAGGAGTTACTAGCATGTGTAGAGCATTGGCTGATCGGCAGAAAACAGAGAGCGGAATGAAGGGATCATATTCTGGTTGGCTGCTGGTTACCAGTCGAATTGCACAGGGTTCGGTGTTGGGACCACTGCTTTTTACAATGCGTGTCAATGATTTGGTGCATGGGATTAATGGACATCAGCTAAATCTCCAAAGATAGGCGGAGGGTCTGGAAGTGTTAAAGAAAAAGAGAGCCTGCAGACAGATTTAAATTCTTTAGGGGAATGGACAAAAATGGCAAATTAAATATAATGTTGGAAATTGTATGGTCATGCCCATTGGTGGAAGAAATAAACGTGCAGAATATTATCTAAGTGGGAAAACGATTCTGAATGCAGAGATGCAAAGTGACTTGGGAGCCCCTGTGCAGGAAAACCGAAAGGTGAGCCTCCAGCTTGAGTCGGTGGTGAAGAAGGCGAATGCATTATTGGCATTCATTTCTAGAGTTATGGAATATAAGAACAGAGTTGTGATGTTGAGGCTCTATGAGACACTCGTGAGACCATACTTGGAGTACTGTTTGTAGCATTGTGCTCCTTCTTTTAGAAAGGATATAATGACACTGGAGAGGGTTCAGAGACGTTTCACGAGAATGATTCCAGGAATGAAAGGTTTACTGTATGAGGCACGTCTGTCAGCTCTTGGGCTGTATTCCCTTGAGTTCAGGAGAATGAGGGGGGATCTCCTCAAAACATTCCGAATGTTAAAAGGCCTGATCAGTTTAAATATGACAAAGGTATTTCCCATGGCAGTGAAGTCCAGGACAAGAGGGCACGACTTGAAGATTGAAGGACGTCCATTTACACAGAGATGAGGAGAAATTACTTTAGCCAAAGAGTGTTAAATATATGGAATTTGTTTCCATGAGTGGCTGTGAAGCCCAAGTCATTGGATGCATTTAAGGCAGAGATACAGAGGTTCTTGATTAGCCAGGGCGTCAAAGGGTATGGGGAGAAGGGAGAGAGTGGAGCCGACTGGAAGAATTGAATCTACCCAGGATCAAATGGCGGAACAGACTTGATCAGCCGAATGGCCTACTTCTGCTTGTGTATCTTAACGTCTTATTTTTTTTGTTTTGCCAGGTTCGGTATCGAACGGCTAGCATAATACAATTAAAGCAGCGGTAATCCAGGTTTACTTCCCGTGCCCAACTAAGTGGTGTGTTTCTAACTTTTCCCATGACCGTTTGACTTGCTTTGGGCGCTCGGGTTTTCTCCCATATTCCAAAAACGTACGCGTAGTCGGCCAATTGGTCATATGAGTATAATTGTGCGGCGCGAACTGTTTCGGCCGGACGGCTAGTTTACAGTGTTATATCTCTGAAGCAAATTCATATGCTGCTCATGCCAATCTCTCTGCTTTACCGGAGAATAGATAATGCTCACTTCTTGATGTCGATCTTTGCGAAATCCTTTGGTCTCCCTCATATTTAGTGAAGCATAGGCAGTGGTGTGCTCAAGCGAAGCTTGTTCAGCCTGTTGGGAAAGAATATATTTAATGTTGATAACTGATACAAAGGTCAGTGATCATGAAGTAAGTTTGCTTCGGAATATCTAATAATAGACAATGATTAAATTTGGTTGGAATAACATTTTGTCCGCGTATAATTATATTTTCCGTATATCATCCCGGAGGTGGGATACTATACCCATTTCAGAACGGACGTCGCTACGTTTACTTTAGATTTCCAAACAACCACTTATAACCAGCCTATCAATCCTATGTGTTTCTCAGGTCTGGGCATCTCTTTTTGTCATATCACTCTCGCCCTTCCAAGTTTTGCGCATGGACTTTACCCCATACGTTTATCTTCTGCACCCTGTCTTGTAATTATTGTCATGAACAGATTTCGTTCCCGTGGTGCAGTTAGCATCTGTGATTTTCAAACTCGCATTACCTTGGTTATGGACATTAGTATAAATGGCAAGACCTGATGTATTGTTCCTATGGACATTGGTACAAATGGGAAGACCTGAAGTACTGTTCCAGCCTGGGAAACCGAGGTAGCAAATACGGGACGGGCATCTTGCCCGCTGTTGAGCTGATTGGTTTTGCTGGTGAATCAATTAAATTACAATAGAAATAGGTAGAGCAGCTGTGTATGCTTGTTACAGTAAATCGTGAAAATATTTGTTTTGGCTGAAACAATAACAGAGGAATCCAGAGCAATAAATCAACGGTAAATAATTTACCTTCAACGTTCCAGCTTCATCATAGACATTACTCTCAGAAACAGCCCTTCATTTCGGGAAGTGATACGAACGCCGATAGAAGTTTCAACGGAGTACTACCATAATAAAGCCAGTGTGATATGACGACCTTGTTTTGGTGATATAAAAAGTTGCTGCAGCAAATATCGTTACGCACGCATATAAAATATGCGCAAAAATTCGAAGGTGATTAATGGACCACAATAAGACGTTTCTAGTTCTATACAGATGGGTATACAACCGATAAAGGTTTAATGTATGATCTCAGGTGAAACCTGGAGGGGCAAGTTTAATAACATTGACCTACTAGAATTCTGAAGTCAAATAAAAAAGTAAAACACACAGTTGGTCAGGAAACACGAGAGCAAAGAGAAACATTTAACGTTTACGTTACTTTCTGGAGAGGGGTGTTCAATCTGAAAGGACAACTCTTTCTCTTTCTCAAGATGTCGTTAGAGATTTTTAATTTCTGGATTAAATCCAAAATGCGATATGACCACACATTTATAATTTTCAGAGCTTTCTTTCAAGGTTGAGGATGATAATCATTCAGCGTGGCTTCGTGGAGCAAAAGGCGCCTTGTGGAGTTTCGTTAACGTGGGTACCATTATGCGCCAGATAGTACACGGTTTATTGGTCATATATTCGATTTCATTGCAGATTGTGCAGTGCTGTGCCGATCTTTGTTGGGAATCGGGGTTCAAAACGACATATGACTTTCTAAAACAAGATTTCGTTGCATTTTCCATTTTGTTTACTCTGCGTTTAAATCAAATGTAACATATATAGCAAAATGATTCGTGCGTGTACTGTGTTTCGCCATTCACCACTATACCGTGATTCTCGTAAGCCGACATTTGACATCTAAAGCATCTCAGTCTTAGATTTATACTTAATTATTCGTCACACAAGGAATGATTAACAGCCTAACTTCCACAGGTATATATTACTGTTTATCTTAATACAACCGGTAAATAGCTGGTGTGGAATCCTGAAAGACTATGGGAAGCATATTCAACGGGTATATTCAAATACATCTTGGATATTTACTTCTAAATAATGAGTTGTCGGGGAGTTTCATTCTTTCATATTGCGTTGCAAATGTTGGAACAAATTCAATGTATAATATATCTGCTAAATGTGTATGCCACTCTGAAAGAAGACGAGCCACTTCTCCTACCGTGTCTTCATTCTGACATCTGTCCAAAGAACTTGTGTTAATCCCTTAGGAAATTAAAAAAAATGCATTGTAAACATTGGACGTTATTCGTTTGATATGAATCGAACTAATCACGTAAGAGGAAATGCTGAATTTACGGATCTTTTAGAAAAAATTTTGTGGTATCTGATTTCTTAATCCAGTGCATCAACATCATGGACCATGCTCAAGAGTCTTTGACTTCAAACGAAGTTGTAAAGTGATACTAGCATACGAGAGGCCGTACTACATTTAAATACTCTCGGTAAAATTGAAATTAAAATGAAAGAGTCTTGCACGACTTCGTCAATGTTCGTTACACAGTCACAATAAGCATAGACCTAGTCGAAGTTGCTTACGCTTCAAAATATTGATCTGCCATTGTATTGAAAGCGACGTGTGAAATACTCCAAAGATATATAACGGCATTAATGAACAACATACGGCCTGTAAATACAGCGAATGGAATGGTGAAATTATTGCATTTGTAGTTCTAGCTTCTATTGTGCCTGATGTTTATTTACGTCATCTGCTTCGAACATCTCAATCCCTGTCTAATTATGCTTTAATTACATTTATTTATTTTTTTGGAAGTTCAATAAATTTACCGCATTATTTTGCACGAATACCGGTGATATTTTTCAGCGATCAGGGTCCTTACCGTGAAATCTCTTCAACTTGACTTTCACCAAAACTATTATCAGAGCTAAAATTGCCGATCCGCCCACTGCACATGCCAGAATGAATTTAGTATCAGAGCCTTGTGAATCAACAGAGGAAAACAAGAATCTGTGAAGCATTTTGCATCTAAAAACAATTGTACACATGGGAATCAAAAATGTAAAGTATTTTACAGGCTGCTTTCAAGTCTCACTGCACAATTTCGGAAAATATACGATAAGACAGGAACTGCAAATTACCACCTTTGTTATATCACGATGAGATATAGAGTTTAAGTTTTGGTTTGCCACAATTTTGGCAAATATTCAGAAGTTCAGAAGTTTGCTACCTTACAAATACTGAACGCATTTAATTTCTTAATTCGTCCTACACGATTTAAACTAACGGAAAAGGGCGTTAGTTTTTGATCACCCTTCACATTGAATATTCACCGCCAATTACCAGTCATCAAAATTAGTCATTCTTCAGTGTTTGGGGTAGCTGTTCATTTGCTGTTCTTTCAAGGTCACATTGATCCCACCACTATGACGTCAGCGCTTCCAATTTGTATTGAGCGCAAAGAAACCTGAACATGCTTAAATCCGCAGTAACACATAAAATCCTGGAAGAACTCCGCCGATCAGGCAAATCTAAAGTTCCGACATTAAAGGCCGAGACCAAACATCATTACTTCATCAAGACACCATCTTACCTTGCTCCAGGATGTAGCTGAAACTGACAGGCATGGTGAGGGAGACATGCGACACCAGGCAGGTGAAAACATCTTTTCCCCAGGTAGACTGCGTGATTTCCAATAAACTAAAAGCTTCGTACAAGCCATTCACGCTTCGGTTTGACACACTCAGTATTTCAGTGCGAATTTGCTTGTTATTTCTTTGCCAAACGATTTCTAATTTCTCCGGGGAGAAGGTAGTCGTTTTACAAAGGAGCTTTTGAGGAGCCGAAGACCTTCCAACAGGAACAATTTCCAATGTAGTTGGAGGACCTTGAGTAAAAACAAAGTTATATTTAGTATTTTCGATCCATTTCTAGCGGGGAACGCGCTGGACGGTAGCGCGATATTAATACACAGCAGCATCTCCGGACTCTGGATTAGGGATTGCCAAACGTTACGTGTTTTCTGGTGTAGTCTGTTTTGTCATATGGTTTTGTGATATCGTTCCTGGGAAACATTGTCTCATTTTTTTTTAACTGCATTGCAGTTGTGGTTTCTAAATGACAATAAACTGAATATAAATCTGAATCTGGATCTGAACTATCAAATTAGTTACCTACGAGTATTAATCAATATTTAATAAATTCTTTCCATTTCACGTTCAGTTTATTGTTGCTCAGCTATATACACACACAACCCTTAGCGAAATACTGTTTTTTTTTTCTGGGACCAAGTTGCAAAACACAGTACAGTGTATGTAGTCACACACAACACATCAAGTTACCAGACAGTCACAAAATAAGCAAAGTAAAAGTACAGTCACCTTGGGAGATAGATGAAAGGAAGAGTTCAGAGCGTATACCTCGACGGCGAAGATAAGAGGACCAAAATGAGGAACAGGTTCTCTTTTGAATGCTAGTTTAGCTTTTTTTGCACAGTTGGGCTTGCTGTGGCCGTTAGCTTTGGAAAGCTGGCGACTTTTGGATTTTGCATTTTGTATCAAGACTGAGCTACAAAACCCAAAACATCACGGAATTCTATAGTGCAAACATACATGGAGTTTAATATTCTGGTCGCTCAACTGCTTAGGAAGAGTTCCAGATCTTGGGGTCGAGCTTTCCAGTCATAAACATTCAGTAATGGAGCTTTCCCCGGAATGTTGTCCAAGTGAACCATGTACGGGAGACGTACATAGAGACTATACAACTAAGGTAAAACAGAAGCAATGCCATGGCCCACATACGGATTAGAACCTTGAGCTACAGAAGGCCACAGAACATGTCAAGGTGTCTCATCTGACCTCTTTGGAAGCTAGTGCAGCAATGTAAAGGGCCCGATAGAGGCATTCAAAATGTCCTCACTCGTGGGTGAGGTGTCGAAGGACTAATGTATAACTAACATTTTTAGACCATATGACTATTGCATATAGGAGCCGAATTAGGCCATTTGGCCCACCGTTTGCTCTGCCACTTCATCATGTCTAATATTTTCTTCTCAGCCCCAATCTCATGCCTTCTCCCCATAGCTGTTCATGCTCTAACAAATCAAGATTCTATCTCCTCTACATTAAATATTCATAAATATGTGGTATCCATAGCTGCCTGTGGGAAAGAAAAAAAAATCCACAGGTTCACCACTCTCTAGTGATAGGCATTCCTCTTCAACTACTTTTTAAAAGGATGTCACTATATTCTGAGGCTCTATTTTTTTTTTCTCTGAATTCTAGTGAATATAGGCCCAGAGCCATAATACGCTCTAATTTGACTAGCTATGTAATTCTGGAATCATTGTACTGAACCTCATTTGAAACCTCTTCAGGTTCAGCACACCCGTTCCAAGATAAGGGGTCCAAATCCGCTCACAATGTGTCGTGGCGCCTCACCAGAGATTTATAAAGTCTCACCCTTGTAGTTACATTCTAGTCCTCTTGAAATGAATGCTCTTATTGCATTTGCCTTCCTAAACAGAGACTCAACCTGCAAATTAACCTGTACGGAATACTGCACAAGGACTCCCAAATCCCTTTGCACCTCTATGTTTTTGTATATTCTATCCGGATAGATAATAGTCAAAACGTTCATACCCTCTATCAAAGTGCATGACCACTCACCTCAACACTCTATTCCATCTGCCATTTCTTTGCCTATTCTTCTAATCTGTCCAAGCCCTTCTTTAGCCTCTCTACTTCCCAGAAACTACCTGCTTATCCATCTATCTTCATATCGTTTGCACACTTTGCAACAAAGCCATCAATTCTATAATCCACATTACTGACATATAACCTTAAAATAATCCGTCACAGCACAGATCTCTGTGGGACACCATTAGTCACAGGCAACCAACTAGAAAATGATGCCTTTATTTCCATTCTTTGTCTCTTACGAACCAGCCACTGCTTTATCTATCCTGGAATCATTCCTACAAAACTTTGGGCTCGTAGCCTGTTAAGCAGCCTTGTGAATTGTACCTTGTCAAAGGCCTCCTGAAAATCCAAGTACACAACAACCGATTCTAGCTATCTTGGTCGCAAGAACAGGAACACAGATTATTATCTGAATGGTGAAAAATTATGAAGAGGGGACGTGCAACGAGACCTGGGTGTCATTGTACACCAGTCATTGAGGGTGGGCATGCAGGTACAGCAGGCGGTAAAAAAGGCAAATGGGATGTTGGCATTCATAGCAAAAGGATTCGAGTACAGGAGCAGGGAGGTTCTACTGCATTTGTACAGGCCTTGGTGAGACCGCACCTAGAGTATTGTGCGCAGCTTTTTTCCGCTAATCTGAGGAAAGACATTCTTGCCATAGAGGGAGTACAAATAAGTTTCACCAGATTGATTCCTGGGATGGAAGGACTTTCATATGAAGAAAGACTGGATCGACTAAGCTTATACTCATTGGAATTTAAAAGATTGAAGGGGGATCTTATTGAAACGTATATAATTCTAAAGGGATTGGACAGGCAAGATGCACAAAGATTGTTTCCGATGTTGGGGAAGTCCAGAATGAGGCGTCACAGTTTAAGAATAAAAGTGAAGCCTTTTAGGACCGAGATGAGGAAAAACTTCTTCACACAGAGAGTGGTGAATCTGTGGAATTATCTGCAACAGGAAACAGTTGAGGCTGGTTCATTGGCTATATTTAAGAGGAAGTTAGATACGGCCTTTGTGGCTAAAGGGATCAGGGGGTATGGAGAGAAAGCAGGTACAGAGTTGTAAGTTGGATGGTCAGCAATGTTCATACTGAATCGCTGTACAGGCTCGATGGGCCGATAAGCCTACTCCTGCACCTATTTTCTATGTTTCTATGTTTATCTATCCTGCTTTTCATTCCTTCAAATAATTCAATCCGATTTCATTGGCGAGTTTCCCTTCAGGAAATCATGCTGAATATGGCGTGTTTTATTAGTTGCCTTTAAGTAACCTAAGGCCTGACCCTTAATAACGTATTCCAACATCTTGTCAACCAGTGAGGTAGACTGACTGGACTACAGTTTCCCTTTTCTGTCTCTCAGCCTTCTTGAAGTGTGGAGTGACATTTGCAATTTTCTAGTCTATCAGAACAATTCAAGTATCTAGTAATTCCTGAAATGCCTCCACAATTTCATCAGTAACTTTTATCTAAATTCCGGGATATACATCATCTGGTCTAGGTGAATTAACTACCTCCAGTCCTTTCAGTTTCCCAAGAACTAGCTCTCTAATTATGTCTCGCAGTTTTGCTGTTTTTCAGTATAGACCCTCGAAATAAGCCGGGATATTATAGACTAGCTGGTATTGCAGAAAAGTGGGTAATTTATTGGAAGATATTATAAAGAATGGGATATATAAATATATAGATAGGCTGGGCTTTATTGGGAATAGACAACATTGTTTTTTGTCAGGTAGGCTTAACCAATCTTAATATGCTTTTCGTGTGTGTTACCATTGATCTTGATGAAGGATAACGCTGGGTATGGTCAACATGGATTTTAGCAAGGGCTTTGGAACAGTTCTGCATGGGGCTGGTGGGCTGATCAAGTACGTTCGCTTGGCATTCAGGATGAAGAATTAATTTGGATCTAACGGTGGCTTCGCGGGAGAAGCCAGAGTAAGGTAGTAGATGGTTGTTCTCTGAACGAAAGCATTTGACTAGTGCGGTGTCGCTATGAAAGCTCGAAGCGAGTTATGAACCAGGTGGGCTGAAAATGGCAGACAGAAATTAATGAAGGTAATTGTAAGCAGTTGCACGTTGAGAAGGCAAACTAGTCTCGGATATACCCAATGAACAAGACTTACATTTAGGAGTGTGGTAAAAATTTATCTTGGAATATAGATCGATAATTCATTGAAAGTGGAATCAAAGGCGGATGTTATCGTCAACATAACCTTTATCTTATTAGCCTTCATATATCAATGTACTGAGTGTAGAAGTTGGGATGCTATGCTGAAGTTATATTAGACAATAGTGAGAAAAAAATCTGGATATTGTTCCAATTCTGGTTCCTTACCTGCAGGAAAGTTATCAATATGATTGAATTAGTACAAAGAAAACTTACAAAGATGAGTTGCCATGAATTTGAGGACATGAATTATGAGGACAGGTTTAACAGGTTAGGATTTTTTCCATGATTCCTAAGAGAATGAGCGACCATTTGGTAGAGGTATAGAAAACTCTGAGGAATGTAGATATGGAGCATGTAAGCCTACTTCATCCACTGAGGTTGGGTGAGAATGTGATTAGAAGTCATAACTTAAGAATGAAGTGAGAAGGATTAAAGGCGAACCTGAGGAGAAGCAGCTTCACTCAGACCGTGATGCTATTCTGGAATGAGCTGCTAGCCCAGGTGTTGAATGCGGGTTTGTGTTCGACTCTCTACCCTTTACTCTCTAACTCTATCAAAATTCACCTCGATCTTGAGAGGGCTAAATTTCTCACAATTTTGTGTGGTGAAAGAAGTCTGGATTTTCCTAATCCTGCATGACAAAAGTTGGAATGAAAATTTGCAGTGCATGCGACAAATCATTACTTGATAGTGGAATTAACTGGTTTGGGGCTGGGTAATACTCCTCTCTACTTGATGCGGGAATGCAGTTTTTTGCTGCTGCATAGAGATTATTCTATTTAAGTATTAATATTTTGCGTCCTCTGTAATGAAGAATGGAGCTATCCAACTCCAGCTATTCATATTAATATTAAAATCATTTCAGCCTCCTGCTCGCAAAATAACCCTAACCTTGCTTGATGTAAAGTGCACAGAGCCGAAAATCTGCAAACATCAGCACTCACCGAACACAGTGAGCTTGGTGCCACATCTACTCCCGAAAATTTGTTCCTCAATCTTTACTTCACAGTAATACAGTCCGGAGTCGGCAACTGTGACATTCAAGAGTACAAGTGCTCCCCTTCTCCTTTCTACAGTAAATTCTCTTCTGCTGTCGCTTTCCAAAAATGCCTTCTCGCCTTTCCTCCACCAACGAACGTCAACAGCATCTTGTAATAGTAGAAATTTGCAGTACATGGTAGCATTCGCACCATGAAGGACGTCCAGATCCCTAGGGAATTGAGATACTTCGCTTGCAGTTACTTTGACGGCTGCCAAAAAGATAAGCAAGAGTGTTAATAACAGTTAAGCACAAGTAATTAACAAAAATTAAAGACGTAAGTCACTAAATTCTGTGACCAGATATGCTGCGGGCACCCAGGTTAAATTATTCTGAAACAGAATATTTAGTTCGGAAAACGGCATGTATAAATCAGCATACTTAGACAAGTAATAGCCAGAAATGCCATGTACGAAACCGTGAACTTCCCCGACATCTTAAAGAAACCGAATCGACCAATTCCTGCAATGCAAGTGGTATTTCAAAAGCAATTGCTGGAGGAAAAGGTTTTGTCAAGAAATGTATTAATCATGTAAACATGACGTAAAAATGACGCCACCGCAGTCAGAATAATGTGGTACAGATTTAAAGTTTGTCTGGGCTAGGAGGGAGATAAGAACGCTTACAATTCCAATTTTTACATGGCCTACCTAGTACTTTCGTGACTATGCTGGAAATTTAGCGCTCTTGCCGACTTCAGAAATTATCCAGATTTTCATTGAGAAGAATTCAAATGTGTACTCTGCGCATTTTGATGGTAAAGAGGAAATCTGCTTAGGAGTTGAAAAATGTCCAATAAGGTAGGCAGACAATAAGTTATAGCAACATTTCTTCAGTCCAATTTACCTTTGCAGTTTTGCTCCATTTTATTCCTATTCCTTCGGTCAAATGGCATCCTACAGGTTTCTCCGGTAAAGCAGTTGCGCTCATCCGTGCAAAAGGCTTTAATCGCGACGATAGGGACGGTGTTCCATAAATGAAAATTTTGGTCCTCTTGATAATTTCCTTTAGGGTTTGGTTATAAAAGTTCAACTAATGAACTGCTGTTGAACTACTGTTTAATGTTTGGATTGTAATATTAAAAGGAAATACATGAAGGAGCCTGGTTTGAACAGCAAAGACATTCGCTGTTACGTCGTCATGCACACGTCTCCGGTACAATGTATAATTTTAGATTCTGGGCATTGCTGACGAAAAACAACGACATATGTTTGCGAATTCGGCCTATTACTTCAGCAATTTAAATGCAATTTCAATGCTAAAGTTTCATGAAACAAAGTCATATAATGTGAAATCTTCATAAATATATTCCAGTCCCAGATTTCAGTACGTTTACTCAAAGTAGGTCGCATAGTACACAGGTTCCTTACTCGCTGCTGTGACCATCCTGTTCATAGAACCCAGCGAAAAGCAGTAAGAAAATCTGTCTGTGATAGAAAAAGATTCCGAGTATAGGATGTTGATCACATAAATAGAGAGCTTAGAGTTTAAACAGCAAGTTATTCAGTTTAATGATGGCGGAGATTCAAGAGGTACTGTGATAAAATAAAAAAAAGGCGCGTCGAGGAATGATTGATTGCTGTTTCGAGGTTCCCTTTTAACTCCTATAAACACGAGCAGTTGAGTTGGGGGAAATGCTGCTATTTCAAATATCTTCTATTTTTCCACAAGGTAAACGGGAGATAATAGGATAGACCATCGAGCAAAACATTTTAAACCGATACAGAAAAAAAGGGTTAACACGTACCCATGTGTCTAACCTGGCAGGGCATAAATTGTTATCCATTTATAAAATGACAACACTAAAAATTTAAGAGCATCTTGGTTGGCAATGTAACAATGCTGAACTTCCATTCGCTTACTATGAATGGAGTTAAGTTTCTGATTACCTTGTCAAGCACCACGCCATTTTGAGGAGTTACCTTTTCCGAATTTCCACCAAGCTGTGGGGATGTTATGCCTTTTTCATAGATTCTTTGTCAATATTATTACATTGTATCTCCTGTCCTCTCAGATCTGAAAGTATGTAGCTGCACTCATTTTGTCTATTGGATCCCACGCGATGTAATTGAGGTCTGTTTGTTGAGGAGTTTAGCCGGGAAAGGATATGGACATTGTGAACATTATCATGCAGTGGAACAGGATGAATCTTGAGAGACAATTCTAATTAGAATCAGCTTAGTTTTACTTTGCAGGTAATTTGAGATGCCGAATATAAAAATGTGTCCGCGGCAGAATACACTATTTCCAATAGTACGTTTTCTGTCTTCTAGCTTGATCAGATATTCTTTCTGGACACATAAATACCAAAGATGAGAGTACTGTGATTAGTTTCCCATGAACAACTGTCTGTTCTCCATTAGTCCATTCTTCATGGTGTCTAAAAATAGAACAGTAACTTGGACACATTACTAAGCACTTAAAAACAAATTGGCTGATAAAAAGTGGCTTCGTTTGAGCACGTTTGGGATAGTCATGGTAGCACTTAGGTGCCAATTAAATAATACTGCAGATACGTTTTCTTTTTTAAATGCTTCACAGATAAACCCTACATTTCCATGTTTTCTCCAGAATAAATTTGTTCAGCGTTAACTGGGGCGGAAAAGCACAGGAAAGTAGAATATATTTTGATGATTTTTTTATGTATTCTGTTTATTTGTTTTTTTTGATTTGAAGTGCTTGAATACACGACAATCTCTGAAATATTAAGATGTTTTTAAATGTCAAGCTCAGCTCTGGTTAGGCCAAAGGGTTGACTGTAAATCTAGATTTCTACTTTGTGGGACAATTGTGTCCACCGGACGAAATAATCCTTTATATTATCGCGCCTTAAAATGCCTCTGCCTTCATTACAAACATATTCCGAAATGATTTCAACAAGTTTCTTTTTCGATAAATGTTTCTGCTGAATGATGATTAATCTTTAATGAATAACGGAGAGCTGAATTGAAAATAGTTGACCGTAAAATTAAAGCTGCAGTTAGATACTAATGTGTGGAAGTCATAGGAAACAATCAGAAAGCCACTCAGCGTCTGCTGAGGCAAATAATTTGAACACTTCAAGTTGACAATTTTTCACTAGGTCATGAAGGGAAGTGATTTGTATGTTCCTCTTTTCATAGAAGGTTCCCGATGATTTCCTGCTAATTTTGGATTGAGAACATTTGCAATCCTGTTCTCCATTAATTACCCTGCCTTCCAATAAATAATCGAACTTGATCTGAGCCGAATACAAAGCGACATGACCTTAGTTCTCCTTTCATTCAAAAGTAACCAGGAGTACTTTAGATCAAGAGGCAACTTTCGACATTGTCACTTCATGTAATATTGTCTACCTGCTCATTGTTCCCTTAACACTGTTTTGAATATAACAATGGACCAGTACAGCACAGGAGTAGTACCTTCGACTAAGCTGTTCGTTCCGAACCCGATGTCAAATTAAACAAAATATCTACTCGTTGCCGTTCCTCATTTAATTAATCAGAAAGTAGAATGTTTTCCCTCTGAAATCGGGTACAATGTCTTTTAATCTGCCAAGTAATTGGATCTCCATTTAAATCTCTCAGAGAATGACTAACACAGAAATATCAAGCATTTAGCTATTTTTGAGAATCCTTTCCTATATGTATTTCCAGATTGAACACAGCACAGAAACCGGAAGTATAGACGTTGCAGCACAACTTGAGAAACCTTTAGCTGACAGAAGTAAAATATCTTAAATTACACTTCTTGTACTACCCTTGAACTTCAAGTGTGATAACAATAGCTCTCTGCTACAAGCAGGTTTCCGAGAAAAGCAATAATTGACCACGGATTTTCCGTGATGTCACCAGCAGACACTCGAGTGCAATTGTATCCTCAGGCAGCGTATTAGTTCCCATGAACACGAGGTACAAATGCATTCTTTCTAAACTGACAGATGATTTAAAATTCTACTCCGAACATCGTTTTCATCGAAAATTTGCAGAATCTCGCATGCAAATATTGACATTTCTGAATAATAAACAGGAAGTGAAAATAAATCTATTTTGAGAGGATATGAAACTTAGTCAGTATTGAACAAAAGCCGATTGCCTTTCAAATAGGCAGATAAAATAGGAAAATAAACACAAGAATGTACTGACTACTTTCAAAGCTTATTGAATTACTTGAATTCATAATTCACGAATGTAGAGTTAGCAGTCCGAAAAAACAATTCTGAGAAAGGAAATTAAACTGAAGTGTTCATTCTGTTGTTCTGCCTGCACGGTCTAACCCTATCTGCTGGATATTCCATGAATTCAATATTCAATAGCCAGAATGTTGGACCATTAGTCTTTCTGTTAACTATTATAGTAAGTCATTTTATGTCCCTTGAATATGCAATTTTATTCCGTTTCTTATACTACCATAATCCGTACAGGTCCTGATCCCCACAGGTGTAAATGATCCGCGACATGAGAATGCCATTTGAAAAAACATTCAACTGCTGAGACAGCTGACCTGAAAGGTGGGTTGGGGAGGTCAAGCTACGTACAGATTCTGGAGGGTGATAAGCCGAAAGGCAAAAGCTTCCAGTTCTGCAATCTAATACATAAAGGAAGATAATGGCGACAGTTAGATGAAAGGTAAAGGGCATAATGATCCAGGGCCATATGGGGAACGGGGAAGGCATTGTGTGAAATATCTCAGTCGTGGATGGATGGAACCAAAGGGTGGTAAAGTTTTGCTTCTTCAGATGTGGATAAGATAGACTGCTTGAAACTGAATAGAAGGATAATTTCACCTTATCTTTATAAGGTAGATAATTGGAGAAACGAGGCATAAACTTTTATTGCAAACGCGAGGAAATCTGAAGATGCTGGACATTTAAACAACGCACACAAAATGCTGGTGGATCGCAGCAGGCCAAGCAGCACCTACAGGATGTACAGTCCACGTTTCGGGCCGAGACGCTTCGTCAGGACTAACTGAAGGAAAACATAGTAAGAGATTTGAAAGTAGGCGGGGGAGGGCGAAATTCAAAATAATAGCAGGACAGGAAGGGAAGGGGTGAAGCTAAGAGCTGGAAACGTGATTGGCAAAAGGGATACACAGCTGGAGGAGGAAAGCATCATGGGACGGGAGGCCTAGGGAGAAAGAAAGAGTGAGAGGAGCACCAGAGGGAGTTAAAGAACAGAGAAGGAGTGATTGTGAGATGGTCAGAGAAAGAAAAAAAGAGGAGACAGATAAAAAGGGGGGACCTCTAACTTCATTTAATGCCCCTCCTCTCCTTCGTACCCCATCCCTTATTTATTTATTTATTTATTCCCCTCCCCCTTTATTTTTCTCTCTCCTCTTTTTCTTCTGTCTCTGCCTCTCACACAATCACTCCTTGTGTCATAACGGGGGGGGGGGGCATGGAACGGACCCAAATGCAAAATACGGACACTGAAGTACTTGGAAGAGGACTGGACGAGAGACTAAAGTTAGGGACATGACTAGATGCAGACTTGGAACTGGGACAAGAACACAGACTTAGGCTGGGACATTGGCTAGGAAAACGGGACCAGGACAAGAAACTGGGAACTAGGAGCCTGGGCTTGAACGCCGAGCTAGAGTCTGGACAAGAACCCAGAAACTGGGTCTTCACTCGAGCTCTGACCCTGGAACTAGACGGGGACATGTCATAGCTAAAGGTCTGGACATGACTTGTGTTCCTCGAGGCTTGAGTATTTTGTGGCTTGGGTTCTTCGTGGCTTGTGTTCCCCGAGGCAAGGACATGACGAGGTTTGGGTTCCTCGAGTCGAGGACATGACGAGGTTTGGGTTCTTCGTGGCTAGGACAGGAAAAGGTTTGTGATCTTCGAGGCGGGGACAGGAAAATGTTTGGGATTTTCGAGGCGGGGACATGACGAAGCTTGGGTTCTTCGTGGCGAGGACATGACGAGAACTTGACAAAGTTCAAGTCAAGACCCAGGTACTGGTTTCTTGTCCGGTCTCTGGCTCGGAGTCTGAACTCAAGCCTCGTCATGACCTCGACTCGAAGAAACCAATCATTTTCATGTCCTAGCTACGAAGAACCCAAACATCATCATGTCCTCGACTCGAGGAACCCAAACATCGTCATGTCCTTGCCTCGGGGAAACCAAGCATGTCCAGTCCTGTAGCAACGTCATGTCCTCGACTAGTTCTGTGGCCCGAGCGCGAGCCAAGACCTAGGATCTGGGTCCTTTTTCAGTCTCTGGCTCGGAGTCCAAGCCCAAGCTCCTAGTTCCCAGTTCCTTGCCCTGGCCTCGCTTTGCTAGCCAATGCCCTAGCCCATGTCTGTGCTCTTGACACAGCTTCTAGTCTGCATCCAGTCACGTCCCTCTCTCTAGTCTCTAGTCTAGTCCAGTTCCTAGTACTTCAATGTTTGTGTCTTGCATTTGGGTCCGTTCCAAGTGCCTCCCGTTATGATACAAGCAGTAATTGTGAGAACGGCAGAGAGAGAAAAAAAAGGGGATAGAGATAAATAAAGGAGTAGAATAAATAAAGGAAGTGGTAAAAAGGGGAGGAGAGCAATCAACGGAAGTTAGAGATCTGTCCTTTTTTCTCTCTCCCTTTTTTTTTCTACCCCTCTCACAATCACACTTTGCCTGTTCTCTATCTCCCTCTGGCGCTCCGCTCCCCCTTTCTTTCTCCCTTGTCTTATGCCCCATGATCCTTTCCTTTCTCCAGCTGTGTATCCCTTTTGCCAATCACCTTTCCAGTTCTTAGTTTCACCCCTCCCCCTCCTGTCTTCTCCTATCATTTCGGATTTCTCACACCCCCTCCTACTTTCAAATCTCTTCAATCTTTACCTTCAGTTAGTCCTTTCGAAAGGTTTCGGCAGGAAAAGTCGACTATACTTCTTCCTGCCTGGCCTGCTGCGATCCGCCAGCATTTTGTGCGTGTGTTGTATAAACTTGTACTGATTATAGAGCGTTTAATTTTATAATGGTAATGTCGCCTGGCAATAATGCAAATAAGCTAAAATATCTTGCGTAGTTTTCTGTTTGTATTCAGTGCCTGAAGCTTCTTGCATAAGTGTCCAAAAATATTCTGCCAGCATTGATGGATTCCAGCAGCCTTCATACCATTTTTTATGACCACAATCTTCTTGTGAATACTTTCACCATGCTTGTTACGAACAGCACCAAAATTTGCATGGAAGAAGTGTAAATGGCAATGCAGAAAATGATATTTTACTGACATGCTCTACGTCATGGTTTTGTATGCTTGAAGTATATTGCCAAGCAACTGCACTTAGTTTGTTGCTCTGTAGTTGCCAATATTTTTCCAACAACATCCTCGAATGCCTTACATGGGATTTTCTCCGGGCCCAATAGACGTTCTTCGAATGGGCTGCCATTGACAACTTGTTTGATATGCGGACCAGCAGAAAATGACTTCTTTAATTTTGGAATTAATTATTCTGGGAATCTTCTCTCTCAAATATCGAAAATATACAGGGAAATTCTTGTACCTGGAGACAACGGATTTCATCCTTGCAGTTTTGAACCCCGTAAATTTGCTTTTGCCTTTAACAAGCCCAAGGCTCTGACAAGGTCAGTTTACTCAGATTGAATATCACAAGAGGCTCTCTCGACATTAGGAGTTCAAAATCTGTATCGATATCAGTGTCGTTTTTCCATTCCTGCCTCTTACACTTTGTCAACTTCCTCTGCCTCTTCCAGACTCTGTGTCTCAGGTGGCTTCAGTACTGCAAGACTATCATCTTGCGGCATAGGTCTCGATGCTGAACAGATATTGCAGTGTTCAATCGATTTCTTGTTTTTATTTACAGAGAAACCAACACACTGCTCAGATAGAACTAGCTCACGCCATATCATCGGTACCACGAATGCTACTGTCTTCCGAATATCTCTGAGCGAAACTCTCAAATTGATAACGCCTGGTGAGCAACAAATATGAAGAACCCAGGCACTGAGCTGGTCGCCAATCTTACACACAAAGTATAATTCATAGACCTTCTCAGTAAGAAGAATCATGCTCTGCGGTTGTGATTTAAGCTTATATTCACCACAAGTATAACAGAAAGCATCGCAGTTGATGCAACATTGGCCATACATCTTGCTTTCACAAATAATGCTGAAAATATAACAATTTGATTATAATGAATATGCTCAAAATGATATGACCATCGAGTATGCGCAGAACATGATCACTGACCTATTTACACTTAAACGCAACGCGGGGAACGGAGTTTGCGTGATGCTTTTATAATCTTTCCAAATCCTGTCCAGCCATGCAGCACCCGCCCTGTCTCATGCCCCAAAAAGAAGAAACCTTTTCAGTTTACATCGTGGGCAACCATTTAATTGACTTGCATTATGTATTGAAATATCAATATAGGCGATTTAAAAATGGTACGTGATAGAGAAATTTCATGATGAATTTCATGATTAGTAACACATAATCCATGAGGCAAATCGAGCAGTATTCGGGATGCAAATTCTTTATTGTCCAGTGAACCTGGAGGGGAGGTGACGAACACATGTGCCTTGGAGCTGAGGGGCAAGAGACGATGGAACGAGTAGAGACTCGGTAAACTAGGGATTAGCTACACTGGCGAACTTGGTATCTTGGTTTGTGGATTATGAAAGCTGAATATGAACCCACAGACATGCTATGTTAATCCTTGTTGCAGAGGACTTGGTATGTGACAAGAAAGCCGTGCTGCAGCAAAGCAGAATGACGCGGTTTAGACAAAGTTAAGAACCATTTTGATCTTTTTCAATGGCATGATTTTCTTGGAGGAACTACAGTGACGCTTCTCTAAATTGAGTCAAGTAGCATCTATGGAGAGAAATGAACAGTCGAAGTTTCGTGTCCTGACTCTTCATCAGAACTGGTAGGAACAAAGAAGCAGAGAGATAGACATTATTAAAAGGTGAGGAATAAGTTGGAGCAAGATTTTGAGAGTAATAAGTGGATCCAGGTGAGGAAGTGATTAGCATCAGCCTTTTAAATCACTTCCCTCTGCATACTCACAAACTAAATTTATTAGACCAAATTCCTCGCTGACGTTCATGGCTGATCCAATAAAAAATACTCTGATTCTGCTTTCCTTTTCAAGTACAACTTACATCGCTATAAATCAGCTTTACTTTGTCGCTATTCGGTTGCTTTCTAAAATTCTCCAGCAAACTACTGATATGATTTACCCAATGTAATCTAAAAGGCTAGAACAATGAAGAAATTCAGACTTGAAATCTCGTTCTGGCAGCGTGCGAGATTGCGTTCAACTAATGAATTGACGAATCGTATGAATAATTGTGGCCACGACTCAGGTACAGCACTGTCGAATATTAGGAAAGATCTAGCAGATCATAGCTGCCATCCATGATTTAACGTGAGAAAGCTATATTCCCTCTAATTCGCGTTTAGCCTAACCGAGAATTTTATCTGCTTGAGTGATAATAGTTTTTTTTTTATTATTGGCCTAGCAAGTCGTTCAGTGCTTAAACAGGACTCCGACGAAATATAAGAATCGAACAGACCAATGGATTTTCGATCCATAGGATGAACCGAACTAGTGATTCGGAAAAGGTAAAAGGTGGAGGTATCTGGTTAATGATAAACTGTGCTTCTGCAATGTGGCAGTTTTCTCCTGATCTTGTTCGTCCGAATTTGAACACCTCAGGATCAAACGCTGGCTTCCTATTTACCAAGAGAGTGCTCATTCATGATCTTTACCGCAGTTTGCATACCACCAAACACCATACCATCGCCAAACAGGTAACAGTCCATCTCGTGGAATCCACTAAAGCTTGTTTGAAGAAATCTCTGCCCAATTACCCGACCATATGACCTGTAGCACCTGAGGACCTGACACACTAGACCACTGCTACTGTATAAAAAGTAAGAAATGCCTACACTTCCAAGCCCAAAAGCTACATCAATTTACTTGGCTGTCGTTCTCCTGCTTGTATAGAGGCAAAAGCAAACGAGCAAGAATCCAGAAATTAGGACAACAAAAATGTCGTCGCTGGAGGCGGAGGTACGGCTACAAGATTACTTCAAGTCGATGGATTGGACTATGTTAAAGGTCTCGTCTACGATACTGAATTAATACACTGCGGTTATCACGGACGTGAAAAAAAACATAGTTGTAGTCAAGTGAGTCCAAGTGGCCTTGAGGAACAATGGCATCTGCAGCTTGCTGAGGTCAGATCTTAGGCAATGAAGATTGGCGACCAATAAAGTTATAAAAGGACCATAAAGGCCTATCACGGGCGAAGTGACAATTTCAGAATAAACCTGAAAGAATGAAGGATGCCCAACAGTTGAGGCTGGGCTTGGATGCTATCAAAGTGCAATCAAACCAAAAAATCTGCAGATATTTGAAATCCGAAGCCACACTCACAATATATTGGAGAAACTCAGCAGGCCAGGCAGCATTTATGGAACAGAATAATCAGTCGTCGTCTCGGACCCAGATCCATCATCAGAACTGGAAGGAAGCGGAAGAAGTCAGAATAAGAGGGAGGGGAGGAACCTCGGTTCAGATCCTTCGTAAATACATCCGTGACTCATCACCGGCTCTCGATTTCCAGTATGAATATAGGCACGTTGGCCTAGTTCGTTTCATTTTCACTATGAATGTCCAGTCCCTGTGCACTTCTATCCACCTTCAGCACGGTCTTAACGCTTTTCATTTCTTCTTGGACAGCAGACCTAATCAGTTGCACTGTCGTCGGTCTGTAAGATCTGGAATTCATTTTCAACAATTTCTCGTTGGGTCTTCTGACTTCCTTCAAACCCAAAGTGCAGCTATAGGCAACCACATGAGTCCTCGCAATGCCTGATCTTTCGTTGGCCATGTGGAACAGACAATGTCCCAACTTTACACCACCATCGCTCCCCAACACTTCCAACTTAGTCTTCCAAACAGTACAAGTGGCACACTTGCCCATATACCTCCTCACTTACGAACACTCAGGGCCCCAAACAGTGAGGCGACACCGCAACTGGGATTCCATTAGGACTACCTACTGTATCCAGAGCTCAAGGCGTGGCATCCTGTTTTTCGGTGAGACGCGACTTCGACCTGGAGAACGCTTCGTCGAGCATCTTCTCTCTGTCTACCACGAAAAGTTATGTCCACTCATTTCAATTCTAGTTCCCATTCCCTTTCCGACATGTCAGCCCATGGCTTCCTCTACTGCCATGATCAGCCCACAGTCAGGTTGGAAGACCAACGCCTTATATTCCTTCTGGATTGTCTCCAACCTGATGGGATCAACTTCCGGTAATTACTCCAGATTTCCCACCCCCATCACTTCCCATTCTAGTTTCTGTCTCTCACTTTACCTGCTCAACACCTCCCTCTGGTGATTGTCCTCCTTCCCTTTTTTCCATCCTCTCCTGTCAGGTTCCCACTTCTCCAACCCTTAAGTTCTTACAACAATCAACACCCTGGCTATTCACCTCTTCACCTCCCTGTCTCCGGGTCCCACCCATCATCTGCCCTTTGAATGTCGACTATTTACTCGTTTTCATTGATGCTGCCTTTCCTGCTAAGCTCCTTCAGCATTTTGTGTGTGATGCTTTGAAATCAAGCGACATTGGTAACAAAAATGCTTCGCGACCAGATGAGCTAAACGTCTTCTATGCTTGCCGTGATCGGAGAAACAGAAAAGAACGATCACGAACTCCCAAAGATCCAGATGATTCTGTGAATTCAGTCTCTGAGACGACATGACAGTAGCCTTTAGGACAGTGAACCCCCGGAAGGCATCCGGCCCAGATGAGATACTTGCCGGGAACTAAATTAATGTGCTGATCAATCTAAGGTGCTCCTTGTCTTTAAGCAGGCTGTGATTATACCGGTGCTTAAAAAGAAAGTGGTTACCTGCTCTCTTCCTGTAGCACTTCGATCCAGATTGAGAAAATGTTTTGAGAGCTTGGTGATGTAACATATACACTGCAGCATAATACACGACTGAGATCCATCTACTTTGCCTACCGTTAGGACAGATCTACAGCAGGTGTTATTTCACTAGCTCGTCAATCACCATGGAATATCTGGATACATCAGAATGATTTAATCGACTCATCTTGAAATGCAATACTACCATCTCCTGAAACCTAATCAATAAGCATGAAGACATTATCTTCAATATCCCCTTGAGCAATTTATTCTGCGATTTCCTCACTTGAAAAACCCAGTGATTACATAGTGGCAACAACATCTCCTCCACAATTCCATCAGTACAGGTGCCTTACAAGGCTTTGTGATCACCATCCTGCTCTGATCGATTTACACCTATGAATGTGTGGTTATGTGCAGCAACAATGAATATATAAGATTCCTGAGGACGCTGCTGTCGTGGAACGAATCAAAGTTGGAGTCCAATTAGTATGTAGGAGGGAGACTGAAAATCTGATTGCGTGGTGCCACAGAAAGAAGAAAATAAAAGCTCTTATTCAATATCAGCAAGAGGAACGCGCTGATGATTGATTTCAGGAGGAAGAAACCGTATATCCATCAGCCAGTCCTCATCGGAGGTTCAGAGCTAGAAAGCGTTAGCCACTTTTAGTTACTCAATGTTATAATTTCAGAGGACCTCTCCTGGTTACGATGAGAACAGGGCAGCGCATCTGCTTCGTTCGGAGTTTGTGACGAAATGGCTTTGCCTAACTGCTGGAGATGTGCAGTGGAGATTAGATTGAAACACCTATGCCCTAGACCAGAAATACCTTCAAAATGTAGTGGATAGGGCTCGGCCCAGCACAGATAAAGTTCTCCTCACCATTGAGCACATCTACATGCAGAAGGATCACAAGCAGCAGCACCCATCATCACGGATACCACCAGCCAGTTCATGCTTTCTTCTTGACGCTGCCGACAGGAAAAAACAACAGGAGTCTCTGGACTTATACCATCAAGTTCAGGATAAGTTATCACCCCTCAACAATCAGGGCCCTGAACTAGAGGGATTAACTGCACAGATTTTCACATGCCCTAATACGGATCTGTTCCCTCAACCCATGTACTCATTTTCAAGGACTCTTCGTTTCATGTTTTCCATTGTTACACCTTATATTGGTGTTGTTGTTGTTGTTGTTGTTATTATTATTATTATTACTACTACTATTACTACTACTACTACTTTTCATCATATTATTTCTCAGCTCAAGCTGGTTAAACCTCAGGAAAGGCCGTAGCCAAATACACTCAGTTCTCATTTGTTAGGAATATTCAGACTATTCCAGTGATGTTTAGTATTGTGGCTTCTGAAGATTTACGTAAATGTTGAAGTATACATCGAATTGTTTGATGATACTGTGTTGTGACTGTGGGATGATACCAGTTGTAGATATTACTATTTGAACCGTATACACAGTTCATATTCCAAAGTCTTGCAATTCCCTGTTTGAATCCTGCATATTTCTGGTGTTTTTCATTTATTGGCTTCTATATGTTGTGTGTCCTTGGAATGGCTATATCTATTAAGGAGGATGCCTTTGCTTATTCATACTGTAATCTATCTGCATAGTTATTAAGGATTGTCTTATCACGAAGTGTCACTTCCCGCACTGTTTTATGATGTTTCACAGCGTGATGGTCTTGTCAACACAGCTTCTGTCTCTCCTTACGCCTCGTTACTCTTTCCTCAAGCACACATCTCCAGCATCTGAATCCGTTGGACAATGACTAAATTTACACAACAGTCAGATAAAACTTCGAAGGATATATGTTTTGTCATAATAGATAGGTTGTAACATTATTTTTGTGATTTTGACTCTAAAACACGGAAAAGCTTGCATTTATAGTAAGGTATGATTATTTTATCAGGTTGAATTTTATAGCAAGATTTTAGTGAACAGTGTTTGATATTTCATTGTGCCGGTGCAAGTAATCAGATTAAGTTGAACTGCTGCAGCATCCCGTAGTGTGGTCGATGGTTCCTGTTTCCTTTTCTCTTGAAATATTCTACAATTATAATCTTGAATTTGTTGGTTTTTAAAGTTTTTTTACTAACTGCTGCTGATTAACCACCTGGTCCTGCATGTTATATGAATATGAATGATGAATACTGCACGGCTTTGACACATGGATGTTCGGATGCACGTTTCGAAGAAGGGTACTATGAGCCTGCGTCAATAAAGTTGCAAAAGCTCGAGATCCGATCTCTGGAAAGCGGACCATAAGCAAACTGTGCTAATGCAGATATAAATAAATAGCAATAAATAACGCGTATGAAATAACAATGTAGCAGAGCCCTTAAATGAGTGTAGCAATCCCTTTTACAGAAGTGCATGATGGCTGAGGGGTAGTAACTGATCTTGAAACTGAGGGACCCGTACCTTCCTCCTGACAGCAGCAGCGATAAAGGAGCATGACGTGGGTGCTGAGGATCTTTGATGACGGATGTTGCTTTGCTACGGCAGCGTTTGCTGTATATATTCTCAATAGTTGGGTAGGTTTTACCTTGATATACTGGATCGAATCCACTACTTTTGTAGGGTTTTCCGCTCAAACACATTGGTGTTCCCTTACCAGGCTGGAATGCAGCAGGTCAGCACACTTTCCATCACACATCTATAGAGATTTTCCTAAGTTTTCGAGAACATGCAGAACCTCCTTAGGAAGTAAAAGCGCTGTCGTGCTTTCTTCGCTATAATATTTATATAATGAGTCCAGGACAGGTACTCTGAGATCGCGACACCTAGGACGTTAAAGTAACTGACCCTATTCAGCTATGATCCTCCGATGATTACTGGCTATGGGCCTCCAGTTTCCCTTTACTGAAGTCTACCATCAGTGTCTTGGTCTTACTGACATTGAGTGAGAGATTGTGGTTATTACATCACTCAGCCAAGTTTTCAGTACCATTCAAGAATGCTGATTCATCGTCCCTTTTGATAAAGCCGACAAAAGTGGCGTCATCAACAAACTTGTATATGGTGTTGGAGAACTACTTAGCTACACGGATATAGGTGTAAAGTGAGTGGAGCAGTGGTCTAAGTACGCATCTCTACGGTTTAGCTGTGCTGATCGAGATTGTGGAGGATATGTTTTAGCAATCGGTACGAACCATAATTCAGACGTCTACAATGAGGAAATCCAGAATCTAATTGCACAAGGGCGTTTTGAGGGCCAGATTTTAGAGTTTACCGTTTGGTATTGAGGGGTAGATGGTGTTAAATGCTGTGCTGTAATAGAAATCTCCGGAAAATAAATATAAAGGAGGGAGGTAAGTCTGCAGATGAACAGACCAGAAGCATTACGTCTCCTGGACTGAGTGCAGTATCAGTGTGCTAATTCACAGTATTCCTCTCTTATTGCTGCTGCCATCAGGAAATAAATACAGCAGACTTAGGTCCCAAACCACCAGGTTTAGAAACAATGATTACATTCAAACATCAGGCTTCTGAACCAACGTGGATAATTTCATTCTCTCGAAACTGAGCTGATTCAGTAAACGATGGACTTGTTTTCAATTACCTTACATCTCTTGTCTTAGCATATTCCCTTACCTAATTAGATATAATTATTGTAATTTTCTATATTTGCGCTGTTTGTCTTCCTTTGCACATTGGATGTTCGTCAGTCTTTGTATGCAGCTTTTCATTGAGAAAACTGCACTTCTTTGTTGGGCTGCGAATCCAGTAAGTAAATGAGTCACGGGGTAATAAATGGTGACATATACGTACTTTGTTATTAAGTTTACTTTGAACGCTGAACGTTAATTTAAGGAATGGTGCAAATAATCTGGAAAGAGTTCTGCGTAATGATATATAAGAATGATCCGTAGATGGGCGCGTAGTCAGTTAAGGCATGTTAGCCCGGCTACATTTGTATCCGCTGAAATTTATAAACGGAAAAGTGGTATCGTTTGATATGTATTTGATCTTGAGGGCTCTAAAAGAGGTAGCTATGAAAGGCTTATATGCCCTTGAGAGGAAACATAAATTACTCTCATCGTGTCGTGTCTTTGGATGTCTCTTCCTGAACCAAAACATTGAAACTCATATTTTTGTGTCATTTTAATTTTGACAATAACATCTGCTCAGGAAGCAATAAGTCGTAAGTTACTGTGAGTGGGTGGGGTAGGAATTTGATGTTACCGTCAGATCAGTCACAATTTCATGGAATGGCGAAACATGTTCAGCTGCCAAGTGCTCTAATTCTGCTATGTTGTTTTCCCAGTAGCCTGCAGATTTCAATATTCCAGATATATCTTTGAAATCGCCGTGTTCTACGAAGGTAAACTCCGTTCTCTTTTGAGTCACCTCCAACATCTCTCTGCAGCCAGGCACATTGAGTAGCCCCGAATTTTGCCTCAATGCCAAAACGAAATGGTATTTTATTGCCAACATTGTTCGAATAATTAAATATATACTCATTTTATTAGGTGTTCCTGCATACCTGCTTGTTAAAGCAGATATCTAGTCAGGCTTACATGTGCCAGCAAAGGAAGGCATGCAAGCATACAGGCATTCAAAAAAGCACAGTTGTTGTTCGGTCCAAGCATCAGACTCGGGGAAAAATGCGAACTAACTGGCTTAGACCGTGGAGTGATTTCTCGAACACTAGAACGAACATGAGAATAATACATCACAGTATAGGCCATTCAGCCCTAGATATTGTGCCGACCCATATATTCCTAAATAAAGTATTAAACCCACACTACGCCGTAACCCTCTAGTTTTCTTTCATCTATGTCCCTTTCCAAGAGTCTCTAAATACCCCTAATGTTGTAGTCTCCACCACCATCCCTGGCAAGTTATTCCAGGCACCCACAGCCCTCTGTGTAAAATAACTTACCCCTGATATCTCCACTAAACTTCACACCCTTACCTTTGTACATATGCTCTCTGGTGATTGCTATTCATGCCCTGGGAAACGAGTAATGGCTATGCCTTTCATAATCTTCCAGATCTCTACCAAGTCCCCTCCCATCCTTCTACTCTCGAAAGAGAAAAGTCCCAGTTCTGCTTAACTTGCCTCATAAGACTTGTTTTCCAATCCAAGCAATTTCATATGCACCCTCCCCATAGCTTCCACATTCTTCCTATAATGAGGTGACCAGAACTGGACACAGTACTCTAAGTGTGGTCTCACCAGAAATTTGTAGAGTTGCAAAATGACCTCTCTACTCTTGAACTCAATCCCCCTATTCATGAAGCGTAGCATCCTATAGGCCTTCTTAACTATCCAATAAACCTGTGCACCGACTTTGAGAGATGTATGGATTTGAACCCAAAGCTCCCTCTGTTCATCCATACTCTTAAGTAACCGACCATTAAACCTGTACTCAGCCTTCTGGTTTGACCTTCCAAAATGCATCACCTCACAGTTATCCGGATTGAACTCCATCTACCAATTTTTTACCAACTCTGCATCCTGTCCATATCCTCTTGTAACATTCGACAACCTACAGCTCCATGCACAACTTCTCCAATCTTTTTGTCATCCGCAAACTTACTCACCCATCCTTCCGCCTCTTCATCCAGGTCATTTATAAAAATCACAATGAGCAGGGGTCACTGGACAGATCCTTGCGGCATACCTCTGGTCCCATCCTCCAGACAGAATACTTTCCTTCCACTGCCACCCTCTGCTTTCTTCCTGTAAGCCAATGTTTTAATCCAAACAGCAAAGGTTCCACTGATCCTACGCCTTATCATATTCTGGATGAGTTTCTCGTGGGGGACCTTAACAAATGCCTTGCTAAAATCCATGAAAACGACATCTGCCGCCTTGCCATCATCAATTTATTTTGTTACCACTTCAAAAAACACAATAAGGCTCATCAGGCATGACCTTCCCTTCACAAAGCCATGTTGACTATCCTTCAGTAGACTGTACTTCTCCAAATGCTCGTAGATCCTATCCTAGAGAATCCTTTCAAATAGTTTGCAGATGAATGACGTAAGACTCATCCGTCCATAATTCCCGGGATTCTCCCTATCATCTTTTTTTTTTTAACCAGGGAACAATATTTGACATTTTCTAAACCTCTGGTACTTCCCCTGCAGCCAAAGAGGACAAAGATCATAGCTACTGATCCAGCAATCTCTTCTTTCACTTTCCACAGCAACCTGGGTAGATCACGTCCGGCACTGGAGGCATATCAATCTTGATGTTTTTAAGAAGATCCAGCACTTGTTACTCCTTAATCTCCACACTGTCGAGCACACAGGCCTGTTGTATTTCGACCTCATCCTGATCAAGGTCCTTTTCAGATGAACATACTAAAGCGAAGTATTCATTTAGGCCTCCCCAACCTCCTCCGCCTCCAGGCACATGTTGCCGTCCTTATCCTTCAGCGGCCCCACCTTCAGTCTTGTCATTCTTCTGTCATCACATATGCATAGAACACCTTGGGGTTCTTCTTAATCCTAAATGCCAAGGCCTTCTGATGGCCCCTTCAGGCTATCCTAAGATCTTTCTTAAGCTCCGTGGCTACCCTATATTTCTGATGAGCCCATCCTGCTTCCTGCTTCTTATATCTATCACATGCTCCCTTCTTCCTCTTCACGAGTTGCCTCACGTGTTTCGTCTGCCACGATTCCTATTTTCTTCCAGTTTTCATTGTGTCAGTGGGACAACCCGATCCTGAACACAGCACAAGTGGTCACTAAGCTTCCTCCTCTTTACTTCGGTACTTTCACCCTTAAATATCTGTTTCCAATTTACTCTCACTAGTCCCTGCCTCATTCCTTCATAGTTACCCCTTCCCCAGTTATGCACTTTTCCATTCTGTCTGTTGTTATCGTTTTCCATAGCTATGCTGAAGCTAAGGGGGCTGTGCTCACTCTCACCAAAATGCTCCCCCACCAAGAGGTCTGCCACCTGACCAGGTTCATTACCCAGAACTAGATCCAGTATAGCCTCTCCTCTCGTGGGCCGGTCCACATACTGTGTCAGGAATCCTTCTTGAACACGCGTGACAAATTCAGTTCCATCTATCCCCCTTGCAGTCAGGAGGTGACAGTCAATATGAGAGAAATTGACATCACTCATAACTACAACCCTGTATTCCCTGCACAATGCTGCCTGCGTATCTGCTCCTGGGTTTCTCGAGGGTTATTTGGGGGCTTATGGACTACACCCAGTAATTGATCCCTTCCTATTTCTGACTTCCACCCACACCGACTCAGTGGACACTCCCTCTGCAGCGTCCTCCCTTTCTATGCCGTGATACTCTCCCTGACCAGTAATTCTACTCTCCACCTCCTTTTCTACCTCTCATCCTATTCGTTTTAAAACATCTAAACCCCAGTACCTGTATCAACCAATCCTGCCCTTTTTCGAACCAAGTTTCAGTAACGGCGACAACATCGTAGTTGTACGTACTGAACCATCTTCTGATTTTATCCCCTTTATTCCTAATTCTCGGGCGTTGAAATAGACACATTTCAACCCTCTAACTGGATACATTTATGTTGTCTTTCCTGCCGGTCCCTCCTCACCAACTCAGAACACATAGCATCATGTCCTTCTCCTTCTACCCTAATCTACGCACGCAAATTCTGATTCCCACTCCTCTGCCAAACGAGTTTCCCACCCTCCCCAACACCTGCCCGCCAGGATATTGGCCCTTTTCCAGTTCAGCTGCAGCACATCCTTTTTGTAAAGGTCAGACCTACCCCAGAAGAGATCCTAATGATCCAAAAATCTGAACCCCTACACCAACACTTCTGCAAGGCATTCATCTGCGATAAGTTCCTATTCCTACCCTCTCTGTGTCGTGGCACAGGCCGCAATCCCGAGAATACCACCCAAGAATTCCTGGTTTTGAACTTCGTTCCTAACTCCCTATATTCCTTCTTCAGGACTTCATCCCTACTCCCATCAATGCCAATGGACCCAACGTGGACTCCGACATCTGGCTGCTCACCCACTCCTGATAATACTGAGAACTCTATCCGAGATATCGCGGACCCTGGCACCAGGGAGGGAACAGACCATCCGGGATTCTCAAACTCTCTCACAGAAACTCTTATCCGTCCCACTAAATATCGAATCGCCTAGCACTACTGCTTACCACTTTTTCCTCCTTCTTTTCTGAGCTGAGGGTCCAGTCTCGGTTGCAGAGACGCGACCACTACAACTTGTCCCTGATAGGTCGTTCCCATCAACAGTATCCAAAATAGTGTACTAATTGTTGATGGGAACGGCCACTGCGGTACTCTGTTCATTCTGTCTATTCCCCTTCCCTCTCCTGACAGTCACCCAGTTACATGTCCCCTGACTTTTATGGGTGACTGTCTCCCTGAAACTCCGATATATTACTGCTTCTGCCTCCCGAATGATCCGAAGTTCATGCAACTCCAGCTACATAACACCGTTTGACAGGAACTGCAGCTGGATGCACCTTTTGCAGATGTAGCCATCAGAGACAATTGTGCTGTCCCTGACTTCCACATCCTACAATCGGAGTACTAGACTGCCCTATCTATTACCTCCATTACCAACTCCTAAGTTAATTAAATTAATTAAACAAACTTACCCGGCCTTACATCACTGGGAGTAAGCCCGTCTTCCACCGCTTCTCGCCGAAGCCTCTCTTAAGCCAAAGCCTAAAAGCCACTCCATCACTGGTCAACTCACTCACTGGCCGCTCAGTTTGAACCTCCCCCCGTTTTATTTGTTTGATCTTTTCAATTTTCGATTGCCCAATCAACTGCTTTCTGCTGAGTCTGAGCTGTTCCAATCTTGATTGACTTGATTGCACAATCCAGCTACCAAATCCGCCAAAACTTCTCGAGCCAAAACGTGAAAGCTCCGCTCCTTCACTGGTCCACTCTATCACAGGCTGCACTGCTTGAGCAACCCTATTGTTGGTGCCTGACTGGGTGATTTGATACTCAGAAACTGTTGATAGGCTGGGAAATTCATGTACAACAGTCTCTAAAGTTTAAAGAGAATGGTGCGAAAAAAAAAAACACGGAAAGCATCAAGTGAGTGACAATTATTTGAGCGAAAACTGGTAGTTAATGAGAGAGACCAGAGGGGACTGGCTAGACCGGGTTGTTACAGCAATGGTGCAGTGAGGAGCATCTCTGAAAGCACAACCAGTCGAACCTTGTAGCAGATGGACTGCAGCAGCAAAAGATCACGAACATACAGAAATACACTCAGTGGCCACTTTATTGAATACGTCATGTAGTTAATAAATTTATCACTGCGATTATTGTGTCTATGGATGCGAAGGAGGAGGAGGCTGAACAGACTGCAGGAGCAGTGCAGGTCACGTGTTTCAGTTTGGAGAAGATCAATCAGTAGCTACCAATCGCAGAAATGAGGAAGAATACGGATTCGAAGGAAGATGTGCTGGAAGTGTTACATGCTGCCTTTTGCAACTTGCCCTCGATTGAGGAAGAGACCTTTGGCCATCCTCTCCCTGAGTCAGGTGTAGTGGGGAGGGTTAACAGTGTGCAGTGGGAGGCATAAATGAGAGGTTAAGAGAAGTGCTGGTAGCGGGCCCGAGGGATCCCCAGTTGTGTCCGAGCCTGAAGGGTTTAGGTGAAGGGGTACGGAAATCTCAGAGGGTTAAGAAACTCCCATTTGGCCTATGTAGCGCCTGAGGAACAGGGCGTGAGGTTTACTGTGTGGGGAGGAAATGTCACTGTTTGTACTTGGGTTAGGGTGTTTTGGCCGGATAGGTGGCGAGTTATTTAATAGTCATGAGGACATGACTTTTATTTGGTGGGGGGAGTGTGGAAAGGGGGTTCCTTATTTTTCTTTGTTACTGCATATGTTAATCAAAATGGCTTCTTTGTTTTGTTAAAAGTAGGAATGCTTCTTTGTTGCGAGAGAGTGCTGGAAGTTTGTTTGGGTTAAAATTTACTGATAACGAGAATTGAATTCCTTTGTTAACCAATTGGGATTAATGATTCTCTTTCTTCTGAGTCTGTAAGCTATTGTTGGCGGGCTTCTGGGGAGATCGGCGAGAGGGGGTGAGAGAGTGAGGACGCGATGCTGTAAACTGGGCAAGGAACGGACCCCAAGCGGGGTCCAAGGCCAGGAGTTACTCCGAGGAGAGGAGACGAAGATAGATGTGCTTGGATGACCACCTCGGGTGGTCCTGAGATGAGAGTCGAGCATTTCGGAGGATATAGAATTGTGGCCAGAAGACTTCAGTAACTGAGCTCCAACGGTTGTGCAGAAGTGGTCTGGACTTTGATAAGTTTGGCGCCTTTTCTTTATTTTCTTTTCCTGCATGTATACTGTATCGTTATTAATTACTTAGTTATAGTAATCTTTATAAACTGTAATCATTTAATCGTATATGGCGTCCTGTGTTGTTCTTTGGCGAGGCAGGGACATCACACAGCATCCACACAAGCTGATTACCCAGTTTGGCGGGGCCGAAGGCTGCTCCCCCTAGACGGGAACCAGCTGAGCGAGCCTGAGGCGACCCAGGGGCTTACATACATCTGCGTACGTTGCAAGGTCCTATTTCTGACTAAATACAGATGCAATTTTGATACTGAGAAGGTGCAGAGCAGCCGAAGCCGACTTTTTAAACTTGTAACTTGTGAACTGTGAAAGTAAATGATATTGACCGTTAGTTCATCATGCTGCGGCTGAAGAGGCGCCCGAGTCGGAAACAAAGTCTCTATCTGTATGTCAGATCACTATCTCTATGGGTGCCTCTATCTCATTAAATATCAGCGGCCGGCTGTAACCGCAATGTTTGTCTTTTTAAATAAACTTTGTCATTCTGATTTTCCATTCGGGCTGAAATGTTATGCTACTGTCCATCTCTCACGCACAAAGCAATGCACATGCTCATTTTAACATCCAATCGCTGAGATGAACGATAATGCAATCTATTTGTGGGAGCGGCTGAATGCTAAGGTAAAAACTGCTTTTCTGCAACCGACGCATTGCAATAATAATGTTGCAAATGATCAATTTAAGGATCGCCGTTTGTCAAATTGACCTGCTCCTTCTGTGAATTGTAGATTCAGGTTTTTTGAATAATAGTACTAAAATCTGGGAAATTATTCTTCCACTTAAAGGAAAGGGGTGGGATGTGGGGGAGTCTATGAGCCTCCGATGAACATTGTATCATGATGCAAATCGATTTTGTTACCCAAAGTAAGATCGCCTGCAGATACTTGCTGAACGTCTGTAGAAGTACCAGTTATTCTAATATTATGTTTTGTGTATTACATTCACCTTCATCTTTTGTGAATCTGATCTCCTCTTATCTAATGTGTGTTTTTTTTTCAGTCTGGTTTACATTATGCTTTCAGTTACTTCGGAAGTATTGGCTACAAAAACTACCTCAAGCTATTAATTAACATTTTGCTCTGCACTTGATTCTGAGGATAACTATACGACTCAGTACCATGGTTCTACCTCCAGCATAGTATCACTGAAAGGATTTCTTCATACATGACTAGGTATTGTGTGAATTGCCATATCGGCTACGTTAATGACAGTGAGAATCAATTTGAATCTGATTTATTTTACTTCTGTTCGCCATAATGAAGCAATAATACCTACCGAGCTTTTAGTCGGTGGAAAATATTTCCTTCTCAGTGGCGTGACTCCATACTAACGATCATTAAAAATGTTCTTTTGTTAATTTCAATGCAGATTCCCAATATTATGAAAGCCAGTTATTTATTCTTACAATAAGTACACATGATGTGGTTCATGACACATCTGATCGGCACACCATTTTGGACCGACGGGCCTGTACAGTGCTGTGTTGTTCTATGTTCTATGGGTTATATGGGAGGCAGGGTTTAATGGCCGGCACAGTATTGCGAGCCGAGGGCCTGTACTGTGTTGTATTGTTCTATGTTCTATGTAACACGATTCTATGTTTGCTGTTTTTATTGGGTTAGGTGCTAAATAATCCCATGAAGGGTGAAGCGTTGAAATAGAAATATTGTACCATTTAAATCGTGATTAATTCTGTGATTTATTTTGGATGACTGAACACAAAGGTACTTGTGGCTTCCAATCAAGATCTGCATTGCAAATATAACTAACTGATACTTGAACGTTTCTGTAGAACTCCATTACTCAACTTGTATACTTCACGGCATAGTTTCAAGGAAAGCCCAATTCGACTCACTGATATTATTTAATCGATAAATGAACAACATGTTGATATTTCAAGACAGCTTATACAGTGCAATGTTTTCTTGAATCTAAATTTTCTCTTTTGCCTCCACCTACATTTTCGCATGATGCTAATCTCATTTTTATCTTTTATCTCTCTCTCTCTCTCTGCTTTTCAGCTATTTGTCAAATAATTTATGTTCTACTTGCTTCTCTTCTGTTCACTTGTGAATTCTGGAGAACCTCCCAGATATTGTGAGGATCCAAGTAGATATTTCCTGCTGTCAATTTATTTCTCCCCATATCTCCAAAGAAGCAATGCTTCTGAATAAAATATACGGGCAATGGATACAGCATGGATTATCTTCAAACCTCCGTATCAAAGACCTGATAATCTTTTTTTTTTTTTCAGCAGTGATGAGAAAACTATCCCGTTACCTCTTTTAATATTTGCGAAAAGACGAAGAATTTGGAATGATAGCTCTATGGGAATGGTCAAAAATTGAAGGAAGATAGAAAATAAGTAAACATCCTCGTGAGTTTCTGTATTGCAACATGGATTGATTTTATTTGTGGACCAAAGTACTTTGATTATTAACCCTGGTTTAAGTGCTTGCATACAGGCCGATATGACAACAAAATAAGAAAACATTGCTGACCTTTGAACTGTTTGATAAACATCTGTAGTTGTGAAATAATGAGCACAACATTTGAATTCCAGCGAACATCACGTTCATTTGACAATTACCACAGATGGGGTTTGGCTGAACACAAAACATAAAGTAAATGGCAGTACAGTACTTTCCAAGAACCACTCATTTGGCAATAAAATGAAGACAAGAGACTTCCGACGCTGAAACACCGAGCAACACAGTGAGAGTTGGCGGAATTCAGCGCGCCAGGCAGCATCATGGGAGGGAAATAGACAGTCGACGACTGGGGCCCAGGCTCTTCATGTCCACATTATTGTCTAGACAAGAAATTAGTTAGTGAGCAAAATCGAAATTTAAACTTTCTAATCTTCATCCCTGGTCTTTACTGTCCGTTTTTGTAACTGTTGAATGTTTGAAATGACTTTTTAAAGTTTTTATTTTTTATTATTTAAATTATTCATATTTTTATACTTGAAACTTAATAAATGATTTAAACCCTTTTAGGAGAAATATTTTGTCAATCTGGTTAATACCAGAAATTGTCTGTTACTTCCCCGTTTTATATGTGCGGGTAATTTGTGCACCCGAACCCCCTGGACACCATCTATAATGGAAAACACTGATAATGTACTTGGCCTCGTCCTGCAGGACTTCCAAAATGTTTCCATGATCTAGAATATGGAGAGTTGTAGTAGATAATACTGTTCTGATATCTTCCTAAGATTACTAATGGGTTCTGCTGGGATACAACTCACCACATAATCAACATAAATCAAACAACACGGAAGGAAAATAAATGTAGAAGGTTTTGGAAATACCCGATTAGTTTGGCACCTTCGGTGAAGAGAAAAATAGGCTGGAAGCTTTCACCACGCAATAAACCTGAAAAAAAAACAACTGAATCTGGCATTTTCCTCAATTGCTTCCTGAGTTGGTGTGGACACCGCATTTACAGCTCCATTGCATTTGCTTCCATCCACACGCAACTCACGCACACCAAATAATACCCAGCTTATTTACTATCTGGTTTCCTAGCATTTGTCATTTTAAAATATAATGAAACTTCGTGATCCTGGAATAAGCGTCAAATGCTCACCAATTAGTCTATCAGTATGTTATAATTGTTTTTTTTTTCCTGAATCGCAACACCCGAGCCTGCGAGGTCGAACCGTTTCAACATTCAACTCAGAAGAATTTAAACGGACAGAAAATGCTATGCATATATAAATAATATTTGTCTAGCATATTGTAGGATTTGTGCTTACATTAATGTAAGGCAATTCGTCCCCAGTATTTAATCTTAACCTTAAGTGATATCACCGAAATTCAGAGAAGCAACTGTTTTAGCTGAAAATAATCGACAATTTTTTTCCAACTGGACATTTTCAGGATACATTTGCTCGGTGGATAAAAATATAATTTCTCTCCTGGCATTGACTCTATTTTGTGTATTCGCGTCATGAAGAACGGTATCGGTCTCAAATGTATTCACGTTCTGAAGAACGGTCTCGGTCTCAAATGTCGATGCTGCCTGAAGTGCTGAGTTCCTACAGCACTTTGCGTCCTGCAGAACTGGATTTTCCGCATCAGCAGAAAAGCTTGTGATTATAAATTAAGCCTGCCTAGGATTAAAAATTGCAATTATTCACATTTCTTAGAAAAAAATATTCGAAAATTTAAAACATGGTTTTTAACAGATATAAAAATGGTTGATGTGCGTTTGTTGTTTTCGAATGACATATCGTGAGTACAGAAACACATGCTTTTCAGAAATAGCTTTACATGTAATTTACTTAAATTAAATTTTTATCTTTTCACTTAAGCATTAAACACGATAACGTGGGTATCTGCAAGTTATTCGCCTGAGAGGGTGAAGCTTCCGACCGCATGTAGTTTCCATTTTGTCACCAGCTAACTGTGATTGCAGTTACTTTGTTGTGTGTGCTGTCTCGTTTAGGTGGTCCATCTGACCTTGATGCACCTTGATGCAGAAAAGTTTGCACTGTAGGACTTAAAATCGCGTTTCACATGCAGAATATGTGCGTCTTTCGACAAATGATTTACATTTCTATCAAGTCGGAACAAAGGAAAACACAGCTACACACACACACACACATAAACACACACACACACACACACACACACACACACACACACACACAATATTGCACAGCAGGTTCTATGCATGCGGCATGAACATTTATATAGATACCGTTTTAAAATCGTTTTAAAATCGATGGAGCACAGCAAGAATAATCATTTAAACACGTTCTGATTCTGAGCACTTCAATAATATGACTCGTGAGTGAACCGTGAAACACACAAAAAAGTTAGGTTACCAAAAGGAGTACAAAAGAGAATAAAAACACTAAATTCCAGAGTTAAGGTTCCGCATTGTTCGCTGTGGAAAACAGACGATATTTTTGGGTTGGGAATTGGGTACCTCGCAAATCAGCCGAGATATACTTCTAGCTCTGGGTGTGGGCCTCAAAGGGGGATAGAATCTGGAAGAACGAAAGCACAGAGGGATTTGAAAGGATGAATAACTATTATAAAATCCGTGTTTTGTTTCACTAAATGGCTGAGTGGGTCGGTGACCGCGTGGATTTCAGATAAACGGGTCGCATACACATGTCATAACTAGTCACGCAGTGATGTACACCAGTTCTTACAGTTAAACATCCACATTAACACGCATATATAGTCCCCCAGTAATGTCCTCTCGCCCAGGAGTGCACAAAACAGCACAAATGCAGACATTTCTTCTGCATCTACTGGGACTGCCATACCCTGAAACTGGTCAATCGGATTGCTTTCTCAGAAAAATAGCCAGGAAAGTCGACCAATCATCGCACATTCTCAGTGACAGTGACCCGAAATTTTATGAATTATAATGACACTTTAATTGCAAGGACACAGCATATCCCCACATCTAGATGTCTGTAACAGTACCCTTTTCATACTAATGCACCCATTGTTGACGAAACACATTTTTAATTATCTTTCATTAACTTACGTTCCTCCAGCACTATGTGGTGTAGTACGGGGCATGTCCTCGGAACCTATCGTCCAGGCCTGCTACTACTACTACTACTACTACTACTACTACTACTACTACTACTACTACTATTATTATTATTATTATTATTATTATTATTATTATTATTATTATTATTATTATTATTATTATTATTATTATTATTATTATTATTATTATTATTATTATTTCGAGCTGAAATGCTGGCATAGCCAAGCAAGCTAATTTCTCAAAGGCTTGAAAAATTTAGACTGGCGATTAGCTTTGTGGCTTTCTGGAGTCTTTATTTCAATAAATAATACTGTGTAGAACTAATTGTTTAATGCTTTTGAGTAATGACGTTGAGATTATATCAGTTGTAGATATCAAGATTGGGACAAGGTATACCCTGTTCATGTGCCATAGTCTTTCAATTTTCTCTTTTAATTTCATGTGATTTTCAGTCACTGATTTCTGTATATTGTGTGTTCTTGGAATTGCTATATCTATTAAGTAAGTAGCTTTTGCTTGTTTAACCTGTAATATTTTGATGTGAACGGTTTTTATAAATAGCCTCATTTGTACTAATGGATTACGCGTGATATAGATTGTGAGACTCTGATTCTCAAACTGAACCAGACGCAAATTTATCGTAAGGTATGGTTCCACTTCTAAGTTTGAAACATAAAACAAGATTTTGTTTTGCCTCTTGAGTGCACCTACCTAAGTAATCAGATTGACTTCAACTGCTGCAAGATCCTGTTTTATGTTTAATTGCTTCTGCTTTCTCTTGGCATTTCCTGCATAAATCGTCTTACCTTTTTTGATTTTATATTCTGCATTTTTGATATTCAGAATAATCTGCCTAGATCCTGGGGATGTCTCCAAGGAAGATAATATTCGTCCACTGGTTATTTTTTTCGCTCTAGATTGATATTTTCTTCTTTTATCTCGTCTGTGCTTTAATATCAGTTTAGTGGTGTGTTCCTCAATTCAGAATTGCACTGTGCTCGCCTGAAATGCTGAATCCTGTTTTCACTGATGAAAGTGTATCCTTAGATATTTTATCTGACTGTTTCACAAAGTTAATTTATGCATGTTATTCCTCTTCCCTCTTCTGTCCTAGGTAATGTTAACCTAAGAGCGTTCGTAAGCACGTTATATTTTTCTAAAACGTATAATTTTAATTCTTATGCTTCCTTGTAAATTTGCCAGATGGGCTTAGACCCAAGATATTATGCCAGATGAATAGGTTAATGGGTTATATTATTATTAGTAGTATTATATAAGTACCATAGTTGCCAAAGTAAGCGAGCAGCCAGATATTTGAAGTCAGTGGTTGGTCAATTAATGGAAAATATTCTTAGAGATGCATATATAATTATCTGGGTAGACAGGATCTGATTAGGAACAGTCAACATGGATTTGTGCGTGGAAGCTCATGTTTGACAAACCTTATTGAATTTTTGAAGAGGTTACTAGGAAAGTTGACGAGGGAAAAGCAGTGGATGTTGTCTATTTTGACTTCAGTAAGGCCTTTGACAAGCTTCCACACGGGAGATTAGTTAGGAAGTTTCAATCATTAGGTATTAATATTGAAGAATTAAAATGGATTCAACAGTGCCTGGATGGGAGATGTCAGAGAGTAGTGGTGGATAACTGATTGAAAGGTTGGAGGCCGGTAACAAGTGGTGTGCCTCAGAGATCTGTAATGGGTCCAGTGTTGTTTGTCATACACATTAATGATCTGGAACATCGGGTGGTAAATTGAATTAGTAAGTATTCAGATGATACTAAGACAGGTGGCGTTGTGGATAATGAAGTGGGTTTTCAAAGCTTGCAGAGAGATTTAGGCCAGTTAGAACAGTGGGCTGAAATATGACAGAAAGAGCTTAATGCTGATAAGTGTGAGGTGTCACATTTTAGTCGGACTAATCAAAATAGGACATATATGGTAAATGGTAGAGCATTGAGGAATGCAGTAGAACAGAGTGATCTAGGAATAATGGTGCACAGATCCTTGAAGGTGGAATCAAATGTGGATAGGGTGATGAAAAAAGCTTTTGCTATGCTGGCCTTTATAAATCAGAGCACTGAGGACAGGAGTTGGGATGTAATGTTAAAATTGGACAAGGCATTAGTGAGGCCAAATTTGAAGCATTGTGTACAGTGTAAACATGAGGGAAACTGCAGATGCTGGAATTTCAAACAACACACACAAAATGCTGGTGGAACACAGCAGGCCTGGCGGCATCTATAGGGAGAAGCGCTGTCGACGTTTCGGGCCGAGACACTTCGTCAGGACTAACTGAAAGAAGGATATACTGAGCAGGCAGCATTTTTTTTTAACTTTTTCTGTATTTAATTTGTTTGCTGAAAGATTCAGAACAGAACTGAGCATTCCCGTCCAGTGAGCAGCCCAACCAACAACCTACCTCCTTAAATCCAGTCTAATCAGAGGAGAATTTTCAATGACGGATTAACCTACTAACCTGTCGGAGGTAACCAGAGCACCTGGAGGAAGCTCGCGCGGTTCACGGGGAGAAATTATAAATTTATTTAAATATAGAGCCTGAATTGAACTCTAAACCCTTAGACACCCTGATATGATACAGTGTAGCGTTAATTGTTATGCTACCGTGGCGCCCATAATTACGAAACTACACTAATTTGTCTGAAAATAAGTCGACTTTTTAGCATAATTTTCTTTCAGCTATATTTGAACATGATCTGTGACTTGCAATATGGTGCGTGGTATTCACCGGATATTCTCTCTCCTGAAGTTTATGGAATTTCAAGAGGATGTTTTACAGAGATTGAACATGAATTCCATGCTGTACAAGCCAGTCTAGTTATTTTAGTTAACCTTCAGCTTTAGAAATATTGTTAATTCTTGGCGAAAATAGTTTTGAAATATGTCCTCACATCTATGATAATATCTGCCCATTTCCTTCTATTTGTTGTCTAAGTATCGCCCCCTTCATTCAGAGATTATGATGTCTTTCCTAAAATTGTAAATTTCCAAAATAGCCTGTTGCCTGTAACTTCACTGCTGAAGCCTTATAAGGTGTTGATCAGGCCATATTTGTAATATTGTGAGCTATTTTGTTCCCTATGGAAGAAAGAATGTCCTGGGCCTGGAAAATGTCCACTGGAGCTTCACGAACATGATCCCAGACATAAAATGATTATCAGCGTGGGCGTTGGTTTTCATTGTGCCTGTCGTGGATGGAGTTAATCAGATCATAAGACCATAAGTGACAGGAGCTGAATTAGGCTATTGGAGCCAGTGAGCCTGCTCTGCCTTTCCATCAAGGATCATCCAATTTTCCTCTGAGTTCCAATCTCCTACCATTTCCCTGTGTCTCTTCATGACCTGACCAAATAAGAATCTATCGACCTCTACTTCAAATCTACCTAAAGACTTCGCCATCACAGCAGACTGTGGTCAATACTTCCCCTGATTCACCATTCTTTGGCTGTAGAAATGTCTCCTCATCTCTATTTAAATATGACGCCCCTCTCTTCTGCGTCTGTGTCCTCTCGTAGCAGACTCCTCCATCTAAGGAGACATCCTGTCCATATACACTCTATCAAGCCCTTTCACTATCTGAGAGGTTTCAATAAACTTACCCCTCATTCTTTTGAATTCAAGTTAATGTAGGCCCGGAGCCATCAAACGCTCTTCATATAGGGAGCGGGGTTTGGGGCGGTGTGGAATGGCGTGAGTGATCTCAATGAAACATGCCAGATACTGAGAAGCCCAAGGAGAGTAGACGTGGAGCAGTGTGTATTCTCCCGCTGTTCAGCAAACATTGGGTGGAGCACAATTCTTCACTAAAGTATACGCAAACTTAGGGTTCTGGCAGATCCGATTAGCTGCTGAGTCGCAGGAGCTCGCAAACTTTATCACACCGTGTGGACTATATGCCATGACGATACTCCCTTTTGGCATCTCACCAGACTCCGAATTCTTTCAGATGCGGATGAAGGGAATTATGGACGATCTCGAAGGGCTTGTCTGCTACGTAGACGGACCTGTAGATATGGTGATCGGAATTTACAAATAGGAATAACAACAGTTCATCAGTGACTCAGCCGGGCAACACCACGGCTGCAACTTTCTCCAAGTTAGCGATAGTGCGAGTAGACCTTACTATTAAACAATACAAGTCACACGGAATCCCGAGCAATTAAAAAAAAGTAACGAGGAAGTACGTGCAATTAACAAATATCTTTAAACAATAATTAACCACTTTACGTGTTCTAATAATCTCGTATAATTTCGTAGCCCAGTTCTTGCACACACACAAACACACACACACACACACACACACACACACACACACACACACACACACTGATTGTTAAATACCTGGACAAGGTGGAAGGAGATGCGTTATTAATTTCAATCTTTCTTCATTTTCATTCATAGTGTTGACTCAACTGTATTTCTCCGTTCTACTGCGAATGCTTGCAAGGAAATTCATCTCTAGGTTGTATATTGTGATATAAACAGACGTTGAAAATAAAGTTAATTCTAACTTCGAACATTTGAGCTTTAAACCTTAATATAACAGGAAGATATATATATATAGTGATTGATAAGTTCGTGGTCAAATGTAGAAGGAGATAAGTTATACAGCTCTTGTTACATGCACGTGCAGTTCAACACTTTGAATAAACTTCTACCACCTCACTGCATTATTCAATTCAGCTAGATCAACACATACCCTCATTGTGCCATGTGGCTTAGAACAGGAATCGTGCCCGCTAATCAGCTGGTAAATTCATTCACTCTCATTATGATGTCTAGCGCCTCTATTCTCTCAAATTCATCTTTGATGTTGTTCAGACGGAGTGGGTATAAGCTTCGCGGTGGTCAGAGGGTAGGGTATCACTCCTGGCCTCAGTTACATAATGTGATCTTCTTTCAGTACCATCAGACCAGAGAATAACGTCCTGTAAGTTTCCTCCCACCGAGATTTGCTTAGCGAATCCAACCTTACAATGTGGTTGAGCTTCAAGATGGCGTGTAGCTCCAATAGTTTTGGCCAGAGTTTCTGAACAATATACATATCCTCTTTTAACTGTTTCTCTTTTTTTATGGAGGAAAGCAGTAAACACTTATTTCATCTAGGAGGAGCTGGAATTCATAGAGCAAATATGATCCACTGTGAGCTCAAAATTTTATTTGAAGTTTCGAAACTGATTGTTTTTTCAAGCAATCATATATTTCTCAGTCCAGCCCCTTCCTCCCACCTCCTTCTTTTCTAAGAAAACCAAGGACATTCATGGGGAGTTCAAAAAAGGAACCAAACTTCCCTGTAACCCCTCTGTAGGAAGCATCTTCCATCAGTCCACAAGACGTCAGGCAACCCGAGGTATTGACAGACCTGAGAGTTCTCGTGAGGTGATCATTTGCTCTCGCACGCTTTCAGGTGCAGAGTTTCATCCATGGCTCGCAATCAGAAGCTCTATTTTCTGACCAACCCGTTTTTTATTTGCAAAAGAGAAAAACCTCAAACTAAAAGATTATGTCATTATTCGAACCCCTGTTTAACTCTAGCTCTCAAATAAAGTCAGAATGTGATGCACTGAACGAAATTGCAAAGGTGATTGACGAAGGCCAGTATGTGACTGGCCAGCCTTATGGATGCGTAGTCAATCTTTTACAGTAAATAGAATCAATTAGATTTCTAACTTCTTGCGAGTTATCGAGTTGGTACGATTTCTTTAGGTAGCTATAGAGCATGTCAATGATGTACGTTTAATAAAATTACACGAAGGACCAGACGACAGCTGAAAACATGTTAAACGCTTCTGTATAAGATGTAATTGGGAATAGTATATTATTAACTTGATTCACTTGTGCGTGAATTCTTAAAAATCACGTGGTCGTTGTACATTAGTCATCATACAGCCATCAGTGTGTGATCTTGGTTTAATTGCTATCAGATCCGATACAGTTGGAAAAGAAGTTCTGCTACGCAATTTCTGTTCGTACGAAGGTAACACTGCAGAAGGCATAGAAATTAATATATTCAGCAGAGCCCTACATTACCTCGCTTGGTACTGTTCTAGCATTTTCACTCTGAGATTAAATCCAATTTAAGGTAATCTAATTATTTTCTTTTTCATTCCTCACTACGAGCACTCAACACCCATATATTTATTACTACCTCACTAGATCGTTATTTATTTTTTTATAATAGAATTAAAATTCCTAGATCTCTCAACAGGATCGTCTCTCTGCCTCCCTCTAACACCTTCCCTTAACAGCTATGACATGGACTAAGTTTTTGAATGCATTCTGTAATAATATTTAAAAGAAAATTTAAAATTAATTTGTAATGCAAATTTAAACAGCATCATTCCGTCTCGCACCTTAACATTCTGTGAAAATCAATCTTTTTTCTTAGCTAGGTATAATGGATCAGCTGTCAACCTACCCCTCTTTGAATGTAAATGAATCTTATTCCTATCCATGTTTCTTTTTACATGCTTTCACTGTATTTCCATTGATGCCTTGAGGACAATGAAAAAATATATAAAATAATTTGTAAAACAATAGGCATACAGAATTATTATCTAGCTCCCGAATAATGTCAGATTGTGACCCTTACCCAGTGAAGTAAGTTCGGGTAAGTATATTTAATTAATTTAATTAACATAGGAGTAGGAACAGGAGGCAGCAGTTAGGGCAGTCGAGTGCTCCGTAAACAGTAAGTGGGAAGTCAAAGATCGCACAATTGACCCTGATGATTACACCTGCAAAAGGTGCATCCAGCTGAAGCCCCTGACAAATCGAGTTACGGAAATGGAACGGGAGCTGTATGAACTTCGGATCATTCGTGAGTCCGAGGCAGAAATAGACAGGAGTTTCAGGGTGACTGTTACCCCTGCAAGTCAGAAGGCAGGTAGCTGGGTGACTGTCAGGAGAGGGAAGGGTCATAGCCAGAAAGAGCAGAGCACCCCTGTAGCGGTTCCGATCAACAATACGTATACCCTTTTGGAAACTGTTGGTTGGGACTATCTACCAGGGACAAGTTGTAGTAGTCGCGTCTCTGGTACCGAGACTGGATCCTTAGCTCAGAAAGGAAGGAAGGACAAGAGGAGAGCAGTAGTGATAAGGGATTCGATAGTTAGGGGAACAGATAAGAGTTTCTGTGGGAGAGGTCGAGGATCCTGGATGGTCTGTTGCCTCCCTGGTGACATGGTCCACGATATCCTGAACTGAGTTCTTGGTATTCGCAGGAGGAAGGCTGATCAGGCCGATGTCGTGGTCCATGTAGAGACCAATAACGTGGACAGGACGGAGGAGGTGGTCCTGCAAAGAGAGTTTAACGAGTTAGGTGAAACGTTGAAGGACAGTTCAACCAGGCGTCTCCCGTGCTAGTGAGTCCAGAAATAGGAAGATAATGCAGCTAAATACGTGGCTAAGGAGGTGGTGCAGAAGGAGGGGCTTCATGTTTCTGGACAATTGGGCTTTGTTCCAGGGAAGGTGGGGTCTGTTCCGAGGGGACGATTTGCAACTGAACTGGAGGGTGACTAACATCGTTGCAAGGAAATTTGCTAGTGCAGCTCCACAAGCTTTAAGCTAGATTTGCAGGGGGAGGTGAACCAGAGTGTTAGACCTGATAGTGAGGTGGAGGAGGATAAAGGTCATGCGAAGGATGCGTGTGTGGACAGAAATCAAAGGTTTGTACGTAAGAGAAATGTTCTCAGTTGCTTCTATTTCAATGCAAGCAGCATTGAAGGTAAGGAAGATGAGCGTAGGGCGTGGATTGATACGTGAGAATACGACATTATTCCTATTAGTGAGACTTGGTTGAAGAAAGGACAGGAGTGGCAGCTTAATATTCCGGGGTTCCATTGTTTCAGACATATTAGAGGTGGAGGTATGAAAGGGGGTGGAGTGACATAACTAGTCAGGGAAAATATCACAGTTGTGCTTAGATAGGGCAGCCCGGAAGGCTTCTGTACAGAATCCATGTGGGTGGAGCTGAGGAACGGGAAATGTGTGACCCCTCCAACAGGGTTGTATTATAGATCGCCCAATAGTCAGAAAGAATTGGAGGAGCAAATCTGTGAGAGATAGCAGACCGATCTAAGAAATAGAAAGTTGTAATAGTAGGGCATTTTAACTTTCCACATCTTGACTGGGACACCCACACTGTGAACGGCCTAGACGGCTTGGAGTTTGTCAACTCTGTTCAGGAAGGTTTTCTATATTAATATATAGAAGTACTTCGAGACAGGATGCACTACTTGATCTCCTATTAGGGAACCGGACAGGTCAGGTGACAGAAGTGTGTGTAGGTGAACATTTGGGTCAAGTTTGTCATTAGTTTACAGATTATTATGGATAAGGCTAGGTCTAGTCCTGGCGTTGAGGTTCTAAATTGGACAAAGACCAATTTTGTAGAATTCAGAAAGGAGCTAGGAAGCGTGGATGGCAATAAGATGTTTTCTAGCAAGAATGTGTTAAGTAAGTGGAAGGCCTTCGAAGGAGAATATTTAGATGCAGATTTTGCATGTCCCAGTTAACAGACATAGGGATCCTTAGTTTTCAAGGGAATATTGTCGATCTGGTTAAGGAAAAGAGAAAGGTTTACAGAAGTTATAGGCAACAAGGAACAAATGAGATACTTGAAGAGTATAGAAAATGAAAGAAGATACAAAAGAAGGAAATCAGGAAGGCAAAAAGAAGACAGGAGTTTGCTTTGACAGATAATAAGAAGGTAAACCCGAAGGGTTTCTATAAGTATATTAAGATTAAACCGATAGCAATGGGCAAAATTGGTTCCCTGGAAGATTAGAGTGATTGTCTATGTGTTGAGCCTCACGAGATAGGGAAGATATTAAACAGTTATTTTGCATCAGTATTTACTCGGGATACTCGGGTTAGCATACATGGAAGGAAGGGAAACAAGTAGTAGTGTCATGGAACATATTGAGATTAAAGAGAAGGAGATTCTTGCTGCCTTACAGCTAACAAAAGTAGATAAATACCACAGGCCTGACATGATATTTCATCGAACCTTGAGAGAGACTAGTGTAGAAATTGCAGGGACCCTGGCAGAAATATTTAAAATGTCTTTAATCACAGGTGTGGTGCCGGAGGATTGGAGGGTAGCTCATGATGTCCTATTGTTTTAAAAAAGGCTCCAAAGGTAAACCAGGTAATTACAGGCCGGTGAACCTGACATCAGTAGTGAGGAACTTGTTGGAAGTTGTTCTCATAGATCGGATATACAAGTATTTGGACAGCCAAGGGTTAACTCAGGATAGACCACATTGCTTTGTGCGTAAAAGATTGTAGAGTTTTTCGAAGAGGTTACCAAGACAGTAAATGAAGGAAAGGCTGTGGATGTTGTCAACATAGACGTTAGTAAGGCCTTTGACATGGTCCCACATGGGAGGTCAGTTAAGAAGATTCAGCCACCAGGTATCCATTGAGAGGTTGTAAACTGTATTCGAAATTGGCTGTGTAGGAGAAGACACACAGCTGTGGATGATTGCTTCTCAGACTGGAGGCCTCTGACTAGTGGTGTGTCTCAGGGATCTGTGCTGCGACCGTTATTGTTTGTTGCCTATATCAATGACGAGGATGATAATGTGGTAAATTAGATCAACGAGTTTGCTGGTGACACTAAGAAAGGAGGCGATCAGAAGGCTTTCAAAGTTTGCAGATGGATTTGGGCCAACTGGAAGAAAGGGCCAAAAAATGGCAGATGGAAATTAATGCAGACAAGTGTGAGGTGTTGCACTTTGGAAGGGCAAATCAAAGTAGGAAATACACAGTAAATTGTAGGGTACTGGGGATTATGGAGGAACAAATGGATCTGAGAGTTCAAATACATCATTCCCTGAAAGTGGCCTAACAGGTAGACAGGGTCGGAAAGAAGTCTATTGGCATCCGGGTATTCATAAATCAAGGTTTGAGTATAGAAGGTAGAATGTTAAAGAGAATTATATAAGAGAATGATGAGTTCAAATTTGGTGTATTGTGAGCCGTTCTGGTCACCTAACTAGAGGAAAGATATCAGTAATATTGAAAGGGTGCAGAGATTTATTAGGATCTTGCCGGGTCTTCAGGAGTTGAGTTACAGGAAAATATTGAACAGGTTAGGACTTTATTCCTTGGAGCATAGAAGAATGAGGGGGATTTGATAGAGGGTTACAAAATTATGAGGGGTATAAACAGAGTAAATGCTTGTAGGCTCTTTCCACTCAGATTAGGAGAAATATATACGAGAAGATATGGCTCTAGGGTGAAAGTGGAAAGGTTTAAGGGGAACATTAGGAGAAAAGTGTTCACTCGGAGAGTGGCGGGAGTGTGTGGAATGAGCTGCCATCTGAGGTGGTAAATGCGGGCTCACTCTTTGGTGTTAAGAATAAGTTAGATAGATACATGGATTAGAGAGGTCAGGAGGGTTATAGACTGGATCCAAGTCAATGGACCATAAAACCACGTTTCCTCTTTTATTTTCATGAGTTTGTTTAAGAAATGGAAACAATTAGTAAAATACAGAGACTTTTAACATTTAGACCCTTGTATATTAGTTCTGAAAAAGTTATCGACTGGCCTGAAGTTGCCAATCCACTATGAGTACATGCGAGTATTAGCATAAATGTACGAAGATCTACAGGACCAAAGGATTACATATGTAAGGCACATGTAAGTATAATAATACTACTACTAATAATAATAATGAGTAACTAAACAATAAATCTAGAGAAATTCAGTGGGTAACGAGGGAGCAATAGAAGGTGGTGACTGAAAGATCTTGAGTAACGTAGATTCGTAACAGGCAAGGCGACGCAAACGAAATCCAAAGGCGAAATTATAAGCGGCAGAACTAGAAATTGAACTTCGCCGATTGAAACCACGGTATTCAGCACTACGATTTAAGTATAGAATTTTCTTTAAAAATGTGGCAGTTAATAATTGTCAGTCTGAGCCTTAACACGACAGCGACAGTTAGCCATACTCTGGGGAATTGGTGTGCCGAAAAGTGCATGCTGTCGCAGTTCAGTCGGGAAGGTGACAAACCCAGCCTTCCTACAATTGGCTCCTAATGACGCAGTGCGATCAAGATGGTGGTGATGAAAGTCCTCTATCAAAGTAATATCCAGGATGTCCCGTGAAGGAATCCAGCTTCTTCCTTCTGCGTCAGATCCCTTCCAATTCCGGAGGTACTGCCTTTTACCACAAACAATATGGTTTCGTAAAGGTCAACGGATTGTTTCGGCAGGTTGTTCCTCAATAATTCTGAAAGGTGGAATAGGTTAGTGAACCGATGCTAAGGATGGACCGAAAGGGTTTGAGGCGGGATACGTGGAATGTGGGGTGAATCGTCATGGTGCTCGAGAGTTTGAGATTACAGGTAAAAGGATTTTGAACAGGCCGATTTCACGAGGAGCCAATTTTCTGGATTCAACCCACGTGAGAAGATCTCATTTCCCGTCCCTGTTTTCTCTGGCGATTGGCCTCGTGTTATTGCAGCCGCGAGTTGGCCATTAACGTCTCTCTCGCCTTAGACCATATCTGGCGACATTTCTAAACCAGTTTCTTTCGCTCATAGAACACTACAATTCGCTGCTTGCGCAAGGAAATGCGGAGACCGGTACCCAAATTGGCCTTGAAAAGTGGTCACCCCGAAAGACAGATGCTGAATGGTATTAAGAACAAGATACCCCCCCCCCCCCCGATTAGGTTGTCACTACAATTCGTCGTGTTCCCAGAGGAGCGACATCTGAGAGTTCGTTCAAAGATTTGATTGAACCTCTCCGTTTGACCATTGGTCTACGGATGAAACCCGGACAGGCAGAGGCCACAGTGACCTCAGAAAACGACTTCCAGACTAAGAGAAGGTTCCGCTGGTTTGTCCTATACCTCTCCTGAAAATAGATATCAGCATATCTATTCAACGTGTCATCAGCAAACCTAATAAGAACACGAGTATATCGTTTAACCTCGATCATGCTTCGCATTCAATTAAATGTCGTGTGACTAGCGCTTCAATACAAATTTTCTGTAGCTCCCAATCTCTAAATAGCTCACCCTAATCAAACTATTAGTCCAGACGTAGAGTGATTACCCCACCTAATGTTTAAATCTTTTCATAGCATTGTGACAGGGTAATGAATAGGCGTGGTCGGGGTGTTGGTGTGAGGTTGGGGCTGTAGGAATAACGGCATAACAAATATTTGGTTGCAAGTTTCAAAGGCCGAGCAAATTAAGCAGCCAGTCTTCAAAATACCATCGAACATGGACGAAACGATCAAAAGAACCCGGTTTCCATTTTCCTTTTGCAAAAGTGCAAAGCGAATAGTAACATAAATGTTAAACAAGCGTACTGTAAAGCCTGTTCAAAACACGTATTATTGCATGCATACTTCCATGCTGCTAGTTATTTTATTTACAACCATATAACCATATAACAATCACAGCACGGAAACAGGCCATCTCGGCCCTCTTTGTCCGTGCCGAACTCTTAATTTCACCTCTTCCCACCTACCAGTACTCAGCCCATAACACTCCACTCCTTTCCTGTTCATATACCTATCAAATTTTACCTTAAATGACACAAATGAACTGGCCTCTACTACTTCTAAAGGAAGCTCTTTCCACACAGCTTTCACTCTCTGAGTAAAGAAATACTTCCACGTATTCCCTTAAACTTCTGCCCCCTAACTCTCAAATCATGTCCTCTCGTTTGAATCTCCCCTACTCTCAATGGAAACAGCCTATTCACGTCAACTCTATCTATCCCTCTCAAAATTTTAAATACCTCGATCAAATCCCCCCTCAACCTTCTACGCTCCAATGAATAGAGAACTAACTTGTTCAACCTTTCTCTGTAACTTAAGTGCTGAAACCCAGGTAACGTCTTAGTAAATCGTCTCTGAACTCTCTCTAATTTATTGATATCTTTCCTATGATTTGGTGACCAGAACTGCACACAATATTCTAAATTTGGCCTTACCAATACCTTGTACAAATTTAACATTACATTCCAACGTCTGTACTCAATGCTTTAATTTATAAAGGCCAGCGTTTCAAAAGCCTTCTTCACCACCCTATCTACATGAGACTCCACCTTCAGGGAACTATGCACTGCACTGTTATTCCTAGATCTCTCTGTTCCTCTGCATTCCTCATTGCCCTACCATTTACTCTGTATGTTCTATTTGGATTATTCCTGGCAAAATGTAGAACCTCACACTTCTCAGCATTAAACTCCATCTGCCAACGTTCAGCCCATTCTTCTAACCGGCATAAATCTCCCTGCAAGCTTTGAAAACCCACCTCATTATCCACAACACCTCCTACCTTATTAACATCGGCATACTTACTAATCCAATTTACCACCCCATCATCCAGATCATTTATGAATATTACAAACCACATTGGGCCCAAAACAGATCGCTGAGGCACCCCGCTAGTCACCGGCTTCCATAAACAATTATCCACCACTACTCTCACCTAGTCACTTTTGAATCCATTTTATTACTCCAGCATTAACACCTAACGACTGAAACTTCTTAACTAACCTTCCATGCGGAACTTTGTCAAAGGCTTTGCTGAAGTCCATATAGACTACATCCACTGCCTTACCCTCGTCAACATTCCTCGTAACTTCTTCAAAAAATTCAATAAGGTTTGTCAAACATGACCTTCCACGCACAAACTCTACACCTAATCAGATCCTGTCTATCCAGATAATTATTAATACTATCTCTAAGAAAACTTTCCATTAATTTACCCACCACTGATGTCAAACTGACAGGTCTATAATTGCTAGGCTTACTTCTAGAACCCTTTTTAAACAATCGAACCACATGAGCAATACACCAATCCTCCGGCACAATCCCCGTTTCTAATGACATCTTAAAGATCTCCGTCAGAGCTCCTGCTATTTCTACACAAACTTCCCTCAAGGTCCTGGCGAATATCTTGTCAGGACCTGTAGATTTATCCACTTTTAAATTTCTTAAAAGCACCAGTACTTCCACCTCTTTAATTGTCATAGGTTCCATAACTTCCTTACTTGTTTCCCACACCTTACACAATTCAATATCCTTCTCCTTAGTGAATACCGAAGAGAAGAAATCGTTCAAAATCTCTCCCATCTCCCTCTGCTCCACACATAGCTGACCACTCTGATTCTCTAAGGGGCCAATTTTATCCCTCACTATCCTCTTGCTTTTAATATAACTGTAGAAACCTTTCGGATTTACTTTCACATTATTTGCCAAACCAACCTCGTATCTTCTTTAAGCTTTTCTAATCTCTTTCTTAAGATTCCTTTTACTTTCTTTATATTCCTCGAACAATTCCTTTACTCCATGCCTCTTATATCTATTGTAGACATCCCTCTTTTTCCAAACCAAATTTCTAATATCCCTTGAAAACCATGGTGCTTTCAAACCTGTAACCTTTCCTTTCAACCTAACAGGAACATAAAGATTCTATACCCTCATAATTTCACCCTTAAATGACCTCTATTTCTCTATTACATCCTTCCCATAAAACAATTTGACCGAATCCACTTTCTCTAAATCCCTTCGCATCTCCTCAAAGTTAGCCTTTCTCCAAACAAAAATCTCAACTCTAGGTCCTGTCATGTCCTTCTCCATAATAATATTGAAGCTAATGCTATTGTGATCACTGGGCCCGAAGTGCTCCCCAACACATACATCTGTCAGCTGACCTATTGCATTCCCTAACAGGAGATCCAACACTGCCCCATCTCTAGTCGGTACTTCTATGTATTGTTGCAAAAACTGTCCTGCACACATTTCATAAACTCGAAACCATCCAGCCCTTTTACAGAATGAGCTTCCCAGTCTTCGTGTGGAACATTAAAATCTCCCACAATCACCACCTTGTGTTTACTACAAATATCTGCTATCTCCTTACACATTTGCTCTTCCAACTCACGCTCCCCATTAGGTGGCCTATAATACACTCCTATCAGTGTTACCACACCCTTCCCATTCCTTAATTCCACCCAAATATCCTCCCTAGAGGAGCTCTCTAATCTATCCTTCCAAAGCTCCGCCATAAGATTTTCTCGGACAAGCAATGCAACACCTCTTCCTCTGGCCCCTCCTACTCTATTACACCTGAAGCAACTAAATCCAGGAATATTTAGTTGCCAATCACACCCTTCCTGCAACCATGTTTCACTAATAGCTACAACATCATAATTCCAGGTATCAATCCACGCTTTACGCTCATCCACCTTTCTTACAATGCTCCTAGCATTAAAATAGATACATTTAAGATACTCTCCACCCCCTTATCTCTTTTCATCCCTAACAATGCATTCAAATTTATATCTTTTTATTTCTTCTCCCCTGCATCTTCGGGCTGAGCGCATCTCTTCTCCATCACCTGCCTTTCCTCCCTCACACACTGTTTATTTATTTGCTCTACTGGTGAACTAACCTCCTCTCTCACGGTTTCCTCAAATTGATTCCCGCCCCGCCATCTTACTAGTTTAAAGTCTGCCCTGTAGCCCTGGCAAGCCTCCCCGCTAGTATATTGGTCCCCCCAGGATTCAAGTGTAACGTGTCCTTCTTGAACCGGTCACGCCTGCCCCAGAAGAGGTCCCAATGATCCAGACACTTGAATCCCTGCCCCCTGCTCCAATCCCATAGCCACCCATTCATCCTCCACCTAATTCTATCCCTACTCTCACTGTCGCGTGGCACAGGCAGTAATCCCGAGATTACTCCCTTTGCGTTCCTTCTTCTAACTCCTAACTCCCTATACTCTCGTTTCAGGACCTCTTCCCCTTTCCTTCCTATGTCATTGGTACCTACATGTACCACGACCTCTGGCTCCTCACCCTCCCACTTCAGGATATCTTGGACGCGATCAGAAACGTCCCGAACCCTGGCACCAGGGAGGCAAATTACCATCCGGTACTCCCGATTACCTCCACAGAACCGCCTGACTATCGAGTCCCCTATTACTATGGTCCTCTTTCTTCTATCCCTACCCTTCTGAGCTACAGGGCCGTCCTCTGTGCCGGAGGCCCGGCCACTGTCACTTCCACCAGGAAGGCTGTCCCCCCAACAGTACTCAAACATGAGTACTTATTGTCAAGGTGTATAGCCACCGGGGTATTCTCTAGTACCCGCCTCTTCCCTTTCCTGACCGTAACCCACCTATCTGCCTCCCGTGGCCCCGGAGTGACCACCTGCCTGTAACTTCTCTCTATCACCTCCTCAATCTCCCTGACCAGGCGAAGGTCATCGAGCTGCAGCTGCAGTTCCCTAACTCGATCCCTCAGGAGCTGCAGTTCGGTGCACCTGGCGCAGATGAGGACGTCCGGGAGGCTCGGTGACTCAAGGATCTCCCACATCCGACACCGAGAACAACAAGCTGCCCTCACACTCATACTTCCCGAAAAACTGAAAAATAACAAGAACTGAAAGATAAGCCTACTGTGCCCTCTTCCGCCTAAGCCCCCTGAGCCCAGGCCCTACACTCTGCTCCCGGCGCACTCCGCTGCCGACAAACGAAGCTGCCCGCTTCTTAAGGCTGGTTTCTTTTTATATCTTCCCTCCTTCGCAGGCCTCCTCACGCGCCTGCGCAGTCCCGCCTCTCAGAACTTCGATCAATTGGACAATTTGAAAATGGCCGCCGCCGCACTTCCTCTCTAAGCCTCGCTGTCCTCTACCAAAAGAGCTTCCAAATTAGCAGCTTTTCTGCAAAGTGCAGGAAATACTCTAAAATAAGCTTCACAAAGCTGATCAGATAAGTCGCCGTTTGGTCGGCTTGGGAATGTTGCGTCTGCCAAACAGGTTTGCCTCAGTAACATTCTGTCCAGTGGGATGCCACGGAGCATTGGAGAGAGCTGGGTGGGATCAGATTTCTGAGGAAAAGTGGGTTGATTTTCGGGTTTTATATGGTAGATGTTGGAATTGGAAGGAGGTGCGGAGAGCAGCTTAAGTGAAAACGCTGAAGCATCCCGTCCGAAGGGGAGACCCTGTTATAACAAGTGATATGTGCAAACCAGTGGATCCAAGGAGAAAGTGCAAATGCTCCAGAGTTAGCCAGTTTGTTTGCAACATTACTCAAGGGAAGTCCAAACTGTGCCTGGGACGTGCGTTTAGCGCCCTGATTACTGACTATTCAGAAATGAGCTCCAACACACATTTAATATGTTTTCACTGTATTTGGCCCCTTTTCTTTAACTTTGTACTAACTGTATGTTAATGTTGAAATATCTGCAAATATACTGCACTTTAATTTGATGCCGGTGTAAGTTCTGTTATTTCCTGGCGAACAATAATTTTGGATAGAGCAGTATTGATACAGCATTCTCTATAATTCTCGTTCCCTCATACAGAACATTCCAACTTTCAATGTGCGTCATCTATATTGAAAGTGAGGAAGAAAAATGGGAAAGTAGGAATATGTGTTGATTATCGAATACTGAAAAGTCGTACTGTTCCACAGATCGCTGTTACTCTCGTCTGCCATAGTGGAGCCAAATGGTTCAGTGTGTTGCATGCAATAAGTGGCCATTATCAAATAACCATGAGTGCAGTGGATAATGAAAAGATGGTATCAGGAGCACCGGCTACATTCCAACCTGTCGAGGAGACATGAATGCTGCTTGAGGCACTGGTGTACTTCTATGATCTCAACGAGTTTGAATCAAAACTGGAGGAGCGTGAGAAATGACAATTTTTGCGTCAACCCGTCTGAAAGCGGAAGGGTTAAACCCTCACTGGACAAGTTTATGTTCTGAAGACGTCAGTCAACTATGTCATTCAAGTAGTCTCCTAGATGGAGTGGCTACGCGTCCGTCGGAGGTACAGGCGATAACCACATCGCCAAGGCTGGAGACTTTGAGTGCCGTATGTTCATTCATTGGATTCTGTGGGTACTACCGGAGAGTTCTGAGGGGTCACTCCAGAGAAATCCATCAATTCAATGAATTTATGTGTGGTTACCCTACCTTAGTGAAGGAAGGTATGGAACAAATGGAGACGAAGGCAGGGTTTATCGTAGCTCTTCGGAGCCTTTAAAGTTAAGATGGAATGCAAACTGTGAAGAGTTATTTCAGATGCTGCCTATTTATTGACTAAAACCCCCTTGCCTGCCTTTGCAACCCACCAGTTGTCGTATACTTGCAGACACGCGACATCTGTGATTGACTGGTGGCGGTGTTCCATGTCAAGATCAGGAGAGCACGGAGTGACCACACTCCGCTGAACATTGACTGCTCCTCCGTTGAAACCGTTAAGAGCACCAAATTTCATGGAGTTCATCTGGCGGAGAATGTCACTTTGTCCCTGAAGACAAGCTCCATAGCCAAGAAAGCCCAGCAGCATCACTACTTTCTGCGAAGGATGAGAACAGTCCATCTGCCAACTTCCATCCACACCACATTCCACAGAGGACGTGTCAAGAGCATTCTGAGCAGCTGCAACACTGCCTGGTTCGGGAATTGCACCGTCTTTAATCGCAAGACTCTGCAACTGAGAAGATCATCGGGGTCTCTCTTAGCACCACACCACACACTGCAGCCGCGAAGCTAACAGCATTATGAAAGACCCCACGCAACCCTCATACAAAAACTTCTCTCTCCTGCCCACTGTCAAAAGGTACCGAAGCAGTCGGGCTCTCACGACCAGACAGTGCAACAGTTTCTTCGCCCAAACCGTCAGACTCCTCAATATCTAGAATCTAGGCTGACATCTACATCATTTATTATCATATTGAAATTTGTCCTCCACTCTGCCTAATGTCCAGATAACTATCTATCTATCTATCTATCTATCTATCTATCTATCTATCTATCTATCTATCTATCTATCTATCTATCTATCTATCTATCTATCTATCTATCTATCTATCTATCTATCTATCTATCTATCTATCTATCTATCTATCTATCTATCTATCTATCTATCTATCTGTCTATCTCTCAGTCTATCTCTCTATCTATCTATCCATCCATCTATTTATTTATTTGTTTGTCTCTCGATTTATTTATTTATTAAATATCGTACTGCCCTGCACTGCTTTGCGTAGGGCTCTAGACTGATTCTTGTGTTGTTTTACGTAGTCTAGTGTAGCCTTGAGTTATCTCACATAGTCTAGTGTAGTTTTCCTTTGTTTTGTGTAGCACTATGGTTCTGGAGGAAGTTGGTTCTTTTTTATCGTGCACCCTACTAGCATTTTATGGCCGAAATGACAATAAAAAGCGACTTGACTTGTATTGACTGGAAGATGAAGGTAAAGGGGCTTTTGCTTTCGTTAGCTGTTTCCTGTTTCGTTGGAACAGGAAACAGATTATTATCTGAACGGTGACTGATTAGGAAAAGGGGAGGTGCAACGAGACCTGGTTGTCATTGTACACCAGTCATTGAAGGTGGGCATGCAGGTACAGCAGGCGGTGAAAAAGGCAAATGGTATTTTGGCATTCACAGCAAAATGATTTGGATATAGGAGCAGGGACGTTCTACGGCAATTGTACAAGGCCTTGGTGAGACCGCACCTATAATATTGTGTGCAGTTTTGGTCTCCTAATCTGAGGAAAGACATTATTACCATCGAGGGATAGAGGGAGTACAGAGAAGGTTCACCAGATTGATTCCTGGGATGGCAGGACTTACATATGAAGAAAGACTGGATCGACTAGTCTGATACTCAGTGGAATTTAGAAGATTGAGGTGGGATCTTATTGAAACCTATAAAATTCAAAAGGGAATGGACAGGCTAGATGCAGGAAGATTGTTTCCGATGTTGAGGAAGTCCAGAACGAGAGGTCACAGTGTAAGGATAAAAGGGTAGCCTTTTAAGACCGAGATGAGGAAAAACTTCTTCACACAGAGATTGGTGAATCTGTGGAATTCTCTGCCACAGTAAACTGTTGAGGCCGGTTCATTTGCTATATTTAAGAGGAAGTTAGATACGGCCTTTGTGGTTAAAGGGATCAGGGGGTATGGAGAGAAAGCAGGTATAGGGTTCTGAGTTGGATGTTCAACCATGATCGTACGGAATGACGGTGCAGGCTCGGAGGGCCGAATGGCCTACTCCTGCACATATTTTCTATGTTTCCATGTTTCTCGCTGGTGTCTGACACCAACCGAAGCAAACTATCCTGCACACAAATTGGAGCTACTGACATTGAAATGAGAGGTGGGGGGTAAATTAAGTGACACTGTCGTGCCAAGTTCTAGCTGATACCAACAACAATCCAATGCTTATATTCTCACTACGACGGAATTGGATGCCACATGTCATCGCTGGTTGGCGGTGTTGTCTGCTTATGATTTCTGCCTTGCATGTCGGCCGGGAAGTGAGCAACAAAAGGACAGTGGGAGGGCACACATGCTTCTGTTGTTAAAATAATATGCCATCTGTTCACAGCTGGTAAATCAGAGCACAGACTTTACCTTCATCGAGCTGCTAGTTATTTGAGAGCTTCGAGCCATGCCATTCACCAAGCATATTGCAACTTGACCGCACTGAAAACGAAGTACCTGCCCCCCTTGAGTACTTCAGATTTGGCAGCTGCTCAGCAAGCCGACGCTGGTAAAGTTGCCATCTGGTTATCTGTTGTCAAAGCGGATATAGACCCAGTAGAGAAGAGCAATTACCCTGTCATACCCTATACCCGTGAGAAAATGGGACAAACTGGAGTTGAGCAGAAACGTTTCACACAGTGTTCCATCTCCCCCAGACAGACCTCGGCATTCCCAGTTGCATTTCACTGAAAGCAGTATCCGAAGATTGTTCTGAAGTCACGTCAGGTCATTCCGGATTTGACAAGACCAACGGATTGGTCTAAGATCGGTTTTATTGGACACGAGTGAAGTAGACGTTGAGAAATACTGTACGTCGTGCACCCAATGTATTCCAAGAGTGTCCATTAGACGCTGCAACTATCCCATTTACAAAGAAGTGGACGACTCGACTTGGTGTGTATGTAATTCCTTTCTATACAGCCTAATTCTAGTAACACTGCTAACGTCTTGCTCATCATCGACCAATACACCAGTCATACTCAAGGCTTCTCTACTTAAGATCAAAAAGTATCCACAGTTGCTGAAGTATTATAGGATAAATATATTATTCATTATGGCCTCCCGAGAAGGATACGCTGTGAACAGACAAGGGATTTTGCGAGCCTGGTCAGATATGAGTTAATAAGTAGGCTTGGAGTTCAGAAGAGACAAAGACTACGCTATATCGCACTCAAGGTGATCCTCAGCCTGAAAGATTCAACAAGATATTGCTAGACATGCTTGGGACCCTGAATGCCAACAGAAAGAGAAAGTGGATCCAACATATTGGACATTTGATACACTGCTACAACTGCACACAGAATGAATACACCGGGTACATGCCGGACTATTTGTCGTTCGGGCACGAAGCGAGCTTACCTGTAGACATTTGGTTTGGAACAGCTGGGGGGACTGGCCGCAGAACACGTATCTCAAGTATGTATCTGACGTGACGAAAGAAATGAAAAAAGACTATGAGCTCGTAGTAGTTTCTAGCAGATTGATCAGCACAGTACTTTAGTTCTCGGCAGGTATCCCAGCTGGGCCGAATGCTTTCCATGGACTTACCGTCCTAAAGAGAGCTGTCAAATCGTTCAGAGAAATCACAGAATCATCGGGGTCTGTGGCAGTTCGTGCTGTTTCCTTTATTTATTTTTTTTTTACTTTCGGCAAGCATAGAAAACATTTAGCTCATCTGGCCGCGAAGCATATTTGTTACTTATGGCGCTTGATTTCAAAGCAACACACACAAAACGCTGGAGGAGCTCAGCAAGGCAGGTGCATCTATGAAAAAGAGTAAATAGTCAACGTTCAAGGTGGCAGATGATAGGTGGAAAACGGAGGCATGGAAGGGGAGAAGTGAAGAGTTGGGATTTTGATTGTAGAAAGAACTGAAGGGGTAGAGAAGGGGGAACCTGATAAGAGAGGACTGACGAAAGTGAAGGAGGAGTATCACCAGACTCAGGCGATGGGCCGGTGAAGTGATTGACGGAAACTAGAATGGGAAGTGATGAGGGCGAGGGTGGAGGAATTAACGGAAGTTGATCCCATTAGTTTGGAGTCGACCCAGAGGGAATTTAAGGCCTTGCGCTTCCAACCTGAGTTTGGCATGATTGTGGCAGTAGAGGAGAATGGGAAGTAGATTTGATATGAATGGCCACCGAGAAATTTCTCTTTTTTATGCTGGATGCGGAGGCAGTGGGGTGGAACATGAGGTCAAGAGGAATCTCATTCTTGTGTGGCTGTGGAGGGATGGCGCGAAATGGAGGAGATGCGGGTGACGGCAGTGTTGATGGTGGAAGAACGGAAGTCTCTTTCCTTGAGGAAGGAGAACATCTCAGTAGTTCTAGAATGGAAAATCCTGTCATTACAGCAGATGCGGTGGAGATGAAGAATCGAAGAAAAAAGAATGGCATTATTACAAATGATAGTGCAGGAAGAGGGATAGTCCAGATATATCAGTAGCTAGACTGACTGCAGCGATGGAGACAGAGATATCGAGAAAGGGGAGTCAAATTTCAGAAATGGAGTAAGTAATTTTGAGGGCAGGATGGACGTTGGAAGCAAAGTTGATGAAATTGAAAAGCTTAGTATGTGTGCAGGAAGCTGCATCAAAACAGTTGTCAAAGTAGTGTTTCAAGAGTTGGGTAGAGATGCCGGTATAACCTTGGGATATTGGCTGTTCCACGTGGCCAACGAAATATCAGTCATAGTTAGGACACAGGCGAGTGCTCACCGCTGCACCATGCGTTTGAAGGAAGTGAGAGGAGCCCAACGAGAAATAGTTGAAGCTGAGGACCAGGTCCGTCAGACAGACGACAGTGGAACTGGCTTGTTTTGTTGTCCAGGAATAATTGGAGAGCGTCAAGACCATCCAAATGGTGAATAGAAGTGTACAGAGACTGGACATTCACAGTGAAAATAAAACGATCGATCATGGTACAGTGCGTGAAATACGCATTCCAATTCACGGTCCGGTCCAGTTATTATTCCAGGTTTTCTGGGTTTCCCCAGTTTCTGTTGAGGCAGCTCATTCATGTTTGGGCTGGCCTTATAAATAGCTTCAGGATTCAGCCTCTGGCTGCTGGATTGTCCCTGTCCAACACCCTATCTAACACCCTGTCTGTATACCTTCCCTTTTGTCTTCCTGCCTGGTGGCTTGCCTTGCCTTGCCTCGCCTCGCCTCTGCCTAGAGGCTTGTCTTGGTTTGCCTCTGCCTGGATCCTTGCCTCGCCTCGCCTTGCCTCTGCCTGGAGCCTCCCCAAGTTTGAACTGTCTGTCTGTGTCCACGCCTTCGCTAGGTAGGTCCGGCCGTTTTGCCGCTACCTAGCGTTGGGAGCTGTCTCGTCGTGTTCAGCGTTATTTGTTAAGAGTCCCGTCCCTACGTCCTGTATCCAAGGAGGGGTCCCGGCTCTGTGTACTGTGTGATGAGTCCCGCCCCTACGTCCTGTACCAAAGGAGGGGTCCCGGCTCTGTGTTCTACGTTCCGGCCTCTTCCTCGACCTAGTCAAGTCTTTAGGGTCTCGTCCAGTCCTAGTCATGTCCCAGGTCCTTACTGTCCAAGCCACGGTTTTGTGCTCTTTTCTTGTCATGTGCCTTGCGCAGCCCAGGAGTACCTTGCCCAGCCCGGTGCTGGGGTTCCCTCGTTTTGTGCTGGTTTCCCTTGTCCTGTACCTGAATCTCATGTAAAGATTGTTGCCTCTCCTGGTCCTGTAGCCACGCCTTGTTCTCGCATAATTCTGGAGTCCGTGCCCGAGTCAATGCCTAGGTTCTGGGTCCTTTTCCGGTCTCTGGCTCGGAGACCAAGCCCAGACTTTTAGTTTCCTGTTCCATATCCTGGTGCCGATATCCTCGTCAAATCCTTGCACAGGCCCGGAATCCTTTGCTCGTCCAGGGCCTGTGTCGTGTCCAGCGTCCTCTCTTCTTCACTTCCCTTGCTTCCTTCTCACTCCTAGTCCTGTTCCTGGTAGTTCAGTGTCTGTGCCTTGTATTTGGGTCCACTCCCAACACCCCCGTTATGACACGATCTGGTCCAAGGGACATAAATTCATTGAAGAGATCGAGAGCGTGTGAAGCGTCAAGCATGTAAGTAAGCAGGGACTGAACCAAGATTCCTTCCCTCCATTTTACTGTAAGTTCTTCCCTTTCCTGTCCAGTTCCCATGACAGATCTCGCCCCGAGCCGTGAAATGTTTATTATTTTGCATAAATGCTGCCTGGCATCCTGCGTTCCTCCAGCATATTGTGTGTGTTCCTTCGGATTTCCAGTATCTGAAGACTTTCTGGTTTGATAGCGTTCATGCCCCGTCGCAACTGTTGGGCTTCCTCCATTCATTCAAGTTTAATCCGAAATTGTCACTTCGCCCATGATATGCCTTTATGGACAATTTATATCATTATAGATCGCCTGTCTTGATTGCTTGTGATTTGACCTGAACAGACTGCAGATGCCGTGGTTCATCCCAGGGCTCCTGGATTCTCTTGTCTACAACTGTTTTTTTTTCACGCCTGTGATAACTGTAATGTATTCGTTCAGCATCACAGACAAGACTTTGAGCATAGACTCGAAGCAATCCCATGGCTGCTCATCTGCTTTCCGTGACCACCTCTTTGTTCTCCTAATCTCTGGATTCCTGCTCGTTTGCTTTTAGCTCTTTGCAGGCAGGAGACGGATGCTGAATTGATCAGATGTGGCTTTTGAGCTTGGAAGTGTAGGCATTCCTTTTCGTTTTATACAATAGTGGTGGTCTAATGTGCAGGCCTTCTGGTGCTACAGTTCATATGCTGAGAGTAATTGGGTAGAGTTTCCCTGATAAAAAAACCCTATTGAAATCCCAGATAATGATCTGAAATGGGTAGGAATTAAGCTGTTTGGCGAAGGCAGCATACAGTATCTCTGTCGGAAGATGGTGGTATTTAAACTGCTCTCAGGATCATGAAGGAGAACTTCCTTGGTAAATAGAACGGCTGGCGTTTGATCGTTTGCTGCTCAAGTTCGGACAAGCAAGATGACGACAAAGCTGCCACATCGGGGAAGCACAATTTATCATCATGGGACCCGTAGCGATAGGGCAGTGAAGAAAATGCATGGAGTAAAGCCAGATCTAACGTATAGAGAGGCTTTGAGAAAAGAGCAGCATAATTAAGGCTATAAAGGTAGTAAGGTAGAAAGGGTAAAGTGTGTGTACTGCTATGAATGAAGCATCAGGAACAAAAGTGATGAACTGAGAGCTTGGATACATACATGGTATTATGATGTAGTGGCCATTACGCAGACAAGGCTGGCACCAGGGCAGGAATGGATTCTCAATATTCCTGGAATTCAGTGCTTTAAAAGGGATGAGGGGGTAAGGGAAGGAGGGGTGGCATTATTGTTCAGGGATACTATTACACCTACAGAAAGGATGGGTAATGTAGCAGGATCCTCTTTTGAGCCCGTATGGGTGGAAGTCAGGAACAGGAATGGAGCCGTTACTCTACAGGGCGTATTTTATAGGCCCACTGGTAGAAGCAGAGATACCGAGGAACAGATTCGGAGGAAGATTTTGGAAAGGTGCAAAAATAACAGGGTTGTTACCATGGTTGACTTTAACTTCCCTAATATTGATTGGCACTTGATTAGTTCCAAGGGTTTAGATGGGGCAGAATTTGTTAAGTGTGTCCAGGATGGATTCCTGTCACAGTATGTTGGCAGTCCGACCAGGGGGTATGCCATACTAGATCTAGTATTAGGTAATGAACCAGGTCAGGTCACAAATCTGTCAGTGGGTGAGCATCTGGGGGACAGTGATCACCGCTCCCTGACCATTAGAATTATCATGGAAAAGGATAGAATCAGAGAGAACAGGAACATTTTTAATTGGGGAAGGGCAAATTATGAGTCTATAAGGCTAGAACTTGAGGGTGTGATTTGGGATGATGTTTTTACAGGGAAATGTACTATGGACGTGTGGTCGATGTTTAAGGATCTCTTGCAGGATATTAGGGATAAATTTGTCCCGGTGAGAGTGATAAAGAATGGTAGGGTGAAGGAACCATGGGTGACAAGTGAAGTGGAAAATCTAGTCAGGTGGAAGAAGGCAGCATACATGAGGTATAGGAAGCAAGGATCAGATGGGTTTATTGAGGAATATAGGGTAGCAAGAACGGAGATTAAAAAGGGTGTGACAAGATCAAGAAGGGGTCACGAGAAGGCCTTGGCGAGAGGGTAAAGGAAAACCCAAGGCATTCTTCAATTATGTGAAGAACAAAAGGATGACAGGAGTATAGGATGGATTAGAGATAAAAGTGGGAAGATGTGCCTGGAGGCTGTGGAAGTGAGTGAGGTTCTCAATGAATACTTCTCTTCAGTATTCACCAATCAGAGGGAACTTGATGATGGTGAGGACAATATGAGTGAGGTTGATGTTCTGGAACATGTTGATATTAAGGGAGAGGAGGTGTTGGAGTTGTTAAAATACATTAGGACGGATAAGTCCTCGGGGCCTGACGGATTCTTCCCCAAGCTGTTTCACCAGGTGAGGGAAGAGATTGCTGAGATTTTGGCTAGGATCTTTATGTCCTCCTTGTCCACAGGAATGGTACCGTTGGATTGGAGGGAGGCGAATGTTGTCCCCTTGTTCAAAAAGGGTAGTTGAGATAGTCCGGGTAATTATATATCAGTGAGACTTACGTCTGTGGTGGGAAAGCTGTTGGAATAGATTCTTAAACATAGGATCTATGGGCATTTAGAGAATCATGGTCTGATCAGGGCCAGTCAGCATGGATTTGTGAAGGGCAGATCCTGCCTAACAAGCCTGATAGAGTTCTTTGAGGAGGTGACCAGGCATATAGATGAGGGTTGTGCAGTGGATGTGATCTACATGGATTTTAGTAAGGCATTTGACAAGGTTCTACACGGTAGGCTTAATCAGAAAGTCAGAAGGCATGGGATCCACGGATGTTTGGCCAGGTTGATTCAGAATTGGCTTGCCTGCAGAAGGCAGAGGGTTGTGGTGGAGGGAGTACATTCAGACTGGAGGGTTGTGACCAGTGATATCCCACAAGGATCTCTACTTTTCGTGATTTTTATTAACGACCTGGATGTGGGGGTAGAAGGGTGGGTTGGCAAGTTTGCAGACGACACAAAGATTGGTGGTGTTGTAGATCGTGTAAAGGATTGTCAAAGATTGCAGAGAGACATTGATAGAATGCAGAAGTGAGCTGAGCAGTGGTAGATGGATTTCAACCCGGAGAAGTGTGAGGTAGTACACTTTGGAAGGACAAACTCCAAGGCAGAGTACAAAGTAAATGGCAGCATACATGGTAGTATGGAGGAGCAGAGTGATCTGGGGGTACTTGTCCACGGATCCCGGAAAGTTGCCTCACAGGTAGATAGGGTAGTTAAGAAAGCTTATGGGGTGTTAGCTTTCATAAGTCGAGTGATAATGTTCAAGAGACACGATGTAATGATGCAGCTCTCTGGAACTCTAGTTAGGCCACACTTTTATTGAGTCCAGTTCTGGAGTATTTAGTCCAGTTCTGTTTGCCTCACGGTAGGAAGGATGTGGAGGCATTGGAAAGGGTACAGAGGAGATTTACCAGGATGCTGCCTGGTTTTCAGAGTATGGATTATCATCAGAGATTAAGGGAGCTAGGGCTTTACTCTTTGGAGTGAAGGAGGATGAGAGGAGACATGCCAGTGGTGTACAAGATATTAACAGGAGTAGACAGAGTGGACAGACAGAGCCTCTTCCCAGGGCACCACCGGTTAGTACAAGAGGACATGGCTTTAAGATAAGAGAGGGAAGTTCAGGGGGCATATTAGAGGAAGGTTTTTCACTCAGAGAGTGGTTGGTGCGTGGAATGCACTGCCTGAGTCAGTGGTGGAGGCAGACACACTAGTGAAGTTTAAGATACTAGTAGAAAAGTATATGGAGGAATTTAAGGTGGGGGGTTATATGTGAGGCAGGGTTTGAGGGTAAGCACAACATTGTGGGCTGAAGGGCCTGTAATGTGCTGTACTATTCTATGTTCTATGTTCTAAACAGATACCTCCACCTTTTCCGAACAACTAGTTCGGTCTGCCCTGTGTATCGAGAAGCCATCGGTCTGTTCGAATCTTATATTTCGTCGGAGTCTTGTTTAAGCACTGGCGGATCTGTTCCAGTGTTCAACACTACTTTACCTCAGGTGTGGATACCACTCGTTAGTTAAGCAGTTTAAAGCAACCTCGCAGGGTGCCAGAACGAGATTTGAAATATGATTTTCTTCATTGTTCTAGCCTTTTAGATTACATGGATTAAATCATATCAGTTGATTTCTGAAGAAATTTAGAAAGAAACCGAATAGTGATAAAGTAAAGCTGACCGATACTGATATGAGCTGCAGACAAAAAGGAAAGAAGATTCTCAGTTTCCGATTGGATCAGCCATGATCGTGAGGAATATTAGTCTGATTGAACATCGAGTTTGTTTGTGAGAATGCAGGGAAGATGATAATGATTTAGGAGAGTGATGGTAATCACTTCCTCAGCTGGATCCACCTATTACTCTCCAACTCTTGCTCCACCTATTCCTGACATTTTAATACTGTCTATCTCTCCTCCTTCTTTACTTCCCTCCAGTTATAATGAAGAGTCTGGATACGAAACTTCAGCTTTTCACTTTTCTCCACAGATGCTGAGTGACCCAATTCAGAGAAACTTCACTGTACGACATCCAATGAAAACATACCGTTTAAAAAGATCAAAATGGTTCCCAATTGTTGGTAAACGAGTCATTTTGCCTTGCTGCAGCACAGGTTTCTTTCTCATATACTAACTCCTCTGCATCAAAAGTTAACATTCTGTGGCCTGTCTCTAGGTTCATTTTAAGCTTTTATATTCCACAATCCAAGATCTTGGACAACAATTTCGCCAGTTGTAGGTAAACCCTCGCATACTCTGTCTCTCCCTGTCCCTCTCTTCTTCTGCCCCTCAGCTCCAAGGCATATGTGTTCACCACCTCCCCTCCGATTTCACTGGAGACGAATGAATTTACATCCTGAATACTTTTCGGTTTCTCTTATGGATTTTGTGCTGCTGATGATGAAATTCACCTTGAGGTTTTCCTATCAGGTACCATTTTTGTACCATAATCGTCTATATTTATTATTTCAATTCATAATGCAATTCCACTAAAATGTTGTCCACGATGTAAGATGGAAAGTTTTCTTTTTCTCCAGGCATTAGGCAGGGCGGATGGCGCATGGCAGGGGAGGTTTCAGACAGATAGTAAAAGCACCGTGCACACTCCGTTCAATCCGTTGTGTTTAAGTTTACATCGGTCAGACATCATGGTCATGCGCATGCTCTGCTGGTATATTGTGTATATTTATTTCAATCAAGTAAGTTTATTTTTCAGTAGTATTTGTGAAAGCCAAACCACTGTTGCATCCATCACGATTTTTCTGTTATAATTGTGGCGAGTATAAGCTTAAACATCAACCACGGAGCGTGACTCGTCTTATTAAGAAAGCCTATAAGTTCTTCGAGTGTAAGATTAGTGACCAACTCAATGCCTGGGTTCTTCACATTTGTTGTTCAACAGGGGTTATCAATCTGAGAATGTGGCTCAGAGATATTCGGAAGGCAATACCATTCGAGGTACCTATGACATGGCGAGAGCTAGTCCTGTCTTACCAATGTGTCTGATTTCTTTGTTACAAATAAGAGATCGATTGAATACTGCAATCTCCTTTTACCATCGAGACCTGTGCCGTTGTTGCAAGTGAGTGACTAGGGACGAACCCACGTGCAAGACAAAGGAACGAGATGCGCTAGTACAGTTGTGAACGTGGAACAGGTAACCAGGGGAATCTTGACTCGGAGACAAGTTTTATCAAGTAGATCCAGGTATTGGAGTGCAGCTCAGAACTAATAGACCCAATGGATCCAGAAAAGAGGACACACATTAGAATCGACCAATGATCTAGCGACCCATGACTGTCCGCCAGATTTCTGTAATTCTCTAAGGGGAACCAGGTGCGCTGTAATTAATTTAATTAGCAGCAAATAGATATCAGATGACGGGAATTAAGGCAGAATGTCATAGCTGAGCATGGGGAGCAGACCAAAATGCAGGGCACAGACTCTGAACTGCCAGGAACAGGACTAGGCGGGAGAAGGAAGCAGGGGAAGTGAAGAAGAAGAAAGGACGCTGGACACGACACAGGCCCCGGACGAGACAAGGACTCCGGGCTTAGGCTGGGACTCGACGAGGATGCGGAACCAGGACATGGGACTGGGAACTAGGAGCTTGGGCTTAAACTCCGAGCCAGAGACTGGACAAGGACCCAGCACCTGGGTCTTAACTCGGGCTCGAATTCCAGAATCAGGCGAGGACAAGACGTGGTTACAGGACAAGGAGATGCACAGAACGGGACGAGAGACTCCAGGACGGGACAAATGAACCCCAGCACAGGACGAGGGAATCCCAGTACCGGGCTGGGCAATCTACTCCTGGGCTGGGCGAAGCGCATGTACAAGACGAGAACACAGACTCTAGGTCGAGGGATGTACACCAGGACTGGAGGTGGGACAAGGGAACCCCAGCACTGGACGAGGGACCACCAGCAGCAGGCTGGGCAAGGTAGTCCTGGGCTGGAGAAGCACATGACAAGACGAGAACACAGACCCTAGGTCGAGGGATGTATACCAGGACTGGAGGTGGGACAAGGGAACCCCAACACTGGACGAGGGACCCCCAGCAGCGGGCTGGGCAAGGTAGTCCTGGGCTGGGAGAAGCACATGACAAGACGAGAACACAAAGCCGTGACTTGGACAGGACAAGGACCTTGATTGTGATTAGGACTGGACAAGACCCCGAAGCCTTGACTTGGTCGAGGAAAAGACAGGAACGCAGAGCCTTGATCGAGGAAGAACAGGAGCGCAGAACACAAAGCCTTTGTTCAGGGAGAGCAGGAAAGCAGAACTCTGGTTCGAGGAAGAGACAGGAACATGGAACACCGAGCCGGTACCCCTCCTTGGGTACAGGACGTAGGGCCGTGACTCCTTACACAGAACGCTGAACACGACCGGACAGTTCAACGCTAGTTTGCGGCAAAACGGCCGGACCTAGCGAAGGCATGGACACAGACAGACAATACCAAACAGGGGGAGGCCCCTATCAGAGGCCTGGCAAGAGATAATCACCCTCCAGAATCTGTACGTAGCTTAACTTCCCCGACTGTCCTTCCACGTCAGATGCCTCAGCAGTTGAAGGCTGTTCAAAATTGAATAGTCATCTAGTGGATAATTTACAGCGGTGGAGATCAGGACCTTGACGGATTATGGTAGAATAAATAACGGAATAATATTCCATATTCAAGGAATGTAATGTGGCCTAATTGAATAGAGAACAAAAATCACTCATGACCCAGCTTGTTGGATCATTGAATATACAATGCAGGGAATATTCGGCAGATCGGGTTAGCATGGACAGGCAGATCAATTGAATTAACACGTCAATTTACCTTCCTTTCTCAGAATTGTGTTTCTGGACTTCTGAACCCACAATCATAACTTATGAATTCAGGACCCTCCATTATCATCGAAATAAATAGGTACATTCTTGTGTTTTCTTTCCTATTTTATCTGCCTATTTAAAAGGCCCATAGTTTTTGTTCAATTCCGACAAAGTATCACGTCGATTTAGATTAGATATATTTTCACTTCTTGTTTATAATTCTCCAATGCGATCATTTGTATGCAAGACTCCGCAAGTTTCTGTAAAAAAACGTACGGAATAGAATTTTAATGCATTTTTCATTTTACCAAGAATGCCTTGTGTTTATGAGAACTAACACGCTGCCTGAGAATAGAATGTCACTCGTGACTCTGCTGGTGGCATCATGGAAATGTGTGGTCAAAGTCTGCTCCTCTCTGAAACATGCATGTAGCAGACAGCTTGTGGTAACACCTAAGAGTAGGTCAATGCGTTTAATTTAAGTAACTTATTTGACATCGAGCTTCTGTCAGCTAGATGTTTCTCAAGTTGTGCTGCAACGTTTATACATCCTGTTTCTGTGCTATGTTCATTCTGGAAATATATATAAGAAAAAAATTAACAAACAGCTAATAATTGATATTTATGCGTGAATCATTCTCTGAGAGCATTGAATGGAGTACAGATTAAACCGATTTCTGGGGAATGCATACTCTTTCCTAGTTAAATAAATGAGGGACCGCAGCTAGTAGATATTTAGTTCAATTTCATGTCGTCTTCGCAACAGACATCTTCGCCGAAAGTCATTTTCCTGTGCTGCACTGGTCCGTCGATATATTAAAAGCAGTGTTATTGGACCAAGGAACAGGTAGAAAATATTACATCAAGTAGCAATGTCGAGAGTCTACTCTTGAAATACTCTTTTCATGATACTTTTGAAAACGTAAATGAATGGAGAAGTAAGGTCATCTCATTTTGTGTTCGGCTCATATCAAGTTACATCGTCAATTGGAAAGCAGGGTCATTATGGAAAACAGCTTTGCAGATGGTTGCAATCCACCGTTAAGCAGAAAACATCGAGAGCCTTCTATGGAAAGAGGAAAATACAGATCACTTCTCCTCATGACTCAATGATCAACCTGAAGTGTTCACACTATTTCTCACAGCTTTCGCTGCGTGGCTTGTTGAGTGTTTCCTATGACTTCCACGCAGTACTATCGAACGGTAGCTTTAATTTTGCAGTAACCTAACTCCAATTCATCTCCCTATTATATATTACAGAATAATCAACATTCAGTTGAAACATTTATCCTGAAAAAACCTTGTTGGAAACATTTCGGAATATCTTTGTAATGAAGGCAGAGCTATTTATCGGCGCTATTTTATAAAGGATTATATCGTCCGGTGGACAAAATTGTCTCACAAATTAGAAATCTAGATTTGCAGTCAATGATTTGGCCTAAACAGAGCTGTACTTGACATTTAACAACGTCTTGATTTTTCTGAGAATGTCATACATTCGAACAATTGAAAATGATAAAAACAATAGATCAAATACACAAAAAAGAACAAAATACCTCATACTTTACTGTGCTTTCCCGCCCCAGCTAATGCTGAACTAATATATGCTGGTGAAAATATAGAGATGTAGGGTTTATCTCTAACGCACTTAGAACTAAGATTGTATCCACATTTTTATTCAATTGCCACCTAAGAGCTACCACCACAATCCCAACAGAGCTCAAACGAGATAACTTTTATCAGCAAACTTGTTTTTAAGTGTTTAATTACCGGTCCAAGTTACTGCTCCATTCTTACATATCATAAAGAATGGACTAATGGAGAGCAGAGAGTGGTTCATGGGAAACAAATCGCAGTCCTCTCATCTTTAGGATATATGTGTTGACAAAAAGGAATATCTGAAGGTCAAGGCAGAAATCTCGACAGAAAACTTAACTTCTGGAAATAGTGTTTTCTGCCGCAAACACATTTTCGTCACAAATTACATGTAACGTAAAACTGAGCTGTCTTTCATTAGCATTGTCTCTCATGATTTATCAGATCCACAGCAGGAAAAGGTTCCCAATGTCCGTACCCTCTCCCCGCTAAACTCCGCAACAAACAGACCTCAAATACATCCCTATGGATCCAATAGACAAAATGTGTGTTACCTATGATTGACTTTACGCCGCCAGCAGCTACATAATTTTAGATCAAAGAGGACAGGAGATAGAATTTAATTATGGTGACAAAGCTTTTTTATGAAAGCAGCATAACATCCTCAGCATTTTATGGAAATTCGGAAACATAACTGCTCAAAATGGCGGTGTGTTTGACATGGTATTCAGAAACTTAACTCCGTTCGTAGGAAACACATGGAAGCTCAGTCTTGTTCTATCTCCAACCAAGATGTCTTTGAATATTCTTCGTTCTCATTTTTAACTGGATAACAATTTATGCCCTGCCAGGTTACGCACATGAGTGCGTGCTAACATTTTTTTTCTTTCAGTATTGAGTTAAAATTTTTCCCCCGTGGACTATCCTATTGTCTCCCGTTTATTGGGTGGAAATGTAAGAGATTCTTGAAATAGCAGCATTTCCCCCAGTGGAACTGTTCATGTTGATAGGATTTAAAATGGAACCTCGGAACTGCAATCCATTATTTGCGGCCCCCTCCACGCGCCTTTTACAGATTTCATCGCAGTACCTCTTGAATCTTTGTCATCATTAAACTGAATAACTTTCTGATTCAACTCTTTAACCTCTCTTTATGTGATCAACGTCCTATACCGGGAATCTATCTCTGTCACAGACAGCGTTTGTTGCTGCTTTTCGCTGATTACTTCGTGCGAGCTGGTAACAGCAGCGAGTACGAAACCTATGTGTTATGGAGCCTACTTTGAAACATAAACAGACTATAATCTGTCACTGGAATAAATTTATGAAGATTTCACATTACATGCTTTTGTTTCATGAAACTTAAGCATTTAAATTGCATGAAAATTGCTGAAGTAATAGGCCGAATACGCGACCATATGTCGTTGCTCTTCGTCATTAATTCTCACAATCTAAAATCATACATTGCACCGGAATACATATTCAGGACGACGTCCGGGAGAATGTACTCGCTGTTCAAACAAGGCTCCTTCATCAATTTCCTTTTTGTTTTGCAATCCAGACATTAAGCAGTGGTTCATTAGTATAACTTTTATAACAAACCCCTGAAGGAAATTATCAAGAGAAGCACTTTTTTTTTTCATTTATTTAACACCGTCCCTACCCGACACGGCTTAAACCTTTTGGCTGTGTGAGCGAAACTGTTTTCCTCGCTGCGGTAAGAAACCAGCAGAATGCTATTTCACCGAAGATATATGATTGAAATCGAGAAAAACTGCAAAGGTAAATAGGTATGAAGAAATGCTGTTATTGTTTTTGCACGCCTGTCTTACTAGACATTCTTCAAATCCCAAGCGGATTTCCATCTTTACCATCAAAATGCTCATAGTACAGATTTGAATTTCTATGTCAGTAAAGTTTGGATAATTTCTGAATACAGCAAGAACGCAACATTTCCAGCATTATCACGAAAGCACGAGATAGGCCATGTAAGAATTACCTCCCCAATGGTCCCCTCAAGGCGACCAACATGTTCGCCCGTATTATCAACCATCCGGGTGAGTGGGGGAGGTTTGGGGCGGCAAGCAAAAACAGAACGATAAAACCTTGACCTAATTCCTCCTGAAAAGGTAATTGGGACTCTGGGTCTCTTGCATGAATTTCTAAGTTAAAAACTGTGCGGAACTCTGGCTTGCGAGAGTTCGGGGAAAAAAAGAAACAAAACAAAACAGTATTTGTGTCTGCTGGGTCCTTGCTTGACGTGAGTGTTCTGTCACGAGGTGGGGAAAAGGGTGCTGGGAGAGGACCCACAAGCAGGACACAATTAAGGTGATCGACATGAAACGTCTAAATGTATTGTCCTCTCCCATTTTGAATTTAATCCAAAAAATTAAAAATCTCTAACGACATCTTGGGAAAGAGAAAAAGTTATCCTTTCAGACTGAACACCCCTCCCCAGAAAGTAACGTAAACGTTATTTGTTTCTCTTTGCTCTGGTGCTTGCTGACCTACTGTGCGCTTTATTTATTTTACTTCAGAGTTCCAGCAGTTCAATGTTATTAAACTTGGCTCACTTGGATTCTCCTGACTGCATATAATAAACCTTTATCGGTTGTAAACCCAACTGTCTAGAACTGGAAACGTCTACTTGTGTTCCATTACTCACCTTCCCAATTTTAGGGCATTTTTTTTTATTTTTATTTAACGATCATTTGTCACGAGGTGGGGACAAGTGTGCTGGGAGAGGACCCACAAGCAGGACACAAACGCATCCTTCTTAGCTACAATAAAATAGCGTTTATTCCTCGCTACACGGAAGATCGGGAAATCTAGGACAAAGAGGAACACGAACCTCGGATTAGGGGACCAGGGACTAGGATCTCCGCGGACCTGGGACTTGGAAACAGGGAATTGGGATCGCCGCCGCTATGACTGGACAGCGAGAAAACGGACAGCCAGGGACTTGGACCCTGCGGACTGGGACTGCCATGGCCCTTGGACTTTGAGTCTAGGACCCTGATTCATTGCCGCCAGACACTTGGATACCAGGTATCGCTGCAGCCAGAAATGTGGACACCAAAACACAGGACAAGGAATCTCGAACCAGGACTCTTGCGTCAACTCGGGCACTGAGCCGAAAGTCATCTTCAGGGGGTAGACACAAAACACTGGGCATGACATCGAGCCAGAACGCTGCTTTCAACTCAGGCATTGAGCCGTGATTCTTCTTCGGGGAGGGTGGGGGTGTTGGTAGACACAGACAATGGTTATAAACGTCGAGTCAGGACTCCGCCTTCCACTCAGTCACCGAGGCGAGATTTTTCGAAGGGTAAGTATGGACAAGGGGCATAAACGTCGAGTCAGGACTCCGCCTTCAACTCACCCCTGGTAGATTCATCTTGTCCGGACCCACTCTGGTGACGGAAGACGAATGGCTGGTACTCCAATGCGGGCTGGATAACTTTGGCTTGTCGTGGCGGCGACTTGCGAAAGCTTCTTAACACTCTCGCACCGAACGGCTAAAGCCAGGGCCTTATAAGCTGCCGGTTCGGGTCGAGGGTAGATTACCTTGATTGTCAACATTGTGAAACGGAATTAGACGGGAACAAGGCGTCAATGGTCCGAATCGCAACCTAATTAAATTTAAAGAGGAACCGATTCAGACCATGACATCTTTGCTGCTCAACTTTTCATATCACCAAAACACGGCTGTCGGATATCATTGGCTTCATGATCGTCGTACTCTGTTGAAACTTCTATCAGCGTTCGCATCACTTCCCGAAATGAAGGACCGCTTCTGAGAGTAATGTCTAAGTTGAAGCTGAAAAGTTGAAGACAAAGTATTTACCGTTGCTTTATTTCTGCAGAATGCTGTTATTTTTCCAACCAAATCAAATGCTATTTTACCCAATTACTGTAACGGGCATGTCCAATTGCTCTGCTTATTTTGATTGTAATTTAATTGATTCACCAGCAACACCAATCAGCTCAACAGCGGGCAAGCTGCCCCTTCCATATTTCCTAACTCAGTTCATCCAGGCTGGAACGGTCCATCAGGTCTTGCCATTTGTACAAATTTCCTTAAACTAGAAAATGCGACTTTGAAGATCACAGACCCTAATTGCACCATGGGTACAAAACCTGGTCACGCAATGATTACAATAATTTGACGGGGTGGATGATGTAAACGCATCGGATAAAGCCTATGCACTAAACTTGGAAGGGCAGAAGGGATATGAAATAAGAGACGAAAAAAGAGATGGTCAGACCTGAGAAACTGCTCCAATTGATAGGCCGGTTATAAGTGATTGTTTGGAAATCTAACGTAAACGTAGCGACTTGCAGCCTGAAATGTGTCTGGCATCATACGCGGACAAAATGTTTTACAAACCATTTTAATCATTTTCTATTATTAGAAATTCCGAAGCAAACTTAGATAATGATCACTGACCTTTGTATCAGTTATCAATACTGAATAGTTTTTTTAAAAAATTTTACAACAGGCTGAACAAGCTTCGGTTGAGCACTCGTTATGTACCTCCACGACCTCCGCTACCCCCTCCGGCTCCATGCACATGTTTGCACTCTCAGTCCTGATTGGTCCCATTCCCTCACGGCTCAGACTCCTGCTTTTCCACATACTTGTAGAAGGCCTGGGTATTTTTCTTAATCCTGCTCGCCAAGGTGTTCTCATGCTCCCTTCCAGCTCGCTTAATTTCATTATTGAGCTCCTTCCTGCAGCCGTGTAATATTCTAGATGGTGCAATTCATAACAAATTCATAGATTACATGAAATAATATGCACTTCAGGTCAAAGGGAACAAGATTGTCATTTGATGACAATAACTTGTTCCAGACTAAGATGAGTAACAAAATACATTTGAGAAATTATTAAAAGTCCTGCCCTTTAATTTAAACGGTATAAATTTTCTTCATACGGACTCGCAGAAACACGAGAAAAATCGTGACAAAAAATTCAATTCGCATAAAATGTAGGAGCGCCGGGGACAAGATGTACCTTACTCGCAGGAATTGAACAAAAGTCCTTATACATTAAAGAATGTGAATGCAGAAGATAGATACCATAGCAAAGAGGCTTACGACCGGACACACGAATGTGCAGTGAATTATGGGATATATAGCATATTCAGCTGGCAAAGATTTAGTTTATTTTGACATCTTGTTCGCGACAGACAGCTTTGCCGAATGTTCTATTCCTGTGCTGTACTCATCCATCTTATATAAAAAGCAGTGTTAATGGGGTAAAGAACAGATAGACAAATGACATGGTGAGATAATGCCGAAAGCTGCCTTTTATTCAAAAAATTCCACGATGCATTTAAAGACGGTTGAAAGCGGAAGGAGGATCATGCCCCCACCTGTTCATTGCATATCACGTTAGGCGGTTAATGGAAAGCTGGGTAATTATTGGAAAACAGCATTGTGGAAGTTTGTAAGCTGAAATAAAGCAAACAACATGAAGAAGCCTTGGCCCGTCAGGAACTTTCTCCAAGGAGGGGACAATATGAAACATTGCTGTTCATGTCCGAGTGAAAAACTATCAACTTGAAGTGTTAAAACGATTTCTCACTTTGCCCATGGAGTCGAGCCTGTCACCCCTGCCCAATGGTATCAAACAGCTGCATTAATTTTGCAGTCCAATACAGCTTCTTATTATCTCAGCAAAAGAATAAAGAACTTTCAGTCGAAATGCTTATAGTATCACGAGAGGCTGGATAAACTTGGGTTGTTTTCATTGGGGTGTCGGAGGCTGAGGGCTGATCCGATAGAGGTTTACAAGAATATTAGAAGCATTAATAGTGCATTGAGAATATTTGTTGTACAAGTTTGAAACGTGAAATAAAATTGAAGCTGAGAGGAGGTGGGTACAATGGAGATGTGAAAGAAATGTTTTTTTACTCAGAGAGACATCGATGTCTGGAATGCCCTCCTTGGTATTGTGATGGCGGCAAGTATGGAAGCTTACGGAATATGCAACAACTTTGTTGGGTACGATTAGTGTTTGAGTGTATTGGTTTGCTTTTTAACTGGGTTGGCAGCATTGTGGGTTGGATGGTCTGTTCCTGTGCTGTTCTCTTATGGCAGGGTTTCCCAAGCTGGGGTACCCGCACCCCTAGGGGGCGCGAGATGGAATTTCAGGGCGTGTGACAAAGAGTGCCTTGTGTCCTTGAGTGACGAGTCACGAGTCATCACTCAGCCAGCTGCCAGTGTGCCTGGAGAAGTGGTAGTAACGTCTGACCCAAATACACTCCAGTCTCCCTCTGCCCGAGTCAGTGTTACTGGGAAGTTACACCTCAGAGTTGAGGCGTCTCATCGGTGTTAGCTAGAAGGACACATCTCAGAGTTAAAAATCATCTCATAATGTCAAAATCTTTATACATCCCGAATTAACCATCGAGTAAGACGTCGCATTAAAACCAAACCCGCAGACAGTAGGAAAATTATTCAATTATAAAATTTTAGAAAGACGCATTTTGATAAAAAAGCAGCTGAATTCATTCATTCGTATTTGTCTCAATGCATTAAAGAAGTTTTGAACTTCAAAGGTGTTTTTTTTCTCTTAAAAGGTTTTTTTGTTGAATCGATGATAATTTTGGATTGTGTTAGTTGTGGAGGTATCATGGTTAGCACCGAGGACTTTGAATCTTGTGATGGGAGTCATATCTCCGGTAATCTTTGGAAATAGGTGTGTAAATTCAGTAGTGAGTAGTCTACTAAGTATCGTCGCGTCCCCATAGCATTTCCAGCTGACGATTTATCTTGGCATAACAGCAGACAACATCATAATATAATATTCAGAAGCGTATTTCTTGCGATACTTTACTATAGGCGTCACAAGTGAATCTGCAGATGCTGGAAATAAATAAATAAAAACACAAAATGGTGGTAGAACTCAGCAGGCCAGACAGCATCTATGGCAGGAGGTAGTGACGACTTTTCTGGCCAAAACACTTAATCAGGAGTGAAGTAACATGGGATGGTCGAGGTGGGATAAGAAGTGGGGGGAGGGATGAAGTAGAGAACTGGGAAGTGAGAGGCTGAAGGGAAATGGGCTAGGGGGAAGTGGAGAATTATTGAAAATAAAAGAGAAAGACAGGTAGGGCTGTGGAAGTTTATAGTGATGGGGGAAAAAGAGAGAGAAAGAGAACCAGACTAAAATTATAGATAGGGATAGTGTAAGCGGGGCGGGGGTGGGGCAGGGGTATTAACGTATGTCTGTGAGTTGAATGTTCATGCCGGCAGGTAGGAGGCTACCTAGGCGGGAGATAAGGTATTGCTTTATCAACCTGCGGGTGGCATCATCTTGATGGTATAGGAGGTCATGGACAGACATATCTGCGTGGGAGTGGTCTGTGGAATTGAAGTGTGTGGCCACAGGGAGATGCCGCCACAGCTGGAGGACTGAGCGCCGGTGTTCCGCGAAACCGACTCTCAGTCTGCGGCGGGTCTCCCCAATTTATAAATGGCCACATCGGGAGCACCATATACAATATATCACCACAGCGTCTCTAGTTGAGTAAAGCAGACATCCCTGACTTAGGCAGAAAGTTTTTCTCACATTAGCTCATGATTTTCTCTTTACCTTTAACCCTTCATCACGTCAAAAAGAAGGAAATGGAATGATGACTATGTGTGCTTTGGTTTCAATTGCAAAACAGGAAATGATGGCTTGAAAAACCCACAGTGCATTCTTGTAGCGTTGTGTATTCCCACTCAAATCTGAAGTCATCCAAGATTCAAGAGCACTTCAAGAACAAGCATGGCGGAGCTGATATTGAAGGACATGATGTTGGGGCAGTGATAATCAGAACAGCTCGTTTTGATTCACAAGGAACTCTTCCAAAATTAGAATTCGTTTCTCTTGAAAAAACACTAATTCTTGCTTCATACCAAGTGACATATAAAGTGGCTAAATTCAAGAAGCCCCATACAATTGCCGAAGATCTCATCAAGCCCTGTGCACTGGAAATGGCAATAATTTTCCTGGGCAAAGAAGCAATAAAAATATTTGAACAGGTGCCACTATCAAATAATGTCATTCAACACCGAAACAGTGACTTGTGTGAAGATATTTTAGATCAAGTCATCTCAGATGTCAGAGGTAGTCCTCTTAAAATCTCTATTCAGTTAGATGATTCAACTGATGTCTCGAGTTGCAGTCAACTCATTATATTTGTGAGGCTTGTTAATGATGGCGCTATGAAGGAAGATGTCCTGTTTTGTAAATATCTGCAAAGAAACACAATTGCAAAAGGATGTGATGCAGCTGGAAAAAGACTTCTTCGCCAAACATGATTTATATATCAAAGTCATTGGTTCTATGTGCACTGATGGGGCACCTGCAATGCTTGGAAACAAAACGGGGCTTTTCTGTAATAATGAAAATGGAGATTCCAGACTTGCAGGTTACCCATTGTTTTACTCATCGGCATGCTTTGTCATCAAAAACATTGCCTGCAAACTTGAAGAACGTCTTTAATACTTGAGTGAAGATCATCAACTGGATGGGCGGACGTGCATTGAACCATTGCATTTTCAAATCATTTTGTGAGGATTTGGGAAATGAGCATTCAGTTTTGCTTTTCCACACAGAAGTCCATTGGTTGTCACGAGGACACGCTTTAACCCCCATCTTTGAACTGCGGGAAGAAATCAAAGTTTTTTTGGAGGAGCATGAATCTGATCTGGTTGGGGCAATGGAATCACAGGAATTCGTCCAAATGCTGGCTTACTTAGTTGACATTTTCACTCGTATGAATGACCTGAGTGTTTCTCTTCAAGGAAAAGGGGTAAGCATTTTGGAGGCTTGTGAAATGTTGAATGTCTTCAAAGAAAAGTTACGTCTTTGCCGTCGAAGGATGGGAAGAGGCATTCTCTAAAAATTTCCTTCACTAGAAGAGATGGTTGATGATGCTGGATCCATAACTCCTACTGTACGTTACAAAATTGTGGCTCATTTGGAAATACTGTCAAAATCGATTGATCGGTATTTTGTTGCCGGAGACCTGAAGATTTCAGAAGAATTGATCAGGAATCCATATTCCTAAAATTTGTAGAAAACGTCAGATGATGAAGAGCTGAAGGAAGATCTTATTGTTTTGTGGACAAATCAAGCTCTTGAAATGCAATTTGAAAGCAAGACTTCGGAGGAGTTTTGATGTGCGGCACTGGATATATTCTCACGACTTGTTTCAAAAGCACTCCGTGTCCTCATTCCATTTGTAATAACTTAGTTGTCTGAATCTGGAATCAGTTCGCTTTTCTCAATCAAGAGAAAATCTAGAAATCGCCTGAATCCACAAGGAGACCTGCGGATCGCAGTCAGCAAGAAAGTTCCAAGTTTTGACAAAATCATAAATGGGAAGCAGGAGCAGAGAAGTCATTGAATTTTATGTTCACATTTGGGATTGATTTTACAGTTTAAATTTTTTTCTGAATAATTTAGAATCTAATTGCTCGATTTATATTTGCATTTTATGCACTGAGTTTCAAGCTTTCTTTTAAGTTCAATTTGTTCACCCGCAGTATTGTATGTGGTTCAAAACTTAGAAAGTAGACTTCGTAAACTTGAAAAGTGATATTACTTTTGTTTGGGGTGCGAACGTTAATCAAACATGTCCTAGAGGTATGGGACATAGAAAAGTTTTTCGAACGACTGAATTACAGGGTATTTCAAAATTATATTGACATAGATTCCAAATTATATTAGCAAGGTGTGCAGAAGCGCTTCATCTACCACGCAGGAACGAACCCGCGAAGATTAGAGGGGACACTGTTACCAAGTGTATACAGACTACATAGATTGGTTTCCTGATGAACTGAGCTGTGTCAATAACCTTCTTCACTTTTGATGTCTTCGGCAACCTCCCCCTGTCAACATTTTGCGTACTAAAAATAAGATATTCGGCACTATTACTTGAATGTAGAAATACAAAGAGTATTTATGAGTGGAAAGGTCGAAGGGAATTCAGATGCAAAGTGACCTGGGTGAACAAAGCCAATGAATGATTCGCGATGAGAACATTCATTTGCCCATCATTCAGGCAAATCTTCAAGCAGCAAGTGGGCAGAAGGGGTTAAAAGTAGGTGTGTAAACGAGCATGCAGATCAAGCCTATCAACCATAAGACTATAACACCATAAGATATCGGAGCAGATTCTGGCCATTTTGACTATGGGGTCTGATCCATCATTTCTTGCTGAGACCGTCAGACAATAAGACCATAAGATACAGGAGCAAAAGCAGACTATTCGGCTTATCGAGTCTCCTCCGCCTTACAATCGTGGGCTGATTCAATGCTTTCATCCACCTCCCACTCCACTGCCTTTTCCCCATAACCTTTGATGCCCTGGCTAATCAAGAACCTATTTCTGCTTTAAATACATCCAATTACTAAGACTCCACAGCCGCTCGTCGTAACAAATTACAAAGATATACCACCCTCTGACCACCCTCTAATTTCTCCGCATTTCAGTTCTAAGTGGACATACTTCAATCCTGAAGTCGTGCCCTATACTAGATTCCCCTAGCAGGAGAAATTACATTTCCGTATCTATTCTGTAACAGTCTTTTAACATTCGGAGTGTTTATATGAGATTTCCCCTCGTTCTCCTGAACTCCAGGGAACACAACCCAAGACATGTCGGACGTTCCTCTTGCGGTAACCCTTTCATTCCTGGAATCATTTTTGTGAATCTTCTCAGCAGTATCTCCAAAGTCAGTATATCCCTTCTAAAAAAAAGGAGCCCCAAACTGTACACAATACTCCATCTACTCTCACGAGTGCCTTATAGAGCCACAACATCACATCCCTGCTTTTATATTCTATACCTCCAGAAATGAATGACAACATTGCGTGCGCCTTCTTCAAAACCGACTCAACCTGGAGTTTAACCTTTAGGGTATCTTGTGCAAGGACGCCCAGGTCCCTTTGCATGTCTGCATTTTGAAATGTCTCACTATCTAAATACTGGTCTGACTGTTTAATATTTCCCCCAGGGTGCATGACAATGCACTTTCCAGCATGGTATTTAATTTTCTCCTTTTATAGCCATTCCCCTATAGTATCTAAGTCTCTTTGCAGGCTTTCAGTTTCCTGAACACTACCCACTCCTCCACCTATCTTGGTGTCATCGGCAAATGTAGCCACAAGTCTATTAATGCCATAGTCTATATCATTGACCTGCGGAATAAAAATCAGCTGTCCCAACATGAACCACTGTGGAGCTTCTCTGCTAACCGTCAGCAGGCCAGAATAGGAGCCCTTAATTCTCGCTCTCTTTTTTATGTCAACCAGCTACTGCTAATAACTTCCCTGTAATTCCATGGGCTCTTATCTTGCTAAGCAGCCTCATGTGCGTCACCTTGTCAAAGGCCTCTTGAAAATCAAAGTACACCACGTCTGCTGCATCTACACTACTTGTAATTTCATCAAATAGTTGCAACAGGCTTGTCAGGCAGGATTTTTCTTTCAGGAAGCCATGCTGGTTTTGGCCTATTTTGTCGTGTGCCTCCAGGTACTGCGTAATCTCATTCCTAACAATCGATTCCTACAATTTCCCAACCACCGATGTCAGGCTAACAGGTCTATAGCTTCCTTTCCGCTGTCTCCCTTACTTTTCAACTAGATCATTGTTAATGCCTCCGCTTTCTCTCCAGCTACTTCCGTCAGAACCTGATGGTGCATTCTAACAGGTCCAGAAGTTTTATCCACGCTCAGAACCTTTAAACTTCTCGAGCACGTCCTCAGTTGTAAATTGCACTGCATAGATTTCATTTCCATGACACTCTTGAATGTCCGGTATTCTGCAGCCGTCTTCCACTGTGAAGACTGATGTAAAATACGCATGTAGTTCCTCTGCCATCTCTGCCTCTCTCATTACAATATATCCAGCGTTATTTTGTATTGGTCCCATATCTACCCTCGACTCTCGTTTACCCTTTACATACTTAAAAGAGCTTTTAGTATCTTCTTTTATATTAGTCACTAACTCTTTTAATAATACATCTCCTCCTTTCTAATGACCTTCTTAGTTTCCTTCTGCATTTTTTCAAAAGCTTTCTAATCCTCTATCTTCCCACTAGCTCTGGTGTCCACAAATGCCCTCCCTTTCGCCTTTACTTTGGCTCTGGCTTCACTTGTCAGCCACTGTAGTGTCCATCATACTTTTGAAAATGTCTTCTGATTTGGAATATATCCTTCATATATTTTTGTTGCAGGAACTCCAGCCATTTCTGCTCTGCTCCCCTTCCTGCAAATCATCCTTTCCAGTCAACATCGACCAATTCCACTCTCAAGCCATTGAAATTCTCTTTCTTCCACTGAGATACTGATATATTAGATTTTAATTTTTCTCTCTCAAATTTCAATACGAACTCGATGATGCTGTTATTTCTGTTCCCTAATGGTTCCTTAACATTAAGCTCTCTTATCACCTCGAGATCACTGCACAACACCCAATTTGGCACAGCCTGTCTCCTTGTGGGCTCAAAAGCAAGCTGTGCTAAAAAGCCATTCCTTGAACATTCTGCAAATTCTCTCTCGAGGTCCAGTACTGATCGGGCTTTTCCAATACAATTCAATGTTAAAATCCCCAACGATTATCATGGTATTGCATTTCTGACACGCCTTTTCTATCTCCTGCTGTAATTTGGAATCAAGTTCCCGGCTGCTGCTTGGAGGGCTGTATACAACTGCAATTAGGGTCCATTTACTTTTGCCATTTATAAAACTGAACCCATAGAGCCTCCTATGTCATAGAGCCTTCAATTCCTATGTCATCTCTTTATAATGATGTAATATGATTTCTTATACACAGAACCACACTACCCCTCTTCCTACTAACCAATCTTTCCGATACACCGTATAATCTAGGACGTGGTGATCCCAATGGCAACCATTGTTCAGCCAAGTTTCAGCGATGGACACAACGTCGTATTTGCCAAACTGTAGCTGAATGTCAATATCGTCCACTTTATACTTTATATTGGGTGCATTGAAACATAACACTTTCAGTCCAGTATTTGTTATATTATGACTGAACAATAACACTCCTGTACTGCCATGTAACTCATGCCAGTGGCTGCGATTAAGCCTCGTTTTCTGCCTGTTCTTGTGATAATCTCTATTTTCACTCTAATTTATTTCTGTTCTCTCCTTCCTTGACCTTATCACTCCGGCTCCCAACCCACTGTCAAATTAGTTTAAATGCACCCTAACAGCTCTATTAAATGTGCCCACCGAGATATTCGATCCCGTTGGGTTCATGTGTGATCCGTCCTTTTTGTACAGGTCGTACCTCCCCGAGAAGAAGCTCCAATGAACAAGGAATCTGAAACCCTGCCCCGTACACCAGTCTGTCAGCCATACATTAACACGGCTCATCATGCTATTTTTGCACTCGCTGGCAGTGGCACAGGCAGCAACACACCTTGCAGGTGCCTCTATCAGTCGGACAGAACCTCCTGTTTGTTTCCCTCACAATGGAATACCCTTTGATTATTGCATTCCTCATCTTCCTCTTTCCCTTCTGTACCACGGAACCAGGCACAGTGCCACTGACCCAATCGCCGTGGTGGTCCTCTGTCAGGTCATACCACTCAACTGCTTCTAAAAACACGAGAACTATTGCTGAGGGACATGACCGCAGGGGTGCTCTGTCCTATCTGAACTCTCCCACTGGCTTCGCTGACCATCCCCGACTAATCTAACTCATTTAGCCTCGGTGTGACTAGCTACTTATAGTTCCTCTGTAACTCCTATTCACTCTCACCAATAAGCTGTAGATCATCGAGCCGTAGCTTTACATCCCTAACACTGTCTGTCAGGAGCTGCATCTCGGTGCATATGTTGTAGATGTGGCCTTCTGGGAGAATGGAAGATTCCCGGGATTCTCATATCTGACAATCAGAGCAAAGTACTAACCCTACCAACATGCGCTCTATTCCTTAAAAACTGCAAAGAAAAATCGAAAACGAAGTCCACCTACCCACTGACCTCGCTGAAGCCTCAATGAGCCAAAACCTGTCCCTTCTACTCTCGCCAGTGGCCTCCTCCCGATAATGGCCGCTCCGCTTAACCATTCTGTACTTTTATTTAGTTCGCCGAGTACAGTTGCCGCCGCTGATAGGTTCCGCACAATGGACTAACGCCCGCGAAGCTCTTGATTTAAATAACTGAGATATCAGTACCGTCTTTAAGCAGGAATTTGTTACCGGAGCGTTGAAAAGTGGCTAATGGGCTTTAATTTAAAAAGGTCCGCAAGTACTGGTGGCAAGCCAAATATCGGTTCTAGGAAAGATACTGGAATGAAGGACAGAATCGATAGAATTTGAAAAGTCAAAGGATATAAAAGTGATAGTAAGCATGGATTTCTCAAGGAGTATCGTCTCTCACAAAATTGATTCAGATGTCTTATAGAGGCTGTGCAGAAAATTGCTGAGGGAATGACAGTAAACTATATCTTAATTGAATTTTGCACGATCATGTACAACAGTCTAGTATAGAATGCCGGGTTACACGGGAGCCAGAGTGAGCCAGCCAACTGAACACAAAACTGGATTCCTAGATGAATCAGATGGTGATAGTGGAGATGTTATAACAAGAGGAAAGGCAAGCAAGTAGTGACGTACTGAAGAGGTAGGTCCTCGTTACAGTATTGTTTGACATTTCTAAAATATTTAGTTGATAGTATTTTTCAGATGTTAATACAATTCATGATGCAGTGAAATTAGTGATATACCAGAAAGTGAAAATTAACTAAGACGAGGAAATGGGAAAGTGGGCCAAGCAATCGCATATAGAGTATAACTGTTACATTTGCAAAGTGTTGTATTTTGGTTAGTTAACATGGGGCAGGAATTCCGCAACGGAATGTCCTGCGCGTGGAAGTAGAACACGGAGACTGAGAGATACAGGCACGTTGATCTGTAAAATTGTCAACAGAGGTGGACAGGCTGGTAAAGAAGCTGTTTGTAACAACTAAATTAACAGGTCGGAATCCGAATCGTGTTTATATAATCGTGTTTATATCACGATGTGTCGTGATGTTAGTGAAATTAGCAGCGGCAGGTCAATGTAATAGATAATGCAGATAACGAAAAATAAATAAATACAATAAGTAGATATATTAATCTATTAGAGTATAAGTATATTAGATAGATTAAAAATGTGCAAAAACAATAATAACAGGTATATAACAAGTGTTTGTATTCCCGGGTTCAATGTCCATTTCGGAATCCGATCGCAGAGGGAAAGAAGCTGTTCCTGAATTGCTGAGTGTGTGCCTTCAGGATTCTGTACCTGATGGCAACAGTGAGAAAAGAGCATGCAATGGCTTTTGCTGGTCTTTAATTATGGACGCCGCCTTTCTGAGTCACCGTTCCTTGAAAATGTGCTGTGTACTTTGTAGGCTTATACCCAGGATGGAGCCTAACTGTATTTACGACACTCTGCAGCTACTTTCGGTTCCGTGCAGTATCCCACCACTCCGCCACCCCCATAACAGACAGTGACGCAATTTGTCAGAATGACCTCCACAGTACACTTACAGAAGTTTTTGTGTGTATTTGTGAACATACCACATCTCTTCAAACACTAATGAAGTATAGTCGCTGCTTTGCCTTCTTTATAGCTGCATCGATATATTGGGTCTAGGTTAGATCTTCAGAGAGCTTTACACCCAGGATCTTGAAACTGATCATTCTCTCCGTTTCTGATCCCTCTATGAGGATTGGTGTTTATTCCTTTGTCTTACTCTACCTGAAGTTCACAAGCATCTCCTTCGTCTTACTGATGTTCATTACAAGTCATGGCAATGAGTACAAGATCTGGGACGTTATGTTCAACTGTACAAATCGTTGCTAAAACAGTGTATTGTGCGTTCGTTGTTGAAAAGTCAGCTGTGCATTCTGATCGCCAACAAAAGAAGAGATGAGATGAAGCTTGAAATAGTGCAGAAAAGATTGAGAAGTCTGTTAGAAGGACAGCGTGATTTTAACTGTAGGAAGAGACTGGGTCTATTCATCCCGAGAGCACAGGTGGTTGCGTTGTGAACACATATATTTAATATCAGCTAGTGCGTAGGCAGGGGTATGATAAGTCTTTTATGCAGAATCGGTTAACTGAAAATGAGAATACATAGATTCCAGGCGAGAGAGAAATTATTTAAAAGATTCCAGGGAACGTTTTTCAACAAAAGAGGTTTTTTTTTAAGTGGAACAGAGTACCACATGAACCTATAGAACTGGGTACGATTCCAATGTGCAAAGTACATTTAGATTACTAAATAGGTAGAATAAGTTTATTGGGGTGAGATCCAAACGCAGCCAAATGGGGCGATCTGGGTTTTCAATCGTCCAATAGTTCAATAGTACCAAATTAATATCAGGGAATGCATACAATATACAACATGAAATTACTGGCCTTCGCAGACATCCAGGAAAACAGAAGAGCACTCCAAACAATGAATGACGGCAGAAACGTTAGAATTGGGGTTAGGAATGTTAGAATACGTTAGAGGGCTTTGGGAAGCCTTCTGCTCCCACTTCCATGCACAAGCACCACATTCCCCCCACTTTTGCCCCAACATAGTAAGCAAACAGGAGCTAAAACCCCAAGAGACCATGATTTGAAATACAGAAAAAAACTAATCACCCTGCCAACGAATTCTGCATGTCACATCTCCCTCTCTCCCGAATTTAAGGGACACATAGCGAGAGAGGGGAACAAGAAAGCAAGGAACTCGTTGAGTTCGGGCTTTCATGTCTGCTGCATCACTCGTTTTCGAATCCTCTGACTTGATAATCGGCAGTAATCTCCCCCCAGCAAAGCAATGAGAGAAACAGTATGTTTGCGTATGTATGTGTGTGTGTGTGTGTGTGTGTGTGTGTGTGTGTGTGTGTGTGTGTGTGAGACAGAGAGATAGAGTGAGTTTAGAATTGCAAGGTATGTTCTCCGACTAGAAGGAAATGATGGGAATCACATTCGAGGAGAAAATGAAGTACAGATACTTTATCAGTTTCAAATACATTTTACAAATATTGACCAGATTGTTTTTAATTCACCTGATGCTTGTTAATTGAAATTAGTACTGAAAAATAAATCCATTTAGCTCTTTGAAAGTACGAATAACAAAGAAAAACATTATATTTAGCTGCTGTGATTAAAGATTTGGGAAGCTTCAAATTTTGCCAAAAATAATAAAGAATCGCCCGTTTAAATCGATTTCGATTTGACATTTGGAGTTAACACTTGAGAGTATTAACTAATGTTCTCAAGATTCGCATCAGACTATTGAAGTAAGCCCATTAATTATGTAATGTTATTCATGTGCATGGTTTTCTAACATAAAATCTTTCCCCAGTCATTAGGATCGTTGACATAGTTAAAAAAGAGGTATTTCTTTACGAACATCTTGCAATTACTGCGAATTCCACGATACTTTCGGTTATAACCTAAAAGGTTCTCGGGAGAATCAAGGGTGAGAACAAAGTTAAAGCCATAGGTTTATAAACTTCCATCGGGTCACCAATCAGAAATCTCTGTTCTGTTTCTCTCTCGATGAAAATTCATTCAGAGGAGTGTTGTTACGAGAACCCGTAGCGAATATTAGAACATCGTCCGATTTATATTTCCCTCAGGTGAACGTTGATATAATTGTGCAAGAATAGATGTTTAATTCGCCGGTTTTCCATGTCAAAAAATATTCTCGCGAATGGTGGCAACCCTCTGGATTTATTTTTTCATCCTGTAAAGTCTGTGGGGCAAAACTGTTGGGAAACGTTTAAGGGGAATTACGTTTTTTTTTCATGGAATCATCAGGTCTATGCAGCGGACCGGAAAGGGAGACTACGACTGAGCATATCAGACATTACCACCTTGAATGGCCGGGCAGTAGACTGGGCCGGAATGGCTTATTGCTGTTCTTTTCTTAATTTTCTTTCTTTACTTTTATTTTATGACAATTGCCTTTAATGAATCGGAAAAATGTCGAAGACCAGAATGATCATTTATCTTCCCAATTGTTACATGTGACGTGGATCATCAACCTTTGATTGATGCAAGAATCGAAACGTAGCGATACTTTGGCCAACACTCATTGATACTATATGGCTATGAACTGCAAAATGGATTCTCAGCTTCACAGCTTCTTTGATGTGTTCACGTCTGCGTACAATGAATGTTTGCTTTGATGTTTGGATGCCTGTGCGTAATTCGAATCAGAAATCTGCAAAGCGGCATAAGTCAATTTGTCGGCTCCATTTCTTTTAGTCTGTGAAAGTAATCCAAAATCAGTGGTTAGTCGAGCATTTAGTGACAAATTGAATCACACGATTGTAAAATAAATTAGAGATGCCCTCATAAGTAATGAACTTCAGTTGTTTACGCTTTATAGACAATTATTTCAACGCTGTTTCAAGATTTCCTTTAATTATTTATATATTAGCGTTTCTTCCCATACTTAAAAGGAACTTTAACAAAATAAAGTTACGAGAATAGAGAAATCCTTGAAGTAGCAGTTTGGTACATAATAATAGGCTAAATTATAATACAATCGTTTTTTTCTGTCATCTGTGACTGATTGCCGCATCCTGTTTCGCTTATGGAGCTCACAGGTGTTTGCTCAGCCACACCTGCCAACACAGTTCCAAATACACATGGACATTGTTGTCAGTGGACAGCTCATAACTGATAGAATGAACGTTGGCATTTTGTTCAGTCAGGCTCTCTGATTACAGTTTTGTCACAATTCGGTATTTCCGGTAGTTAATTTCTTCTCGGTTATTATCGGTCACACTTGTTATTTATGGAGCTTACAGTGGGCGTTGAGAAGGATTGCATTCCTAGTTTTGTGCCTTTTTTGCCTTTCCTCACGTGGAAATTACATGTGAAATTAAATTCGGAAAAGCAAGGAAAAATAATCTCCAGAGATTCTACAGATGCTGGAAATCTTGAAGAATGCAAACAAAATACTGAAGGAATTCATTAGGTAAGGCAACATGCAAGAAGGTAAATAAACCGTCGATTCTTTCTCTCAGAGACGCTTTATCGGGACCGGAAATGAGGGAATAGAGTCCAGAATATAAAGGTGTGTAGGGGTGGGGGAAAATCAGCTGGTGATGTGAATGTATGTGGATGACTGGGGTGGGAATGACGTAAGAAGCTGGGAAGTGTCGGGTGGAAAAGGTAGGAGGTGTATGAAGGATTCGGAGACGGGAGGACTGTGGACACTGCAAAATGGAAGAAGGAGGAGCACATGGGTGGAGGGCAGCCTGATGGGCAGATGACAGGAAGAGACAAGGGGAAACGGAGAATGGAATGATGGAGAAATTCCCAAAAGTTAGAGAGATCCGCATTTATGACTTCAGGTTGGAGTCTCCACAGATGGAACAAAATGTGCTTGTACCAGAAAGTTAAGTTGTTTCACAGAAATGCGATTAGCTATGAATCACATTATATTTCGTTACAGTGTCAATGGTGTCCTCAAATTTGTAAAATTAACATCCTCTTGGATGATGGTTAAATAAATATAAAATATATAAATATAAATATAAATATAAAACCTCTGGGTACTCCGGTTTCCTCCAATGACTTACAGTTTAGGATGTTAATTGTTCACGTGGGTGTGACTGAGCACGGGCTAGTTGTACTGGAAGGGCCGGTTACCGTTCTCTAAAGAAAATCTATATCACATTCACGCTAATCTCTCTGATTTACCTGTGAATAGATAACGCTCTCTTCCTGTTTATCTTTGCGAAACGGTTTGCTCTCTCTATGGTTTAGTGAAGCATAGGCAGTGGTGTGCTCAACCGGTGCTTGTTCAGCCTGTTAGAAATATATATTAAATACAGCTAACTGATACAGAGCTCAGTTATCATAAACTAAATTAGATTTGCAAAATCTAAACACTGAGGATAAAAAAATGTTGGAATAACATTTTGTCTGCGAACAATGATACCGTCTATGCATCATACCGGAGGTGGGATCGCGACCGTTTCCAGCTGGAAGTAGCTATGTTTAGACTTTCAAATCAACACTTATAACAGTCCTAGCAATAGGATGGGATTCTCAGTTTTGGCCATCTCTGTCTTTTCATCTCCCAAATTCTATCTCTTACATCTCTCTAAATTCTGTGCATGGGCACAGGTCCATGTTCTATCTTTTACGCATGAGTCGAATTATGGTAATGATTGCCCTGAACAAAATTCGTCCCTGTGATGCAAACTTAAGCTGTGACCCTTACCTCTCACATTACTTAAGTTGAGAAAACTGGAGCAAATGGCAAGTCCCGATGCTACGTCTCGCTTAACTCTAGCCGGAAACAGTGAAGCGGCACCCTGGGCCTCTGTTGATTGGTTTTGTTGGTAAATTACTTAAATTACGATTGAAGTACGGAGAACCAATCAAGGTAGTTGTTACAGTAAGTGATAAAAATTGCATTTGTTTTGCTGAAATAATGGCATAGCATTCCAGAGTAATGAAGTAATAGCAAAAGTTTGTCATCTTCGACTTAGATATTATTCGAAGCAGTAGTCCTACATTTCCGGAAGTGTTACGAACACTTGTAGAAGTTTTATCGGAATTCTACCATAATGAAATCAGTGATGGATGTATGACTACCTTATCTTAGTTGCTGCAGTCGCTCCATTTGCGCCTAAAGTCGTTAGGTGAAATTAAATCTAAATGCGTTAAAATGGGGTATGTGGTTAATGAAACGAGAAGAGAAAGGTTATCATTAGAAAGAATCCAGGTTAAAAAAATAATATAATTGAAGTGCTGGAAAAATGAAGTAAAACAGGGAAACAGAACACACAAAAATGTTAGTTGATCAGGAACCACCTGTTAAAGGGAAATAGTCAATGTTCACACTGCAATCTGCGGAAGGGTCTTTAATCTGGAATGTTAACTGATTCTCTTTCCAAAATCGGTCGGTAGCTGCATATTATTTTCTGGTTTGAATCCAAATGGGAAACGACGATACTTTTATCCGTTTTAGGCTTTGCTTCCCACATTGAGGATAATACTCATTCAGCGTTGCATCCTGGACTAGAAGGGGCCATGTTGAGTTTTGTTTAACAAATTGCTATCATTGTTCATCACATACTACAAGGTTTTATTGCAAGTATATTCGATTCCATTGCAGGTTAGGCACCGCTGTGTGGATCTTTCTTGCGGATCGGGGTTAAAACTGCATTTAATATTGCAAAGACCATTTCAACAAAACAAGATTTAGTTACATTTTTACCTTGCTTACTGTCCGTTAGATCACATGTAACACACATTACCAATTGATTCGTGCAGGTCCTGTACTTTCGCAATGTCCAGTCAACTGCGATTCTCGTAATTCAGCATTTAGTACTTTCTTACAGTCTCAGTTGCGTGTTGAAATATTCGTCAAAACAACTGAGCTTCAAATGGTAAATATTACCGTTTTACTTCCAATTCAACCGGCTATGAACCGGTGTGGAAACTTGAAAGGATACAGGAAGCAGGTGCAACGGGAACATTCAACTAAATTTTGGATATATAGTTGAAAATGAATATTTGAAGGGGAAAATAGTTTAATTTCCCTACTACGCTCCAAAATGTTATAGAATAATATAGATTCATGATATCTTTGTCCTGCAATTATTCCACTCTGAAACAAGACCAATTGCTTTACCTACCGGGTCTTCATTCTGACATCCGTCCAAAGAATTTGTGTTACCCCCTTCAGAAAAGAAATCAAATGGAAATGATTTTCATTGTAAACATTGTACATTATTAATTTGATACCAATCGAAATAATCGTCTAAGTAGAACCGCTGAAGTTACGAATCTTTCAGAAAGTATTTGTTTGTAACAGTCGTGCTAAAATATTGAGTTCTGCATTAACCTGTTGCTATTCTCAAAAGGCTTTGACTTTCAACGAGGCTGTAAAGTGATAATAGCAGAACAGCGGCGGTATTGTATTTAAGTATGACAATCAAGATGGAAATTAAAACCAATGAGACGTACATAAGTTGTTCAATGTTATTTGCACAGTCAGAGTGAGTTTAGATCTACGCCAAGTTACTTACGTTTCAAAATAAGGATCTGCTATTGTATTAAAAAACTAGACACTTGAAGTACTCCAAAGTTTTGTAGCAGCATTCGGAAATGAGATATAAAATACGTCCAGTAGACTGGTGAAATAGTTGAACTTTAACATCAACTGCATATTTTGCCAAAATATTATCACTGAAATCCATCTTCGAAAATCGTGATCCATGCCCAATCATTCTGTGAATGTCGTTTGCTGATTTTAATTTAAATGTCATTAACGCTTCTATTTTGTACGAACAGAGGTGATGTTTCTCAGCGATCAGTGTTCTTACCTTGCGATGTCTTTAACTTGAGTATCAGCAAAACAATTATCACTATTAAAGTTAAAATTGCTGATGCCTCCACTGCACATGCGAGAATCAATATCGTATCGGCGCCTTGAAAAAGAAACCAGGAAGCATTTACACGTCTAAAAACAAATCCACACATGGGAAGCAACAATGCAAACTATTATAGAAGGTCCTTTCAAATCTCACTACACACTGATAGGAAAATGGCAGAATACAGAATATAGAACAAAGAGATCTGTTTTTTAATTTCTCCAGACACATACGAGCTATTTAATATGACTAAGAATAGGCTTGGCTGCTTTTTCCTATACTTCTCTTGACAATAGATATCAGTACAACAATTGAACGTGTAATCATCTAACCCAATACAATTTTGATGTCGATTCAATCGTTTAATTCACGTCTGTCAAGGACATTCTTTAGTACAATCAAAACCATATAGATAACTTGCAGACACGCCAAAGGAGTCCCGGTGCCTCAAAATTTCGCTTCTGAATTACAAGCTGAAATTACTCGCTAACTTTATGAATTTATAACACTGTACCATCTAAGCCTCCTGAATGTGTATTGAGCATAAGAAACGTATTTCCCTCTTATGTTTTCCACAGCTTTACGAGTGACACACCCGAATTAATGGAAAACTGCATAATGAAAACATAGATAAACACGTCATCCAGTTGAACTGTGTTGCCCACTATTATTGGAAAGTAATTCAGTCTGACTAAATTATGTCAAAGTCTGTTCGCATTTTCGCACCCAATGCATTCGTTCCAGGTGACAATTAAGTGTCATGCCACAGTGTTCATGAATTCCGACCTTGATTCTGATTTTTCCCCATGTCCACATTTTTCCTGTAAAACTATGTTGCATTAATACACCTTCACTCACAACCTGATGTTTGTTATATCACTATGCGATTCAGAGCTTAAGTTTTGCTTTGTCTAATGTTTGACAAATGTCCGGAAGTTTGTTACCGTCGACGTACTGCACAAATTCATTTTTTTAATTCAACCTACACGATTCAAACTGAGGGTATAAGACATTTATTTTGAAACACCATTAATTGTGAATTTTCACTGCAATCAGGTAATCTAAAAAAATCGCCCTTCTTCCCTGTTTGGCTAGCTGATCTGTGATTGTTCTTAAGCAGATTTGATCGGCACTCCTATATCATTGGGAAATGATTCCATCTTTCGGAGCGCTGGAAATTCTGAACCTGTGGTATATTCAGAGTAACACACAAAATGCTAAAGGTACGCAGCAGATCAAGAGAGGAATAAAATAACAACATTTTTGCCCGATACCTTACATCTGGACGCAATCAAGACACCATCTTACCTTGCTTCAGGATGTAGCTGAAACTGACAGGTACCGTCAGGGAGACATGCGACACCAGGCAGGTGTAAACATCTGTTCCCGAAGCAGACTGATTGATTTCCAATGAACTGTAAGCCTTGTGTAAACCCTCCGCTGTCTGTTTTATCACTGTATCTATTCCAGTGCGAATTTGCAGGTTATTTTTTTGCCAGACGATTTCTAATTCTTTCGGGTAGAAGGCAGCTGTTTTGCATAGGAGCTGCTGTGGAGACGAAAACTCTCCAATAGGAACGATTTCCAATGGAGTTGGGGGAACTTGAATAAAAAGATATTTATACTGGGTGTTTACCATTTATTTAGTTAAAGTAAATTCCTTTACCTCCCGCCAATTACAATGACATCTCACTATCAAGTTAGTTACTCGCCATAGACTACCAGTATTTTATAAATTATTTTAAGTTTAAGTTCAAGTTCATTGTTATTAAACCAGACAGATGTACATGGATAAGTGAAACATCCTTTTTCTGGTGTCAACTGCAAAATACAGACCGTGTATTCACATACAGCACGTGCAGTCACCACAAGCACATGCAGTGCAAAATAAACAAAGTGAAATCGAGTCACAGTGCAGAAACAAATGAAAGGATGAATTCGAAGAAGACACGGAAAAGGTGAATCAAAAGGGTTCAATGTGAGGAAGACATCCTGTTTTGAATAGTCTTTCAGCTTTATAACCCACGACGGTGTTTGCGACAGCACTTTGGCTTTGGAAAATGTTCCTTTTTATATGCTTTTTTTTCCCATTTCCAATCAAAACTGAACTATAAAACCCAAAATATGACAGATTTCCACAGTCGGAAAGCAATAAACTCTTATCCATATCTTTACATTCACTGATAGAGCTTCCCTCGGAATACAGGTCATTGCTGGAAAACTTTTCCGTATTTAATGTGTTGAATGTGGCAAATCGTACCCTTCGTGAAACATCTAGAAACACAAATGCGAAGCTGATGTTAAGCGCAATTATTCTACGTTTTAATTATTTAATAAACCTGAATGCCTGCAGCAAAACGGTTCGACAGTGATCTGGCACTGCTATACGACCACTCGTACCCTGCAGAGAGGCAACCCAGGAGCTGAACGAAGTCCGCCTCTCCCTGCAGCGATTTCAGTCCAAGTTGAACACAAAATTCACGATTTTGCAAAGATGGACTGTCTCCGCTACAACTATGGCCCGTATCTAACTTAGGAAACTCTATTGACAGATTCTTTTATCAATGTGTCAGAAGATTTAGCATTTCACTCTGCCTACAATGGCCATCCTGAGCTCACGGTTGCCCGCACAGCACTGCCATGGACCATATACGGATTACAGATGTTTACTTGCTTGTTGCTGTAAGGCAAATTGATTTATATAAATCCCCAGGGCCCGGGATGGAGTTCCATGCCACCCTTTTGGGAGGCTTGTGCAGAATTTTAAGGTGTCCTGATGGAGGCATTCAAAATGTCCTGACCCACTGGTGAGGTGCCGGAGGACCGGATAAGACTAATGTTTTATAGTTGTTCAAGAAAGGCTCTAAGAATAGTCCAGAATCGTTTAGGGTGGTAGGTCTGACGCTTGTAAAGGTTAATTTATTGGAAATAAACATGACAAAACAGACGTGCTGGTGACAGAAGGGGAACTCACGTCTGTTTGGAATGAACGTTGCAGGCTTCGCGCCTTGTAGGTGTGACTTTATTTCTTCTCCAAACTGGCCATTTTTGTCCCTACCTCTGCCCTTGTTGGTCAATTTTGGATTAACGCAAAATGAGGCAGTGAATCTGCATATCTATGCTCGTTTCAATGTGATCGGCATTGTGGAGCAGCACGCGGATAAAGCTGTGTATGTCTCTGTGCAGGTTTTAAGCAAACGTCCCGTATTTGACATTAATGAAGTGGCTTTGTTTGCCTTTGCCGATGTTTATAAATTACTTATAAATATTTTTTTTTGCTGTGCACTTCACCAACTACAGAACCGAAATCGGCGAGATACGTCGAGATGTGGTAGTATAAAAGAAGGCTGAGGAACGGGCGGGTATCATTTAACCTCGACAACTTTTCGCTTCAAGTTAAATGGCTTGTGATTTGCTCTTCAACCGAATTTGTCTACAGTCCCCTTTCTGTCATTATCCAACCCGAATCAAATTCTTCGTCTAAAAATTAGGTGGTTCCGTCCATCCGCTTTTATAAGCTTTTGATTGTTTTAAGTTGTTGGACAGCAAAGGTCACGCCAGTGACCTTTTAAAAAGGTTGTAGGAAAAAGACTGGCATATATAGGCCATTTAGCTCTACATGTGTAGTCCCAAAAATGCTTGAAGCTGTCACTAAAGGAGAAATAGCGAAACATTTAAAAATGAATGGTTCCATTAGATAGGCGCGGCATGGATTTAGAAAGCGCAGGTGCTATTTGAGAAACTTACTGGAGTTCCTTGAGGACATAATGAATGCAGTGGATGGAGGGGAACAAGTGGGTGCCGTATGCTTGGATTTCCAGAAGGCGTTCAATAAGGTGCCTCATAAGAGAATTATAAATTAGATATAAATGCATGAAATCGGAAGAGGTACATAGGCATGGATAGTGGAATGATTATCCAACAAAAGGCAGAGTATTGGTAAAAATGGGCGTTTCCCCGTTTGGCTGCTGGTGGTGAGTGGGGTGCCGCAGGGGTCGGTGCGGGGCCCACAGTTGTTTACCATTGCCATTGATTTGGAAGAGGGAAGTAAGCGTAGCGTAGCAATTTTGCTGTTGACAGTAAACTGAATGGAAAATAAAACAGTATGCAGGATGTGGACGGTCTGCAGAGGGATATCGATAAAGTGAGTGGGACAAAGTCTGGCAGATGGAATATAATGTTGGTAAAAGACAGATCATCCATTTTCTAAGGAATAATTGAAGAGCAGAATATTAGTTAAATGGTGAAGTATTGCAGCATGATGTTGTGCAGAGGGACTTGGGAGTGCTTGTACTTGGCTTGCAGGTGCAAAAGGTTATTAACAGGCGAATAGAACCTTGGCTTTCATTGTTGGAGGGATTGAGTTCAAGAGCTGGGAGGTCATACTGCAACCGTACAGGGTTCTGGTGACTGCACCTGTGTGCATTTCTGGTCACCGTACTTCAGGAAGGAAATATTATCTTTGGATGCAGTGCAGAGCAGGTTCACAAGGTTGATTCCAGTGATGATGAGGAGAGATTGAGTCGTCTGGAACTATACTCTCTGGAATTCAGCAGAATGAGAGGAGATCTTAAACAAACATACAGCATTTTGAAAGGGATAGATACGATAGAAATAGGAAAGTTGTTTTCATTGGTAGGTGGGACTAGATCTAGGGGAGATTGCCTCAAGGTTCAGGAGAGAAGATTTAGGACGGAGATGAGGACAAACTGTTTTTCACAGAGAGTGGTGGATCTATGGAATTCTCTGCCCAGGGAAGCTGTTGAGGCTTCTTCATGAAATATATTTAAGACACAATTAGATAGATTTTCACATAGTAGGGGAATTAACGGTTATTGGGAAAAGGCAGTTAGATGGAGCTGAGTTTATGGACAGAACAACCATGATGTTACTGAATGGCTGGTCAGGCCCAATGAGCCGGATGGCTTACTCCTGCTGTTATTTCTTATGTTCTTATGGGCTGCCTAAGGAATACGTCAAGGCAGGAAGAGGGTGAGGCGTTGTGTAGGATTATAGGCATAACAAATATATGGTTGGAAATATCAACGGAACAAATAATAAGTGGAGCAAAAGCCAATCTGCAGAATCACATCGAAATAATAAACATAATAACCTGAAAAATATTTCGAAATGATATTTTCCTGTTTGAAGAAAAGCTGGAAAGCAAATTAAAGCCACAAGTTTCAAACAGCAATAACAATTCTGCAATCTTGGCTTTTTTCAAATGCAAAGAGCTGAAAGTTTTCCACTTGCAAGAATTAAAACACTTACTTAGCACAATAAGCTGAGAGCCACTTCCATTTCTGAATATTTGTTGTTCAGTTTTCACTTGACAGTAATACACGCCGACGTCTGCGAGTGTCATATTCAGGAGGGTAAATGTGCCACTGTCTTTCTTTACATTGAACTGATTTCTGCTATTTGGTTTTATAAATGCTTTCTGACCCTCCTTCCACCACGAAACTTCAGCAGTATCTAATAGTATTGGAAATTTGCAGCGCATGGATGCATTTCCACCGATTGAGACTTTTAAGTTTGGAGGTAATTGTTCCAATTTAGCCGAAGATCCTTTTGAAGCTGAAAAAGCACAAGTGAAAATGATGAAGAAATTTGCATTCACTGGACAACGAAACAACATACAAAGTACGCAGAACACCGGTATGAGAATTGAATGTTTACTATGGCGAAATTTGCTGCGGGTAAATGATGTATAATATTAGAAAATGTCTGTTTCTCAGATTGGGCACAAAAATTTAAGCATACCTGGCCAAAACGCCGCGAGCTGAGCCACGAAACAAACGGTTACACCCAGCGACATTGCGAATGAGAATGGTCTGTCTGAAAAATAGAAATTCATAGGCTGTAATAATCAAGTGCACATTACATCTGAAGTCAATGGTCAAGGCTACGTCGATGCCTTGGGTAGAAGAAATGCTGTAGATACAGGAAATCCCGTGGAATACTCAGAAAGAGAGAGCGGAGCTCAACACGAATGATGAAAAACAAGCAGTTGATGTTCCGGGGTTAGATACTTCTTCAGGACTGGAAAGGAAGGGGGAAGAAGTCACAATAAGGAGATAAGGGAGGGACAGGCGTATAAATTGGCAGGTGATTAGTGGGGGGAAGGGGGACTTAAAGAGATGGGACTTGATAGGTGCATTTATATTCCATCTCGATAGCCTCCAACCTGCTGATATGAACATAGAATTCTGTAACTTTCAGTAAGTTCTCCGGTACACCTTTCATCGTTTTCTATTTCCCATTCTGGATCCCATTTTATCCCTTCTCTTCTCCTCACCTCTCTTATCTGTTGCTCCTCGTTCACTTTCTCCAATGGCCCAATGCCCTCTTCAGTCCAATTCCTTCTCATTCAGTTCTTTTCTACTTGAAGTTAATAACACATCGGGTTGATTAGTAAGTTCCAGGTCGAAGATAAAAGGAGATGAGTTATTAACTTCAACCTTTCAGCATAATCCCTCAAACAGTCGACGTGCATGTACATGTAACGAGAGATATATAATTCACCTCCTCCTACCTTTGGACACGAACTTATTAATCACACATCTGTGGACACCTTCTGGATGCCCAAGATCCGTAGGCTCCACGACCGCTGAACTAGGTGTTCAAATTTAGGAGGGGACTATGTTGGAAAATAATGGTGCTCGGTTTTCTAAAATTGACTCTGCCTACCTGAAGCCACGAACTTATCAATCACTCCTCAGACAGCACAGGAAAATATCTTTCGACCAATGATGTCTGCATTGATCATAATGCAAATTTAATTCTATCTGATCGGATATGATCTACGCTGCTCTTTTTTTGCCTGTTCGTGGGAATGTTTGAATGACTTTTAACCTTTGTGATCAAATCAACACTGTCTTGTAGTGATGTCAAGTCGCCGACGATTCTCTGCATAATGTAACTGCTTCGCATCCTCATTTAAATTTTCCTCACTTATTTCAAGGCATTGCACTCTGCTAACTGCGGCTAAAATGCATGAGTAGTATCGGTAAAGTGAACGGCAAGGCCAACAGGGTTAGAGAATCCCGGTTCACGAGGACAGCGAGGTGTATTTTACAGAAAGGAGACCTGCATCATTTATAGGGAACGGGGTCAAGCAATTCCCAACAGAAATATAAGATGTACTTCAGTAGACCTGACAGGAATTATGAGAGCACAAAGATGGCATGATACAACTTCTGAATAGAAATCAAAGGAAATGAGGATATAGCGACGGAGAAATCGCGATAACAGAGCTGTAAGTTATTAATTCCTATCACTGTGGTGAAAATCATGGAAACTAAGGGATTAAAGAGAATTAACGTTATTAACGTTAAGACACACATGAGAAAAATGGAGGGTTCGCGGGAGAGAGGTGTTCACGGTTTAAGAACTCAGACCGTTTCATGAACTTACGGCACCTGATCAAATGTATCTTTTGACATTGTGAGAAGCCAGAGGAGAAATTGTAAAGTCTGTTGCAAAGATATCAGCATCGTCTTTAACGGAAATTGTGTTCCAGTAGCACTGCAGAGTGGCAAATGTGCATTTACTTAAGAAGATCTGCAAGGGAAAGAGGAGAGATGAAGGTGGTGAGCCCAGCATTAGTGCATGGAAACATACAAGAGTTGATCGGAGGGAGAGAATCTATCACAATTTGAAATGGGAAAGGTTGAAAACGTGCCAGTCAGCATGGGTTTGTCATTTGGGATCACAAATTTGATTGAGTTGCTTTGATGAAGTGATGAAGAAAATTGCGGAATGCAGCAATTGGACTATACTGGAACTATACTGTACTATATTGTACACACTGGAATTGAGGAGATTGAGAGGGGATCTGATTGAAACGTTTAAGATAATTAAAGGATTTTATAGGATTGAGGCAGGAAATATGTTCCAGATGTTGGGAGAGTCCAGTACCAGAGGGCATGGATTGAGAATAAGAGGTAGTTATTTAAAACAGAGTTGAGGAAGAACTTCTTCTCCCAGAGTGTTGTGGAGGTGTGGAATGCACTGCCTCGGAAGATGGTGGAGGCCAATTCTCTGGATGCTTTCAAGAAGGAGCTAGATAAATATCTGATGGACAGGGGAATCAGGGGATATGGGAACAAGGCCGGGACTGGGTATTGATAGTGAATGATCAGCCATGATCTCAGAATGGCGGTGCAGACTCGAGGGGCCGAATGGTCTACTTCTACACCTATTGTCTATAGTCTATAACTTCATTCACTTTTGCAAGGTCCCGTTTGGCAGGCTTGCACAGACAACTCGATGACATGGGAACCAGTGTGAGCACATGAATTTAAAATTGGTTTAGTAGAGGGTGTCAAAAGTTGATAGTGGGAATTTCATATTAAGAATGAACGCCTGCAGCTGGTGGTGTACTGAACAGGTACGCTCCATTTCCAGTACTGTTTGTCATCGATGAAATATTCTGATTATCTTCGTTAATATATTTCGGAATGCAACGAAATTGATGGTATATTAGACAGTGAAAGATATCTACGGCGATAAACTGCGATAGTAGGACAAGCAATTGCAGATAGAATATTACTGGAACATTTGCCAAGTGTTGTATTTTGGTTTGTTAACCCGGGACAGGAATTGCACAGGAGATTGCCCACGGCATTGAACTAAAACAAAGTGACAGATTGTACATGTACATTGATCGTTGAACGTGACAATTGAGGTGGGCAGACTGGTGAATAAGATTTTTCTCACATTTATTCACAACTGTAGCATCTGCGTCTTCATGTCCAGCTGTGCAGGTCGCCGGTGAAGCATTCTCAGAGTATTCTGTGCATTTCGGATCAGCAGGCTACAGAAAAGGCTCGACGAAGCTTGAAATAGTCCAGAAAATTCCAGAGAAGATTCACAAATACCTTTGTGGGACAGCATGTTTTTAGCTGTAGGGAACGTCTGGGGTTACTCTTCCCTAGGTCTCAGGGGGTTGAGTGGTGACCTTATATATTTAGCGGCGCAAGTAGAGGTATGGTTACAATCTTTTACCCAAAATAGGTGCATCGATTCAAGATGAGGGAGAGAACACTAAAATGGATCTAAGGCAAGTTTTCCGAAGCAAGCGAGCTTGGTAAGTGAAAGAGAATATGGGATGAATCTATAGAAGTGTGTACGATTGCAATGTGTTAGAAACATTTGGATTGGTACGCAGATAGGAAAAGTTTACTGTGGTAAATTACAAACGCAAGAAAACGGGTCTAGCTGGGATAGGTTTTTCGATCTACATGGGCGAAATGGGCCGAAGTCCTGGTGCAATGACATATGAAGCCATGGATCCTTCTACATGGTGGTTGCGTGTGTTCCTTGGAATGCCGAGGATAGTAGGGTGTTGTGAAAATGCTACAGGGTTATTGTGTGATTTACGTATTTAGTGCTTGATAGTAGGCATGGATGTAGTCGCGCGTATGTGTTCTGTGCATGTATAACTTATTCCCGTAAGCCAGAAAAGTATTCTCCAATTGTGGCCTCATTTTAAGGTCAAGCGAAGAAACAAGGACTGGAACCAATTGTCCCACTCATATGAAATTAATTTATAGGAAAAAATATACCTACCTGCCTTTTGGTGCTGAGAGTAATATTCTCCTCAAGGTTAATGGAAGGGAATCATGATAATCACAGTCGAGGGTAAAACAAAGTACAGATGTTTTAAGAGTTAAAAAGGCACCTCAGAAGTATTGGCCAGATTGTATGTAAATCATCAAATACCTGTTAATTGAAATTTATTCACTGCGAAAGCGGTGTTTAAACTGTTTGAAAGTACTGATAACTAAATAAATATTTCTTTAGAGTTTAAAGATATTCAAATCTTTAACTTTAGTTTTCGTCTTGTAAGCTTTGAGAAGTTTTGAAATTTACCAGAAAAAATCAGTTGGTTAAAACTTTTTCGGTTTGACAGACCCAGTTAACTCGAAGGATATTGGACTAATTTGCTCAAGAGATGTGTTGGACAATTCGAGAAACGCCATAAATTGTGCAATATCTACCTATCAAGTTTCCCCAGCCATCAAGAGCGTTCTCGTAGTTAAAAAGTACTTAAATCATCTTGCAAAGATTGCAAATTCCATTGTACTTATACTGTAGCATGAAATGTTCTTGGTAGATTAGGGAGAATCAAAGAGTGGAATCAGAATCACCCCCTTAATTTGCAACCATTCATCGGGTGACCGATCAGAAATCTTAGATCCGTTTCGCTCTCCACTGACGCTCCATGTTTCCCCTATATTTGCGCATCGGTTTTTGCTGCTGTTGTCCAAAAGATAGTCTGCTGTCTAACCTGATATTCATCCTCATAGTCTGGCGTTACTTCAATCATGTCTTTGAAAACACACTAAGAAGATTGGGTCCAAGACCAAAGGGATTTCAGCATGCTGTATCCTCCTTCTTCACGTCTCTCAGCGGCAGCAATTGAAGCAAATCTCCGTCACGTACAGCACGTTCCCATTTTCCGATAATGTCAAATATTTTCTCAAAGAACTGATAAAAGAACATTCATATCAGTCACGCAAGAGTATCTACAGATACTGAAATCCAGAGAAATACACACAAAATAAACTCAGCAGACCAGGCAGCATCTATGGAAATGAGTAGTCAACGTTTCGTTCCGAGTCCGTTCATTTGGACCGGAAAGTAGGGTGGAATATGCTAGAATAAAAAGACGATGAAATGTAGGACAATTCAGAAGGTGATAGGTGAAGTCAGGTTTAGGGGGCATTGTGGGGAGGAAGGAAGTGGAGCGTGTACGTTTGGGCGGTGGGATGAAGTTAGAAGTTGGGAGCTAGGAGATTGAAAATGCAAAAAGACGGAGAATAAGGAATCTAATATGAGAGGGGATTAGCCAAAGGGAGAAAGGAAAGGAAGTGGGACAGAAGTGGCGGTTATAGGCAGCAGAGTAGAGAGGATAAGAGGACAGAGGTGAGGACAGAAGACAGATATGGGAGGGAAAATTAATTGAAGGAGAAGCCGATGTTCATGTCGTCAGGTTGGAGGCTACCTAGACTGAATCCGACCTGTTGCTCGCCAACCCTGAGAGTCGCCACATCAAGGCGTAAGAAGAGGACATGAATCGAAATGTCGGAACGTGAAAGCAGAAAATAAAAATAATTGGTCACTCACAAATTCCGCATTTTGGGATGGTCTGGAAGTGCTCTAAAAAGTAGTGCCCAGTTTATGTCGAGTCTCACCAGTGTAGAGGATGCCGCATCGGTGGCCCTGGCTAAAGTCGATGATGCTACCCGATTTGCAGGTGGTGTTTTGACCGCCAGTGGAGGTGATGAAGATATCATTTTCAGGTTGCCTTCTGTTCTCAGGCAATTTTGCCGACAATTTGGATTTGCATTTTTGTTTCGAAAAAGGCTGTTGATTTCCCCCATCTTGAAATCAATGTACATAGCTATGTCAGTGTTGAATCCATCTCGGTTGTGAAATTATTTGAGTTAATAACATAATTTTATTCATAGAAAGGCCTCTTTTTTTATCAGTGCGCGATCTGACGTCAATATCCGACCACATTTCATTATTTTCTGCATTAAATTAAAATAAATCGCAATCATTTTCCAAATAGTCGCTCATGATGTAACCATTCACGCTTGGAAGGCTGACAACAATCGTTACGTTGAAAGGTTAAACTTAAAACTGTGTTTTATTTGACATTGTGATGAAGCTTCTCATTTTTCTCTTTCCAGAATGCACACGCCGTGGAATCGAAACACGGACATTGCAGAAAAAATGAGAAACATTCAGTTGCGAGAAAGAGGCTTTGAAGTCACATTATATATAAAAATTCCACTGTCTGTAACCTAAACATTGAGCTTTAAAAATAAAACCAACAGTCTGCAAATCGATTTTTAGACACACGTAAATTTTAACCACAAAGGCTTTCCATGATGTCATCAGCGGGCCTGTTAGTGTATTTCCATTCTCTGCCATTTGTAATATCCTGTTAACCTGCACGAGCAGTTTGTTATAGAGCTTTAGCTGAACGAAAACATTGAATCCTGGAGTGCATCACGGAATACGGCTCGTCCACCCGTTCCATCCTTTCAGAAAGAAATATTTACGTAGCCACTCTTATACATGCCTGCAGGAAGATACCACTTCCTTTAACAACTTAATCTATATACCTACCGTCCTCTATCTGAAAACCATGCCGTGCCCAGCTGCCCTTTAAATCCTTTCTCTCTCAGATCATAGCTATGTTTTCTAGATTTGGATCCCCTGTCTTGAGAAATGGGCTATGAGCATCTTGTATATTAATGTCCATAAAAATTGATTTATTTTCAAATTCCTAAAGTCCCCCCACAGTAACCTGTACTCCAGAGTAAACAGTCCATGTTTATCCAATCTCTCTGTGCCACTATAGCCTTCCATTCCAGGCAATATTCCAGAAAATCTCTTTTGCAATCGTTCTAACTCTACTACGTGCTATCTACTACCTGCTCTACAACAGCACGCGACACTCCAAGACCGTCCTCGCCATCGTCTACTGGTGCAACATGGTGCGTCAGCTGTTGTCATAATACTGCAAGACGGCAAGTAGGCTAAACTCCTTCTTATCTGGATCCTGATGTGCGTCGTTAAGAGCACACTAAAATCCATTTCTGTAGCAACGCTGCCAACGTCCCTCCAGTATATCTTGTCACTATTCACGTTACAGAAAATCATAAGCTCAGGAGGTTCTGAAATCCAAAGTAACAAACACAAAACGCTGGAGAAACTCAGTAGGTCAAGCGCCATTTTTGACAGTGGCTCCCAACTTCTGTTAATGGTGGGTGACCATGGCATGAAAAGGTTGGAAACCCCTGACATATGGATAGGTATGATACAGACAATCAACCGTTCGGGTCGATTCCTTTTTCAGTCTTTGAAGAGGATATGCCCCTGATTAGCCTGGTTTTTTTTCTTAGGGAGAGGGAAGCAACGTTCCCTCTACTTATTTTTTTTTAACAACAGCACAGGCCAACAATCCCTCCAAGAAGGAAAATTTGCCATAGCTTGTAATAGGATTATGTACGGACTGACGGCTTATTAGCCGACTTCCATTCTGAGCTTATTGTTAGAATTTCCAACACCGTTGCAAGTTGAAACACTGACAATGTAAATACGTTGACGCTCTAAAATGATACGCAGTAATATTTGTGGTACCGCAGTTATAAAAAAAGACATACGGATTATATACACCCAACTACCGCACAGAGTCTTGCCATCTTCAGAAGCTTTCTGATGACTCTGCCATATTTGGCTGCATCAGCAAGGGAGATGAGGGAGAGTACAGGGCTATGGTGGGAAACTTTGTCACATGGTGTCAGCCGAATCGTCTGCAGCTTAATGTGAAAAAGTCTAAGGAGCTGTTGGTGGACCTGAGGAGGCCTAAGGACCCAGTGACATCTGTTTCCATCCAAGGGGTCGGTGTGGACATGGTGGAGGATTACAAATACCTGGGGGTACGAATTGACAATAAACGGGACTGGTCAAATAATACAGAGGCTATCTAGAAGACGGGTCAGAGCCGTCTCTACTTCCTGAGGAGACTGAGGTCTTTTAACATCAGTCGAATGATGCTGAGGATTTTCTACGAGTCTGCGGTGGCCAGTGCTATCATGTTTGCTGTTGCGTACTGGTGCAGCAGGCACTGGGTAGCAGACACCAACAGAATTAACAAACACATTCGTAAGGCCAGTAATGTTGTGTGGGTGGAACTGGACACTTTGACGGTGGTCTCTGAAAAGAGGATGCTGTCCAAGTTGCATGCCATCTTGGACAATGTCTCCCATCCACTCCATAATGTACTGGTTAGGCATCGGAGTACGTTCAGCCAGAAACTCATTCCACCGAGATGCAACAGTGAGCTCCATAGGAAGTCATTCTTGCCTGTGGCCATCAAACTTTACAACTCCTCCCTCGGAGTATATGGAACCCTGAACCAATAGGCTGGTCCTGGACTTACTTACACTTGGAATAATTTACTCACTGTTTATTTATGTATTTATTTATTTATATTGCTATATTTCTACACTATTCTTGGTTGGTGCAACTGTGACGAAATTCGGTTTCCCACGGGATCCAAAAAGTATCGCTGCCTGACAATTAAATACAGGATATTTCATAATTATTTTTACATAGATTTCAAAATTATATCAGTAACAAATGCTACGTGTCCTAGAGTGCCGCAGTTACCAGGTGGGCGCACCCGCGCATATGAGAGGGGACAGTGATGCCAAGTGTATACAGCCAACATTGATGGGAGGTTGGTTTCCTGACGAACTGAGCTGTCAGCATTTCGGTATTACCATTGATTCGAGACTTATCTATCGCTTTGAATCGTGGTACAGTTGAATCATTTTTTTTTACGACAAAGATTTATTTGAAGAATATAGCAGGGGAATAACAAATGACTCAGAGCATACTTCGGTACAGTTGAATCTTGCTGTACAAAAGCTTCATGCTGTGTTCGTTACAGACAAGGATTATACATCTCTGAAAAAAAAACTCTTACTTTGGAATAATCGATATAGATTCGTCTATAGACGGATGTATTACTTTGGTTCTGAAAAATAAAAGAATTCCTGTCATCATCATGCAGAAAGGGTACTCTGGAAATAAACAATGTTATTTCAATCCGCCATCTGTATGATCCATCCACAAGGTGCAATGTACAGAGATGACCACGGGGCACTCACTGCGTTCACCTGCATTCAGATTTGTAAAAAATTCTAAATATAGTACGGTTCCTGTATTTATATTGAGTTACTACGCCAGACGTCCCTATCATAAAAGGCAATCAAATGCTAACTTCGCAGTCCAGCAGGTCGGAAGAGTTAAAATGTGCCTTACGAGGTAGCAACTTTTTTTTGCTGTTACTATATTTAGATTACACACTGCTCTGCCATGAATCTTTACCATGTAAATTCAATACCCGCATATACCTGTTTCCGTGTGGGTGGGAGGGACCGCAATTCAGCGAATGCTTTCGAATTGCTAGCATCACTTATTCGTTGTTTCCTTCTTATGTTGCCAGCGGGTCAGGCAGTTATTTGGCTGCATAAATATAATATTTATTTCACATCTTTCTGTGACCTGAACATTTTTCTCCTTTTGAACCTGTTGCGTAATATCTAAGACATTGATAAGATTAACGATGTCAAAATGATATTTATTAAAATGTGAAATAGTCATTCGTGAATGAGCGCTACAAAAAGCATACATATTGATACATACATTTACTATAGCCACTGCTTCTGAAATTTGCTTTTTCATAGAGTGCATTAAGAAACAATTGCCAGAAGAGGATTTGGAAATGCAGTGCACTCACGTGCTTTTCTATCATCTTTAGAAAGCTCTGTTCATTTTGTATGCAGGGTATTCTACAGTGCTAGCAACTAATGCTGCAGGGTTGAAACGACGTTGAAATGAGCTGACAATGATTAAGTTATGAAGCATATTTTAGAAAATATCAACAGCACTTCACATTTGCTTGCTGAATTGGTCCGCTTTTGTGAATTTGCGATGCAAGAAAATAACAATCGGTGGTTTGTTACTTTTATTCATGGGTAGATGGAAATCGAAAAAGAGAGAAAGGAATAATCAGATATTATAAATTAATAATAAGACATAACTTTTGAAACTTTTACTGGTATGTAGAAGAGAAAGCATTATTTACAAGTGGAAAGGTCGAGGGGTTTTGCGATGCAATGTGACCTGGGTGAACGAACCCAATGAATGATTCAATGTGGGAAATCTACATCAGCCACCCATTATTCAGACAAATTTTCAAGCAGCAAGCGGGCTGTAGGGGTCACGGGTCGGCGTCAAAACGAGGATGCCGATCAAGCTAATAAGCCATCAGACCACAAGATACAAGAGGAGATTCTGGCCATTTTGCTGATGGGGTCTGCTCAGCCATTTCCTGCTGAGACCATAAGATATAATAGTAGAGGAAGACCATCCGGCCCATCGAGTCTGCTAGGCCATTGAATCATGGGCTGATCCAATCTTTTTGGTCATGCCCAGTCCTCTGCCTTCTCCCATAACCTTTCATGCCCCGTATAATCAAGAAACTATCTATCTCTGCCTTGAGTACACCCAGTGACTCGGCCTCCAGACGCTCGTGGCAACAAATTCCACGGATTTATCACCCTCTGACTAAAGTGATTTCTCCACATCTCAGTCATAAAAGAACGTCCTTCAATCCTGAAGTCGTACAAGCAAGCAAGGAATGACGGCGCCGGTAACTGGCGACTCTGCGCGTGCTCTGCAGAGCAAACAGCCCTCTGCACTATCCTATACCCGAGAAACCCTTCTAAAGCTGCAATTTCTTACATCTAGCAAGATCAACAACACCCTGGCGAAGTTACTTACACAGCTGGAGATCATCGACGCGCCAAAATTGCTTCGATTCCAGACCGTACCTGGACACGAACGCCGAGGCCTGGTCCGAGGTCCACCATATTCCCGGAGACCCGCGGCCTGATAACGTGTGGTAGCGCCTGGAGACATGGCCTATTCCGACCAGCACCTCTCCGAAGCAGACAGCCAAACAGAAGTGATGTCGGAGACCTCTAAATACCCCAGAAGCTTCACCGGAGCGACCACCGTCGAGCCTCTTCGGTGGCTATCCAGAGCTGCCTGAACTGAGGCCTCCACCGCAGAGTTCGGAACTCGAGCCCGGGGCTAGGCTGGAGCGGAGGCCGCCGCAACCGTGACACAGTTTACGGACTTGTTTCAGTCGGCAGCCCAGCTCTCCGGAATTAAGTGTCGGATTCGGGGCCCGGGACGATCTACATCCCGGACCCCTACAGTTGGAGTGACAGCGGAGCCTGCCCCGTCACTCGGCCCGACCAAGAGCGTCCGAACCACGCGATCCGCGGATCGATCCCCGCGGGACGCGTCCACCAAACTCAAAGAGCTGCCAACAACACACTGAATCGATAGAAATAAGGAAAGATGCACAAATTACTGAGGAACCGTGAGAAAAGAGTTGGGCTGCTGGTCAGATTGAAGCGGAGGGGCTTTAGGATCCCTCTTCCCACCATGCTACCAGCTAATGTGCAAACTATACAGAACAAAGTGGATGATCTTAAAGGGTGACTCACCTACTGCATGGAGATGTAGAACTGCTGCGTATTCTGTTTCACAGAGACCTGGCTCTCTCCTGCCACCCCCGACTGTGCTATCTGACCAGAGAGACTTTCGATCCATCGATAGACTGAACGGCGTCTTCGGGCAAGACGAAGGGATGTGGAGTCTGCTTACTGATCAACACCGCGTGGTATTTGGACACAGTAGCACTGACAAGCTCCCGCAGTCCGAACCTGGAACATCTGTGGGTGAAGTGTCGTCCTTATGATCTGCTACGGGAATTCACCTCGGTCATACTGACAGCGGCCTGCATACCACCCCTCCCCCAGGCAGTCTTGTAGTGTGCTGTAAATACACTGTATACCAGCATCAGTGAGCTTGACACCAGATATCCGGAGGCTTTGCTCATTTCAGCCGGGATCCTCAGGCCAACCTCAGAAAAGCGCTGCCAAAGTTATATCCACATGTCTCCTGCTGCACTAAAGGCTGGAATATAGTAGACTACTGCTACACAGCAGTCAAGGATGCCTACCGTTCCGTCCAACTACCTCACATAGGAAAATCGGTCCATCAGGCCGCACTGCTCCACCCGGCTTACAAACAGAATCTGAAGCAGGAGTTCACGGTGTCAAAAGTGGTGTCGCGTTGGACAAAGGAAACGGATGAGATCCTCCATGAATGCTTTGAATCGGTATTCAAGGACTCGGCAGCTAACCTCGATGAGTATGCCTCAGCTGTCATGGACCTTATCTGGAAATGCACAGAACACTGTGTGTCTCGCAAGTCGATCCGGGTATTCCCTAACCGGAAGCCTTGGATGACTTATGAGGTCCAGCCCCTTTTGAAAGCTAGAGCTGCGGCTTTTATGTCCGGAGATACCAGTCGCTACATGGAATCCATGCGTAAACTCCGGAATGCCATTAAGGGCGCCAAGAGGCAATATCGAGCCATGTTGGAAGCCCAGGCTAACCAGAGGAATGGCAGTAGACCATGGCAGGGTCTAAATGAGATCACTGGGCGCAAAGAAAAGGCTGGGAATCTCAATAAATGTAGCGCTTCTCTTCCTGACGAAGAGAACTTAACATAATCTATGCAAGATTCGAACAGAAGAGGAACGTCTGCCCCCTCTGGATGAACTGGATCTGGCGGCATCAAGATTCATCGACCCGAGGAAGAGGTTAGAAGAGCCTTCCTGAAAATAAATCCAAAGAATGCGACGGGCCCAAATGGCGTTTCGTGACGGGTTCTCCGGGCCTGTGAAAGCGTGCTAGCTGAAGTGTTTGCTGACATCTTCAACTGCTCCCTGTTTCTGTCTGAGATCCCCTCGTGTTTTAGAAAGGCAACGATAATCCCGGAGCCGAAGAAAAGCAAGGTGGCATGCCTGAATGACTACCGACCTGTGACTCTAACATCAATTGCTATGAAGTGTTTCCAGCGATTGGTTATGGCACAGATCAACCATAAACTACCGGTCAACTTTGACGCTTTGCAACTCGCCTACTTGAGCAACAGGTCAACAGCAGATGCCATCTCTCTGGCACTATATTCCTCCTTAGAACACCTGGAGAATAAAGACGCATATGTAAGGCCCCTTTTCAACGAGTACAGCTTTGCCTTTAATACCATTATTCCAAATAAACTGATTCCTTAGCTCCGGAACCTGGGTCTTAGCACTTAGCTCTGCAGCTGGATCTTCAACTTCCTCAGAGACAAGACCAGGGTTGTTAAGATAGGGGACAAGCTCTCCTCTACAATCACTCAGAGCACCGGTGCCCCACAAGGCTGTGTACTCAGCCCCTTGCTGTACTCACTGTGCACTCATGATCGTATAGCCAAGTTTCCATCGGACACAATATATAAGTTTGCTGAACACGCCACAATTGTAGGCCACATCTTTGGTGATAATGAGTCCGAGTACAGAGAGGAAACTAAGAATCTGGTGGAATGGCGCGAAGACAATAACCTATTCCTCACCGTCAGCAAGACGAAGGAAATGGTTGTTGAATTCAGAAGGTGTAGCAAACCACATGACTTCATCTACATCGGTGGTGTGCAGGTGGATCAGGTCATAAGCTTTAATTTCCTCGGGGTGAATATCACAAATGACCTGACTTGTAGACCAAGCAGAGCTCACTGTCAAGAAGGCCCAAGAGCACCTTTACTTCCTGAGAATGCTGAAGAAATTTGGCCTGTTCCCTAAAACCCTCACTAGTTTTTATAGTTGTACCGTAGAAAGCATTCTTCTAGGGTGCATTCCAACTTGGTATGGAAGTTGTCCTGTCTAAGACCGGAGGAAGCTGCAGAAGATCGTGAACCTATCACAGCATATCACACAAACCTTAGACTCACTTTACAACACATGCTGTTGGAGCAGTGCTGCCAGGACAATCAAGGATAAATCCCACACCGCCAACACCCTTTTTGCCCCATGACCCTCTGGAGAAGGGAGAAGGTTCAGGAGCTTGAAAATACGTAGGGCCAGATTTGGGAACAGCTTCCTTCCAACTGTGATAAGACTGCTAAACAGATACTGATCCGGATATGGGCCGTACTTTCCAAATATCTTTAACTGACTTCCACTACCGTACTTTCCCTTTTCTATCTTCTAATTTTGAATTATAATTCATTTTTTTATTATATTTACTTCGATTTGTCCGTCAGGGAGTCCGATGCGCAGAAGCAAATATCTCTGTGATGATTGTACGCTCTAGTATCAATTGTTTGGTGACGATAAAGTATTTGTAAACTGGCCTCTTTCCTAGAATCCCGAACCATGGGAATTAAATTTCGCATCTGTAAATTTCCCATAAATTTCTAACCTGTCCAGGCCATTTAAAATTCGGTATGTTTCTGTGCGATCCCCCCTCATTCTCATGAACTCCGCAAAATTCAGCCCCAAGAGCTACCAGACTTTCCTCATACAGTAACCCTTTCAATCGTGGAATGATTTTTATAAATCTTCTCTGAACACTGTCCAATGTCAGTATATCCTTTCTAAAATAAGAAGCCCAAAACTGCACACAATACTCCAAGTGTGGTCTCACGAGTGCCTTATAGAGCCTCAACATCACAACGCTCTTTTTATATTCTGTATCTCTAGAAATGAATGCCAACATTGCATTCGCCTTCTTCACAACAGACTCATCCAGCAGGTTAACCTTTAAGGTATCTTGAACAAGAAATCCCAAGTCTATTTGCATCTCTGCATCTTAAATTCTCTCCCATTCTAAATAATAGTCTCCCCTTTTATTCTTTCCACCAAAATGCATGATCATACATTTTCCTACATTATATTTCTTTTGCCACTTCTTTACCCATTTCCCTAAACTATTTAAGTCTCTCTGCAGGCTCTCTGTTTCCACAATACTATCCGCTCCTCCACCTATCTTTGTATCATCGGCAAATTTAGTCACAAACCCATTCATACCATAGTCCAAATCATCGACAATCATCGTAAAAATCAGCAGTCCCAACACCGACCCCTGTGGAACTCCACTGGTAACCGGTAGCCAGCCAGCAGTGCATCCTTTTATTCCCACTCTCTGTTTTCTCCCGACTAGCCAATGCTCCACTCATGGCAGTAACTTCTCTTTAATTCCATGGGCTTTTATCTTGCTAAGTAGCTTCCTGTGCGGGGCCTTGTCAAAGGCCTTTTGAAAATCCAAATACACCACATCTTCCACGTGTCTTTTGTCTACCCTGCTTCAATTTCCTCAAAAATTTGCAGTATGTTAGTCAGAGAGTGTTTTCTTTTCAGGAAACCATTCTGGCTTTGGCCTATCTTGTAATTTGCCTTCAGGTCCTCGTAATCTCTTCCCTAACAACGGATTCAAATGACTTCCCAACCAATGATGTCAGGCTAAGAGGTCCATAGTTTCCTTTCTGCTGCCTCATCACTCTTCTTAAATAGTGGAGCTGCATTTTGAATTGGCCAGCCATCTGGTACAAAGATGTTGTACCAACAAAGGTGTTGTCTGGATGGGGGAGCATGTATTCTGAGACTAGGTTGAGTGAACTCGGCCTTTACTTCTTGGATCCACGGCGGATGTGATCTGACCTGATAGAGGTGTATAAGACAATGAGAGGCATTGATCGTGTGGATAGTCAGAGGCTTTCGCCCAGGGCTGAAATGGCTAGCGTGAGAGGGTACAGGTTTATGGTGCTTGGAAGATGGAACAGAAGAGATGTCAGGGTTAGGTTTTGTACACAAAGTGTTGTAAGTGCATGGAATGAGCTGCCAGCGGTCTTAGTGGAGGCGGAAACGATAGGGTCTTTCAAGAGACTCCTGAACAGGTACATGAAGCATGGAAAAACAGAGGGCCATGTGTAAGCCTAGGCAGTTCTAGGCTAAGGACATTTTCGGTAAAACTTTGTGGGGCGAAGTTCCTTTAATGTGCTGTAGGTTCTCGATATTTTTATGTTTCTAATAGCTGAATCTATCGATTATTCAGAAATCATCGTTAATCCCTCTGCAACCTCTCCAGCTATTTCCCTCAGGCTCCGAAGTTGCATTCCGTCATGTCCCTGAGATTTATCCACCCTCAGACAAGCTTCCTGAGCACCTTCTCTGTCGTAATGTGCACTGCACAAACTTCGTTTCCCTGACACTCTTGATTACCCGGTATACTGCAAACGTCTTCCACTGTGAAGACAGACGCACAATACGCATTCTCTGCATCTCTCATGACAATATCTCCAGCGTCATTTTTCTTTGGTCCTATTTCTACCCTGGACTACCTTTAACCCTTTTTATACTGAAAGAACTTTCAGTATCCTCTTTCATATTGCTCACCATCTTCCTTTCAGAAATCATCTTTTCCTTCCTAATGATCTTCATAGTTTCTTTTTGCAAGTTTTTAAAAGGTTTCCAATTCTCTATCTCTCCACGAGTTTTGGCTTTCTTGTATGCTGTATCTTTTGTTTTTACTTTGGCTCTGACTTTTCCTTGTTAGCCACGGTAGTGTCCTTATTACCTTTGAAAATATCTTCTTATTTGGAATATATCTGTCTCGCAGTTCCCTCATTTTTCGCAGCTCCAACCATTGTGGGCCGAATGTCCTTCAATGTGCTGTAGCTTTTCTATAGTTCTTTCTTTCTATGTTTTTATGTTTCTGCACGACTAATTGTGCAGGAAGACTGTCCAACTGCAGATTCTGGCAGACCGCATTAAGCATCTGGAGCTGCGATTGGAAGCATCCTGAAGCATCTGCGATACGGAGAAAGTCGTGAATCGCACGTTCAGTGAGTTGGGCACACCGCAAGTAAAGGCGACGCAGTTAGAAATGGAAGGGGTGGCCACTAGACAGCGTAGCAGTTGGCAGGTAGTGCAGGAGAACCCTGACGTTATTTTTCTCCTAAACTGGATACTGTTGGTGGAGATGTATCATCAAGGAAAGGCAGCAGCAGCCGAGTTCGTTGCACCATGGGTGGCTCTGCGGCACAGGAGGGAAGGAAAAGGAGAGAGAGACCTACAACGATAGGGGATTCGATTGTAAGGGGAATAGATCGGCGTTTCTGCGGCCGCAGACGAGACTCCAGGATGGTACGTTGCCTCCCTGGTGCAAGGGTCAAGGATGTCTCTGAGTGGCTGCAGGACATTCTAGAATGGGAGGGTAAACAGCCAGTGGTCGTGGGTGCACATACGTACCAACGACATAGGTAAAAACGGGTTGAGTTCGTACGAGGTGAATTTAACGAGTAATGAGATAAACTAAAAAGTAGAGCCACAAAGGTAATAATCTCAGGATTACTACCAGTGCCACGTGCTAGTCAGAGTAGAAATAGGAGGATATTTCAGATGAATACGTGGCTTGAAAATTGGTGCAATAGGGAGGGATTCAAATTTCTGGGTCATTGGAAACAGTTCTGGGGGAGGTGGGACCGGTATAAACAGGGCGTTCTGCACCTTGGCTGGACTGGATCCAATGTCCTTGGGGAAGCGTTTGCTACTGCCGTTCAGGAGGCTTTAAACTAATGTTGCAGGGGGATGGGAACAAGTGCAGAGAGACTGAGGGTTTTAAAATGATGGTAGAAGCAAAAAGTTGTAAGGTGAAAAGTAAAAGTGGCAGGCAGGCAAATCCAGGGCAAAAAGAAAAAAGAGCTACTCCTCAACATAATTTTATAAGGGCTAAGGGTGTTGTAAAAACAAGCCTGAAGGCTTTGTGTGTCAATGCGAGGAACATTCGTAATAAGGTGAATCAATTAAATGTGCCGCTAGTCATTAATGAATATGATATAGTTGGGATCACAGAGACATGGCTCCTGGGTGACTAAGGATGGGAGCTCAACATCCAATGATATTCAATATTCAGGAGGGATAGACAGGAAAGAAAAGGAAATGTGGTAGCATTGCTGGTTAGAGAGGAGATTAACGCAATAGAAAGGAAGGACGTTAGCCTGGAGGAGTTGGAATCGATATGGGTAGAGCTGCATAACACTAAGGGGCAGAAAACGTTGGTGGGAGTTGTGTACAAGCCACCTAAGAGTAGTAGTGAAGTTGGGGATGGCATTAAACAGGAAATTAGAAATGCGTGCGATAAAGGAACAGTAGTTATAATGGTTGACTTCAATCTACAGATAGCTTGGGAGAACAAAATTGGCAATGGTGCAGAGGATGAGGATTTCTTGGAATATATGCGGGATGGTTTTCTGAACCAACATGTCGAGGAACCAACCAGGGAGCAGGCCATTCTAGATTGGGTATTGAGCAATGAGAAAGGATTAGTTAGCAATCTTGTCGTGCGAGGCCCCTTGGGTAAGAGTGACCATAATATGGTGGAATTCTTCATTAAGATGGAGAGTGACATAGTTAATTCAGAAACAAAGGTTCTGAACTTAATGAAGGGTAACTTCGAAGGTATGGGACGTGACTTATCTAAGATAGAATTGCAAATGATACTTAAAGGTTTGACGGAGGATATGCAATGGCAAGCATTTAAAGATCGCATGGATGAACTACGACAATTGTTCATCCCGGTTTGGCAAAATAGTAAAACAGGGAAGTTAGTACACCCGTGGCTGACAAGGGAAATTAGTGATAGTATCAAGTCCAAAGAATAAACATATAAATTAGCCAAAAAAAAGCGGCACACCTGAGGACTGGGCGAAATTCAGAGAACAGCAGAGGGGAACAAAGGGCTTAATTAGGAAAGCGAAAAAAAAACATTATGAGAGAAAGCTGGCAGGGAACATAAAAACTGGCTGAAAAAGCTTTTTATAGATATGTGAAAAGAAAAAGATTGGTCAAGACAAATATAGGTCCTTTACAGTCAGAAACAGGTGAATTGATCATAGGGAACAAAGGCACGGCAGACCATTTGAATAATTACTTTGGTTATGTCTTCACTAAGGAGGACATAAATAATCTTCTGGAAATAGTAAGGGACCGAGGGTCTAGTGAGATGGACGTACTGAGGGAAATACATGTTAAGAGGGAAGTGGTGTTAGGTAAATTGAAGAGATTAAAGGTCGATAAATCCCCAGGGCCAGGTGGTCTGCATCCCAGAATGCTTAAGGAAGTAGCCCGAGAAATAATGGATGCATTGGTGATAATTTTTCAAAACTCCTTAGATTTTGGATTAGTTCCTGAGGATTGGAGGGTGGGTAATGTAACCCCAATTTTTAAAAAAAGAAGGAGAGAGAAACCGGGGAATTATAGATCGGTTATTCTGACATCGGCGATGGGGAAAATGCTAGAGTCGTTTTTCAAAGATGTGATAACAACACATTTGGAAAGAGGTGAAATTATCAGACAAAGTCAGCGTGGATTTGTGAAAGGAAAATCATGTCTGACAAAGTGAAGATGTAACTAGTTGTGTGGGTAGGGGAGAGCCAGTGGATGTGCTATATTTAGATTTTCAAAAGGCTTTTGACAAGGTCCTACACAGGAGAGTAGTGTGCAAAATTAAAGCACGCGGTATTGCGTGTATGGTATTGATGTGGATAGTGAATTGGTTGACAGACAGGAAGCAAAGAGTGGGAGTAAACGGGACCTTTTCAGAATGGCAGGCAGTGATTAGTGGGGTACCGCCAGGCTTGGTGATGGGACCGCAGTTGTTTACAATATATATTAATGATTTAGACGAGGGAAATAAATGCATAATCTCCAAGTTTGCGGATGACACGAAGCTGGGTGGCGATGTTAGCTGTGAGGATGATGCTAGGAGTATGCAGGCTGCCTTGGATAGGTTATGTGAGTGGGCAAGTTCATAGCAGATGCAATTTAATGTGGATAAATGTGAGGTTATCCACTTTGGTTGCAAGAACAGGAAAACAGATTATTATATGAATGGCGGCCGATTAGGAAAAGGGGAGAAGCAACGAGACCTGGGTGTCATTGTACACCAGTCATTGAAGGTGGGCATGCAGGTACAGCAGGCGGTGAAAAAGGCAAATTATATGTTAGCATTCATAGCAAAAGGATTTGAGTACAGGAGCAGGGAGTTTCTACTGCAGTTGTACAAGGCCTTGGTGAGACCGCACCTAGAATATTGTGTGCAGTTTTGGTCCCCTAATCTGCGGAAAGGCATTTTTGCCATAGAGGAAATACAGAGAAGGATCAGCAGATTGATTCCTGGGATGGCAGGACTTTCATATGAAGAAAGACTGGAGCGACTAGGCTTATACTCACCGGAATTTAGAAGTTTGAGTGGGGTTCTTATTGAAACGTATAAAATTCTAAAGGGTTCGGACAGGCTAGATGCAGGAAGATTATTTCCGTTGTTGGGGAAGTCCAGAACGAGGGTTCACAGTTTAAGGATAAAGGGGAAGCCTTCTAGGACCGAGATGAAGAAAAACTTCTTCACACAGAGAGTGGTGAATCTGTGGAATTCTCTGCCACAGGAAACAGTTAAGGCCGGTTCATTGGCAATACTTAAGAGGAAGTTAGATATGGCCCTTGTGGCTAAAGCGGTCAGGGGCTATGGAGAGAAAGCAGGAACAGGGTTCTGAGTTGGATGATCAGCCATGATCATACTGAACGGCAGTGCAGACTCGAAGGGCTGAATGGCCTACTCCTGCAAATATTTTCTGTTTCTATTGCTGCTCTGTTGTCCTTCCTGCAAATGTCCCTATCCAGTCAACTTTAACCATATCGCCTCTCATGTCATTGTAATTTCCTTTATTCCACTGAAATACCGACATTGGATTTTATTTTTCCATCCGAAGTTTCAATGTGAACTGCATCATATTATGATCGAGCTTAAGTATTCCGTAACCTTAAACTCATTTATCACTTCCGGATCATTGCACAACACCTAATCCTGCACAGTCGATCCCCTAGTGGGGTCAACAACAAGCTGTTCTAAAAAGTCATCCCTTGGATATTCTACAAATTCTCTCTATTAAGATCCAGTGCTGAGCTGGTTTTCTCAATCCACTTTCCTGTTAAAGTCCCTAATGATTATCATTACATTGTGTTTCTTACACGCTGTTCCTGTATCCTGCCGTAAATTGTAATCGACATCCCGGCTGCCGTTTGGAGGCCTGTATCCAAATGCCCTTAGTGTCCTTTTACACTTGCTACTTCATAACTCAACCAGTAGCGTCTCTACACCTTCCAACCCTATGTCATCTCTTTCTAATGATCTTATATGATTTCTTATGCACAGAGCTACACTGCACCCTCTGTCTACAAAGCTGTCTTTCGGATACACTGTAAATCCCTGGACGTTAGTCTCCCAATTGCATCTATCCTTTAGCTAAGTTTCAGAGATGGCCTCAACATCATATTTGCCAATCTGTAGTTGAATTTCAAGATCGTCCAATCTGCTCCAGTATTTGCTGTTTTCTGTTTTAACTGCAAGCCGCCGCTTTTGCCCTTTAACTCACGCCACTAGCTGTGATAAAGACTCATCTCCTGACTGTTCATTGTATAATCTCTGTTGCACGTTATATTTGATTTATTTCTGTTTTCCCCTTTCTCAGCCCTATCATTCAGGTTCCCATCCCCTTGTCAAATGAGTTTAAACGCTCCCTAACAGCTCTATTAAATGTGACCGCTTGGACATTGGACGCCCTGGGTTCAGGTGTATACCGCCTGTTTTGGAATCTGAAGCCCTTCCGTCGACACCAGTCTCTCCGCCACGTTTGAATCCGCCTGAACATGCTATTTTTGCATTCGTTAGTACGTGGCACAGACAGCAATCCTGAGTTTACAGCCCTAGAGGACTTGCTTTCTACCTAACTCCCTGAATTCTCTCTTCAATAACTCTTCCCTTTCTCTACCTTTGTCATTCCTACCAACGTGTGCCAGGACTTCTGGCTGTTCACTTTCTCCTTTCAGAATACTCTGCATCCGATCCGAGACATCCCTTACCCTGGCACCTGAAAGGCAAGACACCATGTCGGTACCTCTTTCAGGCTGACAGAACCCCCAGTCTGTTCCTCTCACGATGGATCCCCTATGACTACCGTATTCAGCATCTTCGTCTTTTACTTCTGCACCATCGAGCCAGGCTCAGAGCCACAGATCCGATTGTCACGGTCGTCCTCTGAAAGGTCATCCCGCTGATCCGCTCTCAAACCGAGATAACAATTACAGAGGCGGATGGCCACAGGGACGCTCAATATTATCTGAGCTGTGTCCTTCGCTTCCCTTACCGGCACCCACTTATCTAAATACTGTTGCTTCGGGGTGAATCACTGCCTGTAGATCCATCTCTCTCCTGTTTATTCTCCCTAATAAGCCGAAGGTCATCGAGCCGCAGTTCCATGTCCCTAAAATGGTCAGGGGCTACATCTCGGTGCACGTTGTGCAGATGTGGCATCTGGGAGACTGGAAGATTCCCAGGATTCCCACATCTGTCACCCAGAGCAAAATACTAACCCTACCAACTTATTAAAAAAATGCAAAGATATACCTCATAAATGTAAAGAAAAAGCAAAAGCGAAGTCCACCTACCCACCTACCTCGCCGTGGCCTGAATGAGCCAAAGCCTGTTGATTCTACTCTCGCCACTTGCAGCTCCGCTTAACCATTCTGTACTTTAGTTCGTCGAGCTCAGTTGCCGTCGCTGATAGGCCCCGTACAATCGACCAATGTCCGCGAAGCTCTCGATTTGAGTAACAGAGATATCAGTACCGTCTTTAAGCAGGATTTTGTTACCGGAACAATAAAAAGTGGCTACTGCGCATTCATTTAATAAGGCTCACAAGTGCAGGTGGCGAGCAAAATAGCGCTGTCGGGAAAATATACTGAATGAAGGACAGAATCTCTCAGGATTTGGAAAGGAAAAGACTGTAAAAGTGACCGTCACAATGGGTTTCACATGAGGAATCTCCCTCACCAAATTGATTCAGTTGTTTTGAAGAGGATATGCTGAAAATTGCTAAGGGAAGGGCAGTAGACTATATCTTAACTAAATTTTGCAAGGTCCGGTATGACAGTCCAGTATAGAATGCTGCGTGACACGGGAGCCAGAGTGAACCAGCCAACTGAACACGGGAACACAAAATTGGTTTACTAGAGAATCGGACGGTGATACTGGAGATTTGATATAAAGTGTAAAGACCTGCAACTTGTGATATATTGAACAGATAGGTCCTGGTTACAGTATTATTTGACACGTCTGAAATATTTAATTAATAGTATTTTAGGTTGTTAATAAATTTCAGGATGCAGCGCAATTCGTGATATACCAGACAGTGACAGTTAACTCAGACGAGGAACGGGGAAAGTGGGCGAAGGAATTGTAGATAGATTTTAACTCGTATATTTGCAAATACTGGTTCGTTGCTTTTTGCTCAGTAAAGCTACGGCAGAAATTGCGGAATAGATTTCCCTGGGCGTTCAAGTAGAACACGGTGACTGAGAGGTACAGGCACGTGATCTGTAAAATTGTAGATAGAGATGGACTGGCTGGCAAAGAAGTTGTTCACCATTAAACGGACAGTTCGCAATCAGGATCTGTATCACAATCAGGTTTATTATCACCGGCATGTGTCGTGAAAGTTGTTAACTAAGCAGCAGTAGATCAATACAATATATAATCTAGAGAAAGGGCAAGTTCAGCGTTCTGTGTAAGGAGTCACGGCCCTACGTCCTGCACCCAAGGAGGAGTCCCAGCTTTGTGTTCCATGTTCCTGTCTCGAGCCAGAGTTCTGCGTTCCTGATCTCCCTGAACCAAGGCTTCGTGTTCTGCATTCCTGACCTCCCTCGACCCAGGCTCAGTGTTCTGCGTTCCTGTTCTTCCTCGATCAAGGCTCTGCGTTCCTGTCTTTTCCTCGACCATGGTTTCGGGGTCTTCTCCAGTACTAGTCACATCCAAGATCCTTGTCCTGCCCAAGCTACGGCTTTGCGTTCTCGTCTTATCATGTGCTTCTCCCAGCACAGGAGTACCTAGCCCAGCCCAGTGCTGGGGCTCCCTCGTCCTCTGCTGGGTTTCCCTTGTCCTGTCCAGGAGTCCCACATCCAGTCCTGTTGCATCTCACTCGACCAAGGCTCTGTGTACTCGTCTTGTACTCAAAACATGCCATTTTCCCACTGTTACCTTCAGGTAGGAGAACAGAAGCCTGAAGGCACACACTATACGATTCAGTAGCAGCTTCTTCCCTTTTACCATCCAATTCCTAAATGAATATTGAACACGTGAATACTACCATTTTTTAAATATGTTATTTCTATTTTTGCAAGATTTTAAAAATCTATTTAATATGCGCAAAGTCTGAAGAATGGACTAATGGAGAACAGAGAGTGGTTCATGGGGAACTATTCACAGTCCTCTCATCTTTAGGATATATGTCTCGACAAAAAGGAATATCTGAAGGTCAAGGCAGAAATCTCGACAGAAAACTTATCTTCTGGAAATAGTGTTTTCTGCCGCAAACACGTTTTTGTCACAAATTACCTGTAACGAAAAACTGAGCTGTCTTTCTTTAGAATTGTCTCTTATGATTCATTAGATCCACAGCAGGATAAGGTTCCCAATGTCCATACCCTCTCCTCGCTAAACTCCTCAAGAAACAGACCTAAAATACATCCCTTGTGATCCAATAGACAAAATGTGTGTTACCTATGACTAACTGTACGCCCCAAGCAGCTACATAATTTCAGATCTGAGAGGACAGGAGATACAATTTAATTATGGTGACAAAGCTTCTATGAAAGCAGCATAAAATTCCCACCGTTTCATGGAAATTCGGAAACAGAACTGCAAAAAATGGCGGGGTATCTGACATGTTATTCAGAAAATTAACTCCGTTTGTAGGAAGCACATGGAAGCTCAGTCTTATTTCATCTCCAACCAAGATACCTTTGAATATTATTTGTTCTCATTTTTAACTGGATAACAATTTATGCCCTGCCAGGTTAGGCACATGAGTGCCTGGTAACAGTTTTTTTTTCCTATATTGGGTTAAAATTTTTGCTAGATGGACTATCCTATTGTCTCCCGTTTACTTTGTGGAAAAATAGGAGATTCTTGAAATGGCAGCATTTCCACCAGTGGAACTATTCATGTTGATTCGATTTAAAATGGAGCCTCGGAACTGCAATCCATCATTTGAGACTCCCTCCATGCGCCTTTTACAGATTTTATCGCAGTACCTCTTGAATCTTTGTCATCATTAAACTGAATAACTTACTGATTCAACACTTTAACCTCTCTGTCTCTGGCAAAGAAAGCATTTGTTGCTGCTTTTCCCTCATTACTTCGTGCGAGGTGGTCAAGCAGCGAATAAGGAACCCATGCACTAAAGGGCCTTCTCTGAAAAATAAACAGAATATTATCTGTCACTGTAATAAATTTATGAAGATTTCAATTAAAATGCTATTGTTTCATGAAACTTAAGCAGTTAAATTGCATGAAAATTGCTGAAGTAATAGGTCGAATACGCGACCATATGTCTTTGCTCTTTGTCATCAATGCTCAGAATCTAAAATCATACATTTCACCGGAGACATGTGCATGACGACTTCCGTGGGATTGTACTCGCTGTTCAAACCAGGCTCCTTCATCAATTTCCTTTTTGTTTTGCATTCCCGACATTAAGCAGTGGTTAATTAGTCGAACTTTGATAACAAGACCCTGAAATAAATTATCAAGAGAAGCAATTATTTCATTTATTTAATACAGTCCCTGCCCGACACGGCTTAAAGCCTTTTGGCTCTGTGAACGAAACTGCTTTCCTCGCTGCAGTGAGAAACCAGCTGGGTTCTATTTGACCGAAGGTATATGATTGAAATCGAGAAAAACTGCAAAGGAAAATTGGAATGAAGAAATGTTGTTACTATTTTTGCACGTCTGTATTATTAGACATTCTTCAAAGCCTAAACGGATTTCCATCTTTACCATCAAAATGCTCAGAGTACAGATTTGAATTTCTATCCCAATAAAGATTTGGATAATTCGTGCAAGAACGCAAACTTTCCAGCAAAATCAAGAAAGCACTAGAATGGCCATGCAAAAAATAGAATTTTAAGAGTTCTTATTTCCCTCCCAGACCAGGCAGAGTTTAAATCTGAACCACATTATTCTGCCTTACGGTGGTGTCATTGTACGTCATGTTTACATGATGAATACATTTCCTGACGAAGTTCTTTTCCTCCAGCAGTTTTTTTTTAAATCCCACTTGCATTGCTGGAATTGTTCGATTCGATTTCTGTAAGATGTCGGAGAAATTAACGGTTTCGTAAATGGCGCTTCTGGCAATTACTTGGCTAAGTATGCTGATTTATACATGCCGCTTCCGAACTGAATATTGTATTTTAGAATATTTAATCCTGGGTTCCCACAGCATATTTGTTTGCGGTGTTTCAGCTATTCGTTCGTCTTTGGCTCTTAGATATTCAGTGTCTTATGTCTTTTGATTTGGTTTTATTCACTGTGTCTAACTATTATTGATACTCTGTCTTATTTTTCCCGCAGCCGGCAAAGTTACTGCTTTCAAGGTATCTCAGTGCCCTAGGAACCTGTACGTCCCAGGTGTTGCGAATTTTACCGTGTTCTACAGGTTTCCAATATCAGCAGGTACTTTCGACGTTCTTTGGTGGAGGGAAGGCGAGAAGGCATTTTTACAAAGGGACAGCAGAAGACATTTTACTGTAGAAAGAAGAAGGGGAAAACTTGTACTCTGGAATTTCAAAGTCCCCGACTCGGGAATGTATTAATGTGAAGCAAAGTATCAGGAACAATCCTTCGGGAGAGGAAGTGGTAACAAGCTCAGTGCGTTTGGAAAGTTTGGCAGATTGGAGATTTTCGGCTTTGTGCATTTTAAATCAAACTTAGCGATGAGGGTAAAGCGAAATTATTCTAGTTGATAAAACAACGGCGAGAATACATTTGTTTCCCGTGTTAAAATATACACCAGTCCACAGATTCTAAATTCAGAATTAAAAAGAACAGAATAATTAATTACATTTCATGTAGCAAACCTTAGTTTTCTAATAGAGTTAAATTTGTTTACCTTATCGTACTTCCCTGGCTCTTTCCCACCTCTGTTCTTCCTGCACTGTTCATCGGCTATCTCCCAGTGAAACCTAATGTCCAAGGTTAGTAATATCTTTGGACTTTACCCTTATTATTGCGAAGGTACTTTGAATACAATGAACTAATTTTCAATAAAGGTTAGGATTGCTTTACAGTAAAACGGCTGAAATAATATTAATATTAATGTAAATGGCTGGACTTATATAACGCGATTCGTCATCACAGAGCACCCAAAAAATGAAAACGTATATAATCTCTATCAAAGAGTTTGTATTCAGCAGTACAATGCTCAATTTCCGCATCACACGTTAAGAGGAATAACACCCAGTTCCAAACGAGTTAATACCAACATCAAGTAACAATTTGCCACATGCACTGCAAATTGTCATTCCAACCTTTGACATGCAGGATTCACAAAATCCATCAATTTTCGCCATAGAAAGTGGGGAGGAATATAGAGCTGTGAAGATCGAGGTGAAGGGTAGAGATTCGAGCGCAAACCCACATTCAACACTTCCGCTGGCAGCTCTTTCCACAATAGTATCACCGTCTAAGTGAAGACGTTTCCCTTGATGTTCGACTTCTCATTTCACTCTTCAGCTATGACTTCCAATTACATTCTGTCCAAACCTTAGTGAACGAAGCAGGTTTACATGCAAAATATCTGTATCCCTCATAATGTTCTATACCTCTATCAAATGTTCGCTCGTTCTCTTGCGAATAACGGAAAAAAAATCCTAAACTCAGCTTTCCTCATAATTCATGTCCTCAAATTCATGCACATCCTTGTAGGTTTACTTTGTACTAATTCAATCATATTGATAACTTTAACGCAGATAGGTAACCAGAACTGCGAAGAATATTCCAAATTTGTTCACACCAACGTTTAATACAATTTCGGCAAAACCTCCCAAATTCTACACTCAATACTCTGATATATGAAGGCGAATTTGAAAAAAAGCTATCTTTACGGTACTATCCGCCTTTGACTCTACTTTCACTGAGTTATCAATCTATATTCCAAGTTCATTTTTTACCCCACTCCTCAATGCCAGTCTCGTTCACTGTGTATATCCGAGACTGGTTTGTCTTCTCAAACTTCAACAGCTTACCGTTACCTTCATTAAATTCTGGAAAGTGGCCAGTGAGTGAGTGGGCCAGTGAAGGAGTGGAGATTTGAGGCTTTGACACGAGAGGATTCAACGAACAGAGGCGGAGGACGAGCTTGTTCCCAGTTAGTCTTTACAATGCCTCCAGAGACGGCGATGTGCCTTTCCTGTGAGATGTGGCAGTCTTGGGGGAACTCGCCTCTCCCGCAGATTCACATCTGCCAGAAGTGCTTGTGGCTGAGAGTGGTGAATGAGATTGCCAATGAGAGTGGTCCGTCTGAAAGTTTGAAATTAATAGGATATAATAAAAAGTGCTCATTTTTGATGAATTATTTATAATGGTCAAGGCTATGTCGATGCCTTGAGTACAAGAAATTCTGCGGATACCGGAAATCCCGAGGAAAGCCCACAAAGTCCCAGTGGAGTGCAGCGGGTCAGGCGGCACCAATGGTAAAAAACAAGAAGTCGATGTTTCGGGATAAGATCCTTCTTCCGGACCGGAATGGAAGGTGGAAGAATTCACAATAAGGAGATGGGAGGGAAAGGCGTATAAGCTGGGAGGTGATAAGTGGGTGGAGAGGACGTAAAGAGGTGGCACTTGATAGTTGGATTTATATTCCGCCTCGATAGCCTCCAACCTGCTGATATGAATTTAGAATTCTGTAACTTCCAGTAATTTCTCCCGTACACCTTTCATCGTTTTCCAGTTCCCATTCTGCGTCCCTATTTATCCCTTCTCTTCTCCTCACCTAGCTTTGCTGCTGCTCCAAACTCTCTTTCTCCAATGCTCCAGTGTTCCCTCCCATCAGATTCATTCTCGTTCAGTCCTTCACCACTTCCACATATTGCCCTGAATATAAAACATGAGGAAAGGAGGAAATAGCGACCGGGAAATCGGGAAGAGCGAGCTGCGAATTATTATATCCCATCACTGTGGTGAAAAGCAGGGAAGCCAAGAGATCAAGGGAAATAAACATGATTTTTTTTTTAACAGGTGCACATGAAAAAATGGAGACGTGGTGGAACAGTGTGCTCACGGTCTAAGAACACAGTCCGTTTGATGAATATACGGCACCTGCTGAAGTGTATCTGTTGACTTTGTGAGAAGCTGGAGAAGAAATTGTAAGGCCGATTGCAAAGATATCAGCATCGCCATTAACCAGGTCTGTGTTACCGCAGCATTGACAAATATGCATTTATTTAAGAAGATCAGCAAGAATAAGAGGAGAGTTGAAGTTGGTGATCCCAATATCGCTGTGTGGAAAAATACTGCGGTGGATCGGAGGGAGAGAATCTATCAAAATTCGGAAAGGTAAACGTTGAAATAGCGATTTCATAGATTTTTCATTTGGAATCTCATCTCACAAATTTGACTGAGTTGTTTTGAAGAGGTGATGAAAACAATTGCTGAGTGCAGCAACTGTACTTGTCCATCATTAACTTATGCAAGATCCCGTATGGCAGGCTTGCATAGAAAGGTAGATGACATGGGAGCCTGGGTGAGACAGTCAACTGAGCATAAGAGTACAAAGTAGGTTTGTTGGAGAGAGTCAGATGGTGACACTGGAAATTTGATATCCATAGTGACTGCGGGCAGCTAGCGGTGTACTGAACTGGTAGCTTCCAGTTCTAGCATTGTTTGCCATCTCCGAAATATTCAGATGAAAACATTTTTAACTTCGGTAATATCTTTCATAACGCAACGTAATTGCTGGTATATTCGACTAAAAATAACTGTGACGATAAACTGCGAAAGTAGGGCAAGCAAGTGCAGATAGAATATAACTCAGCCATTTGCGAACTGTTGTCCTGTCGTTAGTTAAACCATGGCAGGAATTGCACAGTAGATTGCCCAGGGCGTAGAAGTAAAACAATGTGACTGAGGGGTACATGCATTGATCTTTGAAAGCGACAACAGGGGTGGACAGTCTGGTGAAGAAGGTGCCTGTCATATTTATTTAACAGATGAAGCACTGTGTACAATATCTGGGCCGTCATGTCCACTGTGCAAGTCGTTGGTGAAACAGACTCAGAGTATTCTGAGCACTTCTGATCAGCCAGCTGAAGAAACGGCCCGACAAAGCTTGAAATACTGCAGGAGAGATTCGTAAATACATTTGCCGGACAGCAAGTTTTTCGCTGTAGGGAGAGTCGGGGGTTATTCCTCCCTAGAGCACAGGAGGATAACTAGTGACGTAAGCAGTGGGCATGGTTATAGTCTTTTACCCAGAATAGATCAATCAAAACTCAGAATGCATCGATTCAAGTAGAGAGACAAAACATTTAAATGGATCTGGGGCAGGTTTTCCAAAGCAAAGGGGCTTGATAACTTGAATAGAGTACGGGATGATTTGTAGAGGTGGGAACAATTGTAACGTGTTAGGAACTTTTGGAGTGATACACAGGTAGAAGAGGTTTGTTGTGATACAGTTCAAACGCAAGTAAATAGGTCTAGCTAGGTCGAAGTCCTGGTTCAGTGCCATATGACGCCATGGATCCATTTGGGTGGAGTGCGGTGGTTCCTTGCAATGCTGGGGATAGTGGGGCGTTGTCATATTAATATAGGGTTAATGTGTGGTTTATATAATTCATGTTTGATAGTAGGCATGGACGGGGTCGCGCGAATGTGCTCTGTGCAGGGATAGCTTATTCAAGTAAGCTGGCAGAGTATACTCCGATTGTGGCCTCATATTAAGGTTAAGTGAAGAAACAAGGACTGGAACCAATTGTCCAACTCAGATGAAATAAATTAGTGTGGAAAAAAATACCCACCTGACTTTTGGAGGTGTGCGCAATATTCTCGTATTGTTTAATAGAAGGGGATGTTGAGAATCGCAGTCGAGGGTAAAACAAAATACAGATGTTTTATCAGTTTACAATCGATCTTAGAAATACTGGCCAGATTGTATTTAAATAATCAAATACTTGTTAATTGACATGTATTCACTGCTGAAACCGTGTTTGATCTGTTTGAAAGTATTGATCGCTAAGAAAAATATTTCTTTGACGTTTAAAAAAATTAAATCATTAATTTTTTTTTCGTTTTGGAAGATTTGAGAAGTTTTGAATTTTACAAAAAAAAAATCAGATGTTTAGAACGTTTTCGATTTGACGGTTCCACTTAACTCTGAAGGTTATTCGATTAATCTTCTCAAGAGGCGTTTCGGAAACTTCAGGAAACCCCACGAATTGTGCAATATCTGCCTATTATCATGTGTAGGTCGTGATCACATAAAATCTTTCCGCAGCTATCAGGAACGTTGTCATAGTTAAAAATTACCTAAAGGCATATTACAAGGATTGCAGATTCCGCAGTACTTGGAGTATAATGTGAAAGGTCCTCTGGTAGGGAAAGGTAGGGAAGATCCCAGAATGGGAAACGAAATCACTCCCTTAATTTGCAGCCATTTATCGGACGATCGATCTGAAGTCTTAGATATGTTTCTTTCTCCCTGACGCCCGATGGTGAACTATTAATCTTCATTTTTCCTACCCATTTTGCGGATATCGTTTTTTTTTTTAAGAAATGTGCTGTTGTTGTCCAGAAATTATTGCGTTATCCAACATTATATTCATCCCCATGGTCTTGTGTTACTTCATTCATATTTTGGAAAAAATAGCGAGAAGATGGAGTCCAGGACTTAAATGACATGCTGCAGGCTCCTGCTACCCTACTTTCAGCAGCAGCCATCGAAACAATTGTCCATCAGGCACAGCACGTTACCTTTAGCTGTCAGTTTTCCCATTTTCCCCTCATGTCAGATATTTTCATAAACGACTGATAAAAGAGGATTAATATCAGTAACGCAAAGATTCTGCAAATTCTGGAAATCCAGAACAACACACACAAGGTGAACTCAGCAGATCAGGCCACATCTGTGGAAGTGAATAAACGGTCAACTTTTCGGTCCGAGTCTCTTCATTAGGACTGGAAAGGAGGTGGGAAAATTGCAGAATAACAAGGACGTGGTATGGAGGACGAATTAAAAGGTGATAGATGAAGCCAGGTTGAGGGGTTTTGGGGAGAGGGGAGAAGAGGAGCGTGTGCAGTTAGGCGGTGGGATGAAGTAAGAGGCTGGGAGGTGAGAGGTTGAAAACGCTAAGACCTGGAGAATAAGGAATCTAATAGGAGAGGAGCGTAGACTACGCGCGAACGGGAAGGAAGTGGGACGGATGTGGAAGTTGTAGGCAGGAGAGCAGTGGAGGGAAGAGGACAGAGGTGGGATCAGAAGAGAGACGTGGGAAGGAAAAATACTTGAATGAAAAGTCGATGTTCATGTCGTCAGGTTTGAGGCTACCTAGACTGAATCCGAGGTGTTGCTCGCCCTCCCTGAGAATAGCCTCATGAAAGAGTAAGATGAGCACCTAAATCGCCATGTCGGAACGTGAATGGATAAGAATAAGAATAATTGGCCACTCGCAAATTCCGCATTTTGGGATGAACTGGAAGTGCTTGAAAAAGTGGTCCCCAGTTTACCTCGAATCTCATCAATGTAGAAGAGGCCGCATTGGTAGCTCTGGCTACAGTAGATTGCCCTAGTGTTTCGCAGGTGAAGTGTTGCCTCACTGTTCGTGCCCCTGAATGGAGGTGATAAAACTATAATTTCTAAGTTGTCTTCATTCCATCTGGATTCACATTGTTTGATTCGAAACAAACTGATGTCTTCTCCCATCTTAGTACAGGTTTGACAACACTTCAAAGTTATTTACATAGATATGTCAGTCTAGAACCTAGCTCGGTTCTGAAATTAAATGCACAAATGATATCCTTTTATTCATAGTACGGCCACTCTGTACGACCTGACGTCTGTATCCGACGGCATTTCATTATTTTCTGCCTTAATTGGAAATAAACCGCAATCATTCTCCAAATAGTTTCTCATGATTTCTTCAAGCTTGGAAGGCTGTCAGCAATCGATACGTTTAAAACTTAAAACTCTGTTTTATTTAACATTGTGATAAAGCTTCTCATTTTTCTCTTTCCAGAGTGCACACGCCATAGAATCGAAGCACTGATATTGCAGAAATACATTAGAAACATTCAGTTGCGAGGAAGAGGCTTTGAAGTCACTTTATTAAAAAATAATCAATTTCCGTAACCTAAACTTGGAGCTGTAAGAGAAGCCAACAGACCTCTAATCGATTTCTGAGACACAAGTAAATTTTAACCAGAAAGGCTTTCTATTATATCATCAGCGGGCCCGTTAGTGCATTTCTATTCCCTGCTATTTGTAATTTCCCGTGAACCTGCACGAGGCGTTTGCTGTAGATCTTCAGCTGAAAGAAAACATTGAATCCTGGAGTGCATCACGGCAGAGGGCTGGTCCACCAGTTTCATTCGGCTCATCGAGTCTACTCCGCCTTACAATCGTGGACTGATGCAATTCTTCTAGTCACCCGCACTCCCCTGACTTCTCGCCATACCCTTTGATTCCCCGGCTCATCATTAACCTCTCTATCTCTGGCCTACGTACACCGGATCACAAAGAGTCCACAGCTGTTCGTGATAACAAAATGCACAGATATACCACCCTCTGACTGAACTAATTTCCCCACATCTCATTTCGAAATGGATGTCCTTCAATACTGAAGTCTTCCCCTCTTGTACTAGATTCCCCCAGCATGAGAAATAACATTCCAGTATCTGATCTGTCCAAGCCTTTTAACATTCGGAATGTTTCTGTGAAACGCCGCCCCCCGCTCCCCGTCATTCTCCTGAACTCCAGGGAATACAGCTCAAGACCTTTCAGACGTTCCTCATGCAGTAACCCTTTCATTCCTGGAATCATTCTTGTGAATCTTCCGTGCACTATCGCCAATGTCAATCTAGCCTTTCTAAAATATGGAGTCTAAAATTGCAATCCCTCCAGCAACTTCCTTCAGGACCTAAGGGTGCATTCTGTCAGGTCCAGAAGATTTATCCACTTTCTGCCCTTTAAACTTCCCGAGCACCTTCTTAGTCGTAACTTGCACTGCGTAGATTTCACTTCCATGACACTCTTGAATGTCCGGTATTCTGCAGCCGTCTTCCACTGTGAAGAATGATGAAAAATACGCATGCAGTTCCTCTGCCATCTCTACATCTCCCACTATAATCTCTCCAGCGTTAGGTTGCATTGGTCCCATATCTACCCTCGACTCTCGTTTCCCCTTTAAATACACACGCTTGCACATATAAAAAAAAACTTTTAGTATCTTCTTGGATATTAGTCACTAGCTTTCTTTAACAATTCATCTTTTCCTTCCTAATAACCTTCTTAATTTCCTTCTGCAAGTTTTCAGAAGCTTTCCAATCCACTATCTTCCCAGTAGCTCTGACGTCCTTGCATGCCCTGTCTTTCGCTTTTGCTTTGGCTCTGGCTTCACCTGACAGCCACAGTAGTGTCCTTCGGCCCTTTGAAATTTTCTTCTTATTTGGAATGTATCTGCCTTGTAATTCCCTCATATGTTTTCTTGGCAGAGACTCCAGCCATTGCTGATCTGCTCTCCTTCCTGCAAGTGTCACTTTCCAGTCAACATCGACAAAGTCCCCTCTCATGCCATTGAAATTTCCTTTCTTACACTGAAATCCTCACACATTGGATTCTATGTTTTCCCTTTCAGATTTTAATGTGAACTCGATCATGTTGAGATCTCTGCTTCCGAAGGGTTACTAGGACGTGAGGATCCCAATGGCCGCCACCGTTCAGCCAAGGTTCAGCGATGAACGCAAAGTCATATTTGCCAATCTGTAGCTGAATTTCAAATCCGTCCATTTCAATCTTTATGTTGGGTGCACTTAAATATAACACTTTCAGTCCAGTATTTGTTGTTTTCTGGTTTAACTAGACCACGCCCGTATTGCCCTGTAACTGATGCAAATGGCTGTGATTAAGACTCATCTCCTCCCTGTTTATTTTGCTCTCTATAAACTCTTTTGCACTCTATCTTTCATTTATGTCTGTTCTCCCCTTCCTCGAAACTCGACCCCTCGAACACTCCGGTACCCATCCCCCCGTCAAATTAGTTTAAACAAATCCCTAACGGATGTATTAAATGTGCCTGCTAGGATATTGGACCCCCTTGGGTTCAGGTGCATCTGACGTTCAATTACAGGTCGTAACTCCCCGAGAAGCAGCCCCAATGATCCAGGAATCTGAAGCCCTGCCCCCTACAGCTGTCTCTCAGCCATACATCAATGCACCTCATAATGCTCGTTTTGAACTCGCTGGAGTCGTGGTTTTTCGTGCCTCACACATGACCAGGAGACGCAGAACATTCTTCAAGAAGGGTTAAATCTTAATTTGCAAATCAAAGCTGAGACAGTCATTGAGCTACTCGCTGATTGCCCACCGATCTTTGGACACATCATTTTTTATAGCAATCTCTTGGTCCAGTTGCTATCGTTGCATATCACACGTACCACACGTACATCTTGTCCCTATTGTTTCTACCCATTGACTTAATCATGTTCTAATCTACATCGCTTAGCTACCTCTCACTTACACACCATTGTCTTTCTTATTAAGATTCTTAAGATTCTTATTACATTCATAAGATTTCATTCACTAGCAAATAGCAAGTTTACATTCTTAATACTTCGTGACTTAATCATGTCTGATCTTCATCTCTTAGTTTCCTTTCATTAACACACCATTGTCTTCCACATTCTTAATAATTCATTCTCCTGCTAAATAGGGTACTTGCATAGCAAATAGCAAACTCAGAGCTGACCAATGTTCTAATCTATGTCTCTTTAGCTATCTTTAACACACCATTGTCTTCTGCATTCCTAGGATTTCATTTTGGATACATGCAGAGCAAGCTGACTACATAGTTTTGGTTGCACAGCAAATAATGCAACTTTTATACTCCAATAAAGTCCCCCTTTGAAACGCAGAGGGACTCACACAGAGAAAGAAGACTAAGAGTCCGCACACAAAAGCCCCAATACATTCAAGCACTCATTCCCAAATCTCGGGTTAAACTATAATTCTCTGTGCCAAGACCTCAAAGTATTCTCTCCCTGTTACCTTGGGCCGCTGAGCCAAAAACCTGTCCCTTTGTACCTGAGACAGGGGAAAAAAAAAAACTCCGAAGCCCTGATAATCTACTCCCACACTGTCGTTTAGCTCTTGTTCAGGTGTTCAACACATGTTCAACTCCTGCATGTGTTGTAGGCTGTAACGATACATTTTCGGTGTTTATTTCTCCACTCAGCTTGCTTCAGTAATTGCCACGAGCATCGGAAATTGTTTGGTTGCAGCACGCACTGCAAGAGACTTGAGACAAGGAAGAAAACAGCACAGCACAAGCGCACAGCTCAACAATACAATACTGACAGTTATTGCTATTTTAGTCTGCCACGCTCCCCATCCTCCGAGTCTAGTTTCTAATCAATCAAAAAACTGATGCCCGAACCCTGCATTCTGTTTGACCTCCGTTCGCAGATTCTTTAATTTATTAATTGCTCTGGTGAAAGACCCTTCTGGGCTAGTATTGTTCGGTATGAAAGTGCAGCATTGTTTTCCAAACATTTCACACACACACCTTTTTTTCTGCCAAAAGCCAATCCAGTACCTGTCTGTTTTGTTACGCCATCCTACTAGTTGCATCTAGCTGTTGCCCTAAGGCCTCTAGTGCATCATCGGTGTAGCTGATGAATCTCTAGCAAGTACAAACAGATACTGACACTGATCGGCTAGAGGAATGCTGAAGAGAACCGAACACAAATCAATCACTGAAAAGTAACTTGCTTCTGGTGGAACATCAGTCAAAAGCGTGTGTGGGTTGGCGACTACCTCTAGCCAGTCCTCTACCACATCATTTACCGCTCGCAAATCATGCACCACTTAGATTTATCTGCTTTTAAGACCAGCAGCAACTGGGTATTGCATGGACTGTTTGTTCTTTTAAGCACCCCTATTTCAAGCAACCTCTGCACTGTCGATGCTAATCCCTCTTCTGCTTCTTGTCTTAGAGGGTATTGTGGTCTCCTAGGTGGAATTGCTCCCCCTGTCAGCCTTATTTCCACCGGACTAGCTGTTTTTATTTTCCCTACGTCCGTGTCATGCAGGGACCACAGAATAGACGGCAACTCATCTAAACTTTTATCTTTCTGCTGGCCTCTTTCCTTTCCCAGCAAGGGCAGGTGTGGTTGCGGAGTTATTTCGACCTCTCTCACTGTCCCTACCATATACCAACAATGTTACGTGGGGTGCAGCCTCCGGTATCCTGTACCATTTTTCTAAAAAGGTGTTCCACTTAACTTGTAAAGCTGCCCCTTGCTTTCCAATTATCATAGCCTCCCCTTTCAGGTGCTGTTGGGTATATACCTTCAGTCTGAGTCTCGTAAAAAATCACTGTACAATGTAGCTCAGATTTGGGCATTACAGCCCTGGGTAATATAGCCTGCACGCCCTTTTTCCATTTCTCCCAGGTTCCCAGAATCTGATCTGCGATGTCTCCTTATCCAAAAGACATTAGCCTTCTTGTCTTCTCGCACTCTCAATTGAGCCCCTGTTCTTTCCACACTCAGCACATTTCTGGTGCATTCTAATTTTAAATCCAGATTCAATAAGGCATCTCTGCCTAACAAATTAATCGGTGTTCCTTTAAATACTAGCACCGGCAAAAAAAAACTTCCTTTATTTCCCATTCTCAAGCGCACTGGAGCCGTGCTCTGTGTCAACTGTGTTTTCCCCGAGAACCCTACCGTCTTAATAAACTTTCCTGACATGGGAAGGTGAAGGGCAGACTGTGGCTGTACACAAGTGTACGTGGCTCCAGTGTCTATCATCATTGATGTCAGTTGCCCTTCTAACATAACCTGAACAATGGGTTCCTCGTCTGCCTCCCTTGTTATCATTGGATAATGTCCCTTCCCACTCAAGTTCTCGGGGCACCTCTAATACCTCGCATAGGGATTCACAGGTCCGCTTGGGCCTGTGGGGGCTGGTCCTTGGCTAAACTTTAGTTCCCTTCTTATCGGTTTCTGCCGGTGTGTAACAGACCATAGTGTAAATGGACAATATTTTCTCATGTGACATGGCTGATTACATTCCCAGCACAATCTCTCTACCTCTCTTTCCCCCTGTTTCCTCACTGGTCCCCTCTGCCCATAGCTTCTCTCTCCCCCTCCTTGGGACTTCCAGTCCTGTCTGGGCTGTTTGAATTTAGTCTGTTCCTGATAGGGCATCTGTGGGAATGCTCCTCCAAAGACGATTATTGGCATGGGGTTTTCCTGCCCTTGTCTTACAGTATGATCGGTCCCTCCATATAGCAGTGCTTTGTCCAGTTCGATGGCTGTACACGGACCGGTGATTGCTGGCAGCATCTTTTTGTTTTTCTCTTTTTCTTTCTTTTTGAACTATTCGAGCTGCATTTGTATTAACTTCCTTTGCATCTCTTCCTGCTGCTCAGCCAACCTTTGTTTGTCTTTCAGGTATTTCTCAACCGCATAGACTACGTAGTCTCTAAATTTTTGTGGGGTGTTTGACGTTAGCCCAACCACTTCCACCAGTTTGGATTTTACTTGTGGATGCATTGCATCCAAAATGCTATGTCGGAACAGTGCGGTCATAAATAAGCTATTCTCCACCTCGTGCTCAGTCTCCAGTCTCCACCTTTTCAACTGATTTTTTACGTAGGCTGCTGGGTTTTCAGTGTCACCCAGTGGATCCCCCTTTAAGGCTTTGGGGTCCACTTTGGGTGGATAAAGCTTTCTGAGGGCCTGCCATACCCTCTGTCTCACTCTGTCAAACCCGTCTCCATCAGTTCTTGGGTCGTTCGAGTTTACTATGCCAACTATTTCCATTAGGTTTTTTAAATTTGGAGGTTCCCATCAACCTTATCAATAGTGCCTTCAAATCTCCCATAGCCAATAATCGTCCCGCCGTTTCTTCTTCCATGGCTCTAATCCATTTCCCTGCTCCTTCATGCAGATTGGGCAGAGTGTTTTTCAGCCCTTCTAGGTCCTGGGATCCCCAAGGGATACACTGCACTTGTCCTGATCCTTTTACTAACAACGGCATCATTCTTCCTCCTTCTTCCCACCAGCCCTGGCTCTGCTCCTCACCTGACTCCCCATCTGTCTCAGGGTATGTCTGCCTCCCACACAAATGTCTCCGGGGTTCTCTTCTTCCCTCGGTGTCCTTGTGGATTCCTTACTTTCTGTCTTGATTCAATACCTCGTTGGCCCCTGGAGTATTTTTCGCATCTCTTCTGGGAATCCCCTCTCAGCAACTTATCTGGCTTTCTCTCTACTTCCGCAAGTCGCTCCCCTACTGCCTCCTACCTCTTCCCCACAAATTCTCACATCCTCCCTCTCTCCACTTAACTCTTGCTCCTGCAATGAGTCACCTTCTTTTCTAGTCTGTTTATTTCTATGGTATAAGCGATACTCCTCATATTCCTTTTCCTCTCTCAAGTATTTATTCCGTTCAATCCCATCTTCCATTTTTCTCCGTGCCTGTTCCACCTTTATCCTTTCTGCCTGTATCTACTTCCATATCGCCGCTTTTTCCTTCTCGTATTGTTTTTTTTTCTTCCTCATTATCCCAAACTTGTACTTCTCCCTGCATGTTTACTGTCCCCGTCAGCAGGGGGCATTGCTTAGGGGTTGCTCCTCATTATAGGGAGGGGTTTTTCTGTTTCTTTCGCATCCGGGTACAGAGCCGTACCCAGCTTCTCACCGTACCCTACTCTCTCTCTACCAGGCTGTTTTTCCAGCACCTGAGTGTCTTCCTCGCTTGTAATTAATATTCTACCTGTCCTCCTCAGCCTTTCCCCCTCCATTCTGAAGAGCTCTAGCACTTCCATTTCTCGTTCTCTTTTTTGCCCTCTTTTCTTAGATTTATCTTTTGGTTTGTAATTTTTAATTAGTCCTTCCATTTCTTCGCACAAACTTACATCAAACGTCCCTTCTTTTGGCCACTTTGTGACCAGGTTATTGGTACTTTTTTCGAATTTTTCTGAAGTTTTTGTGATTTCATATTTAATTAACGGGAATTTTTGCTCAGAATCTCTACTGCCGTTCTTTTACCTGTCATGTCATTCTCTCTTTTTAAGATATTTCAGAGATTCGCAGTTCGTTCACTGGATAATATTATCTACTCTAATTCTATGCCTAGTCTATCATCTATCTACCAGCGATTTAGACTATATAATGGACTGTCCTTGTTTCCTATTCTGTTCTGCCCGTGCAGACCTATATTCAGATCGGTACCCACAGAACTTGCTCTTTGCACTTGTTCTGATCAGACCCTTATCTCTTAAGGCGGAATCCACGAGGATTTTCTCTATTTTCCTTCCCCTGCCCGTTCAGCCCTTCGTTTCATACGAAGCGGAACCCACAGGGATTTACCAACACCACGTGGACTTTTTCTTAACATAACTTATTAACTTATTTGTACTTACCCTCACTGCAGTGTTCTTGATCAATCCTCTGAGCCTCCTCTGTTAACCCCCAATTCTGCCAGATTCTTTGGACCGGAGAGTAACTTCGGCAGTGATTCCACACTTCTGAGACTGCTAGACCTCACCAAAGCCAACAGAATTCTTAGTCCAACTTGTCGCAAAAAGCTCTTACCTTTTGTTTGGGTGCACCCTTTATTCTGTTAGCCTTGTGGGGCTCCCTAGAGGACTGGGAAGCGTCCCCAATCTGCCGTTTCCTTTCCGCGGATCGCTTTCCGGACCTGCCGCGGTCGCCAATTTTGTCGTGGTTTCTCGTGCCTCACAAATGATTAGGAGACGCATAAGATTCTTCCAGAAGGGTTGACCTTTAATTTGCAAATCAAAGCTGAGACAGTCATTGAGCTAGTCGCTGATTGCCCACCGATCTATGGACACAGCATTTTTATAGCAATCTCCTGGTCCATTTTCTATAGTTGCGCATCACACGTACCACACGTACATCTTGTCCCTATTGTTTCTACCCATTGACTTAATCGTGTTCTAATCTACATTGCTTAGCTACCTCTCATTAGCACAACATTTTCTTTTACATTCCTATGATTTTATTCTCTGGCAAATAGCAAGTTTACATTCTTAATACTTTGTGACTTAATCGTGTTCTAATCTACATCTCTTAGCTACCTTTCATTAACACACTGTTGTCTTCTACATTCTTAATATTTCATTCTCCTGCTAAATTGGGTACATGCATAGCAAATAGCAAACCCAGAACTGACCAATGTTCTCATCTACATTTCTTTAGCTACCTTTAACACACCATTGTCTTCTACATTCCTAGGATTTAATTTTGGATACATGCATAGCAAGCTGACTACATAGTTTTGGTTACACAGTAAATAATGCAACTTTTATACTCCAATACTAGCGGTGGCACAGGAACAGATACTGAGTTTAGTACCCTAGAGGTCCTGCTTTTCAGCATCCGTCCTCAATCTCTGAATTCTCTCTTCAGGACCTTCTCCCTTTTTCTACCTTTGTCATTCGTACCAACGTGTACCAGGACATCTGGCTGTTTACCCTCCCCCTTCACAATACTCTGCACCCGATCCGAGACACACCGTACCCTGGCATCTGGGAGGCAGCACACCATGCAGGTAGCCTTATCTGTCTGACAGAACCTCCTGTCTGTTCCCCGCACTATGGAATACACTTTGATTATTGCATTCCTCATCTTCCTCTTTCCCTTCGGTACCACGGAATCAGGCAGAGTGCCACAGACCCAATCGCTGTGGTTGTCCTCTGTCACGTCATCCCCCTACCAACATGCACTCAATTCCTTAAAAACTGCAAAGAAAACCCAGAATCGAAGTCCACCTACCCTCTGACCTCGCCGAATCCTCAATCTACCAAAGCTTCTCGTTTCTACTCTCACCACTCACCTCCTCCCGACAATGACCGCTCCGCTTAACCATTCTGTACTTTCATTTCGTTCGTCGAGCTCAGTTGCCACCGCTGATAGGCCCCGCACAAAAGACTAACCCCCGCGAAGTTTTCCTTTTAAATAACTTAGATATCAGTTACGTCTTTAAACAGGAAATTGATTTTATTTATGAAGGCCAGTAAGTACAGTTTGCAAGCCAAATACCGTTGCTGGGAAAGATACTGGGATGAAGGACAGCATCTATCAGAATTTGGAAAGACGAGGAATATAAAAGTGACCGTAAACATAGATTTCTGAGGGAGAATCGTCGCTCACAAACTTGATTCAGTTGTTTTGAAGAGGCTATGCAGAAAATTGCTGAGGACAGCAAAGAAAACTATATCTTAATTGAATTTTGCACGATCCTGTACAACAGTCTAGTGCAGAATACTGGATGACAAGGGAGCCACTGTGAGCCAGCCAACTGAACACAAGAACACAGAATTGGTTTCCGAGAAGAATCAGACGGTGATAGTGGAGATTTGAGACGAAGAATAAAGGATTGCAAGTAGTGATGTACTGAAGAGGTAGTTTCTGGTTCCAGTATTGTTTGACATCTCCAAAATATTTAGTTGATAGTTTTTTTTAAAAGTTGTTAATAAATTTCAGGGTGCAGAGGAATTAGTGGTATACCAGACACTGAAAATTAACTGAAACAAAGAACTGGGAAAGTGGGCCAAACAATTGCAGATGGAGTATAACTGGGACATTTGCAAAGTGTTGCATTTTGGTTATTCAAACTGGGGCGGGAACTGTGCAATGGATTGTCATGGTTGTTGAAGCAGAGCACGGTAACTGAGAGATACAGGCACTCTGATCTGTAAAATTGTCGACGGATTTGGACAGGCTGGTAAAGAAGTTGTTTGTAACAAATAACTCAGTTCAGATTCCGAATCAGGTTTATTATCACTGGCATGTGTCGTGATGTTTATGAACTTAGCAGTGACAGTTCAATTCAATCCATAACGCAGATAACGAAAGATAAATAAATAAATAAAATCGATACATTAATCTATTATGGTATATGCATATTAGGTAGATTTAAACACGTGCAAAAATTGGAATAACATATATTTAAAAAGTGGTATTATTCATGCGGTCAATGCCCATTTAGGTATCCGATCGCAGAGGGGGGGGGGGGGGGCAGAAGTTGTTCCTGAATTGCTGAGCGGATGCTTTGAGGTTTCTGTAACTCCTACTTGACAGAAACAGTGAGAAAACAGCATGCCCTGGTGTTGCAGTTCTTTAATAATGGACGCTGCCTTTATGAGACACCGCTCCTTGAAGATGCGCTGAGTACTTTGTAGGCTTATACGCAAGACGGCGCTGACTAAATTTACGACACTCTGCAGCTACTTTCGGTGCTACGCAGAATCCCACCACACCCCCCCCCCCCATACCAGACAGTGACGCAGTTTGTTAGAATGCTCTCCACAGTACACTTACAGAAGTCTTTGTGTGTATTTGTTCACATACCACATCTCTTCAAACACGTAATGAAGTATAGTCGCTGTCTTGCCTTAATTACAGCTGCATCGATATATTGGGTCTAGGTTAGATCCTCAGAGAGCTTGATACCCAGGATCTTGAAACTGAACATTTTCTGCGCCTCTAATCCCTGAATGAGGATTGGTGTTTATTACTTCTTCCAACACTTCCTGAAGCTCACAAGCATCTTCTTCGTTGACTGCAAGTTGTGGAAATGAGTACAGGATTTGGGACGTCATGTTCAACTGTACAGATCGTTGGTGAAACATGGTATTGTGCAATCATTGGTGAAAAGTAGGATGTGCATTTTGATCGGCAACAACAGAAGATTGATAAGTATGTTTGTACGACAGTGTGATTTTAACTGTAGGAAAAGACTGGGGCTATTCATCCCTAGAGCACAGGTGGTTGCGCGGTGACTATACATATGTAACGTCAGGAAGGGCGAGGCAGGAGTATGATCACAGTCTTTAACCCAGAATGTGTTAACTGAAAATGAGAATACATCGATTCCAGGCGAGAGAGAAAATATTTAAAAGAGTCTAGGGAAAACTTGTCAACAAAAGAGTTTAAAAAAAAATAGATCGGAGTTCCAAAGGAACATATAGAACTGGGTGCGATTCCAGTGTGTGAAGTACATTTGGATTGGTACATAGACAGAAAATGTTTATTGTGGTGATATCCAAACGCAGCCAGATGGGACGAGCTGGGGTGTTCAATAGTGCAATAGTTCAACATTTCCAATTGAATATCAGAAAATGCATACAATATACAACCTGAAATTATTGGCCTTCGCATACATCCATGAAAACAGAAGAGTAATCCAACCAATGATTGACAGCAAAAACGTTTGAAATTGAGTTAGAAACGTTAGAAAACATTAGAGGCATTGTGGAGTCGTTTCCTCCCCCTTCTACGCACAAGAACCACCTTCCCTCCACTGTTACACTTACCCCAGCAAGCAACCAATAGCAAAGACCCCAAGGGAGCTTGATTTGCAATGCAGAAAAGCTAATCGCCTTGCCGACGAATTCAACATGCCCCATTGCCCTCTCACCCGAATAACGGGACACATAGCGAAAGAAGGGAGCAAGAAAGCAAACAACTCGTTATCTTCCCAATTGTTACACGTGACATCGATCATCAACCTTTGATGGATGCAAGAAACGAAACGTAGGGATGCTCTGGTCTGCACTCATTGATAATAAATGGCTATGAACTGCAATCGGATTCTCAGCTGCACAGCTTCTTTGAAGTATTTACATTTGTGTACAATGTATGTTTTCTTTGATGTTTGGATGTCTGTGTGTAATTCGAATCGGGAATCTGCAAAGCGGCATAAGTTAGTTTGTCAGCTCCATTTCCAATAGTCTGTGAAAGTAATGCAACATCAGTGGTTAGTCGAGCATTTAGTGACTCATTGTAACATAAACTAGATATGTCCTCGTAAGTAATGAACTTCAGTTGCTTACGCTTTATACACAATTATTTGAATGCTGTTTCAAGATTTCCCTTAATTATTTATATATTAGCGTTTCTTTCCTTACTTAAAAGGAACTTTAACAAAAGCAAGTTAAGCGAGTGGTGAAAAATAAAAACACAAAATGCTTGCAGAACTCATCAGGCCAGACTACCCATGGGAAGTGATAATGACGACGTTTGAAGGAGACAGGGTGGGAGAATGAATAGTCTAGGCAGCTGTGAGAGTCTGTACGTTTGCAGTAGAGATCGGCGGATAGGCTGTCTCCAGGATAGAAACAGAAAGATCTAGAAAGGGGAGGGAGGTGTCGGAATTAGACCAGGTGAATTTGAGGGCGGGCTGAAAGTTGGAGGCGAAGTTGATGAAGTCGACGAGCTCAGCATGTGTGCAGGAAGCAGCGCCGATGCAGTCGTCGATATAACGTAATGAATGAGGAGGAGAGATACAGGTGTAGACCTGGAACATAGATTGCTCCACATGGCCGACAAAAAGGCAGACATAGCTAGGACCCATCCGGATGCCCATGGCTACACGTTTAGTTTGAGAAAGTGAGAGGAGCCAAAGAATAAATTGTTAAGGGTGAGGGCTAATTCCCCAAGGCGGAGAGGAGTGGTGGTAGAGGGTAACTGGCTGGGTCTAGAATCCAGGAAGAAACGGAGAGCTTGGAGACCTTCCTGGTGGGTGATAGAGTTATATATGGACTGGACTACCATGGTGGAAATAAGGCGGTGGAGGCCAGGGAACTTGAGATCTTTGAAGAGATGTAACGCATGGGAAGTATCACGGACATAGGTGGGAAGGGATTGAAAAAGGGGCAATAGAGTCTAGATAGGCAGAAATGTCTACTGCATGACTACTAAAAACCTACGGACACTCACAGCTACCTAGACTATTCCTCCGGCCACCCTGTCTCCTGCTAAAATGCTATCCCTCTCTGAATTCCTCCGCTTCCGCCGCATCTGCTCTTAGGATGAGGCCTTTCATTCTAGGACAAAGGAGATGTCTCCTTTTTTAGAGAAAGGGCCTTTCTTTCGTCCACTATCAACTCCGTCCTCCATCACAACTCCCGTATTTCACGCAACTCACTCCTCACCGAATCCCCCTCCCCAGCCAACCAGGGATAGAGCCCCCTGGTCCTCAACGATCACACTACCAGTCTACAGATCCAACGTATAATCCTCCGCAACTTCCGCCACCGCCTACGGGATACCACCACCAGACATACGTACCCCTCACCCGACTCTCGCTTCTCCGCAAGGATCGCTCCGTATGCGACTCCCTTGTCCATTCATTCCCCCATCCCTCCCCACCAACCTCTCTCCAGGCACTTATCCCTGCAAACGGAAGAAGTACTACACCTGCCCCCACACTTCTTCCCTCAACCCCATCCGAGGCCCCAGACAGTACTTTCAGCTAAGGTACCACTTCAGCTGCGAATCAACTGGGGTGATATACTGTATCCGGTACTCCAGATGTGGCCATTTATACATTGGGGAGACCTGCCGCCGACTGGGAGATCGTTTCGCCGAACAGTGCGCTCAGTCCTCCAGCAGTGGCGGGATCTCCCTGTGGCCACACACTTCAATTCCACAGACCACTCCCACTCGGATATGTCTGTCCATGGTCTCCTCTAGCGTCAAGTAGAGGACACACGCAGTTTGATGAAGCAATGCCTTATCTCCAGCATAGGTAGCCTCCTACCTGCCGGCATGAACATTCAACTCACAGACCTCCGCAGATACAACTGCCCCCCCACCTTAACCCATCCCTATCTATAATTTTAGTCTGGTTCTCTTTCACTCACTTTTTCCCTCCTCACTACAATCTCCCCGCAGCCCTACCTTTCTTTCTCTTTTATTTCCCATAATTCTCCACCTTGCCCCGAGCCGATTTCCCTTCTGCCTATCACTTCCCAGCTCTCTACTTCAACCCTCCCCCCACTTCTTATCCCTCCTCCACCATCCCATGTTACTTCACTCCTGATGAAGGGTTTAGGACTGAAACGTCGTCACCACGTCCTCCAATAGATGCTGTCTGGGCTGCTGAATTCCGCCAGCAATTTGTGTTTTTATTTATTTCCAGCATCTGCAGATTCACTCGTGTTATGACAGATAAATCCTTGAAGTAGCAGTTATGGTACAAAATAATTGGCTAAATATAATACAATAGTATTTTCTGTCATCTGTGACTGATTGCCGCATCCTGTTACGTTTATGGAGCTCACAGATGTTTGCTCAGCCACACCTGCCAACACAGTCACCAACGTACATGGACATTGTTGTCAGTGGACAGCTCATAACTGATAGAATGAACGTTGCCACTTTGTTTAATCAGGCTCTCTGACTACAGTTTTGTCACAATTCGGTATTTCCGGTAGTTCATTTCTCCTCGGTTATTATCAGATACTCGTGTTTATTATGGAGCTAATTGTGGACGTTGGGAAGGATGGCATTCTTAGTTTTGAGCTTTTTGCCCTTTCCTCACGTGCAAACTACATCTGAAAATAAATTCGTAAAAGCAAGGAACAAGTAATCTCTAGAGCTTCTACAGATAAGGGAAATCCTGTAGATTGCAAACAAAATATTGAAGGAATTCATTTGGCAAGGCAACATGCAAGAAGGTAAATAAACTTTCGATTATTTCTGAAAGAGACGCTTTATCGGGACCGGAAATGAGGGAATAGAATCCAAAATATAAATGTGTGGAGGGGGTGCAGGAAAAGTAGCTGGTGACGGGTGAATCCAGGTGAGTGCGAAAGTGTCGGGATCTCTGGGATGGGAATGGCGTAAGAAGCTGGGAGGTATCGGGTGGGAAAAGTAAACTGTATATGAATGAGTCAATTACGGGAGGACAGTGGACCCTGCAAAATGGAAGAAAGAGGAGCACGTGGTTGGAGGGCAGCCGAATGGGCAGATGACGAGAAGAGAAAAGGTAAAAAGGAGAATGAAAGAAAGAGAGAATGGAATGATGCTGAAATTCCCAAAAGTTAGAGAAATCGACATTTATGCCTTTAGGTTGGAGTCTCCACAAATGGGAGAACATATTATGCTTGTTCCAGAACGTCAAGTTGTTTCACGTAAAGGGGATCAGCTATGAATCACTTTATATTTTGTTACAGTGTCAATGGTATCCTCAAGTTTGTATAAATAACGTTCCTGCTGGATGATTTATATATATATGAACCCTCTGGGGTACTCCAGTTTCCTCCAATGACTTACAGGTTAGGAGGTCACGTGGGTGTGACATTCAGGGTAATCTCTCTGCTTCACCTGGGAATAGATAACGCGCTCCTTATGCTGTCGATCTTTGCGAAATGGTTTGATCTCCCTGAAGCATAGGCAGTGGTGTGCTCAACCGGTGCTTGTTCAGCCTGTTAGAAAAAAACATATAAAATACAACTAATTGATTCACATCTCAATGATCGTAAACTAAATTAGATTTGCCAAATCTAAACACCGAGGATAAAAAAAATACAATAACATTTTGTCTGCGCACAATGGTACTGTCGATACATTATACCGGAGGTGGAATCTCGACATTTTCAGGCTGGAAGTCGCTATGTTTATACTTTCAAATCACCGCTTATAACAGTCCTCGGAATAGGATGGGGTTCTCACTTCTGGCCATCTCTGTTTTTTCATTTCTTAAATCGCTCTAAATTATGTGCAAGTGCAGAGGCCCATGTTCTATCTTATACGCATGCGTCGAATTATCGTCATGATTGCCCTGATGAGAATTCGTCCCTGCGCTGCAAACTGAAATTGTGACTCATACCACTCGCATTATTTAAGTTGAGGATATTGGAGCAAATGGCAAGTCCCGATGCTAAGTCTCGCTTAAATCTAGCTGGAAACAGGGGAGCGGCATTCTGGTCCTCTGTTGATTTGATTGGTTTTGCTGGTAAATCACTTAAATTACGATCGAAGTTGGTAGAACCAATGGACGTAGTTGTTATAGTAAATGATAAAAAATGTCATTTGTTTTGCTGATGTAATAGCATAGCATTCCAGAGTAATAAAGTAACAGTAAAATTTTATCATGAATGCTTCATCTTCAGCTTGGACATTACTCTAAGACGTAGCCCTACATTTCCGGAAGTGTTGCGAACACGTAGAATTTTTACCATAATGAAATCAGTGATGTATGTATAACTGCCATAGCTTAGTTGCTGCAGTCGCTCAATTTACCCCTAAAGTCGTCACGTAAAATTATAACTAAATGCGTTAACCTGAGGAACGTGATTAATGAAACACAAGAATACAAAAGTTATCATAAGCATGAATCCAGGTAGCAATAAAATAATAACATTGAAGGACTGGAAACATGAAGTAAAACAGAGAATTAGAACACAAAAAAATGTTTGTAGATCAGGAGCCACCAGTTCAAGGGAAATATTTAACGTTTACGTTGCAATCTGCGAAATGGTCTTCAATCTAGAATATCAACTGGTTCTCTTTCCAAAATCCGTCAGTAACTACAGATTATTTTCTGCTTTGAATCCAAATGGGGGGCAACAATGTTTGTATCCGTTTTATGCTTTGCTTCCCACATTGAGGATAATACTCATTCAGCAAAGCATCGTGGACTAGAACGTGCTATGTGGAGTTTTATCTAACACACTGTTCACCACATACTGCAAGGTTTTGTTGCAAGTATATTCGATTCCATTGCAGGTTATGCATCGATGTGCGGATCATTGTTGCGTATCGGGATTAAAACTGCATTTAATATTGCAAAGACCATTTCTACAAATCAAGATTTCGTTACATGTTTACATTGCTTACTGTCTGTCTGGTGATATGTAACACACATTGGGAAGTGATTCGTGCACGTACTGCACTTTCGCATTGTCCAGTTAAATGCGATTCTCGTAAACTAGCATTTACTAGTTTCTCTCAGTCGTAGATGCATGTTGAATTATTTGTAAAAACAACTGACCTTCCAATGTTAAATAGTACCGTTCCCCTCCCAATTCAACCGGCTATGAACCGGTCTGGAATCTTGTAAGGATACAGGAAGCAGATGCAACGAAAACACTCCAATAAAACTTGGATATATACTTGAAAATAAATATTTGACGGGAAAATTGTTTTATTTTCCCTACTACGCTCCAAAGAGTTATGGAATAAAATAAATTCATGATATCTTTGCTATGCGAGTATCCCGCTCTGAAACAAGACGAGTCCCTTCACCTACCTGGTCTACGTTCTGACATCCGTCCAAAGGATTTGTGTTACTCCCTTCAGAAAGGAAATCAAAGAGACATGATTTGCATTGTAAATATTGTACATTATTCATTTGATACCAATCGAATTAATCGTGTAAGCTGACGTTACGGATTTTTCAGAAAGTGTTTGTTGGTAATGGTCGTGCAAATATACTGTGTTCTGCATTAAACTGCTGCTATGCTCAAAAGGCTTTGACTTTCAACGAGACTGTAAGGTATTAATAGCATAACAGCGGCGGTACTGTATTTATGTATGGCAACTTAAATGGAAATTAAAACCAATGAGACGTATATAAGTTGATCGATGTTATTTACACAATCAGAGGGAGTTTAGATCTACGCCAAGTCGTTTACGTTTCAAAATACGGATCTACCGTTGTATTAAAAATCAAGACATTTGAAGAACTCCAAATGGATATAACAGCATTCCGAAATCAGATATGAAATACTTCCAGTGGATTGGTGAAGTAGTTGAACTTTAAGATCATATATTTTGCCAGAATATTATTACTGAAATCCGGCTTCGAAAATCGGGATCCATGTCCAATCATTCTGTAAATGCCATTTACTGTTTTGAAGTTAAAAGACATTAACGTTTCTATTTTGTACGAATAGAGGTAATGTTTCTCACCGATCAGTGTTCTTACTGTGCGACCTCTTCAACTTGAGTTTCAGCAAAAGTATTATCAGAATTAAAATTGCTAATCCGCCCACTGCACATTCAAGAATCAATCTGGTATCAGAGCCTTGAAAAATAAACCAGTAAAGCACTTGTACATCTAAAAACAAATCCACACATGGGAATAAACAATGCAAACTACTCCATAGGATTCTTTCAATTCTCACTACACACTGATAGGAAAATGACAGAATATACAGTTTAGAACAAAGAAATCTGTTTTTCCACTTTCTCCAGACACATTCCAGCTATTTACTAAGACTAAGAATAGGCTCCATTGGTTTTACCTATACTTCGCTTGACAATAGATATCAGTACACCGATTGAATGTTACCTAATACAATTCTGATCTCGATTCAACCTTTTCAGTCACATCTGTCAAGGATGTTCTTTAGAACGATCAAAACAGTATAGATAACTTCTAGACTCGCCAAAGGAGTCCCGGTACAGCAACAATTCGCTCAATGCTGGAATTACTTGCTAACTTCAAGAGTTCATAACACTGCGCCCTCTAAGCCTCCTGAATGTGTATCGAGCATATTAAACGTGTTTTCCCACTGTTATATTTTCCGCAGCTATCCGAGTGACAAACCCGAATTAATGGAAACTGCAAAATGAAAATATAGATAAACACGAAGCATCCATTTGAACTGTGTTGCCCACTATTATTGGTAGCCAATTACGCAGAGACTGTGGTTTGTCAAAGTCTGTTCACAGTTTCGCAGCCTATGCATTCGTTCCAGTTGGCAAATAACTGTCACGCTTTTGTGTTCAGGAATTCCTAGCTTGATGCTGATTTTGCCTCATGTCCACATTTTTCCGGTAAAACTTCGTTGTATAAATACTCCTTCACTCGCCAGAATTTCTGAACTTTTTGAATATTCAGAGTAACACACAAGATGCTGAACGTACGCAGCCGATCAGGAGACGAATAAAATAGAGACATCTCGTTCCGAGACCTTACATCAGGACGCAATCAAGACACCATCTTACCTTGCTCCAGGATGTACCTGAAACTGACAGGCACTGTGAGGGAGACATGCGACACCAGGCAGGTGTAAACATCTTTTTCCGAAGCAGACTGATTAATTCCCAATGAACTGTAAGCCTGGTATATCACTGTTTCTATTCCAGTGCGAATTTGCCGGTTATTTTTTTGCCAGACGATTTCTAATTCTTTCGTGTAGAAGGCAGCTGTTTTGCAGAGGAGCTGCCGAGGAGACGAAAAATCTCCAATAGGAACGATTTTCAATGGAGTTGGGGGAGCTTGAATAAAAAGATAGTTATATTGGATATTTACCATTCATTTAGTTAAAGTAAATTCGTTTATTTTCCGCCAATTACAATGACATCTCACTATCAGATTAGATACCCGCCATAGGTTACCAGTATTTTAAATATTGTTTAAAGTTCAAGTTCATAGCTATTAAACTACACAGATGTACATGGCTAAATGAAACATCTTTCTTCTGTGATCAACTGCAAAATATAGTCCATGTATTCCCACTAAGCAAGTGCATTCATCATTCAGCACATGCAGCGCAAAATAAAAAAAATAAAAAACCGAGTCACACTGTAGGAACAGATGTAAGGAAAAATTCGAAAGAGAAACCGAGAAGGGGAATCTAAGGATTGCAATATGAGGAAGACATTCTATTTTGAATAGTCTTTCAGCTTTATCACACGACTGTGTTTGCGGCAGCCCTCTGGCTTTGGAAAATTTTCCTTTCTGTATTTTGTTCATTTCTAATCCAAACTGAACTACAAAACACAAAATATGACAGATTTCCACAGTCCGAACGCAATAAGCTCTTGCACATGTTTTTAATATTCTGGCAACTCATTTTTTTCAGGTAGTTTTTCAGAGCTTGCGTTGGAGCTTTCCAGTCATCAACATTCACTGACAGAGCTTTCCTCTGAATGCATATCATTGCTGTTTTTTTCCATATTTAATGTATTGAATGTGGCAAATCGTACCCTCCATGAAACATCTAGGAACGGAAATGCGAGGCTGATATTAAGCGCATTTATTCCGCATTTCTATTCTTTTATCAACCTGTCGGCCTGCAGCAAAATTGTCGATACTGACCTGACACTGCTATATGATGATGCCCTGCAGAGAGGCAAGCCAGAAGCTGAACGAACTCCACTTCTCCCCTCAAAGATTTCACTCAAAGGTGAGTCCAAAATTCACGATTTTCCAAACGCGGACTGCCTGCGCTACAAATATCGTCTGTATCTAACTTGGGAAAGCCGATGGTCAGATTGCTTTATTAATGTTTCACAACATTTAGCATTTCGCTCTGCCGACAGTGGCCATCCTGAGCTCACTGTTGCCCGCACAGCCATAGAAACATAGAAAACAGGTGCAGGAGTAGGCCATTCGGCCCTTCGAGCCTGCACCGACATTCAGTATGATCATTTCTGATAATCCAACACAGAACCCTGTACTTGCTTTCTCTCCAAACCCCTGATCCCTTTAGCCACAAGGGCTATATTTAACTCCTTCTTAAATATAGCCAATAAACTAGCCCCAATTGTTTCCTGTGGCAGAGATTTCCACAGATTCACCACTCTCTGTGTGAAGAAGTTTCTCCTCATCCTAAAAGGCTTCCCTTTATCCTTAAACTGTGACCCCTCATTCTAGACTTCCCCAACATCGAGAACAATCTTCCTGCATCTAGCTTGTCCAATTCCTTTAGAATTGTATACGTTTCAATAAGGTCCCCCCGCAATCGTCTAAATTCCAGCGAGTATAAGCCCAGTCGATCCAATATTTCTTCATATGAAAGTCTTGCCTTCCCAGGAATCAATCTGGTGAACCTTCTTTGTACTCCCTCTTTGGCAACAATGTCTTTCCTCATATTAGGGTAGCAAAACTGCACACAATGCTTGATGTGTGGTCTCATTGAACAACTGCAGTAGTACGTCCCTGCTCCTGTACTTGAATCCTCTTGCTACGAATGCCAACATGCCATTTGGCTTTTTCACCGCCTACTTTACCTGCATGCCCACTTTCAATGCCATGGTCCAGATACGGATGACATATGTATCCCTGCTTGTGGCTCTAAGTCAAATTAGTTTATATAAGTCCCCAGGGCCCGACGTGGAATCCCAGCCATTCTTTTTGGGAGGCATGTGCAGAATTTTAAGGTGCTTTGATGGAGGGGTTCAAAATGTGCTGTCCCACGGGTGAGGTGCCGGAGGACCGGATATGACTAATGTTTTCAAGTTGGTCAAGAAAAGCTCAAAAAATACGCCGGAATCTTTCAGGCTGGTAAGCCTGACGCGTGTATAGGGTAAGTTACTGGAAATAGACATGACAAAACAGATGTGTTGCTGACAGATGGGGAACACACGCTTGTTTGGAATGAACGTAGCAGATTTAGCGTGTGGTAAGAGTGACTTTATTTCTTCTTCAAAATGGCTAGTTTTATCCGTCCCTCTGCGCTTGTAGGTCAATTTTGTATTAACAGAAAATCAGGCAGTCAATCTGCATACCTATGCTCATTTCAATGGGATCGGCATTGTGGAGCAGCACACGGATCAAGCTGTGTTTCTCTCTGTGTAGGTTTTACGACACGTTCCGTAATTGTCATTAATGAAGTGGCTTTGTTTGCCTTTGCCGATGTTTATTAATTACTTGCAAATATTTGTAGTTGTGCACTTCAGAAACTGTCGGATCGAAATCGGCGAAATACGTGAAGGTGTGGCAATATAAAAGTAGGCTGGAGAACGGGCGGATGTCATTTAAACTCGACAACGTTTCGCTTTAAGTTAGATGGCTTGTGATTTGCCCTTTATCCGAATTTGTCTACAACTCCCTATCTCTCATTATCTAACCCGAATCAAGTTCTTCGTCTTAAAATGAGGTGGTTCCGTTCATCCGCTGTTTAAAGCTTTAGATTGTTTAAACGTGTTGGACAGCAAATGTCACGCCGCTTTTTTTTTTAAGGTGTATGCAAAAGACGGGCAACTATTGGCCAGTTAGCTCAACATCTATAGTCGGGAAAATGCTTGAAGCTGTCACTAACGGAGAAATAGCGAAACATTTGGAAAGGAATGGCCCCATTAGATAGACGCAGCATGGATTCAAAAAGGGCAGGTCCTATCTGACAAGCTTACTGGAGTTCTTTGAGGACATAATGAGTGCAGTGGATGGAAAGGAACAAGTGGGTGCCGTATGCCTGGATTTTCAGAAGGCGTCCGATAAGGTGCCGCATAAGAGAATTATAAATTAGATATGGATGCATGAAGTCGGATGAAGTGTATTGGCATGGATAGCGGAATGGTTATCCAACAGACGGCAGAGTGATAGTATAAGTGGGCATTCCTCCGGTTAACAGCCAGTGACGAGTGAGGTGCCGGAGGGGTCAGGGCTGAGCCCGCAGTTGTTTATAAATTGCATTGAAGATTGGAAGAGGGGACTGAGCGCAGCGTAGCAAATTTGCGGTTGACACTAAACTCAATGGAAAAACAAAGTATGTGGAGGATATGGACTACAGAGGAATATAGATAGATTAAGAGAGTGGGACAAGGTCTGGCTGATGGTAAACGCCAGATCATCCACTTTGGAAGGTATAATATAAGAGCAGATTATTACTTAAATGGTGAAAGATTGCAGCATGATATTGCGCGGAGGGACTTGGGAGTGCAACTGCTTATTAAGAAGGCAAATGAAATCTTGGCTTTCATTGCTGGAGGGATTGAATTCGAGAGCTGGGAAAATGTACAGGTTTCTGGTGACTGCACCTGCAGTACTGTGTGCATTTCTGGTCACCATACTTGAGGAAGGATATATTGGCTTTCGATGCAGTGCAGAAGAAGTTCGCCAGTTTGATTCCAGAAATGATGAGGAGAGATTGATTCACCTGGGACTATTGTATACCCTCTGGAATTCAGAAGAATGAAAGTGAATCTTATAGAAACATACACAATTTTGAACGGGATAGATAAGATAGAAGCAGGAAAGTTGTTTCCATTGGTAGGGGAAACTAGAACTAGGGGAATTTGCCTTAAGGTTCAGGGAGGAAGATTTAGGACGGAGATGAGGAGAAACTGTTTTTTTTTCTCAGAGAATAGTGAATATGTGGAATTCTCTGCCCAGGCAAGCAGTTGAGGTTTCTTTACTAATATATTTAAGATAAAATTAGATCGATTTTTTGCAGAGTAAGGAAATTAACGGTTATGGGGAAAAGGCAGGGAGATACAGTTTAGTTTACGGACAGATCAACCATAATTTTACTGATTGGCGGGTCAGGCTCAATGGGCCGGATGGCCTACTCCAGCTCATATTTCTTATGTCCTTTTGTGCTGGCTGCGGAATACCTCAAGGCGGGAAGAGGGTGAGGCGTTGTGTCGAAATATAGGAATAACATATATATGGTTGGAAACATCAACGGTCCAACTGATATGTTGAGCAAAGGCCAACCTCCAGAATCACATCTAAATGATACATACAACAATCCGAAAAGATCTAAAATGATATCTTACTTTTTTAAAACGATGTAAAGCAAATTTGTGGCACAAATATTAAACCAGCTATATCATTTCACAACATTTACGCAATCGTGGCTATTCTTCAAATGCAAAGAGATGAAAATTTTCACCTACAGGAATAAAGACACGTACCTAACATAATAAATCTGAGAACCACTTCCATTTCCCAATATTTGTTGTTGACTTCTCACTTGACAGTAATACACGCCGACGTCTGCATATCTCACATTCAGGAGGGTAAATGTGCCCGTACCTTTCTTTATATTGAATTGATTTCTGCTGTCTGGTTCTATAAATGTTTTCTGACCCTCCTTCCACCACGAAACTTCAGCAGATCTGGTAGTATTGGAAATTTGCAGTACATGGATTCATTTCCACCAATTGAGGCTTTTAAGGTTGGAGGGATTTGTTCCACTTTGACCGAAGTTGTTTTTATGGCTGACAAAGCATAAGTGAGAATTATAAATACAGTTGCATTCACTGAACAACAAAATCAGCAGAAAAATTAGGCAGAACAATGGTATGCGAATTGGATGCTTACTGTGGCTAAATTTGCTGCGGGTAAATAATGTATAATATAATAAAATGTGTGTTTTAATAGATTGAGCACAAAAAATTTAGCATACCTGGCCAAATCGCGGCGAGCAGAGCCACAAACCAAACGGCTGCATCCAGCGACATTGCAAATGAGAGTGGTCTCTCTGATAGATAGATATTCATAGGATGTAATAATCAAGTGCAAATTATATATGAAGTCACATGGTCAAGGCTACGTCGATGCCTTGGGTAGGAAAATGCTGTAGATATAGAAAATCCTGTGGAATATACAGAACGAGCGAGCGAAGCTCTACATCAATGATGAAAATCAAACAGTCGATGTTTTGGGGTAAGATATTTCTTCAGGACAGGAAAGGAAGGGGGAAGAAGTCACAATAAGTAGATAGAGGAGTGAAAGACCTATAAGCAGGCAGGTGATAAGTGGGGAAGGGGGACTTAAAGAGATGGCACTTGATAGGTGGATTTATATTCCATCTCGAAAGCCTCCAACCTGCTGATCTGAATATAGATTTCTCTAACTTTCAGCAATTTCTCCCGTACTCCTTTCATCGTTTTCTATTTCACATTAATGGTCTCTTTTTATCCCTTCTCCTCTCTTCACCTCTCTTTGCTGCTGCTCCTCGTTCACTTCCTTCAATGGCCCAATGTCCCCTCCTATCCGATTCCTTCTAACTTCGTCCTTTACCACTTGAAGTTAATAACTCATCAGGGGTGATTAATAAGTTGGTGGTCTAAGGCAGATGGAGATGAGTTATTAACTTCCACCTTTCTGCGTGATTATAGAACAGTTGACCTGAATGTGTATGTAAAGGGAGCTGTACAATTCATCTCCTTCTACCTTAGGCCACGAACCTATCAATCACTCTCTGTGGGCACTTTCTGGAGGTCCAAGATCCAACTGCTCCACCACCTCTGGACTAAGTGTATAAATTTAGGAGGGGGTTATTTTGAAAAGTAAATGTGCTAGTTTCTTTCTAAAATTGACTCCTCACTTAAGCGAAGAACGTATCAATCCCCCCTCACACAGCACAGGAAAATGTATTTCGACCAATGTTGCCTGCAGTGATCATAATGCAAATTCAATTCTATCTGATCGGACATGGGTTACATCGCTCTTTTGCGCCTGTTTGTGTGCATGTTTGAATGTCTTTTAACCATTGCCATCAAATCAACACTCTCTTGTAGCACTGTCAAATCGGTTACTACGTTCCCGGTAATGTACCTGCTTTGCAACCTCTGACGAATGGTCTCGGCCCGATATGTCGACAGTGCTTCTCCTTATAGATGCTGCCTCGCCTGCTGTGTTCCACTAGCATTTTGTTTCTGTTGTTTAGATATTGAGACACTGTTTCGCAACATCGAAAGGGAACGGGTTCAAACAATTCCCGAAAGAAATATGAGATGTACTTCCGTAGACCTGCCGGGAATTATGAGAGCACAACGGTAACATGATATAACTTCTAAATAGAAAACAAAAGGAAATGAGGAAATAGTGAACGAGAAATCGCGATGACAGAGCTGTAAATTATTATTTCCCATCACTGCGGTGAAAATCCTGGAAACTAAGGGATTAATGGGAATAAACATCAGTTTTTTTTAACAGATCTACATGAAAAAAAAATGGAGGTGTCGGGGGAACGAGGTGTTAACGGTGTAAGAACTCAGACCGTTTAATGAACTTACGGCATCTGATCAAGTGTATCCTTTGACACTGTGAGAAGCTAGAGGAGAAATTGTAAGGTCTATTGCAAATATATCAGCATCGTCTTTAATGAAGATTGTGTTACCGTAGCTCTGGAGAGTGGCAAATGTGCATTTAGTTAAGAAGATCTGCAAGGACAAGAGGAGAGCTGAAGGTGGCGAGCCCAGCACTGGTACGTGGAAACATATTGGAGTGGAACGGAAGGAAATAATCGATCACAATTTGAAAAGGGAAAGGTCGAAAATGTGCCGGTGATCATGGATTTGTCATTTGGAATCGCAAAATTGATTGAGTTGCTTTGATAAAGAAATGAAGAAAATTATGGAGTGCAGCAATTGGACTATGCCTTCCTTGACTTTGCAAGGTCCCGTTTGGCAGGCTTGCACAGAAAACTCGATGACATGGGAGCCAGTGTAAGCCAGCCACCTGAACACGAGAGTACAAAATTGGGTTAGTAGAGGGAGTCAAATGGTGATAGTGGAAATCTGATATCAAGAATGATGGCCTGCAACGAGTAGTGTGCTGTACAGGTAGGCTCTATTTCCAGTATTGTTTGTCATCTCCGAAATATTCAGATTAACTTCCTTAATATCTTTCGGAATGCAACGAAATTGGTGGTATATTAAATAGTGAAAGATATCAACGATAATAAACTGCGAAAGCAGGAAACGCAATTGCAGATTGAAGCTTGAAAGGGTCCAGAAACGTCCAGAAAATTATCACAAATACATTTGCATGACAGCATGTTTTGTAGCTGGAGGGAAAGTCTGGGGTTACTGTTCACTAGAGCACAACAGTTTGAGTGGTAACCTTATATATTCAGGGGTGTTAGCAGGGGTATGGTTACAGTCTTTTACACAGAATAGCTGAATCGAAAATCAGGATGCATTAATTCAAGTTGAGTGAGAAAACATTTAAATGAATCTGGGCAATTTTCCCAAAGCAAGGGAGCTTGGTAACTGGAAGAGAGTATGGGTGAATCTGTAGAAGTGGGTATGATTGCAATGTGTTAGAAACATTCGGATTGGTGCACAAACATAAAAGTTTTACTGTGGTAAGATACAAACGCAAGAAATTCGGTCTATCTGGGATAGGTTCTTCCGTGTTCATGGGCGAAATGGGCCAATGTCCTGGTGCAGTGCCGTATGGAACCATGAATCCATCTGGTTGGTGGTGGGGTTTGAAATGCCTGGGTTAGTAGGGTGTTGTGAGAATGCTATAGAGTTATTGTGTGATTTATGTAATTGGTGCTTGATAGCAGGCATGGACGTAGTCGGGCGAATGTGTTCTGTGCATGTATAACTTATTCCCGTAAGCCAGAAAAGTATTCTCCAATTGTGGCCTCATGTTAAGGTTAAGTGAAGAAAGAAGGACTGGAACCAGTTGTCCCATTCATATGAACATAATTTATGGGAAACAAATACCCACCTGTCTTTCAATGCTGAGAGCAATATTCTCCTACTGGTTTATAGAGGGGAATGATAATTATCACAGTCGAGGGGAAAACAAAATACAGATGTCTTAAGAGTTTAAAATGCACCTTTTAAATATTCGCCAGGTTGTATGTAAATCGGCAAATGCCTGGTAATTGAAATTCATTCACTGCTAAAGCGGTGTTTAATCTGTTTGAAAGTACTGATAACTAAAAAAAAAACATTTCTTTAGAGTTTTAAGATTTTAAAATCTTTAACTTTTGTTTTCATTTTAGAAGATTTGAAAAGTTTTCAAATTTACCAAAAAAATCAGATGGTTTAAAAGTTTTGGATTTGATAGTCTCAGTTAACTCGAAGTCTATTGCATTAACTTGCTTAAGAGATGTGTTGGACTATTCGAGAAACCCCAGGCATTGTGCAATATTTGCCTATTACCACGTGCATGACTTTATCACATAAAATGTTTCCCAGCCACCAGGAGCGTTCTCATAGTTAAAAAGTACTGACAGGCATATGGCAAAGATTGCAAATTTCACTGCACTTATACTGTAACATGAAAGGTGCTTGGTAGAATAGGGAGAATGGAAGAGTGGGAAACAAAATCACTCACTTAATTTGCATCCATTCATCGAGTGATCGATCAGAAGTCTTAGATCTGTATCGCTCTCCGCTGATGGTCCATGTTTCCTGTTCTTTTGTGGGCATTGGTTTTTTCGAATATTTTCCTGCTTTTGTCCAGAAATTACTGTGCTATCTAACCTGATATTCAGCCTCATGGTTTTGTATTACTTCATTCATGTCTTTGAAAACATAGTGAGAAGATTGGGTACAAGACCAAAGGGACTTCAACATGCTGTGTGCTCCTTCTTCCCTTCTCTCAACGTCAGCCATCGAAGCAATTCTCCGTCAGACACAGCACGTTACCTTTAGCTCCCAGTGTTGCTATTTTCCCATAATGCCGAATATTTTCTCAAAGGACTGATAAAAGAACATACATATCAGTAACACAGGAGACTCTACAGATACTGGAATCTCGAGCAATACACAGAAAATGAACTCAGCAGTCCAGGCAACATCTATGGGAATGAATGGACAGTCAACTTTTCGGTCCGACTCACTCCATTAGGATTGGAAAGGACGGATGAATATGTCAGAATAAAAAGGCAGTGGGATGCAGGACAAATTGGAAGCACATATGTGAAATCAGGTTGAGGGGGCTTTGGGGGGAGGGAGAATGAGGATCGTGTGCGGTTGGGCGGTGGGAATGCAAAGAGCTGGAGAAGAAGAAATCTAACAGGAGAGGAGAGTAGACTACGGGAGAAAGGGAAGGAAGTGGGACAGAGCGGAGGTTATAGGAAGCAGAGGACAGAGGTGGGAACATAAGAGAGATTTGGGAGGGAAAATACTTGAAGGAGAAGTCGATGTTAACGTCGTCACGTTGGAAACTACCAAGACTGAATCCGAGCTGTTGATCGCCCACGCTGAGTGTAACCTCATGAAGGTGTAAAAAGAGAACATGAATCGAAATGTCGGAACGTGAATGCATAGGAGTAAAAATATTTGGCCACTTGCAAATTCCGCATTTCGGGATGGACTGGAGTTGCTAGAAAAAGTGGTTCTCCCAGTTTATGTGGAGTCTCACCAGTGTAGAGGAAGCCGCATCTGTAGCTCTGGCAAACGACGCTAACCGATTTGCAGGTGCAGTGTTCACCTACAATGGAGGCCATGAAGTTATTATTTTCAGGATGTCATCGCCTGTCAGGCATTATTTCCTTCTATATAGATTTACATTTTTTGATTCGAAAAATGCTGGTGTCTTCGCCCATCTTCAAAGTCATTTTGCATAGTTATGTCAGTTTAGAGCCTAGCTCGGTTGTGAAATTAATTACATAATTAATATCCTTTTATTCATAGAACGGCCACTTCTTTCTTTCAGTGGGCGATCTGACGTCGATATGCGATCACATTTCATTAGTTTCTCCCTTAAATGAAAATCAACCACAATCATTTTGCAAACAGTCCCTCATCATGTAACCCTTCACGCTTTGAAGGCGGTCAACAATTGATACGGTTAAAGATTAAACTTAAAAATCTGTATTATTAACATGGTGATGAAGCTTCTCATTTTTTTTCTTTCCAGGTTGCACACGCCATAGAATCGAAACTCGGATGTCGCAGAAAAACATTAGAAACATTCAATTGCGAGGTAGAGGCTTTGAGGTTACTTAATATATAAAAAAGATCGAGCTTTACAAATAAAGCCAACAGTACTCAACTCGATTTTGAGACACATTAAATGTTAACCACAACGGCTTTCTGTGATCTCATCAGAGGGCCTGTTATTGTATTTCTATTCTCTGCTTTTTGTAATGTCCTGTTAACCTGCACGAGGAGTTTGTTGTAGATCTTTAGTTGAAAGAAAACATTTAATCCTGGAGGGTATCACGGAAGTGGGCTCTTCGACCAGTTCAATCCATTCAGAACGAAAATATTTACGTGGGCTGTGGTTATTCTTGCCTGAAGCACGGTACCACTTCCTCTAACAACTTGTTCTGTATACCCACTGTCCTCTGCTTGAAAACCATGCCGTGTCCAGGTGCCCTTTAAATCTTTTCTTTCTCAGCTCACAGCTGTGTCTTCTAGATTTGGATCCCCTGTCTTCAGAAATGGGCTTTGAGCATCTTGTATATTAATGTCCGTAGCAATTGTTTTATTTTCAATTTCATAAAGTTGTCCCTCAGTCACCTGTACTCCAGAGTAAACAGTCCCATGTCTATCCAATCTCTCCGTGCCACTAAAGCCTTCCATCCCAGGCAAAGTCCCAGAAAATCTCTTTTGCAATCGTTCTAACTCTACTACGTGCTATCTGTGGACCAGACGAGCACACGGCACTCCAAAACCGGCGTGCCCATTGTCTATTGGGACAACATGGTGCTTCAGCTCTTGTCTAAATACTGCCAAGAGGGCAACTCGGCTAAACGCCTTCTAATCTGGATCCTGGTGTGTCGTCTTTAAGTGCACACTAAAATCCCTTTGTGCCTTAACGCTTCTAAGTTCCGTCCAGTATATCCTGCCACTATCCACGGCAGAACAAATCATAAGCACAGAAGATTCTGAAATCTAGTATAACAAACACAAAATGCTGGAGGAACTCAGCAGGTCAAACGCCATCTCTGACAGGGGCTCCCGACCTCGCTTAATGGTGGGTGTCCATGGCATGAAAAGGTTAGAAACCCCTGAGATATGGATAGTTTATAATATAAACAATCAACAGTTCGGGTCGAGACCCTTCTTCAGTGTTTGAAGAGGATATACTCACGGTTAGCCTGTTTTTCTTCTTAGGGGGAAGGAAGCAATGTTCCCTCTACTTAATTTTTAACGGCATCACGAATCAACAATACCTCCAAGAAAGAAATTTTGCCATGGCTTGTAGAAAGATTATGCACGGACTGGCAGTTTATTAATAATGCTCTACCGATTTACATTCTGCGCATATTGTCTTTGCTTATCGATGTAACTTTAAACACTGACCATGTAAATCCTTTGAAACTCTAAAATGTTACGAAGTAAAGGTTGTGAAACGGTTGTTACGTTAAAAAAACACATACGGATACCAACACAATTAATTACAGGTTATTTCATAATTATTTCAGCAAAACAATGCTACGCGTGCGGGAGTGCTTCAGTTACCACGTGGTGGCGCACCCGCACAGATGAGAGGGAACAGTAATGCCAAGAGTATACAGACTAAAGTGATGGGAGGTTGGTTTTCTGATAAACTGAGCTGTGTTCATAACCTTCGTCATTTTGGCTGTGTTGTGCAACCTCCCACTGTCAGCATTTAGTTATTACTATTGATTCGAGACTTGTGTATAGTTTTGAATCATGGTAAAGCTAAATCTTGCTGTACAAAAGCTTACCGTTGTGTTCGTTACAGACGAGGATTATACCTCTCTGGAGAAATCATCTTCATTTTGAATCATCGATATAAACTCGACTATCGACGGCTGTAGTGCATTGGTTCTGAATAAAAATAGGGCCTCTCATCATCATGCAGAAAGGGCACTCTGTGAATAAACAATGTTATTTCAATCCGCAATCTGTATGATTCATCCACAAAGTGCAAAATACAAGGATGGTCACTGGGGACTCACTGCCTTCCCACCTGCCTTCAGATTTGTAAATACAATACGGTCCCTGTATCTACGTTGAGTTACCACGCCAGCAGTCATTACCCTACAAGACAATCAAATGCTACTTTCACAGTCCAGCAGGTAGGAAGAGTTAAAGCTTGCCTTACGAGGTAGCACATTTATTTGCTGTTATTATATTTAAGTTACACCCTGCGCTGCCATGAAGCTTTATCAAGTGAATTCAATACCTTTATATAATTGTTTCCGTGTGGGTGGGATCACAATTCAGCGAATGCTTACAAGATGCTAATATCACTTATTTATTGTTTCCTTCTTATGCTGCCAGCTGGTCACTCAGTTATTTGGCCGCGCAAATATAATATTTATTTCACATCGTTCTGTGACCTGAACATGTTTTTCTCTTTTTAAGCCTGTCAAGTAACAGCTAAGACATTGATAAGATTAACGGTGAAAAAATAGTAAACATAAATTTCAATATGATATTTATTACAGTGTGCAATATTCATTCGTGAATGAGAGCTCCAACAGATTTACATAGTTATACATACATTTACTGTAGCCACTGCTTCTGAAATTTGTTTTACATAGAGTGCATCAAGAGGATTTGGCAATGTAGTGCATTCACGTGTTTTTCTATCATCTTGAGAAAGCTCTGTTCATTTTGTATGCAGGATATTCTACAGTGCTAGCAAATAATGCTACAGGGTTGAAACGACGATGAAATGAATTGACAATGAATAAGTCTTGAAGCATATTTTAGAAAATATCAACAGCACTTCACATTTGCTTGCTGAATTGGAGAGCTTTTATGACTTTGCGATTCACGAAAATGACAATCGGTTGTTTGTTAATTTTATTCGTCGGTAGATGTAAAACGAAAAAGAGAGATAGGTATAGAAATAAATTGTTCATTAATAATAAGATATTGCATTTGGAACTGTTACTTGTATGTTGAAGTGAAAACATTATTTACGTGGGGAAAGGTCGAGGGGATTTGAGATGTAATGTGATCTGGGTGAAGGAAGCCAATGAATGATTCTCGATGAGAAATCTACACCAGCCACCCATTATTCAGACAAATCGTCAAGCAGCAAGGGGGCTGTAGGGGTCACGAGTCGGGGGGAAAAACGAGGATGCCGATCAAGCCAATCAGCCATAAGATCAGAAGATACAGGAGGAGATACTGGCCATTTTGCCGATGGCGTCTGCTCCTTCATTTCTTGCTGAGACGATTAGACCACAAGATGTAGAAATAGGCCATTCGGCTCATCGAGTCTATTGGGCGATTGAATCATGGGATCATCCAATTATTTTGGTCATGTCCACTCCCCTGCCTTCAGCCCATACCCTTTCACGCCCTGTATAATCAAGAACCTATTCATCTCTGTCTTCACTACACCTAATGACTTGGCCTCCACAGACGCTCGTGGCAAAAAATTCGACAGATTTACCACTCTCTGACTAAAGTAATTCCTCCGCATCTCAGTTCTAAATGACCGTCTTTCAATCCTGAAATCATGCCCTCTTTTCCTATAATCCCTACCATGGAAGATAACCTTCCAGAATCTAACCTGTCCAGGCCTTTTAACATTCGGAATCTGTCTGTGCTATCCCACCTTATCCTCCAGAACTCCGGGGAATTCAGCCCAAGAGCTACCAGACGTTCCACATACAGTAACCCTTTCATTCGTGGAACTATTTTTATAAATCTCCTCTGAATACTCTCCAATGTCAGGATATCCTTTCTAAAATAAGGAGCCCAAAACTGCACACAATACTCCAAGTGCGGTCTCACGAGTGCCTTATAGAGTCTCAACATCACATCCCTGGTCTTTTGTACTATACCTGTAGAAATGAATGCCAAAATTGCATTCACCTTCTTCACAAACGACTCAACCCGCAGGTTAACATTTAAGGTATCTTGCACAAGAACTCCCAAGTCCCTTTGTAAGTCTGCATTTTGAATTCTCTCCCCATCTAAATAATAGTCTCCCCGTTTATTTCTTCCACCAAAGTGCATTATCATACACGTTCCAGCATTACATATCTTTTACCACCTCTTTGCCCAATTCCCGAAACTATTTAAGACTCACTGCAGGCTATTTGTTTCCTCAACATGACCCGCTCCTCCACCTGTTATTGTATCATCGGCAAATTTCGTCATAAATCCATTAATACAGTATGCCAAATCATTGGCAATTATCGTAAAAAGCAGGAAAAAGCGGTTTACCGGCTGCCAGCCAGAATAGGATCACTTTATTCCCACTCTCTGTTTTCTTCCGACAAGCCAATGCGACCCATGCTAGTCTCTGTAATTCCATGGGCTCTAATCTTGTTAAGCAGCTTCTTGTGTGGCAGCTGATCAAAGGCCTTCTGAAAATCCAAGTACACCACATCTACCACATCCCCTTTGTCTACCCTGCTTGCAATTTCCTAAGCACATTGTAGTATGTTAGTCAGGCAGGATTTTCCTGTCAGGAAACAATTCTAGCTTTGGCCTATCTTGAATTGTGCCTCCAGATACTACGTAAACTCTTCCCGATCAATCGATTCCAATAACTTCACAACCACTGATGTCAGGCTAACAGATCCATAGTTTCCTTTCTGCTGCCTCATCACTCTTCTTAAATAGCGGAGCAGCATTTGGAATTTTTCAGTCATCTGGTACAAAGCCCTTGTCCCCACAAGGATAGTGTCTGGATTGTGGAGCATGTCTTCTGACACTAGGTTGAGTGAAATCGGTCTTTTTTTCTTGGGGCCACGGAGGCTGAGAGCTGACATGATAGAGGTGTATAAGGTAATGAGAGGTAATGATCGTGTGGATAGTCAGAGGCTTTCTCCCAGGACTGAAATGGTTTGCACGAGAGGGCACAGTTTTATGGTGCTTAGAAATGGTACAAGGGAAATGTCAGGGTTAGGTTTCTTTACACAGAGAGTGGTGAGTGCATGGAATGAGCTGCCAGAGGCCGTGGTGGAGGCAGAAAAGATAGTGAATGTTAGGAGACTCCTGGATAAGTACATGGAGCTTGGAAAAATAGAGGGCCAAGGGGAAGCCTAGGTAGTTCTAGTGTACAGCTTTGTGGACGGAAGATCCTTTATTGTGTTGAAGGTTTTCTATATTTCTATGTTTCGAATGCCAGAATGTATTGATTCTTGAAAGATCTTCGTTAATCCCTCCGAAATTTCTCCAACTCTTTCCTTCAGAACCCGAGGTTGCATTCCATAATGTCCAGGAGTATTATCCACCCTCAGACCATTAAGCTTCCTCAGCATCACTCAGTCGTAATTTTCACTGCACAGACTTCATTTCCTTGACACTCTTGATTGTGCAGTATACTGCAAACGTCTTGCAGTGTGAAGACTGACACACAATACGCATTCGGTTCCTCTGCCATCTCTGCATCTCCCATTACAATATCCACAGCGTCATTTAGTATTGGTCTTATATGTAACCTCGAATGTCTTTAACCCTTTATATACTTAAAAACTTACAGTAACTTCTTTGATATTACTCACTAGCATCTTTTCTGAATTCATCTCTTTCTTCCTAATGACCTTCTTCGTTTCCTTCTGCAATTTTTCCCAATTCTTTATCTTTCCTCTAGCTTAGACTTCCTTGTATGCGCTATCTTTTGTTTTTTTTTTTACTTTAGCTCTGACTTCCCTTAGTAGCCACAGTAGTGTCCTTACTACATTTGAAAATATCTTCTTATTTGGTGTGTATATGTCTTGCACTTCCCTCATTTGTTGCAGCTTCAGCCATTGCTGCTCTGTTGTCCTTCCTGCAAATGCGCTATCCAGTCAACTTTATCAAGTTCGCCTCTCATGCCATTCTAATTTCCTTTATTCCACTGAAATAAAGACACATTGAATATTATTCTTCCGTCTGAAATTTCAATGTGAACGCGATCATATTGTGATCCCCCTTGATTAAGGATTCCTTAACCTTAAGCTCACTTATCACTGCCGGATTTTTACACAACACTCAATCCAGCGCAGCCGATAACCTAGCCACCTGTTCTATAAAGTCATCCCTTGGACATTCTACAAATTTTCTCTTAAGATCCAGTGCTGAGCTGGTTTTCTCAATCCAATGTCATATTAAAATCCCCAATGATTATCATGACATTGTGTTTCTGATACGCTTTTCCTACCTCTTGCTGTAATTTGTAATCCACATCCCGGCTGCCGTTCGAAGGCCTGTAGACAACTGCCATTAGGGTCCTTTTACAATTGCCATTTCTGAACTCAACTAGTAGAGTCTCTACAACTTCCAACCCTAAGACATCATTTTTTAATGATTTAATATGTTTTTTTATACACAAAGCCACACTGCATTCTTTGCCTACTAATCTGATTTTCGGATACACTGTAAATCCTTGGACATTAGCCAAGTTTCAGAGGTGGCCACAATATCATATATGGAACATCATACATGCCAATCAGTAGCTGAATTTCAATATCGTCCATTTTATTCCTTGTGCTGCGTGCATTCAAATCTAACGCTTACAGTCCAGTATTTGTTGTATTTGTTGTTTTCTGTTTTAACTGCAAGACGCCTCTATTGCCCTGTAACTCACGCCATTGGCTGTGATTAAGCCTCATTTCCTGACTATTCTTTGTATAAACTCAGTTGCACGGTATCTTAGATTTATTTCTGTTTTCCCCTTTCAGAACCCCATCATTCTGGTTCCCATACCCATGCCAAATGAACTAAAACGCTCCCTAGCAGCTCTATTAAATGTGACCGCTTGGATATTGGACGCATTTCGGTTCAGGTCTAACCCGCTCTTTTTGTACTGGCCATATCTCCCGCAGAAGAGGCCCCAATGATCCAGGAATCTGAAGCCCTGCCGCCTACACCAGTCTGTCTGCCACACTTTAATACGGATGAACATGCTATTTTTGCACTCGCTAGCACGTGGCACAGGCAGCAATCCTGAGATAACTGCCTGAGAGGTCCTGCTTTCTACCGAACCCCCTGATTTCTCTCTTCACACATCTTCCCTTTTTCTACATTTGACATTCATACCAATGTGTACCCGGACTTCTGGCTGTCCATCCTCCCCCTTCAGAATATTCTGTCCGTTCCGAGACACCCCTTACCCTGGCACCTGGATGGCAACACATCATTCAGGTACCTCTATGAGGCTGACAGAAACGCCTGTCTGTTCTTCTCACTATGGATCCCCTAAGAAAAGCGCATTCTACATCTTCCTCTTTTCCTTCTGTAACACGTAGCCAGGATCAGTGGCACTGAGACTATCGGAATGGTCGTCCTCTGTCAGGACATCGCACTGAACAGCTTCCAAAACGAGATAACAATTACAGAGGCGGATGGCCAGAGGGACGCTCATTATTATCTGAGATGTGTCCTTTGCTTCCCTGACCGCCACGTACATATCATAGACATGCAGCCTCGGGGTGACTACCTGTAGCTCTATCTATCTCCTGTTCAATCTCCCTACTACGCCGAAGGTCATCGAGCCACAGCTCCAGAACACTTAACATGGTCTGTCAGGAGCTACATCTCGGTGTACATGGCGCAGGTGTGGCCATCTGGTAGACTGGAAAAATCCTGGGATTTCCACATCTGACACCCGGAGCAAAATACTAACCTTACCAACATGTTTAAAAAATGTAAAGATATCCCTCAAAAATATAACGAAAAAGCAAACATGAAGTCCACCTACCCACTTACCTCGCCGAAGCCTGAATGAGCCAAAGCCTGTTGGGTCTAATCTCGTCACAATTCTGTGCCTTAGTTCGTCGACCTCATCTGTCGCCGCTCATAGGTCCCGCAAAATAGACCAATGTCCGCGAAGCTCTTGTTTTAAATGACAGAGATATCAGTACCGTCTTTAAGCAGGATTTTGCTACCGGAGCACTGAAAAATGGCTGATGCGCATTCATTTATGAAGGCCCGCGTGTACAGGTAGCGAGCCAAATATCGGTGTCGGGAAAAGATACTGAATGAAGGACAGAATCTGTCAAAATCTGGAAAAGCAAAGGGCGTAAAAGTCACCGTCACAATGGGTTTCTCATGGGGAGTCCAGTCTCACAAATTTGATTCCGCTGAAGAGACTGTGCAGAAAATTGCTAAAGGGAGGCAAGTAGACAATATCTTAATTAAATTTTGTAGGGTCCCGTATGATGGTCTAGTAGACAATGCAGCGTGTCACGGGACCCAGAGTGAGCAAGCCAACTGAACACAGGAGCACAGAATTGGTTTACCAGGGAATCAGACGGTGATAGTGGAGATTTGATAGCAAGAGTAGACTTGCAACTAGTGATGTATTGCACAGGTAGGTTCTGGTTGCATCTCTGAGATGTTTAGATAATAGTAATTTTAGATTGTTAATAAATATCAGGATGCAGCGGAATTAGTGATATACCAGACAGGGAAGGTTAACGAAGACGTGGAACTGGGAAAGTGGGCCAAGCAATTGCAAATAGATTTTCACTCGGATATTTGCAAATATTGTTTCGATGCATTTTGGTTATTTAAGCTACGGCAGAAATTGCGCAATAGAATTATATCCCTCGACAATAATGTAGGACACGGTGACTGACAGGTACAGGCACGTGATCTGTAAAATTGTCGATGGAGGTGGACTGGCTGGTAAAGAAGTTGTTCACCATTGAACCGACAGTTCGGAATCAGAATCAGTATCACAATCTGGTTTATTATCACCGGCATGTGTCGTGAAATTTGTTAACTTAGCAGCAGCAGATCAATACAATAAATAGTCTGGAGAGAGGGAAATCAATAAATCTAATAGACTATGCGTATATTAAATAGATTGAAAAACGTGAAAAATAGAAATAATATATATTTAAAAACTGTTAGTATTCACGGGTTCAAAGTTCATTTAGGAATTGGAAGGCAGAACGGAACAAGCTGTTCCTGAATTGCATAGTGTGTTCCTCCGGGCTTCTGTTCCTACTACCTGAAGGTAACTGTGGGAACGTGAAATGCCTTGGGTACTGGGGATATTTAATAATGAATACAGCCTTTCTGAGACACCGCTGCTTGAAGATGTCCCGAGTACTTTGTAGGCTTATACCTAAGATGAACCCGACTAAATACTCCGACACTCTGCAGCTACTTTCAGGCCTGTGCAGAAGCCCACACCTCCCACCACCATGCCAGACGGTGACGCAGCCTGTCAGAATGCTGCCCACAGCAGTGTTAAAGAAGTTTTTGAGTGTTTCTACTGGCCACATCTCTTCAAACATTAATGAAGTATAGTCGCTGTCTTGCCTTCTTTATAGGTGCATCGATATGTTGGGACCGGATTAAATCCTCAGAGAGCTTAACGCCCAGGGACTTGAAACTGATCACTCTCTCCACTTCTGATGCCTCTATGAGGATTCGTGTATATTCTTTCGTCTTAACCTTCCTGAAGTCCACAAGTATCTCTTTCGTCTTACTGACGTTGATTGCAAGTTGTGGCAATGAGTATAGGATCTGTGGCGTCATGTTCAACTGTACAAATCGTTGGTGAAACAGTACGTTGTGCATTCGTTTGTGAAAATATGCTGTGCATTTTGATCGCCAACTATAGAAAAGATGTGATGAAGCTGCAGATAGTGTAGAAAAGATTTACTAGTGTGATAGGAGGACAGTGCGATTTTCACTACAGAAAGAGACTGGGGCAATTTATCCCTAGAGCAAAGGTGGTTGCGCGGTGACCATATATAAGTAACGTCAGGAAGGGCGTAGGCGGGGGTATGATCACAGACTTTTACCCAGAATCGGTTAACTGAAAACGAGTTTTCTGAAACTGATATTGAAACTGAAAATGATTCCAGGAGAGAGAAAAAATATTTAAAATGAGTCTATGGCAAGTTTTTCAACAAAAGAGGTTTGGTAAATGGAACAGATTACCAGATGAATCTGTAGAAGAGGGTACGATTCTATTGCGTGAAGTACATTTGGATTGTTACATGGATAGAAGAAGTTGATTGTGGCATGATCCAAACGCAGCTAAATACAACCAACTGGGGTCGCCAATGATCCATATTTCAATACTTCCAATTTGACATCAGAGAATGCATGCAATATGCAAACTGAAATTCTTGGCTTTTGCAGACATCATGAAAACTGAAGAGCAGCCTAAACAATTCATGACAACAGATAAGTTAGAACCCCAAAGTCTTCTTCTCCCCCTCTCACGAACAAGCAGCAACCCTCAGTTACCTCTACCCCAGCAAGAAAACAACAGCAAAGTCTGCAGTATGAAAAAGAAATCTCGATGATCGGCAACAAGCTCTCCCCAATCAACGAGAAAACTGTGTGTGTGTGTGTGTGTGTGTGTGTGTGTGTGTGTGTTTACGTGTGTATGTGCGGTTTTCTGTGCGAGAGAGGGCGAATGCCATGAATAGGCAAATACTGGAACCACACCTATAAAATGAATTTCGGTGCAAAAGTACCTACCTGGAATTCAGAACTGCAAGGTAAGTTCTCAGACTAGAAGTGAATGATGGGAATCGCATATGAGGGTAAAACAAAGTGCAGTACAGATGTCTTATGACTTTAAAATTCACTTTACAAATATTGGCCAGATTGTTTTTTAATTCTACAGATGCCTTGTTAATTGCAATTGTTGCTGAAAAATGCATTAATTTCTTTGGAAGTACTGATAACTATGAAAAAATTATTTTCCCTGCTGTACATGGGAATCGAAGTTATACTCGATTAATGAGCAAGTTCGTGCAATTAACAGTAATAATGCAGGAATCAGCATTACCATTTTTAAATAACACGGGCCAAATATCCTATTTATATACACACATAGTTTGGATTTCATTTTGGCTTGATGTGAATAACAGTCAGGATAAATACCAATCAGGTTCTGTACTAATGTTTTCAACAATTTCAACATAATGACAAACTAATTCAACAATATTGTGTGAATTAATTCATTCTCTTAGAATCCTGGTCCACTCTTTCGTCAGCTATTTTTAACCTCCTTTCAATACAATTCTGCGGATTCCAAGCGTTCGCTACAATTATTTTCATTCTCTTAGTTACCTTGACTGTTTATGAAGCTATTTCCCCTGCAATTCACACTCTAGTTACACGTTGACAGCTTGTCTAGGCGAGCATTTGGCCAGCAACTTTGGAAGTAGGATTTCTGAATGTGTGGCATTTAGTTTTCTACCTCAGTAGTACCTTACTTATTTTGGCCCTCAATGATTTTGCCACTGTAACTGGACGGCAGAATCAAAGTTGTAAGAATACCGTAATGTATTAATTTCAGAACGTACCCTCCGGGATTGTAGACAGCTGGTTGTAGTTCTACTGCAGTTGTTTAATGCTACTCTAGAACAATGTTTCCCAGCCATTTGAGCCCAGAGACCCCTCAAGCACTTTCATGCTTGCCAAAGCCCCACTAAAGCACTTTCAAACTTGCCAACGACCTTCTTAAGCACAGGAAGCATACCGGTGCCACCGTAGTGCAACACCTGTCTGCTACAGTGGCATGCAAAAGTTTGGGCACCCCGCTCAATATTTCTGTTAGTTTCAATATCTAAGCGAATAAAAAAATTACCTGCTTTCCAAAAGGCATGCAGATAAAGATGACAGACTTTTTAAATATTTTAAGCGAGGGTACTTTTTTTTTAATTTCCATCTTTTGCAGTTTCAAAGTAACAAAAAAGGAAAAGGGTCCGAAGTAAAAGTTTAGACAACCTGCATGGTCAGTTTTAATAACACTCATTTTGGCAAGTACCAAAGCTTGTGAACGCTTTTGATAGCCAGCCAAGTTTCTATCAATTCTTGTTTGTGGGATGTTCGCCCATTTTTTCTTGCAAAAGGCTTCCAGTTCTGTGAGATTCCTGGGCTGTATTGATCTGGTTTTTTGAGGTTTATCCACAGATGTTCGATGATGTTCAATTCTGGGGATGTGAGGGCCATGGCAAAGCCTTGACCTCGCGCTTCTTGAGGTAGTGCATTGTGGACTTTGAGGTGTGTTTAGGGTCATTATCCTGTTGTAGAAGCCATCATCTTCAGCTCTTTTACAGACGGTGTGACGGTTGTTCCACAATTTGGTGGTATTTAATTGAATTCATTCTTCTCTCTACCACTGAAATGTTCCCGTGCCACTGGCTGCAACACAAGCCCAACACATGCTTGATCCACCCCGTGCTTAAAGTGTTATTTTCCCAAAATTCTGCACCGTTTTTTTCTCCAAACATACATTTGCTCATTGCGAGCAAAAAGTTCTATTTTAACTTCATTAGTCCACAGGACTTGTTCCCAAAATCCATCAGGCCCGTTTAAATGTCCCTTTGCAAACTTCTGAAGCTGAATTGTGTGGTGACGACACAAGAAAGGTTTTATTCTGATGACTCTTCAATGAAGGTTATAATTCTGCAGTTGCCGCTGCACAGTAGAACAGTGCACAAGCACTCTAGAGTCTGCTAACTCTTCGGGAATGTTTTTTTGCAGTCAAACGGGGATTTTGAAATGCCTTTCCAGCAAGCTAACGAGCAGTTCTCTCGGAAAGGTTTCTAGCTCTTCCAGAACTCAACCTGACCTCGACTGTTCCTGTTAACTGCCATTTCTTAATTACATAACGAACTGAGGAAACGGATGTCTGAAAACTGTTTGGTTTCTTCTTTTAGCCTTCTCCTGCTTTTTGGGCATAATTCATTTTAATTTTCAGAGTGCTCGGAAGCTGCTCAGTGGAGCCCATGGCTGCTGATTCTTAGCAGAAGATTTGAGGATCAGGGCATTTATAAAGCTTTGAAATCTGCATCATCTGGTCTTTCCTAACGAAAATTCTGAACAAGCTATAGCCCTAAAAAGTTAATTACTGTCTGAGACCTTGGTAGAAGTTATCTAAAAGGTTAAATCTCTTGGACAGCCCAAACTTTGGCATGGTGCTCCTTTCCGTTTTTCACTCTAAAATTGCACAAAACAAAAATAATAAACTAATCTTGCTAAAATGTTGAAAACAATGTTACATCTTTAACTTTCTGACTTCTGGGGATCAGTTCATCTTCTTCTTGCTTAATTATTCACAGTGACAGACAGAAATTTTGACCATTGTTGCCCAAACCTTTGTATGCCGTTGTCTATGCTAACTTGAGTAAAATAAATTCTCAGGGTTGGCAGGTTCACCGATTGACTCAAATTCTTTTGACTCCTTTCGGCTCCAGTCAAGAGCAGTATCACTGCGCGACCTGTTTTCTGTACATCTGTAGAGAAAGTTGAGATGCTGTACTTGTAAATTGTATGAACTCTCTCCTTATCGCGATTCAAGGAGAACTGTTCGGTACATTTGTTGCTATTCTATGCATTCCAAATAATATCTGTTTGATTGTTCAGGTTGGATGAGATTGCTAATTTTCAGAAGCGTTGCGACGGCTAGTGTTCTACACGTGCAGAGTGATGGTTTTTCCTGTGTTCCCGTGCCTCATCCTTTCATTGCGAAGCATCTACTGTAACGATCGATCAGTTCTCGTGCCTCAAGATAGGGTGCCGCTTAACAACCACCCACCCCGTACCCCGGCAAAAGTCATGAACCCCACCACCCCCGCCCAGCGATTTTCATTTTTCCCAGCGCCCTCTTGGGAAACGTAACAGTCTTCACTTCTAGGAATTACTGCTTCAGAGGAAAGGAGGTTGTGTTTCCATGGGATGACTTACCTACTTCGCTGCTCCAGGGTCTATTTACCAGCATCCTTGAACATGTCAAATAATTATTGAAAGAGGAGCAAGAGGATAAGACGTGTAAAAATAGGAGCAGTCAAGTATGACAATGGGATAGTGTGTATGGAAACGGAGGAAATAGCAGGGGAACTTACTGGATACTTTTGCTTCAGTATTCAGTATAGAAAAGGATCTTGGTCATTGTAGGGCAGACGTTGTCATGGTCCGGTACATGAAATCCGCATTCCGGTTCACGGTCCGGTCCAGTTCCTTATTCCAGCTATTCTGTGTATCCCCAGTTTTGGTTGTGGCAGCTGATTCTTGTTTGGGCTGGTCTCATAGGTAGCTTCAGGATTCGGCCTCTGGCTGCTGATTTGTTCCTGTCCAAACGCCTTGCCTGCATCCCTCCTCTTCACGTTCCTGCCTGGAGCCTTGCCTCGCCTCGCCTCTGCTTGGAGCCTTGCCTTGCTTCACCTCGCCTCTGCCTGGAGCTTTGACTTGCCTCAACCTGCCTCTGCCTGGAGGCTTGCCTTGCCTCGCCCTGCCTCTGAGTGGATCCTCGCATTGCCTCTCCTTGCTTCTGCCCGGAGCCTTGCCTTGACTCTGCCTGGGGCATAGCCTTGTCTTGCCTTGCCTCAGCTTGCCTCTGCCTGGATCCTCGCCTTGCTTCGTCTTTCCTCAGCCTGGAGCCTCGCCTTGCCTCACCTTACCTTTGCCTGGATCCTTACCTGTCCTCACCCTTTCTCTGCCTAGAACCTCGCCTCGCCTCTGCTTGGAGCCTTGCCTTGCTTCACCTCGCCTCTGCCTGGAGCTTTGACTTGCCTCAACCTGCCTCTGCCTGGAGGCTTGCCTTGCCTCGCCCTGCCTCTGAGTGGATCCTCGCATTGCCTCTCCTTGCTTCTGCCCGGAGCCTTGCCTTGACTCTGCCTGGGGCATAGCCTTGTCTTGCCTTGCCTCAGCTTGCCTCTGCCTGGATCCTCGCCTTGCTTCGTCTTTCCTCAGCCTGGAGCCTCGCCTTGCCTCACCTTACCTTTGCCTGGATCCTTACCTGTCCTCACCCTTTCTCTGCCTAGAACCTCGCCATGCCTTTGCCTGGAGCCTTGACTCGCCTTGACTCAGTATGGAGCCTCGCGTTGTCTCGCCTTGCGTCGGCATATAGTCTTGCCTCGCCTCGCCTCGCCTTGCTTCTGACTGGAGACTCGCCTTGCCTCGCGTTGCCTCAGCATGGAACGTTGTCTTGCCTCGGCTTGACCCTGCATAGATCCTCGCCTTGCCTCGCCTCGCCTCGGCTTGCTTCTGCCTGGAGCCTCGCCTTGCCTCTGCCTGGAGCCTTGCCTCAATTTGCCTCAGCACAGAGCGTTGCCTTGCGTCGGCTTGACTGTGCCTGGATCCTCGCCAGGCCTCACCTTTCCTCAGTCTGCAGCCTCGCCTTGCCTCGCGTTGCCTCGCCTTGCCTATGCCTGGCGCCTTGCCTCGACTTGCTTTTGCCTGGAGACGAGCCTTGCCACGCATTGCCTCAGCATGGAACGTTGCCTTGCCCTGGCTTGCCGCTGCCTAGATCCTCGCCTTGCCTCGCCTTGCCTCAGCCTTGTGCCTCGTCTTGCCACGCTTTGCCTCTGCAAAGAGCCTCGCCTTGCCTCTTCCCGGAGCCTTGCCCTGCCTTGCCTATGTCTGGAGCCTCACCCTGTTTGGAACTTTCTGTCTGTGTCCACACCTTCTCTAGGTACGTCCGGTTGTTTGGCCGCTAACTAGTGTTGGGAACTGTCTCGTCGAGTTCGGCGTTCAGTGTAATGAGTCCCGGCCCTACGTACTGTACTCAAAGAGGGGTCCCGGCTCTGTGTTCCATGTTCCTGTCTCTTCCTCGACCCAGGGCTCTGCGTTCCTTTTCTCCTTCAACCAAGGCTCTGTGTTCTCGTATTGTACATGTGCCTCGCCCAGCCCAGGAGAACCTTGCCCAGCCTAATGCTGGAATTCCCCCGTTCTGTGCTAGGGTTTCCTTTTCCTGTCCTGGTGTCTCAAGCCCAGTCCTGTGCCTCTCCTTGTCCTGTAGCCAAGCCTTGTCGTCTCCCTGTTCTAGAGTCCGAGCCCAAGTCAAGACCCTGGATTTGGGTCCTTGTCTAGTCTTTAGCTCGTTCTCCAAGCCCAGGTTTCTAGTTCCCAGTTCCATGTCCTGGTTCCGCAATCCTTGTCAATTCCTAGCCCAGGCCTGGATCCCTTATCTCATCCGGGTCTTTGTCATGTCCAGCGACCTTTCTTCTTCACTTCCCTTGCTTCCTTCTCATGCCTAGTCCTGTTCCAGGTAGTTCAGTGTCTGTGTCTTGCATTTGGATCCACTCCCAACCCCCTTCTTATGACAGGACACTCTAACCAGACTTGGACTCAGCGACAAAGACACTTCCGTTTAACTCTCGCGCTCTACTCTTTTGTTGAATGCCTCCTCGCTCGTCCGTGTCTTCCACAGGCTGGGGAAGCCTTTTGATTCGCCAGGAGGTTCCCATAGAGTCGGGGTAGTGGCATGATCCGGTCTATGAAATCTGTCATTCCGGTTCACTCCCGATCCTGTTATTTATTCCAGGAGTTCCGGGTTTCCCCAGTTTCAGTTGAGATAGCTTATTCTTGTTTGCTTTTGCCTCATAAATAGCTTCAGGATTCAGCCTCTGGCTGATGGATTTTTCCTGTCCACACCACTTCTTTTCATCTTCCTGCCTGGAGCCTCGCCTTGCCTCGCCTCGCCTCTGCCTGGAGCTTTCCCTCGCTTGCCTCTGCCCGGAGGCTTGCCTTGCCTTGCCTGTGTCTAGATCCTCGTCCTGTTTGGAAATGTCTGTCTGTGTCCACGTCTTCGCTTGGTAGGTCCGTCCATTTTGCCGCTACCTAGCGTTAGGAATTGTCTCGTTGTGCTGAGCGTTCTGTGTAATGGGTCCCGCCCCTACGTCATGTATCCAAGGAGGGGTCCTAGGGGCTTGCGTTCTTGCTCTCCCTTATGCAAGGCTCTGTGTTCTACGTTTCTGTTCTCCCTGTACAAAGGCTCTGTGTTCTCGTCTTGTCTATGGACCTCGCCCAGCCCAGAATTACCTTGCCCAGCCCAGTGCTGGGATTCCCTCGTTCTGTGCTGTGGTTCCCTTGTCCTGTCCAGGTGTCTCAAGTCCAGTCATGTGCCAGTTCTCGTCCTGTAGCCACGACTTGTCCTAGTCTTGTTCTGGAGTCCGAGCCCGAGTCAAGACCCGGGTTCTGGGTATTTATCCAGTCTGTGGCTCGGAGTCCAAGCCCAGGCTCCTAGTTCCCAATTCTAAGTCCTGGTTCCGCTAACCTTTTCATGTCCTAGCCCAGGCCTGTGTCCTTGTCTCGTCCGTGGCCTTTGTCCTGTCCAGCGTCCTTTCTTCCTGCCTTCCCTTGCTTCTTACTCATGCCTAGTCCTTTACGTGGTTGTTCAGTGTCTTCGTCTTGCATTTGATTCCACTCCCAACGCTCCCCATATGCAGTCTTGCAGCAGACTAAAAAGATTCAACATGTAGATAATAAAAAAGAGAATGGACTGACGCTTTTAGAAAGTATAAAGTTGGATAGTTCGACGGGGCAGGATGAGATTTTTCCCAGTCTATTATGGGATGCGAAGAAGGAGATTATTGAGCATCTGGCGATAATCTTTGAAGCATCATTGGGGATGGGAGAGTTTGCAGATGATTTGTGTGTTGTGGATGTTATTTACTCAATAAAGGGTGTAGAGATATCCAAGGAAATTATAGACCAGTGATTCTTACTCCGGTGGTTGGTAAGCTGATAGGGAAGATCCCGAGGGGCAGAATTTACGAACATTTGGAGAGGTATAATATTATTAGAATAGTCAGCATGACATTGTCGGGGGCAGGTCGTGCCTTACGAGACTGATTGAATTTTTTGAGGATATGACTAAGCCCATTGATGAAGAAAGAGTATTAGATATAGTGTATATGGATTTCAGCAAGACATTTGATAAGGTAGCCCTAACATGGCTTATTGAGAAAGTAAGGAGGCATGGGATCTAAGGCGACATTGCTTTGTGTATCCTGAACTGTCATGCCCACAGCAGGTTGTAGTGGTTTTTAGACTGGTCATATTCTGTATGGAGGGTGGTGACCTGTGGATTGCCTCAGGGATCTGTTCTGGGACCCTTTCCTTTCGTGATTTTTATAAATGACCAGGATGAGGAAGTGGAGGGGTGTGTTAGCAAGTTTGCTAATGACACAAAGGACGGATGTGTTGTGGATAGTGTAGAGGACTGTCAGAGGTTACAGCGGGACATTGAGAGGATGCAAAACTGGGCTGAGAAGTTTTCAAACACAGATAATGAGAAATTGTTCACTTTGATAGTACAAATATGATGGTAAGACACTTGGTAGTGTGGAGGATCAGAGGGATCTTGGGGTCCGAGTCCACAGCCACTTAAAGCAGCTGCGTAGATTCATGCTATGCTTAAGAAGGCATACGGTGTATTTGTCTTCATTAAATTGAATTTAGGATCCGAGAGTCATGTTACAGTTATATAGAACCCTGGGCAGACCCGACTTGGAGGACTGTGTTTTCTAGTCGCCTCACTACAGGAAGGATGTGGAAGCCATAGAAAGGGTCCAGAGGAGATTTACAGGAATCTTCTCTAGACTCTGGAGTGTACCTTATGAAAACAGGTTCAGTGAACTCGGCCGTTTCTCCTTGGAGGATGAGAGGTGACTTGCTAGAGGTGTATAAGACGATGAGGTGCATTGATCGTGTGGATAGACAGAGGCTTTTGTCCCAGGGCTGAAATGGTTGCCACAAGAGGACACAAATTTAAGTTGCTGGGGAGAATGTACAGCAGTGATTTCAGTGCTAGGTTTTTACTCGCAGATTGGTGATTGTGTGGAATGGTCTGTCGACAGCGGTGGTGGAGGAGAATACGATACGGTTTCTTAAGGGAATTTTGGATAGGTGCATGGTGCTTAGAAAAATAGTGGGTTACGGGTAACCTTAGTATTTTTTTTTTTTGTAATTTATTTTTATTGAAGTTCATCATCAAGCAAACATTTCCATAAGATGTATTTCAGACATTGTACATATATATCATATAATCATATATATCACAAAATCTCCACGAAGTATTTATCTGAGGTACTTATAGAAAAGAGTAGAAAGAAAAAAAAAACAATCAAAAGAAAAGAACTATGTACAAGTAGGGAGTGATCTTTTTTTTTGTAAATGATTCACTGATTTGGGAGAAGAAAATCAGGCCTATGAGGCAATATGTAGCTAAACCAATTTTCCCAGTATGAATCAAATTGTTCCAGCTAATGGTCAACAGATGCTGTTATCTTCTCCATTTTGTAAATGTCCATTGTAATTTCCATCCATGTATTTAAAGTCGGGCTCTCCTGTGATAACCATTTGCTAGTGAGAGTCTTTTTACCAGCCACCAATAGTATATTCATTAATTATTTATCTATTTTCAACCATTCTTGAGGTATATATCTAAAATATATGGTCTTACTCACTAAGGGTATTTCACATTTAAAGATATCTTGTAGAGCATTGTGTATCCCCTCCAATAGTTTTTGATAATAGGGCAGTCCCAAAAAATATGATAATGATTTGCATTTTGATTTCCACAATTTCTCCAGCAAACAGGGAGTTTGCTATCGTAATGCCATTTCTGAGAAGGTGTAACAGAATATCTTGTCAAGTTTTTCCATCCAAACTCCCTCCATTTATGTGAACTGGTGCACTTCCGTTGATATCTCCATATTGTTTTCCATTCTTCCTCAGATAGAAATATCCCTCCTTCCTTCTCCCATTTTGTTTTAAAAATGAAGTCGAATTTGTTTTAAGATTTGACAACCCCTTATACATGCTTGAAATGATTCTACTACCATTATCTGAATTATATGCTTTTCTAAAGAGCTCTACCAAGCATGAATTTGCCTTGGATACATTTTTATGCGTCTTTTTAACATATTGTCATATCTGTAAATACCGATACAAGTTCTATTTTTCTAATAAGTATTTCTCTTTAAGCATTTCAAAACTTAACAGTGTTCCTTCTTTTATTATGTTGCAAATAACTGTTATTCCTTTCGATCTCCAGTCCTTAAATCTAGCATCTAACTTATTTTGTGTAAAATCCGAGTCAGATGCATACCATTTAAGAGTTGCAGTATCCCCCTCTAGATTATATTCTTTTATAGTAGTTTTCCACATTCTAAGAGTCAATTTCACCCTTGGGTTATCAATAGTATTTATGTACTTTTGCAGGTTGTTATCAGCCAAAATTGCTTGTATGGGGATGGGAAGTACCTGTTCCTCAATGGTTTCGATTGAGCGTCATATGATGGGTTGCACCAACATATCACAGCTGTCAACTGTGCTGCAAAATAATAATCTCTAAGAGAAGGTAGGCCCTATCCCCCTTTTCCTTTGCTAATTGCAAAGTTTGAGACGAACTCTGGGCCTTTTACCCTGCCAAATATACCTTGATAACATCTTGTTCCATTCATTGAATTGATTTTGATTAATCTCTATTGGTAGGGTCTGAAAGAGATATAACAGTCTGGGCAGTATAGTCATTTTAATAGACTCAATCCTTGAGCTGACACTAAATAAAGGAATCAGGTTCCATCTTGCCACATCTTACTTAATGTTTTATATAAAGGCTGATAATTACATTCTGATAATTTTGCCAAATCTTTTGGCATAATCATGCCTAAATATTTGAAAGACTCTGTGAGCCATGCCCAGGGGTATCGACTTTCCATTTCTTTTGGTGGGCTATAGTAATATGAAAATAATTGGATTTTATCTATGTTGATCGTGTATCCTGATAATTGACCACATTGTTCAAAGGATTGCATCAATTTAGGTAAAGAGTATGTTGGCTGCCCGAGATAGATCAAAATGTCATCCGTATAACAAGCCAATTTATACTCTGTCCCTTTAGTAGTAAGTCCCCTGATATTTTCATTTTGTCTGATGTATTGAGCTAATGTTTCCAGATATAACACAAAGAGTTGTGTTGACCATGCACAACCTTGTCTCGTGCCCCTTTCTAGGGTATGACTATTTGGTAAATATTCATTGATTTTAATCCTAGCAGTAGGATTGTCATATAGTGTCTGTATAGATTTAATAATTTTGTCTTGGAAATCAAATCTATATAAAACTCTGTAAAGAAAATTCCAATTAACCGAATTAAATGCTTTCTCAGCGTCGACGCTTATCACTATTGCTTCGATTTTATTTTTTTTTTGTATATGATCCATAATTTGAAGTTCCCTTCGTATATTGTCATGTGTCTGGCATTGTCGTATAAAACCTGTGTGATAGTTACGTATCAGTATGGGCAGAAACTCCTCTAATCGTTTGGCCATGATGGAGGTAGATCATCTATAATCTACATAAAGAACGGATATTGGTCTAAGTGACCCGCATTCCATTTTATCCTTGCCTTCTTTCGGTATAGCTGAGATTATAGCTTCCTTCCTACTGGGTGGCTTTCTTGTCTTTTCTTAGAACCCAGTTCAGTGTGCGGAGTAAAACAGGAATTAACTCATTTTAAATTCTTTGTACCACTCGGCCGTGTACCCATCTGATCCTGGTGACTTGCTTAATTTAAGCCTACCAATTGCAGCTTTTAATTCAACTTAAGTTATGTCAGCAATCATCCTTCTATTTTGTTCTTCGCTTAAACTGGGTACCTCTAGAGAATTCAATAAGGTGTCAATTTGGGTTATGCTTCTCCCTGGAACTTTGGAATATAGAGTTTTGTAAAACACTTCAAAAGCTTCTTGAATTTCACTTAACTTATATTTTGTTTATCATTTTTGTTCTTTTTCTTTAATTCTATGAATTGTATTTTCTGCTATCTTTTTGCTCAGTTTCCACGCCAGTATTTTCATATAGTTCAATCCACTTCCATAATGTCTCTGCTTCAGAAACATTGTTTTTCCTGATCTCTTGCGTAGCCAATTTATTTATTTCATTCCTAATTCCTTTAATTTCCCCTAATGTATTCTCTGCCAATTTCAACTTGTGTATTTTCTCTAGTTCCTTTAGCCTATTTTGTAATTCCTCTGTTTTATTCCTTTTTTTTCTTATATGAAGATATAGCTATAATTTTCCCTCTTAAGACCGCCTTCAGTGTATCCCATTAAATGGGAGGTGAAACCTCTCCATGATCATTAAATTCTAAGTAGAAACCAATTTCTATTTTTTAATTTGGTACTCAAAGTACGAATCATTGAGGAGACTTGAATTTAGTATTTTTTGGTTGTCGGTCAAAATCAACAGATGAATATACAGGTGCATGGTCACTTACATCTATTGTCCCAATTCCACAGGTGTTTATTTTGTCTTGGTCTTTTCCAAATGCTATGATATAGTCTATTCTTGTATACACAGAACAGGGAGAAGAATAATGAGTGTAATCCCTTCTGACAGGGAGAAGGTCCCTCCATATATCAATTAAAACAACATCTTCAAAAAGTGTATTAGCTTTCTTATGTAAAGATTTTGTTCCAAAGGTTTTTCTATTGGAAGAGTCTAAGTTTGGTTGTAATTGTAAATTTAAGTCTCCCCACATATCAGGAGAACTTCTGTTTCCCTTGCCATAAGATCAGTAATTTTCTGAAAGAAACCAATATCACTTCCCGGTGGTGCATATATATTCAATAGAGTAACTGATTTGCCGTCTATATTCCCCCTTACCAGAATATATCTGCCCTCTTCTCCTCCCATTTCGAATACTTTTTCAAAATTTAGTTTACTTGAGATAAGACTATCAACTCCTCTCCTATGTCCTGATTTTTATGAAGAGAAAAACAGATTATTGAAGCACATTCTCTGTAGTTTTTTCATGCTCATTATTACTTAAATGAGTTTCTTGTAAAGATACTACAAGGACTTGTTTCTTTTTTTTTTCATTTTGGATAAAATTTTCTTATGTTTTATTGGAGTTAATAGCACATTGACATTAAATGAAATGAATTTTACCTTGCCCTTAGCCATCTGTATCTATCGGTCAATGTATCAGTGAAATTAGTATAAAACTTAATCGGTCTATCCACTGAACAAATAAGAACCAGGAAACGCAAATAATAACAAAAATAGCAACGAACGTGTGATTCAAAGGCTGAGGTCTCTAGTAGATTATCCGGCGTTGAGTTAGAGGAAATGTCTAGCTGTGGGGACTAACTCCTCCTACTTGTGAGTTGAGAGCCCCCATTGCAGTACTCATAAATGTCATTGATAAAATCCATCACAGAGAAAATATTTCCCTGTGTACTCCTCCTATATATATATATATATATATATATATATATATATATACACGCACACACATTATACACATATACATATATATATATATATATTCTCATTTTGGTTGGGTAAAAGGAGTAAGTGAGCGAATAAAGACTAACAACTAGGTAATATAAAATCCACATTATAATAAGTATTTCTCGAGATAGCTATGTCACCGTGTACATTTGCTTTCTTTTAGTTTCTCAATTTTGTTAAAGTTAACCAAACCTTATAGTTCTTCTGAAGGGGGTGAGAACTGTCTTTGGGAAACTCCCGGTCTCTTCCTGATATATTTCTCTCGGCTTCCTCCCATCTCCTGCCTTCTCCATTCTCCCACCATTTCCCAAGCGGAGCGGGATAATTCCTCTGCCAGGCTTATGCCTCGTTTTGGTCATGCTGACAGGCAACCCTCAGACTTCAAGCCTGAAGTCGCCTCTTCCATTGTCTGGTACAACCGCGTCCCGTTGGCATAAAACACTCAAAATTTAGCAGGGTAAGAAGGCTGAAATCTAATCTTATATTTTTTTAGTACTCACTTTATTTCAGAGTATTCTTTCCGTTTCTGGAGAACCGCGAGGGAGGGGGGGGTTCTTGGTCGAAATATATTAATGTATCCTCTAAAAAACACTCTCTTCTTACCACAGGTACTTCGTAGAATCTCCGCCTTTGTGCTATACCGAAGGAATTTAAATGTTATTGAGCATGGGCTTTCTATCTCGGGTAGGTTTCGGGACGAGCGCTCAGTGGGCTCTTTCGACTTCCAGCTCCAAAGCCGGGTCGAAGATCCGCGTACCGCAGTAGCTTTCTGACAAACTCCGTTATCGACGAGCCCTCCGCTCCTTTGCGAACGTTGTAGATACTGATATTTTTTCAGCCGTGATGTCCCTGCAGGTCAAGCAGTTTACCTTCTTGGTTACGTAATCTTTTGAATTGAATTGATATGTATTGTATATTTAAATACATGCTCATTTCAGTCTAAAGGTGTAATGCACACATTATAGTAACTTATAATAAATATTATGTGGAACAGGATAGTCAATATAGCATAGAAATACAGTTGTGTCAGCATGAGTTAAGTAGTTTGATGACCTGGTGGAAGAAGCTGAACTGGAGCCTATTGGTCCTGGCTTTTATGCTGCGGTACCGTTTCCCAGATGGTAGCAGCTAGAGGAGTTTGTGCCAAATGCTTTCTTTAGGACCCTACCTACCTGTGACGCCACTTTCAGCAAATTATGCAGCTGTATTCCCAGATCCTTTTGTTTTATCACACTCCTCAGTGCCCTGCCATTCACCGTGCAAGACCTACCTTGGTTGGTCCCACCGACATGCAATGTCTCGTTCTTGTTCACAGAAATTCCAAATGCCATTTTCATCCTATTTTTTTTCCTGCTGATACAGATCCCTCTGCAGCCAGGAAAGCCTTCCTCGCTGTCCACTACATCCATAATATTGGTGTAATCCGTAAATTTGTTGATCTACTTATCCACATTATTATCCAGATCGGTAATATAGATGATGGACAGGAATGGATCCTGCACAGTGCCCTCTGGCATGCCACTGGTCCTCCGGTCAAAGAGGCAACCATACAATGTTATTTTTGGCTTCTTTCACAAAGACTATGGACAATCCAATTTACTACCTCGCAGTGAATACTAAGCGACTGAACTTTCTTGAGCAGCATCCAATGTCGGCCTTGTCAAATGTCTTACTAAAGTTGATTTTCGGAACATGCTCAGTCTTCTTTCCAACCACTTACCTGGCACGGAAAACACTACAAGATAGGATAGGTATGAATAATCATGCACGAAGCCATGCTGACTCTACTTAATCAGTCCATGTCTATCAAAGTACTTCTATACCAGCTTCTAATAACTTTCCTGCAACTGCTGTCAAGCTCGTTGTTGGTCAGTCGTTAAGTCGATTCAGGGTCTGCATGACCAAATGGACTCCTGCACACCAAATCTTCTTGTTAAAAACTGTCTCTCTGAACTCCACCAACGTCATGCCTACTGCCTGAGTAATATTATTTTTCCATCGTATCTTCTGTTGCCCGCTCCTTCTCCTACCTTTTGTTTTGCCTGACATCATGGTCTTCTCCAAGGAATCCTGCCTTCTCATGATGTGGCCTAAGTATTTTAACATTTGTCTCACAACTAAGTGTCCTAATGAGCAATCTAGCTCTATTTCTTCAAGTATTGCCTTGTTGGATTTTCTTGCTGTCCGACGAACTCTTAACACTTTTCGTCAGCAGCCAAGTCAAATTCGACGATTATTTTCCTGTTCAGCCTTGCTAACAGATCAGCTCTCACAGCCATCCATCACAACTGGAAATACCATAGACTTGTCTGCGTAGACAATTTTATATCTCTGCTCTTCAGTATTTTATCTAACTTTGCCATTGCTTCCCTCTGAGAAGTAGGCGCTGTTTAATTTCTTGGCTTCTGTTATCATCTGAAGAAAGCTGTGTAAGTAGGAAGACAAAATCCATTACTGCTTCCAATTTTTTTACATTTATTACCATGGAATTAATAAGGCTAGTCGACAAAATCTTGACATTCTTCATATTGAGCGACAGCCAGCCTTTGCACTTTCTACGTTCACCTTGATTAAATGACTCCTCTGATCCTACTAACTTTCAGGCATTGGAGTAGTATCGTCTGCATATCTGAAGTTGTTAATATTTAGTCCGGCAATTTTGAACCCAACATTTGAGTCCTCTAGATCAACATTCTTCATGACGTGTTCAGCATATACTGTAGATTGAATCAGTACGGTGACAATATGCAGCCTTGTCATGCTCTTCCCAAAGTTCTACCAGAATTTTTTGTTCCATGTTCTGTCTTAGCTATTGTTTCCTGATCTTCGTACAAGTTTCTCATAAGGCAGATCAGATGTGTAGGTATCCCCATTTCTTTAAAACATTGCAATAGTGTATTATGGTACACACTGTCGAAGGCTTTAGAACAGTCAATAAAACATAGGTAAAGAGTTTTCTGGGATACCTTCGACTTCACCATTTTCCAGCGTAGCTTAGTAATGTGTGTCTCTTCTAAAATCAGCTTGTCCATCTGGCAGTTCTCGTTCCAAATAATGCTGAAGTTTTGCTTGCTTGACCTTTAGAATTACATTGCTTGTATGTTAAATTTCGTGAAACGGTCCGGTAATTTGAACACTGCTTTACATTTTCCTTCATGGGAATTGGGATATAAATCGATCTTTTCCAGTCTGAAGGGTATTATTGAGTATTCCAGGTCTGCTGGTAAGTTGCATGCAACACTTTTATACAGATTCAGCTTTTAAAGTTTTAAACAATTCAACTAGAATACTTTCACATCTTGCAGTCTTCTTATTGGCAATGTTTTCGATCGCCCATTCGTTTTCACGTTCCAGAATGTCCGGCTCTAGATCGATAAGGGATTCATTGTAGGTGTCTTCGGTGTTGGGGTCTTTCCTGTTCAATTCTTCCTGTCATTCCTATATGATTGAATTGCGGAGCAGATTCGATGTGCCGAGTGTCCGTGATCTGCTCCTATATTTTATGGGATTGTGGTGTCTTTCTGATGTCTTCTGCTTCTGTAAGGACCTTCCCTTATTTGCATTTTACTATCCTAATTTTTGAATGAAATGTTCCTTTGAATTCTCTAATATCCTTGAATAGATCTCTTGTTCTACCAATTTTTTGGCTTCTTCAGCTTCTATGCATCGCTGCTTTAAGCAAGTTTGCTTACATTTCATTGCTACCTTATTAAACATTCTGTTCAAATCCCCATTGACCTGAACATCTATTCGCTGCTCAGCTACTTGTAGATCTTCTGCAGAAAGGCATTATGTTTTCCTGGTCTTCTTTTCGTTTGCAATTTTTTTGTTGCAACCTGTTGTATAGTGCTCATTACTTCTATCCAAAGTTCTTTTGGCTTTTTCTCTGGCAGGTTTAAACCATTGAATAATTTCTTCACCCCCACGACATATTCTTGAAGGACGCTATTGTATGATCCCAGCCCCCTCCTTTGTGAGAATCGCAAGAGCACCCGTTGAGTGGGGGGGGGGGGGTGGGGTCAGTAGACCCAGTCGGAGAGAGAGAGAGAGAGAGAAACGTGAAAAATTGCACGTCCCACCAGGGATACAGAATAAGATGCCAGCAACTATTGTCTCATGGAGACCACGTGAAAAGCCCTCGGGCAAGGTGGGCTGGTTGAGAGAGAGATTGCATCATCCCAACCTGATTGACACCTGCAACCCCGTGAGGAAGTATAAAGGAAAGTCTCAGGGGGACAGCCCCTTAGACGCACCAAGAAGACACGAGAGTGTTCCCGCAGCAGCGGGAAGCCATTCTGAAGGAAGTCACGTGCGTTAGATTCCGGGATTGGAATCTGTGACTGGAATCACAGAAAACCGCTTTAATTAACATCGGGGAGAGGAAACCAACGCTCCCCCGATTTCACGGAAGATTCATCGAGACTCGGCAAGTTCTTTCTCTTCTCCCCCCAATCTCTCTCTCTCGGTCGCCCCACGTGAAACCCAGCGATTTGCAAAGGGCTGAGGCCGACAGCCTTCTGAGTGACTTTTATATTTCCAACGGACAATCTATTAACCCCTAGACATCAGCAGAGCTCACTTAATAATGATGATTATTAATATACCCGCGCTTTAGATTGAGTGTTGACAATGTGCCCTATCTGAATGTATGTATTAACCGTACTTTTGTATCCCTTTACGAATAAAACGTTTGAAAATAGTGACAACAGACTTCAACAGACCTCTCTATCTTTGCTGGTAAGTTATCCAGTTACGGGATACGTAACACTATAAACATCAAACTTTTCTGTTACGTCGGTTTTCTTGAAGTCCTCAGTTTCATTCTGAATAGTGCAACAAGCAGCTTCGCCTCACTACTAACGACTGTGTGTCCAACTCCTAAGTCAATATAGATAAGATGTCCTTCAACTCTTTTGGCTCCATAGATGAATGTCCATACTAATTTTCCAGAGGACCTATCTTATTCCTTGCAATCCTTTTACTCTTCTCACATCGATAGGATCATTTAGGATTCTCGATTACATTGACTGCTACAGCAAACTCGTGCATTATTTTAGTCTTTTAGTCCTCGTAATTTCTTTAAGTATTATTTGCATATTGTAAACCCCATAAGCACTCCATTATTTCCCACATGCCCATACGTGCTATGCAGCTTTTTTTTCATAATCAGGCCCTCAACATTTCTTGCAAACGTAGGTTCGCGACACCTCTTATCGTTAACTTTTATTCAGACAGTCATATTCCAGCTTTGTACTCTCAACATTTAACCTATAAAGGCCTTGCTTTTCCCAACTGCACTTTTATAAGTATTTTCTGTCCTAATCCACACTTGCCAGATCCTTTCTGATATCATCAAAAATTACCTGTCAGCAATTTAGAATATTAACCCACGGAATAGAGCTCTCATTTTTCATATTCACTTGTAAACTAATGGATACGTGATCACTACATACAGAGTCTCCTCCAACGCAAATTCTGTGACATGCCCCTTCTCATCCCCTAATAACAGATCAAGTTTCGGTTGGACGTCTGATAATGATGAAGATGATGCCATTCGTCTGTCTCCAATGTCAATAGTTTTGCGGCACTGGAGTGACCTCTCCAGAACACAAGCCTGGGCGGAAGGCATGTGGATCTTCACTTCGTCACGTCCTTTCGCTCGGGCTCATCGGGCTGAAGAGAGTAGTTCAAACAGAGTTGAAACAATATGTTTAGCACCAGCTTGGCGGTGGGAGCTGCCGGAAGGATGCTTAGTGACGTCCGGCACCGTTAAGTGCTCCACTCGGTGGATTTTCTGCCTATGCTTAATCCCTTAGGCTTTGACCCTACCGAGGCTGCCGACGAGGCTGTAGATCTATTTGCCCATAGCTGGGAATCTGGTTCTCGAGCACGAGGACATATCCACGCTCGATCGGCTTGCGTGCGGTGGCTAGACTCCACTCTACAGTCTACTCTCCAGTTCAGCATGCGTCCGAAGCCTGTTCAGTTTCTGTACGTCATCATGGAGTTGGCACCACATGAGGCTTGCTGTACAATTGCTATCCACTGGAAGGGGGAGATTTATGCTTTCTGCTCTACTTGACTAGTATCATCACCCCTCTTTATTTAATTATCCCGCTCTGTCCCGTCGAAAACAACGGACTCTGGAATATTGAGCTGTCTGTCCTACATCTCTTGTAACCAAGTCTCATAATGCCTATAATAGCATAATTTTGGCGTTGATTCATGCTCTGAGCTCAACGCTTATTCCTACTCTAGGTGTTATATTGACAGATTTGCTGATCGGTCATCAATCACACCATGCTCAACCTTGTGGTTCCGGCATTTGATAGAGTTCATAACAACATCTGTCTCCACAAACTCTCCACGAAGTGTTCCCACACTGTGATTCCATGAAAGGCAGCACAATGATCCAAAAATATATCGCCTTCCTTCCTACACCAACTCCTGAACCAGATATTAAGCTGTATATTTTTTGTAATCTAGCCTCAATAGCACATGGCACAGGCAGCAATCTTGAGGTCACAACACTGGAGGTCCAGCACTTTAATTTCGTACCTAACTTCCTGAACCCACCTTGCAGAACGTTATCACTCTTCCTACTTATGTCATTGGTAGCTACATGGACAACGACCTCTGGCTATTCAGTCTCCCACTTAAGAATACCAAGGACACAATCCGAGATGTCCTGGGCTTTCGCACCCAGGAGGAAACAACATCAGAAAATCTCGTTATCGACCACATAAACTCCTTTCTTCTCTCCAAACGAATCCCCTACATCAACAGCTCTCGCCTTCTACATTTCCCCCAGGACACCCCCCCACCCCCACCACAAAATTCTCGTCTGAGTAGTAGAGTCAGGCTCAAGGTTAAAGACCCGACCGCTGTGTCTTTCTACTGATAGGTCATTCTCTTCAACAGTATCCAAAGTGATATACCTGCTGCTGAGTGGGGTCGCCACAGGGTATTCTGCGCTAGCTGTTCGGATCCTTTCCGCTTCCTGACTGTCATCCGAATATAAATAAATACTCAGTCATAACAATAATATTACTTGATTACCAACACACACAAAATGCTGGTGGAACCCTTCAGTACTCGACCCGAAACGTAGACAGCACTTCTCCCTATAGATGCTGCCTGGCCTGCGGTGTTCCACCTGCATTTTGTGCGTGTTGTTTGAATTTCCGGCATCTGCAGATTTCCTTGAGTTTGCGATATTACTTGATATGTGCTTTCAATGAGAACAACGTAATGACAGATCCACCTTCATGACGAGAGAAATATACTCGACTTGCTGAGTAACAAGGCTGTTCTAGTGGCACAAGACATGATTCGCAAGTTCATTCAACATCTTCAGGAAAGCCTGAAATGAAAACTGGATGGATATTCTCGTTAGTATGCACAACTGAAAAATAGAAGGAAACACGACACATAGCATAACGATCTAAGCGCAGCTATCGTAAATTAATGAGCAATTTAGTGTAATTAACTGTAATTCTCGTTTTTTTGAAACAGTGTTATTTTATTATTTTAACGTGTTATTTAAATATATAAACATAAAGCTTTAAAATAAATTATACTGTCTTTGCATGGAATTACTAATGAACTTCATTGTTCCTCGGAATATTTGCAAGCATCTTCGAAAATGTGAAATAATTATTGAAATGAAAGGAAATTACTCGATCAATTCAGTGGGCTGAGCAATGTTGGCGAAGGCATGAGGGTGTTTAATGTGTTGAACTGGAGATTCGCGATATAGTTTGTAGAGGGAAGGTGCGCAATAGATAAGTGTGAAAAGGATGTGTGCGACCGGTGATAGAGGGAACCAAGCTCGTGTGTGTCACAACCGCAGATTAGGCAGCACAGTAGATACGACAATTGCTTTTGTGAATATGCAAGTTTACGCAAATTATTATCTAATCGTGATAATATTTAACCCCATACTTGTCGTCGTAGTGCTTCTTGAGAAATGAATAGCTTCGCTGCCTGTTTGCATTCGGTCTTCCTGTAGAAACTGGACACTTCGAGTCAACTGATTCTGAAGACTAGCGGTTTTTGTTTATATTTAGATATCTTATCAGCGGTAGTGTAGGCTCCGATTTCCGTTTGAGAGTTTTAGTTAACAGCCCTGTTTGACCTAGATTTTATTGCTTTATTTTCCCTTTAACACTGTTCATATTAAAATTTTCTGAACTATCGAACCGGTCCCGTGTCTCTCAGTCCGCACTTGAAAAATGTCCGATCCTTGTGACAGTGGGATGGAGTGGTGGTGTGCTTGGAATCGTAGCGAGAAAGGTTTAATCCAATTTGCTCATTGCAGATTCGGGCAAAGACATACAAGACACAAATAAAAACGTGGCGGCGCGACGCAGCGCGCAGCGGCCATTCCAGGAATGAATATCTGTTATCTGTAAGCAGGGGCCGTGTACAATCCTGATTTGATGGAGACGGACATGCGAAGCACGGAGGAACGTCAGGTGAAAGTTTTGAAATACCTGTTTCGCTGCCGCTGCTACTATGCGCTCTGAAAAATCTCCGGGAGGAAGGGCCCGAATCTTCGGCTTTGCCTATTGCTTGGCGGCTGGTGCCGGGGTCGAAGGGCTTGGCGGATATGGTGCTCGGTGCTGGGTGTCGGAGGGCTGGTCGCAGGCTCGAAGTTTTCGGACGGACTCGGAGTTGGCTGTGGTCGGAGCTCCCAAAGTGCTGTATCGGCAAGCTGTGGCGCTGGAGGTTCATGGCAGGAAGAGTTTTTATTCCTTCTACCGTCTGCTTGAGATGATGGGCTGTCAGGACTTTGAGACTTTCTTTTAAACAGTGCCATTGACAGCTCTTTATCCGATTACGGTGGTGCTTTGCAGTGTTAAAACTATGTGTTTTAATTATGTGGTCTTTGTCAGTTGGTCTTTTATTAATTATGGTATTGTCTGCACTGTTGAATCTATATGTTAACTATAACTATATGTAACTCGGTGGTTTTGTGTAGGTCATGGAGCTTTAGGTTTGTCTGATGGATTTGTAGTTCCCTTCCGGGGAACGTGCTAAGACAGTAGCGCGATATCGATACGCAGCAGCCTCTCCGGACTCTGGATTGCGGTTTATAAAACGCTATGTGTTTTTTTTTGTGTGGTATGTTTAGTGCTTTTTCGTGATATAATTCAGGAGAAGTTGTCTCATTTTTTAACTGCATTGTATTTGTTGTTTATAAATGGCAACAAACTGATTCTGAATCTGAATCATAATTTGAATAACGGTCGAGTCAAATATGTCTTATTAAGATGGATTAAAGGATATATATTGGACAATTAATGGGAGAAATCGCAATCATGAAAGAAAACGAAACCGTGGGATTAATGCTGATCAGTCGGCAGTGCAAATCGACCTGTATTTAAGATGTTTAATGAAAAGCATTTTGCGTCAAATGCATCTTCAGTGACTTTCCAAAGCATTTTTAATGGAGATTTCGTCCTCTAATTCTGAATTGAACCAATGGGAGTAGCCAAGGTTCAAAATAACACATAGCGTATAAGATAGAGTTTAAGGTTTATTGTAATGTTTGCTCGTAGAAGAGTGTTTCGAAATATGTCGTTAGCAGCGCAAAGCGTTAGAATTTGGGGAGGGGAGGTGTGGAGGTATCGTCATAATAGCGTAGCTATCAGAGATGGCACCATCTCTCAGGCCTTGCAGTGACCGAATGCACTTGCTTGAGATGATGCCGAGAATTTCCAAGTTTGCAAGTATCTAAACTCATTGAACCCATTAAGTTTATATTATTCTATTTTTTTCCCTTTTTTCATTACACTGTTCTGACTGTTTTTAACAATTACGTGTAGTGCACATGTATTTTCCATCAGTGTAAGTGAGCACTTCTTTTTTGCACAGGGCATTTTTCAGTGCGAGTAAATTAGGATACAGGTTTAAAACGATGTTGAGCTACGCTAAAACTAAATACGTCCGGGAAAGCGCTTTAGAACACATCACCAGCACATTGCGAGCTTGAGAAATTAGTCTACTCTTGTGATATTGCCCTTCAGAGAAATGACAAACGGCTATTTGTGTTTTTAATGAGTAGATAAACTGAATAAGAAAGATAAGAGTACAAGATATAAATGTGCATATTTACAAGAAATTAAATATCAAAACAATACTTAAAGGTGGAGAAATCGAAGAGATTTGAAATCTGAAGTGACCTAGGAGAAGGAAATGAATGTGTGATTCTCAAAGGGAAATCTATCTCAGCCAGCATATCCAGCAGAATTGCTCTGAGCGGCCCTTTCTTGTTTCCAAGAGTGTATGTTTCTATTATTTTTTCGAATTTCTCTGGAATACCGAAACTCTTTGAGGAATAGTTTCGTGCTTCCCTTATCAGACAGAAGATTTATTTCTCTGCCGGTGTTCTCTGTACCTGCTTCCCAGCTTCCTTAATCCCGCACCTTTTCCGCCACCAACGCTGACCTGATGAGCAACAATAATGTATTATTATAACAGGATGCTCACCTTGTTGTGTGACACATACGTCTACCTGAACCGGAATTAATACATCAGTTTACTGTCCAACAAATGCTGGGCATTTTTCAGATTTATTTTGCTCTATTCAGCAATTGGGCAGTTGTTAATCGCTAAGGAGCTCTGTACAAAACACCATATTCTTCGAGAGTACGCATCTAGACACGTGATTCCTATTTAAATCTACTTACCAACGTCCACGTTTTTCAGTCAAAGGTTATGTTTAGTCTAAACCTGACCTCCTTTGATGTGACCATGTGCATAACTCCTCCCCTTCAGGCTGGGACAGGTACAAATGTTACAATGCATTTCTCTTTGCCTTTTGGTGCCCTGGGATTTCTATTGCTACCATGTGATAGAGCAGTTGTATTTTACAGCTATTCTTGAGCAGCAAGCCGTGGCTTTATACGAAAAAGAAGAGTAGTGTTTATTTTTATCATACAACATTTACTGTTTAGTATTGAGGCACAGCGGCGTTATCGCAAGAATGTGTTACAATTTTTTCACAACTTCAAGTCTATATCTCCCTCAACTGAACGTTGACGTAAGTGAGCAAGAAAAACTGTTCAGTTGGCTTTTCTTTTACACTGCAAAGTTTCTCTATCTGGTGGTGATGAATCTCGGATGATTGTTCTCAACCTCTGAGGCCTATGAAGGGAATACTCTCGGTGGTATTTAAGACAAAGTAGATTTATCTCATGACTACTGTCTGTTCAAAGATATAGCCGAAGAGAATATGGTTGAGTATATCAGATATTTTCCTCTTCAATGACCGGACAGTTGAGAGAGGCAGAATGGTTCATTCCCAATCTGGTTCTTAAGTTTTTTTTTACTTTTAAATTTTCCAGTGTTAATCGCCTCCAATAAATAGAAGACGAAATTGATCCCTTATCTTCCTAACTTAGAAATGTGATATCGATTAATAATCTTTGTCTGTATGCAGGAAATGAAACAAGCAATGCCTCAGGCCTGCACTCATTGAAAGTCTATAGCTCCAAACTGCAGTTGGATTCTCAGCTTCACAGTCTATTTGATGTATTTACATCTGCGTACAATGAATGCTGATTTTCTTGTTTGGATGCTTTGGTGTTCTTGGAATTAGAAAGCTGTAGGGCAGCGTAAGTCAGTTTGTCATCCCCATTTCTTTTATTCTGTGAAAATATTTCAAAATCATTGATTAATCAAGAATCCATCGAGTTGAACAAATCGAATCAAAAATTGCAAAATAAATTAGTGATGCACTGATTTTAGATTTCTGCCGTTTTACACAAAATCTATGTCAACATTTTTTTCAAATTTTCACTTTTTGATTCATATGGTATTTCAACTCCATAAGCCCGTGGAATCATAAGCGTTTCGTTCCTTACTTTAAAAGAAGTTTAACAATATCGAGTTTGGAGAGCAGGTAACTCCTTAAGGCAGAAGGTATACTACAAAATATTTCGCTAGCTCAAAACACAAATGAGTTTTTGTGTTACGTGGACTGATCACCGCAAACTGTTTAGTCTATAGATTTCCCGGGAGTTTCAACAGTCACATCTAGCAATAGAACTCCAAATGCACACACGCACTGTCTCCAGTGGATACCGCACAACTGATAGAATGAACGTTGCTAATTTGTTCATTCATGCCCCTGGCTTACTGTTTTGTCAGAGTTTGCTATTTTCTATGATTAACACCAATGTTCGGTTGGTTCAGTGTTCCTCGGTTATTATCAGACACTTGTGTTCATTATGGAGCTCATAATGGGGTTGTAAAGGTCGGACATTCCCAGTCTCGTGCTTTTTAGAGTTTCTTCGTTTGCAGATTATACAGGAAATTAAATTTGTAAGAGCGAGAAAAAAAATAATAAATTCGAGGGATTCTACAGATTCTGGGAATATTGAAGAGCAGATAAAATGTTGATGCAATTCATTAGGTAGGGCAGCATATATGAAGGTAAATAAGCTGTCGATATTTCTGGCCGAAACTCCATCGGGACAGCAGAAGAAGGTGTCAGATGCTGGAATAAGCTATGGAAGGAATAAAATATGGCAGGTGAGAGGAGACACCAGGTTGGTGAAAAAAAATACGTGCGCATGATGGGAATGGAATGACGTGGAAACTGGGAAATGGAAATGTGTGCAATGAGGAATGTGATAGGAGGAGAAAGTGGACACTGAAAGAATCAAAGAAGGAGGTGGCACCAGTGCAGGTTAAAGGCAGATGAGGATAAGAGAAGAGCTGAAAGGGAGTCAGAATTGGAAATACAGATCAAAAGAGAAGGAGAGTGATGAAATAAGTATCCAAAGTCGGGGATACCAATGTTCATGCGTTCAGGTTGGAATCCACCCAGATGGAAGCAAAATGTGAAGATATTTCGAGGGTGTTCAATCGTAAGTGGTACAGTGACAAATGTCTGCAACTGTCTGTAAAATTAACCTTCTTTGTGATAAAGTTTATATATATGTTGGAATTGACTGATAGGGATGAGATTACGGAGTACCTGGAGGCACATGACAAGACAGGCCAAAGCCAGCATGGCCTTCGGAAAGGAAAATCCTGCCTGACTAACCTGCTGGAATTTTTAAGGAAATTACAAGCAGCATAGACAAAGCAGATATAGTAGAAGTGGTGTACCTGGATTCGCAGAAGGCATTTGACAAGGTGCCGCACATGAAACTGCTTATCAAGATAAGAGCCCATGGAAGGTCAGAGGAGTTACTAGCATGGGTAGAGCATTGGCTGATCGGCAGAAAACAGAGAGTGGAATGAACGGATCCTATTCTGGGTGGCTGCCGATTACCAGTGGAATTCCACGGGGCTCGGTGTTGGGTCCACTGCTTTTTATGATGTGTGCCAATGATTTGGTGCATGGGATTAATGGATTTTAGCTAAATTTCCAAAGATACGTGGAGTGGCTTGTAGTGTTGAGGAAATAGAGAGGCTGCAGGCAGCCTTAGATAGTTTATGGGAAAGAAAAAAATGGCAAATTAAATATAATTTCGGAAATTGTATGGTCATGCACGTTGGTGGAAGGAATGAACGTGCAGAATATTATCTAGATGGGAAAATGATTCAACATGCAGAGATGCAAAGTGACTTGGGAGTCCCTGTGCAGGACACCCGAAAGTTTAGCCTCCAGGTTGAGTCGGTGATGAAGAATGCGAATGCGTTTTTGGCATTCAATTCTGGTGGTATAGAATATAAGAACAGCGTTGTGATGTTGAGGCTCTGTGAGACACTCGTGAGAAAATACTTGGAGTACTGTGTGCAGTTTGGGCTCCTTCTTTTAGAAAGGATATACTAACATTGGAGAGGGTTTAGAGAAGTTTCACGAGGATGATTCTAGGAATGAAAGGGTTACTGTATGAGGGACGTCTACCGGCTCTTGGGCTGTATTCCATTGAGTTCAGGAGAATGAGTGGGAATCTCCTAAAAACATTCCGAATGTTAAAAAGCCTGAACAGATTAAATATGACAAAGTTGTTTCCCATGGCGTGGGAGTCCAGGACCAGAGGGCACGAATTGAGGATTGAAGGACCACTTAGACAGAGATGCGGAGAAATTACTTTAGTCAAAGAGTGGTAAATATGTGGAATTTGTTTCCATGAGCGGCAGTGGAGCCCATGTCATCGGATGTCTTTAAGCCAGAGATACAGAGGTTCTTGATTTGCCAGGGCGTCAAAGGTTATGGGGAGATGGCAAGGGAGTGGGGATGACTGAAAGAATTGAATCTGCCCAGGCTTAAATGGCGGAACAGACTCGATCAGCCGTATGGCCTACTTCTGCTTGTATATCTTATAGTCTTATATATATATATATGTTTTATATATATATATATATATATATGTTTTGCCTGGCTCTGTATTGAGCGGCTAGCGTAACACTATTAAAGCAGCGGTAATCCAGGTTTACTTCCCGTGCCCGACTAAATGGTGTGTTTCTAACTTTTCCCATAACCGTATGACTTTCTTTGGGCGCTCGGGTTTTCTCCCACGTTCCAAAAGCGTACGCGCAGTTGGCTATTTCATCATATGGGTATAATTGGGCAGCGCAAACTGTTTCGGCCGGACGGCTGTATTACAATGTTATATCTCTGAAGCAAATTCATATGCTGCTCATGCCAATCTCTCTGCTTTACCGACAGGTAGATAATGCTCATTTCTTGTTGTCGATCTTTGCGAAATCCTTTGCTCTCCCTCATACTTAGTGAAGCATAGGCAGTGGTGTGCTCAAGCGAAGCTTGTTCAGTCTGTTGGGAAAGAATATATTTAATGTAGATAACTGAATCAAAGGTCAGTGATCATGAACTAAGTTTGCTTCGGAATATATAATAATAGACAATGATTAAAATTGGTTGGAATAACATTTTGTCCGCGTATAATGATTTTGTCTGTATATCATCCCGGAGGTGCGATACTAAACCCATTTCAGACTGGAAGTCGCTACGGTTACATTAGATTTCCAAACAATCACTTATAACCAGCCTAACAATCGGATGTGTTTCTCAGATCTGGGCATCTTTTTTTGTCATCTCTTCGGTCATATCACTTCCGCCCTTCCAAGTTTTGTGCATGGACTTTATCCCATGCGTTTATTTTATGCACCCCGTCTTGTAATTATTGACATGACCAGATTTCGTACCCGTGGTGCAATTAGGATCTGTGATCTTCAAACTCGCAATACCTTGGTTAAGGATATTGGTACAAATGGAAAGACCTGATGTACTGTTCCAGCCTGGGAAACCGAGGTAGCAAATACGGGACGGGCATCTTGTCCGCTGTTGAGCTGATTTGCTTTGCTGGTGATTCAATTAAATTACAATCGAAATAGGTAGAGCAGTTGTGTATGCTTGTCACAGTAGATCGTGAAAAAACATTTGTTTTGGCTGAAACAATAATAGAGCAATCCAGAGCAATACATCAACGGTAAATAATTTACCTTCAACGTTCCAGCTTCAACTTAGACATTTCACTCAGATGCAGCCCTTCATTTCGGGAAGTGATACGAACGCCGATAGAAGTTTCAACGGAGTACTACTATAATAAAGCCAGTGTGATATGACGACCTTGTTTTGGTGATATAAAAAGTTGCTGCAGCAAATACCGTTGCGCAAAAAAAAAATAAAATATGCGCTAAATTTGGGAAGGTTATTAATGGAACACAAGTAGACGTTTCCAGTTCCACACAGATGGGTATCCAATGGATAAATATTAGATTAATATCATATATTATCAGGAGCATCCAGATGGGTCAAATTTAATAACATTGAACTGCCAGAATTCAGAAGTAAAATAAACAAGTAAAACACACAGTTGGTCAGGAAACACGGGAGCAAAGTGAAACAGTTAACGTTTACGTTACTTTCTGGCGATGGGTATTCAATCTGAAAGGACAACGCTTTCTCTTTCTCAAGATGTCGTTAGAGATTTTTAATTTCTGGATTAAATCCAAAATGCGATATGACCACACATTTATGAGTTTCAGGGCTTTCTTTCACGATGGAGCATAATAATCATTCAGCGTGGCCTCGTGGAGCAGAAGGCGCCTTGTGGAGTTCCGTTGACATGTGGGTATCATTATGCGCCAGATGCTACTCGGTTTATTGGACGCATATTCGATTTCGTTGCTAATTGTGCAGTGCTGGGCCGATCTTTGTTGGGAATCGGGGTTAAAAACTGCATTTGACTTTCCAAAACCAGATTTCGTTACATTTTCAATTCTGCTTACTCTGCGTTTAAATCAAATGTAACATATATTGCGAAATGATTCGTGAGTGTACTGTATTTCGCCATTCACCAATATACCGTCATTCTCGTAAGCCGACATTTGACATCTAAAGCATCTCAGTCTTAGATTTATACTTAATTATTCGTCGCACAATGAATGATTAACAGCCTAAATTCCACAGGTATATTTTACCGTTCACCTTAATGCAAACGGTTAAGAGCTGGTTTGGAATCCTGAACGACCATAGGAAGCAGATTCAAAAGGAATATTCAAATACATCTTGGGTATTTACTTCAAAATAATGAGTTGTAGGGGAGTTTCATTCTTCCCTATTGCGGTACAAATGTTAGAACAAAATAAATGTATAATATATCTGCTATATTTATATGCCACTCTGAAAGAAGACGAGCCACTTGACCTACCGGCTCTTCATTCTGACATCTGTCCAAAGAACTTGTGTTAATCCCTTAAGAAAATAAAAAAAAAATATTTGCATTGTAATCATTGGACATTTTTCGTTTGCTATCAATCGAACTAATCACATAAGAGGAAATGCTGAATTTACGGATCCTTTAGAATGCATTTTGTGGTATCGGTTGTCTTAATCCAGTGCATCAACAGCATGGACCAATGCTCAAGAGTCTTTGACTACATTTACATACTGTCGGTAAAATGGAAATTAAAATGAGTGAAATTTGCACGAATTCGTAAATGTTCTTCACACAGTCACAACAAGCATAGACCTACGCGAAGTTGCTTACGCTTGAACATATGGATCTGCCATTCTATTGAAAGCGACATTTGAAATATTCCGAAGATATATAACGGCATTAATGAACAAGATATGGCCTGTAAATCTAGCGAGTGGAATGATGAAACTATTTCATTTTAAAATCTAGCTTCTATTGTGCCTGATGTTTATTTATGTCAACTGGTTCGAACATCTCAATCCCTGGCTAATTATGCTTTAATGATATTTTATTTTTTGAAGTTAAGTTATTTTGCACAAATACAGGTGATATTTCTCAGCGATCAGTGTCCTTACCGTGAAATCTCTTCAAATTGACTTTCACCAAAACTAATATCAGAACTAAAATTGCCGATCCGCCCACTGCACATGTCAGAATGAATTTAGTATCAACGCCTTGTGGATGAACTGTGGGAAGAGAAAACACTGTGATGCATTTATACATCCAAAAACAATGTACACATGAGAATCAACAATGTCAAATATTGTACAGGCTGCTTTCAAATCTCACTGCACAATATCGGAAAATGTACCATAAGACAGGAAATGCAAATTTTACCTTTGTTATATCACGATGAGATATGGAGGTTAAGTTTTGGTTTGCCACAACTTTGGCAAATGTTTGGAAGTTCAGAAGTTTGCTACCTTACGAATACTGAACGAATTTAATTTATTAATTCATCCTACCCGATTTAAACGTTTCTTTTTGATCACCCTTCACGTTGAATATTCACCGTCAATTACCAAGCTTCAAAATTGGTCATTCTTCACTGTTTGGGGTAACTGTTCAGTTACAGTTCTTACAAGGTCACATTGATCCCACCACTATGACCTGTCAGCGCTTCCAATTTATATTGTGCGGAAAGAATTCTGAAAATGCTGAAATCCACGCTAACACATAAAACCCTGGAAGAACTCAGCTGATCAGGCAAATCTAAAGTGTCGACGTTTAAGGCCGAGACCCAACATCGTTACTTCATCAAGACACCATCTTACCTTACACCAGAATGTAGCTGAAACTGGCAGGCATTGTGAGAGAGACAGGCATAGTGCAGAAATTTAACGGGCCCGATAGAGGCATACAGAATGTCCTTACTCGTGGATGAGATGTCGGAGGACTAGTTTATAAGTAATGTTTTCAGACCATATGACTATTGTATATAGGAACCGAATTAGGCCACTTGGCCCACCGTTTGCTCTGCCATTTCATCATGTCTAATATTTTGTTTTCAGCCCCAATCTCATGCCTTCTCCCCGTAGATGTTCATGCTCTAACAAATCAAGAATCTATCTCCTCTGCATTAAATATCCATAAAAACTTTGTCTGTATAGCTGCCCGTGGGAAAGCGAAAAAAAATCCACAGGTTCACCACCCTCTAGCGATAGGCATTCCTCTTCATGTCCTTTTTAAATGGATGCAACTATATTCTGAGGCTCTTTTTTTTTCTCTGAATTCTAGTGAATATAGGCCCAGGGCCATAAAACGCTCTCATATGACTTGATATGTAATTCTGGAAGCATTGTACTGAATCTCATTTGAACCCTCTCCAGGTTCAGCACATCCTTTCCAAGATAAGGTGTCCAAAACTGCTCACAATGTGTGGTGACGCCTCACCAGCGCTTCATAAAGTCTCAACCTTATATCCTTGTAATTACTTTCTTGTCCTCTTGAAATAAATGTTCTGATTGCATTTGCCTTCCTGAACAGAGACTCAACCTGCAAATTAAACTGTATGGAATACTGCACAAGGACTCCCAAGTCCCTTTGCACCTCTATGTTTTTGTATATTCTATCCAGTTAGATAATAATCAAAACACTCATACCCCCTACCAAAGTGCATGACTACACACTTCTCAACACTGTATTCCATCTGCCACTTCTTTGCCTGTTCTTCTAATTTGTCTAAGTCCTTCTTTATCCTCTCTATTTCCCAAAAAACTACCAGCCTGTCTACCTATCTTCATATCGTTTACACACTTTGCAACAAAGCCATTAATTTTATAATCCACATCACTGACATATAACCTGAAAAGAATCGGTCACAACCTAGACCCCTGTGAGACACCATTAGTCACGGGAAGCCAACTAGAAAATGATCCCGCTATTCCCATTCTTTGTCTATTACCAACCAGCAACTGCTTTATCTATTCTGGAATCTTCCCTGCAAAGCTCTGGGCTCGTAGTTTGTTAAACAGCCTTCTGCATGGTACCTTGTCTAAGCCTTCTGAAAATCCAAGTACAGAACAACCGATTCTACCTATCTTGGTTGCAAGTACAGGGAAACAGATTATTATCTAAATGTTGGCCGATTAGGAAAAGGGGAGGTGCAACGAGACCTGGGTGTCATTGTACACTAGTCATTGAAAGTGGGCATGCAGGTACAGCAGGCGGTAAAAAAGGCAAATTGTATGTTGGCATTCATAACAAAAGGAATCGTGTACACGAGCAGGGAGGTTCTACTGCATTTGTACAAGGCCGTTGTGAGAACGCACCTAGAGTACTGTGTGCAGTTTTGGTCCCCTAATCTGAGGAAAGACATTCTTGCCAAAGACGAAGTACAAAGAATGTTCACCAGATTGAATGTTCACCTGGGATGGAAGGACTTTCATATGAAGAAAGAATGGATCGACTCAGCTTATACTCGCTGGAATTTAGAAGATTGAGGGAGCATCTTATTGAAACGTATATAACTCTAAAGGGATTGGACAGGCTAGACGCAGGAAGATTGTTTCCGATGTTGGGGAAATCCAGAACGAGCGGTCACAGTTTAAGGATAAAGTGGAAGCCTTTTAGGACCGAGATGAGGGAAAACTTTTTCACACTAGAGTGGTGAATCTGTGGAACTCTCTGCCACAGGAAACAGTTGAGGCCGGTTCATTGGCTATATTTAAGAGGAACTTAGATATGGCCCTTGTGGCTAAAGGAATCTGGAGGTATGGGGAGAAAGCAGGCTCAGAGTTCTGAGTTGGATGGTCAGCCATGGTCATACTGAATGGCTGTGCAGGCTCGAAGGGCCGAATGGCCTACTCCTGGACCTATTTTCTATGTTTCTATGTTTTATCTATCCTGTTTTTCATTCCTTCAAATAATTCATTCAGATTTCTTTGGCAAAAGTTTCCCTTCAGGAAATCATGCTGAATATGGCGTGTTTTATTATTTTGCTCCAAGTAAACTAAGTACTGATCCTTAATAACGGACTGCAACATCTTGACAACCAGTGAGGTAGACTGACTGGACTACAGTTTCCCTTTTCTGCTTCGCTGCCTTCTTGAAGTGTGGAGTGACATTTGCAATTTTCCAGTCCATAAGAACCATTCAAGAATGTAATAATTCCTGAAAGACCTCTGCTAATACCTCCACAATGTCATCAGCAACTTTTATCAGAATCCCGGGATGTACATCATCTTGTCTAGGAGAATTAACTACCTGCAGTCCTTGCAGTTTCCCAAGAACTAGCTCTCCATTTATGTCTCTCAGTTTTCCTCTTGTTCAGGATAGACTCTCGGAATAAGCCGGGATATTATAGACTAGCTGGTATTACAGAAAAGTAGATAATTTATCGGAAGATATTCTAAAGAATGGGATAAATAAATATATAGATCGGCTGGGCTTTATTGGGAATAGACAACATTGTTTTGTGCAAGTAGGCTGTGTTTAAACAATCTTAATAAGCTTTTCGAGCGGGTAACCATTCATCTTGATGAAGGATAATGGTGGATATGGTCAACATGGTTTTTAGCAAGGGCTTTGAAAGAGTTCTGCATGGGGGAGGCAGGCCGATCAAGTACTTTCGCTTGGTATTCAGGATGAAGAATTCAGTTGTATCTAACGTTGGCTTCGCGTGAGAAGCCAAAGTACGGTTGTAGATAGTTGTTCTCTGAACGAAGTCCTTTGACTAGTGCTGTGTCACATGGCTATCACAGCTCGAACTGAGTTGAAAATGAAAGATAAATTTTAATGAAGGTAATTGTAAGCAGTTGTACGTTGAGAAGGTAAACTAGCCTCGGATATACCCAATGAACGAGACTGGCATTAAGGAGTGTGGAAAAAATTTATCTTGGAATATAAATCGATAATTCATTAAAAGTGGAATCAAAAGCTGATGTTATCGTCAAGATATCCTTCGGCATACTGGCCTTCATATATCACTGCATTAAGTATAGATGTTGGTATAAATGCTGAAGTTATATTAGATATTTGTGAGAACAAAATCTGGATATTGTTCCAATTCTGGTTCCTTATCTGCAGGAAAGTTATCAATATGATTGGATTAGTACAAAGAAAACTTACAAAGATGAATTGTCATAAATTTGAGGACATGAATTATGAGTAAAGTTTTAATAGGTTAGGATTTTCTTCCATGACTCTTAAGAGAACGAGTGAACATTTGATAGAGGTATACAACATTATGAGGAATGTAGATATGGTGCATGTAAGCCTACTTCATCCATTAAGGGTGGGTGAGAATGTAATTAGAAGTCATAGCATAAGACTTAAATGAGAAGTATTAAAGGGGAACCTGAGGGGAAACATCTTCACTCTGACCGTGATGCTATTGTGGAATGAGCTGCTAGCGCTGGTGTTGAATGTGGGTTTGTGCTCGACTCTCTACCCTTTACTCTCTAACACTATTAAAATTCACCTCGAAGGTGAGAGGGCAATATTTCTCCCAATTTTGTGTGGTGAAAGAAGTATAGATTTTGCTTATCCTGCATGACACAAGTTGGAATGACAATTTGCAGTGCATGCTACAAATTATTACTTGATGTTGGAACTAACTGGTTTGGAGCTGGGTATTATTCCTCTCTACTTGCTGATGCAGGAGTGCAGTTTTTTGCTGCTGCATAGAGATTATTCTATTTAAGTATTAATATTTTGCATCCTCTGTGATGAAGTATGGAGCTATCCAACTCCAGCTATTTATATTAATATTAAAATCATTTCAGCCTCCTGCTTGCAAAAGAATCTAACATTGCTTGATGTAAAGTGCACAAAACGGAAAATCTGCAAACATCAGCACTCACCGAACACAGTGACCTTGGTGCCACATCTACTCCCGAATATTTGTTCCTCAATCTTTACTTCACAGTAATACAATCCGGAATCGGCGACTTTGACATTCCAGAGTACAAGTGTTCCCCTTCCTCTTTGAACAGTAAATTTTCTTCTGCTGTCGCTTTCTAAAAATCCCTTCTCGCCTTCCCTCCACCAACGAACGTCAACAACATCCTGTAATAGTGGAAATTTGCAGTACATGGTAACATTCGCACCATGCGGGACGTCCAGATCCCTAGGAAATTGATATACTTTGCTCGCAGTTACATTGACGGCTGCCGGAAAAATAAGCAAGGGTGTTAGCAACAGTTAAGCACAATGAATTAACAAAAACTAAAGACGTAAGTCACTAAATTCTGTAACCAAATATGCTGCGGGCACCCAGGAGTTAATATTCTAAAACAGAATATTCAGTTCTGAAAACGGCATGTATAAATCAGCATACTTAGCCAAGTAATAGCCAGAATTGCCATGGACGAAACCGTGAATTTCCCTGACATCTTAAAGAAACCGAATCGACCAATTCCTGCAATGGAAATGGTATTTTAAAAGCAATTTCTTGAGGAAGAGGTTTTGTCAGGAAATGCATTAATCACGTAAACATGACGTAAAAATGACGCCACCGCAGGCAGAATAATGTGGTTCAGATATAAAGTTTGTCAGGGCTAGTAGGCAGATAAGAACAGTTACAATTCTAATTTTTACATGGCCTACCTAGTACTTTTGTGATTATGCTGGAAATTTTGCCCTCTTGCTGAATTCAGAAATTATCCAGATTTTTATTGAGATATAAAATCAAATGTGCACTCTGCGCATTTTGATGATAAAGATGAAATCTGCTTAAGGAGTTGAAAAATGTCTAATAAGGTAGGCAGACAAAAATAATAACAATATTTCTTCATTCCAATTTACATTTGCAGTTTTGCTCCATTTAAATCATATCCCTTCTGTCAAATGGCATCTCACAGGTTTCTCTAGTAAAGCATTTGCGCTCATACGGCCAAAAGGCTTTAATCACGCCGATAGGGACGGTGTTACATAAATGAAAATTTTGTTCCTCTTGATAATTTCCTTTAGGGATTGGTTATAGAAGTTCAACTAATGAACTACTGTATAATGTTTGGATTGGAAAATAAAAAAGAAATTCATGAAGGAACCTGGTTTGAGCAGCAAAGACAGTCCCTGGGATGTTGTCATGCACACGTACCCGGTAAAATGTATGATTTTGGATTCTGGACATTTTTGACGAAAAACAACGACATTTGGTCGCGAATTCCGCCTACTACTTCAGCAATTTTCATGGAATTTCAATGCTAAAGTTTCATGAAACAAAATCATATAATGTGAAACCTGCACAGATTTATTCCAATGACAGATTTCAGTATGCTTATTCAAAGTAGGCCGCATAGTACTCAGGTTCCTTACTGGCTGCTGTGACCATCCTGCTCGTGGACCCCAGCGAAAAACTGTAAGAAATTCTGTCTGTGATAGAAATAGATTCCAGGTATAGGATGTTGATCACATAAATAGAGAGCTTAGAGCTTAAACAGCAAGTTATTCAGTTTAATGATGGCAGAGATTCAAGAGGTACTGTGATAAAATATATAAATGGGTCATCGAGGAAGCCTCAAGTGATTGATTGCAGTTCCGAGGCTCCCTTTTAAATCCAATAAATACGAGCAGTTGCGTTGGGGGAAAATGCTGCTATTTCAAATATCTCCTACTTTTCCACAAGGTAAACAGGAGATAATAGGATACACCATCGAGCAAAAAAAATTAATCCGATACAGAAAAAACGGTGAACACGTACCCATGTGTCTAACCTGGCAGGGCATAAATTGTTATCCATTTGTAAAACGACAACACTGAAAATTAGACAGCATTTTGGTTGGCAATGTAACAATACTGAACTTCCATGCGCTTACTATGAATAGAGTTAAGTTTCTGATTACCTTGTCAAGCACCAGGTCATTTTGAGCAGTTATCTTTTCAAAATTTCCACGAAGCTGTGGGGATGTAATGCCTTTTTCATAGAATCTTTGTCACTATTATTACATTGTATCTCCTGTCCTCTCAGCTATGAAATAATGTAGCTGCTTAGTTATAGGTAAAACATATTTTGTCTATTGGATCCCACTGGATGTAATTGAGATCTGTTTGTTGAGGAGTTTAGCCAGGAGATGTTATGGACATTGTGAACATTATCATGCAGTGGATCAGGATGAATCGTGAGAGACAATTCTAATTAGAATCAGCTTAGTTTTACGTTGCAGGTAATTTGAGATGCCGAATACAAAAATGTGTCCACGGCAGAATACACTATTTCCAAATGTACGTTTTCTGTCGAGATTTCTGCCTTGATCTTCAGATATTATTTCTCGACAAATAAATACCAAAGATGAGAGTACTGTGATTAATTCCCCATGAACCACTGTCTGTTCTCCATTAATCCATACTTTGTGGTGTTTAAAAATTAGGAACAGTAACTTGGACACATTACTAAGCACTTAAAAACAAATTGGCTGATAAAAAGTGGCTTCGTTTGAGCACGTTTGTGATTAATATGGTAGCTCTTAGGTGCCAATTAAATAATACTGCAGATACATTTTTTTTTAAATTGCTTTACAGATAAAACCTACAATACTATGTTTTCACCAGCTTAAATTTGATCAGCGTTAACTGGGGCAGAAAGGCACAGGAAAGTAGAAGACATTTTTTTTTAAGTATTCTGTTCATTTGTTTTTTTGATTTCAATTGCATGAATAGATGACAATCTCAGAAAAATCAAGATGTTTTTAAAAGTCATGCTCAGCTCTGGTTAGGCCAAAGGATTGACTGTAAATCTAGATTTCTGCTTTGTGGGACAAATGTGTCCATCGGACGAAATAATCCTTTATATTATCACGCCTTAAAATATCTCTGCCTTCATTACAAACATATTCCGAAATGTTTTCAACAAGTTTATTTTCGGATAAATGTTTCTACTGTATGAAGATTAATCTTTACTGTATAATAGGGAGCTGAATTTAAAATAGTTGACTGTAAAATTAAAGCTACAGGTTGATACTACTGTCTGGAAGTCATGGGAAGCAATCAGAAAGCCACTCAACGTCTGCTGAGACAAATAATGCGAACACTTCAAGTTGATAATTTTTCACTAGGTCATGAAGAGAAATGGTTTGTATTTTCCCCTTCCCTTTTCATAGGTACCCGATGATTACCTGCTTAATTTTGGATTGCGAACATTTGCAATCCAGTTTTCCATTAATTACCCTGCCTTCCAATAAATGATCGAACTTGATCTGAGCCCCTTTCATTCAAAAGTATCGTGGGGAACTTTAGATCAAGAGGCATGTTATGTAATATTGTCTATCTGCTCTTTGTTCCCTTAACACTGTTCCGAATATAACAATGGACCAGTACAGCACAGGAGTAGGACCACCGACTAAGCTGTCCGTTCCGAACCCGATGTCAAATTAAGCTAAATATCTACTCGTTGTGGTCCCTCATTTAATTAATCAGAAAGTAGAATGCTTTTCCGCTGAAATCGGGTTACAATGTCTTTTAAACTGACAAGTAATTGGGTCTCCATTCAATGCTTTCAGAGAATGACTTACACAGAAATATCAAGTGTTTAGCTATTTGATTGATTTATGGAATAAGATAAATGTTGATGATGAGATAAAAAAATCTTTATTGGCAAAGAGATCTTTAATTCAAAATAGACTTATTCCTTTTACAATGGACAATCAACTTTTATATAATTGGATTCAAAATGGGATTAGATATATAGGGAATTGTTTTGAAGGAGGTATATTAATGTCATTTGAACAATTAAAGAATAAATATAAAATATCAAACAACACTTTATTTTGTTACTTTCAATTAAGGGCTTATTTAAGAGAAAAATTAGGTCAAACAATGTTATTGCCGAAATCTAATGAAATAGAAATTTTAATTCAAAAAGGAAATATCAAAAAATTTGTATCTTGCATGTATAATTTGATTCAAAGACAGGTAATTAAGCAAGGAGTCCATAAGTCAAGACAAAAATGGGAAAGTGATTTGAATATTAAAATTGAAGAAACAAATTGGTCAAGACTATGCCTTGACAGTATGACAAATACAATAAATGTTCGGTTAAGATTAGTGCAGTATAATTTTCTACATCAATTATATATTACACCACAAAAAATAAAAAAATTTAATCCAAATTTATCGGATCAGTGTTTCCGATGTAACCAGGAAACTGGTACTTTTTTACATTCGACATGGTCTTGCTCTAAAATTCAACCTTTTTGGACAAATTTAAGACTTTTACTGGAACAAATTACAGGAACACAATTTCCTCATAATCCAATATTATTTTTACTAGGTGATATTGAAGGGATAAAACCGAAACTCAAACTAAATAAGTATCAGAAAGAATTTATAAAAATTGCACTGGCAGTAGCCAAAAAAGCTATTGCAGTTACTTGGAAATCGGATTCACATTTAAGTATAGATTCTTGGAAGAAAGAAATCTATGGTTGTATTCCATTAGAAAAAATTACTTATAATTTAAGAGATAAATATGAAACATTTTTGAAAATTTGGAGCCCTTATTTACAAAAGATAGGATTAAATATATAGATGCTTTTAAGATGAAACAATTGGTTATTAGGGGAAAGAAATAAATATACATATTAAAATTATTATGAACTCCATGGAGCATGTGGAGATCTTCCAACCACCAGGCATTCTTTCTTTCTTTCTTTCTTTCTTTCTTTCTTTCTTTTTTTTCTAAGGGGCAGTTAGGGGGGAGGGGTTAAGGGGAGGGGGTATGGGTTATATACATTGTTTTTTTCATACTTTGTAATCATTTAAAAATGCAATAAAAAATTATTTAAAAAAAAAAAAAAAAAAAAGAATCCTTTCCGATATGTATTTTCAGAATGAACACAGCACAGAAACCGGAAGTGTAGACGTTGCAGCACAACTTGAGAAATATTTAGCTGACAGAAGCAAAATATCTTAAATTACACTTATTGAGCTACCCTTAAATTTCAAGTGTGATGACAATAGCTCTCTGCTACATACAGGTTTCCGAGACTTTGGGGACAGTTAGATGAGAGGTGAAGGGCAGTATGATCCAGGGCCATATGGGGAACGGGGAAGGCATTGTGTGTAATATCCCAGTCGTGGATGACCACAGATTTTCCGTGATGTCACCAGTAGAATCACGAGTCCCATTCTATCATCAGGCAGCGTATTAGTTCCCATGAATACAAGGTACAAATGCATTCTTTCTAAACTAACAGATGATTTAAAATTATACTCCGAACATCGTTTTCATCGACCACTTGCAGAATCTCGCATGCAAATAATGGCATTTCTGAAAATTAAACAGGAAGTGAAAATATATCTGTTTTCAGAGGATATGAAGCTCGATCGGAATTGAACAAAAGCAGATTGCCTTTCAAATGGGCAGATACATTAGGAAAGAAAACACAAGAATGTACCCACTACTTTCGAAGTTTATTGAGTTACTTGGATTCATAATTCACGAGTGTAGAGTTAGCAGTTCATAAACACAATTCTGAGAAAGAAAAGTAAATTGAAGTGTTCATTCTGTTGGTCTGCCTGCATATTCTAACACGGTCTGCTGGATATTCCGTGAATTCTATATTCAATAGTCCAGCAAGTTGGACCATTGGTCTTTTTGTTATATATTATAGTAGGTCATTTTATATCCCTTGAATATGCAATTTTATTCTGTTTCTTATTCTACCATAATCCGTACAGGTACTGATCCCCACAGGTGTAAATGATCTGCGAGATGAGAATGTCATTTGAAAAAAAGTTTCAACTGATGAGACAGCTGACGTGAAAGGAGGGTTGGGGAGGTCAAGCTAGGTACAGATTCTGGAGGGTGATAAGCAGAAAGGCAAAAGCTTCCAGTTCTGCAGCAGGCCAGGCAACATCTATAGGCTGTACAGTCGCTGTTTCGGGCCGAGACCCTTCGTCAGAACTAACTGAAGGAAAATATAGTAAGAGATTTGAAAGTAGCCGGGGGAGGGGAAAATTCAAAATGATAAGACAGGAGGGAGAGGGGTTAAGCTAAGATTTGGGAAGGTGATTGTCAAAAGGGATACACAGCTGGAGAAGGGAAAGGATCATGGGACGGGAGGCCTAGGGAGAGAGAAACGGTGAGTGGAGCACCAGAGGGAGATGGGGCACAGGGAAGGAATGATTGCGAGAGGGTCAAAGAAAGAAAAAGAGGAGAGAGAGAGAAAAAGAGGGGACTTCTAACTTCATTTAATGCCCCACTTCTCCTGCTCACCCCATCCCTTATATATTTATTTTTTCCCCTCACCTTTATTTTTCTCTCTCCCGTTTTTTTCTCTCTCTGCCCCTCATACGATCATTCCTTGTGTCATAACGGGGGGCGCTTAGAACGGAAACAAATGCAACACACAGACACTGAAGTACTAGGAACTGGACTGGACTAGAGACTGGACTTGACGAGGACTTGACAAAGTTCGACTCAAGACCCAGATACTGGGTCCTTGTCCAGTCTCTGGCTCGGAGTACGGACTCAAGCCTCGTCATGCCCTCGCCTCGAAGAACCCAAGCCTGGTCATGTCCTAGATCGAGGAAACTAAGCCATGTCCACTCCTGTAGCCAGGTCATGTCCTAGCCTAGTTCCGTGGCCCGAGCCCGAGTCAAGACCCAAGTTCTTGGTCCTTGTCCAGTTTCTGTCTCGGAGTCCAAGCCCAGGCTCCTAGTTCCCAGTTCCCTGTCCAGGCCCCGCTGTGCTAGCCAATCTCCTAGCCCATGTCTGTGCTCTTGACCCAGCTCCTTGTCTGCATCCAGTCACGTCCCTAACTCTAGTCTCTAGTCCAGTCGAATTCCTAGTACTTCAGTGTCTGTCTTGCATTTGGGTCCGTTCCAAGCGCCCCCCGTTATGACACAAGGAGTGATTGTGAAAAAGGGCAGAGAGAGAAATAAAGGGGAGAGAGAAAAATAAAGGAGGGGAATAAATAAATAAATAAATGATGTGGTAAAAAGGGGAGGAGAACTATTAACTGAAGTTAGAGATCTCCTTTTTTTTCTCTCTCTCTCTCTTTTTTCCTAATCTTCTCACAATCATACTTTGCCTGTTCTCCATCTCCCTCTGTATCCCTTTAGCCAATCACCTTTCCAGCTCTTAGTTTCACCCCTCCCCCTCCTGTCTTCTCCTATCATTTCGGATTTCCCCCTCCCCTTCCTACTTTCAAATCTCTTACTATCTTTTCCTTCAGTTAGCCCTGTCGAAAGGTCTCGGCAAGAAACGTCGACTGTACTTCTTCCTGCCTGGCCTGCTGCGATCCACCAGCATTTTGTGCGTGTGTTATATAATCTTGTATTGATTATACAGTGTTTTATTTTATAATGGTAATGTCACCTGGCAATAATTCAACTAAGCTAAAATATTTTGCGTACGATTCCGTTTGTATTCAGTGCCTGAAGCTTCTTGCATAAGTGTCCAACAATAATCCGCCAGCATTAATGGAATCCAACTGCTTTGATAACATGTTTTCATTACCGCAATCTCCTTGTGATTCATTTCACCATGCTCGTTTTGAACAGCACCAAGATCTGCATGGAAGAAGTCTAAATTGGAATGCAGAAAATGATATCTTACTGACATGCTCTACGTCATGGTTGTGTATGCTTGAAGTATATTGTCAAACAGCTGCACGCAGTTTGTTGCTCTGCAGTTGCAAATAATTTTTCAACGACATCCTTGAATGCCTTCCATGGGATTTTCTCCGGGCCCAATAGACGTTCTTCGAATTAGCTGCGATTGACAACTTGTTTGATATGCGAACAGGCAGAAAATGCCTTCCTTAATTTTGGAATTAATTATTCTGGGTCGCATCTCTCCCAAATATCGAAAATATACAGGGAAATTCTTGTACCTGGAGATAACGGATTTCATCCTTGTAGTTTTGAACCCAGTAAATTTGCTTTTGCCTTTGACAAGCCCAAGGCTCTGACCAAGTCAGTTTACTCAGATTGAGTATCACAAGAGTCTCTCTAGACATAAAGAGTTCAAAATCTGTATCGGTATCAGAGTCGTTTTTCCATTCCTGCCTCTTACATACTGTCAACCTACTCTGCCTCCTCCAGACTCTCTGTCTCAGGTGGCTTCAGTACTGCAAGATTATCAGCATGCGGCACAGGTCTAGATGCTGAACAGAGATTGCAGTGTTCAATCGCTTTCTTGTTTTTTTTTACACAGAGAAACCAAACACACTGCCAGATAGAAATAGCTCTCGCCATATCATCGGTACCACTAATGCTACTGTCTTCCAACTATTTCTGAGCGAACCTCTCAGATTGATAACGCTTGTTGAGCAAAAAATATGAAGAACCCAGGCACTGAACTGGTCGCCAATCTTACACACAAGGCAGAATTCATAGACTTTCTTAGTAAGAAGATTCATGCTCTGCGGTTGTGATTTAAGCTTATGTTCACCACAAGTATAACAGAAAGCATCGCAGTTGATGCAACATTGGTGATGCATTTTGCTGTCAGAAATAATGCTGAAAATAAAATAACTTGATTATAATGAATACACACAAAATGATATGACCATCGAGCATGCGCAGAACATGATCACTGACCTATTTACACTTAAACGCAAAGCGTAGAACGGAGTTTGCGTGATGCTTTTATAAACTTTCGTAAACCTGTAAAGCCATGTAGCACCCGCCCTGTCTCATGGCCCGAAATGAATAAAGCTTTTCAGCTTACGTCGTGGGCAACCGTTTAATTGAGTTGAATTATGTTTTGAAATATCAATACAGGCGATTCAAAAATGGTACATGATAGGGAAACTTCATGATGACGTTCATGATCAGTAACACACAATCAATAAGACAAACCGATAAGTATTCAGGATGCAAAATCTTTTTTGTCCAGTGAACTTGGAGGGGAGGTGACGAACACATGTGCCTTGGAGCTGAGGGGCAGGAGACGATGGAACGAGGAGAGACTCCGTATACTAGGGATTAACTCCACAGGCGAACTTGGTATCTTGGGTTCTGGATTATGAAAGCTGAATATGAACCCACAAGCAGGCTACGTTAATCCTTGTTGCAGAGGACTTGGTATGTGACAAGAAAGCCGTGCTGCAGCAAGGTAAAATGACGCGGTTTAGACAAAATTAAGGACCATTTTGATCTTTTTCAATTGCATGTTTTTCTTGGAGGAAGTACAGTGAAGCTTCACTAAATTGAGTCACGCAGCATCTATGGAGAGAAATGAACAGTCAAATGTTCTTGTCCTCACTCTTCATCAGAACTGGAAGGAACAAAGAAGGAGAGAGATAGCCAGTACTAAACGATGAGGAAAATGTTGGAGCAAGAGTTGGAGAGCAATGGGTGAATCCAGGTTAGGAAGTGATTAACATCAGTCTCCTAATCACTACGAACTTCCCTCTGCATACTCTCAAATAACCTCGATGTTCAACTAGACTAAATTCCTTGCTCACGATTATGGCTGATCCAATCAGAAACTCAGATTCTGATTTCCTTTTCATATGCAACTCACATCGCTATCAGTTAGCATTACTTTGTCACTATTCGGTTGCTTTCTAATATTCTCCAGCAAACTACTGATATGATTTACGCAATGTGATCTAAAAGGATGGAACAATGAAGAAATTCATACTTGAAATCACGTTCTGCAAGCGTGCGAGATTGCGTTCAACTAACAAATTGACGAATCGTATGAATAATTGTGGCCACGACTCTGGTCCAGCACTGTCGAACACTAGGATAGATCTAGCAGATCATAGCTGCCATCTATGATTTAATGTGAGAAAGCTATATTCCCTCTAATTCTCGTTTAGCCTAACCGAGAAATTTATCTGCTTGAGTAATAATAGTTTTTTTATTGTTATTGGCCTAACAAGTCGTTCAGTGCTTAAACAGGACTCCGACGAAATATAAGAATCGAACAGACCGATGGCTTTTCGATCCACAGGATGAACCGAACTAGTGATTCGGAAAAGGTAAAAGTTGGTGGTATCTGGTTAATGATAAACAGTGCTTCCCCGATGTGGGAGTTTTCCCCTAATCTTGTTCGTCCGAATTTGAACACCTCAGGATCAAACGCTGTCCATTCTATTTACCAAGAGAGCACTCCTTCTTTATCTTGATCGCAGTTTGCAAACCGCCAAACACCATATCATCGCCAAGCAGATAACAGTCCATCTCGTGGAATTCAGTAAGGCTTGTCGGAAGAAATCTCTGCCCAATTACCCGAGCATATGACCTGTAGCACCAGAAGACCACGCACGCTAGAAAACGGCTACTGTATAAAATGATAAGAAATGCCTACAGTTCCAAGCCAAAAAGCCATATCAATTCACTTGGCTGTCCTTCTCCTGCTAGTATAGAGACAAAAGCAAACGGGGAAGTATCCAGAAATTAGGACAACAAAAATGTCGTCGCGGGAGGCGGAGCAACGGCTATAGCATTTCTTCAAGTCGATGGACTGGTCGATGTTCAAGGTCTCGTCTACGAAACTGAATTAATACACTACGGTTATCACGGACGTGAAAAATAATACATAGTTGTAGTCAAGTGAGTCCAAGAGGCCTTGAGGAACAATGGCATCTGCAGCTTGCTGAGGTCAGATCTCAGGCAATCAAGATTGGCGACCAATAGTTATAAAAGGACCATAAAGCGAATCATGGGCGAAATGGCAATTCCAGATTAAACTTGAATGTATGAAGGATGCCCAACAGTTGCGGCTGGGCTTGAATGCTATCAAAGTGCAATGAAACCAGAAAATCTGCAGATATTGGAAATCCGAAGCCACTCACACAATATATTGGAGGAGCTCAGCAGGCCAGGCAGCATTTATGGAACAGAATAATCAGTCGTCGCCTCGGACCCAGATCCATCATCAAGGAATGGGAAGAAGTCAGAAAAAGAGGGAGAGGAGGAGCCTTGGTTCAGACCCTTCATAAAGACATCCGTGACTCTTCACCGGCTCTCGATTTCCAGAATGAATACAAGCACCCTGGCCCAGTTCGTTTCATTTTCACTATGAATGTCCAGCCTCTGTGCACTTCTTTTCACCTTCAGCACGATCGTAACGCTTTTCATTTCTTCTTGGACAGCAGACCTAATCAGTTGCACTGTCGTCGGTCTGGAATATATGGAATTCATCTTCAACAATTTCTCGTTGGGATCTTCTGACTTCCTTCAAACCCAAAGTACAGCTATGGGCACCCGCATGAGTACTCGCAATGCCTGACCTTTCGTTGGCCATGTGGAACAGACAATGTCCCAACTTTACACCACCATCGCTCCCCAACTCTTCCAAATTAGTCTTCCAAACAGTACAAGTGCCACACTTGTCCATATACCTCCTCACTTACGAACACTCAGGGCCCCAAACAGTGTGAAGACACCGCAACTGGGATACCATTAGGAATACCTACTGTATCCAAAGCTCACGATGTGGCATCCTGTTTTTCGGTGAGACCCGACGTAGACTGGAAGAACGCTTCGTCGAGTACCTTTTCTCCGTCTGCCACAAAAATTGAGATTCACCAATGACCACACATTTAATTCCAGTTCCCATTCCCTTGCCGTCATGTCAGCCCATGGCTTACTGTACTGCCACGATCAGGCCACACTCAGGTTGGAAGCCCAACGCCTTATATTCCTTCAGGGTAGGCTCCAAACTGATGGGATCAACTTCCGGTAATTACTCCAGTTTTCCCACTCCCATCACTTCCCATTCTAGTTTCCGTCTCTTGCCTTAGCTGCCCAGCACCTCCCTCTGGTGATCGTCCTCCTTCCTTTTTTTCCATCCTCTCCTATCAGGTTCCCACTTCTCCAACCCTTCACTTCATTGAACAATCAACACCATGGCTCTTCACCTCTTCTCCTCCCTTTCTCCAAGGTGCCACCTATTACCTGCCACTTTGAATGTCGGCTATTTACTAATTTTTATTGTTGCTGCCTACCCTGCTAAGCTCCTTCAGCATTTTGTGTGTGTTGTTTGGAAATCAATCGGCATTGGTAACAATAATGCTTCCCGACCAGATGAGCTAAAAGTCTTCTATTCTTGCCGTGATCGGAGAAACAGAAAAGACCCACCACGAACTCCCACAGATCCAGATGATTCTGGGAATTCAGTCTCTGAGACGACTTGACAATAGCCTTTAGGACAGTGAACCCCCGGAAGGCATCCGGCCCAGATGGGATACTTGTCGGGAACTAAGTTAATGTGCTGATCAGTCTAAGGTGTTCCTCGTCTTTAAGTCGGCTGTGATTTTACCGGTGCTTAAGAAGAAAGTGGTTACCTGCCATCTTCGTGCAGCACTTCGATCCAGAGTGAGAAAGTGTTTTGAGGGCTTGGTAATGTACAATATACACTGCAGCATAATACGCGACTGAGATCCGTCTACTTTGCCTACCGTTAGGACAGATCTACAGCAGGTGTTATTTTATTGGCTCTTCAATCACTATGGAATACCTGGATAAATCAGAATGCTCTTTATCGACTCATCTTGAAATGCAATACTACCATCTCTTCAAACCTAATCAATAAGCTTGAAGACATTAGCTTCAATATCGGCTTGAGCAATTTATTCCGCGATTTCCTCACTTGAAAAACCCGGTGCTTACATAGTGGCAACAACATCTCCTCCACAATTCCATCAGTACAGGTTCCCTACAAGGCTTTGTGATCACCATCCTGCTCTGATCGATTTACACCTATGATTGTGCGGCTAAGCACAGCTACAATGCATATATAAGATTCCTGAGGACACTACTGTCGTGGAAAGAATCAAAGTTGGAGTCCAATTAGTCTGTCGGAGTTAGATTGAAAATCTGACTGCGTTTTGCCACAGAAAGAAGAACATAAAAGCTCTTATTCAATATCAGCAAGAGGAACGAGCTGATGATTGAACTCAGGAGGAAGAAACCGTATGTCCATCAGCCAGTCCTCATCGGGGGTTCAGAGCTAGAGAGCGTTAGCCACTTTTAGTTACTCAATGTTATAATTTCAGAGGACCTTTCCTGGTTACGATGAAAGCATGGCAGCTCATCGGCTTACTTCGGAGTTTGTGAAGAAATGGCTTTGCCTAACTTCTGTAGATGTGCAGCGGAGATTAGACTGAAACATCTATGCCCTAGAACAGAAAAACCTTCAAAATGTAGTGGATGCGGCCCAACCCAGCACAGATAAAGTCCTCCTCATCATTGAGCACATCTACATGCAGAGGTATCACAAGCAGAAGCACCCATCATCACGGGCCCCACCAGCCAGGTCATGCTTTCCTCTCGATACTGCCGTCAGGAAAAAGCAACAGGAGACTCTGGACTCATACCATCAAGTTCAGGAAAAGTTATCGCCCCTCAACAATCACGGCCCTGAACTAGAGGGATTAACTGCACCGATTTTCACATGACCTAGTACTGAACTGTTCCCTCAACCTATGTACTCACTTTCAAGTACTCTTCGTTTCAGGTTCTCGATTGTTGCACTATTATTATTATTATTATTATTATTATTATTATTATTATTATTATTATTATTATTATTATTATTATTATTATTATTATTATTATTATTATTATTATTATTATTATTATTATTATTATTATTATTGTTGTTGTTGTTGTTGTTGTTGTTGTTGTTGTTGTTGTTGTCGTAGTTGTTGTTATTATTATTATTAGCATTATTACTACTAATACTACTACTTTTTATTCTACTTTTTTCTCAGCTCAGGTTGGTTAAACCTCAGGAATGGCCTCTTGCCAAATACACTCAGTTCTCATTTGTTAGGAATATTCAGACTATTCCAGTGATGTTCCGTATTGTGGCTTCTGAAGATTTACATAAATTGTACTGTATATATCGAATTGGTTGATGATACTGTGTTGAGACTGTGGGATGATACCAGTTGTAGATATTACTATTTGAACAGAGTACCCGGTTCATATTCCATTGTCTTTCAATTTCCTTTTTGAATCAAACATATTTCTGGTGTTTTTTTTTTCTTTTATTGGCTTCTATATGTTGTGTTTTCTTGGAATGGCTATATCTATTAAGGAAGATGACTTGCAGTCTTAGGTCCCAGACCACCATGTTTAGGAACAATGAGTACCTTCAACCATCAGGCTTCTGAACCAACGTGGATAATTTCATTCTCTCGATACTGAGCTGATTCAATAAACGATGGACTTGTTTTGAATTACCTTACAACTCTTTTTTTTAGCATATTTCTTCACCTAATTAGTTATAATTATTGTAATTTTCTGTATTTGCACAGTTTGTCTTTCTTTGCACATTGGTTGTTCGTCAATCTTTGTACGCAGCTTTTCATTGAGTGCACTGCATTTCTTTGTTGGGCTGCGCATCCTGTAAGAAAATGAGTCACGGGGTAATAAATGGTGACATATACGTACTTTGTTATTAAGTTTACTTTGAACGCTGAACTTTAATTTAAGGAATGGTGCAAATACACTGGAAACAGTTCTGCGTAATGATATATAAGTATCATCCGTAGATGGGTGCGTAGTCAGTTAAGGCATGTTGGCCCGATTACATTAGTATCCGCTAAAATTTAGAAACGGAAAAGTGGTATCGATTGATATGTAATTGATCTTGAGGGCTCTAAAAGAGGAAGCTATGAAAGGTTTATATGCCCATGAGAGGATAAATAAGTTACTCTCAGCGTCTCGTATCTTTGGATATCTCTTCCTGAACCAAAACATTGAAACTCATATTTTTGTGTCTTTTTAATGTTGACAATAACATCTGCTCATGAAAGCAACAAGTCGAAAGTTACTTTGAGTGGGCGGGGTTGGAATTTGATGTTACCGTCAGATCAGTCACAATTTCATGGAATGGCAAAACATGCCCAGCTGCCAAGTGCTCTAATTCTGCTATGTCGTTTTCCAAGTAGCCTGCAGATTTTAATATTCCAGATATATCTTTGAAATCGCCGTCTGACAAGAAGGTAAACTCCGTTCTCTTTTGAGTCACCTCCAACATCTCTCTGCAGCCAGGCACATTGAGCAGCCCCGAATTTTAACTCAATGCCAAAACTGCATGGTATTTGATTGCCCGGTTTGTTCGAATAATTAGATTATATACCAATTTTATTAGGTGTTCCTGCTTACCTGCTCGTTAAAGCAGATATCTAGTCAGGCTTATATGTGCCAGCAAAGGAAGGGATGCAAGTATACCGACATTCAAAAAAGCACAGTTGTTGTTCGGGCCAAGCATCAGATTCGGGAAAAAATGCGAACTAAGTGGCTTTGACCATGGAGTGATTGTTAGAACACTAGAATACGAGAATACTACAGCACAGTATAGGCCCTTCAGCTCTCGATATAGTGCAGGCCCATATATACCTTAAAGAAAGTATTAAACCTACACTACCCCGTAAACCTCTAGTTTTCTTTCATTTCTGTGCCTGTCCAAGAGTCTCTTAAATACCCCAAATGTTGTAGTCTCCACCACCATCCCTGGCAAGTTACTCCAAGCTCCCACAACCCTCTGGAAAATAACTTACCCCTGATGCCTCCCCTAAACTTCCCACCCTTAACTTTGTACATATGCCCTCTGGTGATTGCTATGCATGCCCTGGGAAACGAGAAATGGCTATCTGCCCTATCTATGCCTCTTATAATCTTCCAGACCTCTACCAAGTCCCCTCTCATCTTTCTACGCTCCAAAGAGAGAAGTCCCAGTTCTGCTAACCTTGCCTCATAAGACTTGTTTTCCAATCCGGGCAATCTCCTATGCACCCTCCCCATAGCTTCCGCATTCTTCCTATAATGAGATGACCAGAACTGAAAACAGTACTCTTTGTGTGATCCCACCAGAAATTTGTAGAGTTGCAAAATGAACTCTCTACTCTTGAACTCAATCCCCTTATTAATGAAGCCTAGCATCCGATGGGCCTTCTTAACTATCCGATAAACCTGTGCATCGACCTTGAGAGATGTATGGATTTGAACCCAAAGCTCCCTCTGTTCATCCACACTCTTAAGTAACCGACCATTAACCCTGTACTCAGCCTTCTGGCTTGTCCTTCCAAAATGCATCACCTCACAGTTTTCCGGATTGAACTCCATCTGACATTTTTTTTACTAAAGTGTGTATCCTGTCCATGGCTTCTTGTAACATTCGACAACCTACAGCTCCATGCACAAATTCTCCAATCTTCGTGTTATCCGCAAACTTACTCATCCATCCTTCCTCCTCTTCATCCAGGTCATTTATAAAAATCACAAAGAGCAGAGGTCACCAGTCAGATTCTTGCGGCAAACCACTGTTCACGTCCTCCAGACAGAATACTTTCCTTCCACTACCACCCTCTGCTTTCTTCCTGTAAGCCATTTTTTAATTTATCCAAACAGCCAAGGTTGCACTGATCCTACGCTTCATAACATTCTGGATGAATTTCTCGTGGAGGACCTTGTCAAATGCCTTGCTAAAATCCATGAAGACGACATCTAGCGCCCTACCATCATTAATCTCATTTGTCACCACTTCAAAAAACACAATTAGGCTCGTGAGCCATGACGTTCCCTTCACAAATCTATGTTGACTATCCCTGAGTAGACTGTACTTCTCCAAATGCTCGTTGATCCTATCCTAAATAATCCTTTCAAATAGATTGCCGATGAATGACGTAAGACTCATCCGTCCAAATTTCTCAGGATTCTCCCTATTACCTGTTTTTTTTAACCAGGGATAATTATTTGTCATTTTTTTAATTCTCTGGCACTTCCCCTGCAGCCAAAGCGAATTAAAAGATTATAGCTACAGCTCCAGCAATCTCTTCTTTCACTTCCCACAACAACCTGGGTATATCACGTCCGGCACTGGGGACATAAAAATCTTGATGTTTTTAAGAAGATCTAACACTTCTTATTCCTTAATCTCCACATAGTCCAGCACACAGGCCTGTTCTATTTCGACGTCATCCTGATCAAGGTCCTTTTCAGTTGAACATACTGAAGCAAGGTATTCATTTAGGACCTCCTCAACCTCCTCCACCTCCAGGCACATGTTGCCTTCTGTATCCTTCAGCGGCCCCACCTTCCGTCTTGTCATCCTTCTGTCATCACATATGCATAGAACGCCTTGGGGCTCTTCTTAATCCTACATGCCAAGGCCTTCTGATGGCCCCTTCAGGCTATCCTAAGATCTTTCTTAATATCCGTGGCTACCCTATATTTATGATGAGCCGCTCCTGCTTCCTGCTTCTTATATCTAACACATGCTTCCTTCCTCCTCTTCACGAGTTGCCTCACGTGTTTCGTCAGCCACGATTCCCATTTTCTACCATTTTTCCTTGTGTCATTGAGACAACCCGATCCTGAACACAGCACAAGTGGTCCCTAAGCTTCCTCCTCATTACTTCGGTGCTTTCACCCTTAAACATCTGTTTCCAATTTACTCTCACTAGTTCCTGCCGCATTCCTTCATAGTTACCCCTTCCCCAGTTAAGCACTTTTCCATTCTGTCTGTTATTATCCTTTTCCATAGCTCTGCTGAAGCTAAGGGGGCTGTGGTCACTCTCACCAATATGCTCCCCCACCAAGAGGTGTGCCACCTGACTAGGTTCATTACCCAGTACTAAATCCAGTATGCACTCTCCTTTCGTCGGCCGGTCCACATACTGTATCAGGAATCCTTCTTGAACACAGCTGAAAAATTCTGCTCCATCTATGCCCCTTGCAGTCAGGAGGTGACAGTCAATATGAGAGAAGTTGACATCACTCATAACTACAACCCTGTATTCCCTGCACCCTTCTGCGTGCGTATCTGCTCCTGGGTATCTCGATGTCTATTTGGGGGCTTATAGACTACACCCAGTAATTGTTCCCTTCCTATTTCAGACTTCCACCCACAGCGACTCAATGGACACTCCCTCTGTAGCGTCCTCCCTTTCTATGCCGCGATACACTCCCTGACCAGTAATTCTATTCCCCACCTCCTTTTCAACCTCCCATCCTATTCCTTTTAAAACATCTAAACCCTGGTACTAGCATCAGCCAATCCGGCCCTTCCTCCAGCCAAGTTTCAGCAACGGCCACAACATCGTAATTGCACGTACTGAACCATGTTCTGATTTTATCCCCATTATTCCTAATACTCGGGTGTTGAAATAGACACATTTCAACATTCAAACTGGATACATTCTTGTTGTGCCCCCTGCCTGTCCCTCCTCACCAACTCAAAACACATAGCATCATGTCCTTGTCCTTCCACCCTAATCTATGCACGCAAATTCTGATTCCCACTCCTCAGGCAAACGAGTTTAAACCCACCCCAACAGCTCTAGTAAACCTGCCTGCCAGGATATTGGTCCTTTTCCAGTTCAGATGCAGCCTATCCTTTTTGTACAGGTCGGACCTACCCCAGTAGAGATCCCAATGATACAAAATTCTGAACCCCTATTCCGATACTTCTGTAAGGCATTCATCTGCGATAACTTCCTCTTCCTACCCTCTCTGTCTCGTGGCATAGGCAACAATTCCGAGATTACTACCCAAGAGGTCCTGCTTTTGAAATGTTTTCCTAACTCCCTATATTCCTTCTTCAGGACTTCATCCCTACTCCTATCTATGCCATTGGACCCCACGTGGACCAGGACAACTGGCTGCTGACCCACTCCTGATAATACCGAGAACTCCATCCGAGATATCGCGGACCCTGGCACCAGGGATTTTCAATCTCTCTCAAAGTATCTCTTATCTGCCCCCCTAAATATAGATTCGCCTAGCACTACTGCCTACCTCTTTTTCCTCCTTCTTTTCTGAGCTGAGGGTCCAGTCGGTGACAGAGACGAGACCACTACAACTTGTCACTGATAGGTCGTCCCCATCAGCAGTATCCAAAATAGTGTACTTATTGTTGATGGGAACGGCCACTGGGGTGCTCTGTTTTTTCTCTCTATTCCCCTTCCCTCTCCTGACAGTCACCCAGTTACATGTTCCCTGACTTTTATGGGTGACTGTCTCCCTGGAACACCGATCTATTACTGCCTCTGCCTCCCGAACGATCCGAAGTTAATGCAACTCCAGCTACATAACACGGTTTGACAGGAACTGCAGCTGGATGCATCTTCTGCTGACCTAGCCATCAGAGACAATTGTGCTGTCCCTGACTTCCACATCCTACAATCGGGGCACTAGACTGCGTTATCTATTACCTCCATTATCAACTCCTAAGTTAATTAAATTAATTAAACAAACTTACCTGGCCTTATATCACTGGGAGTAAGCCCGTCCTCCAACGCTTCTCTCCGAAGCCTCTCTCCAGCCAAAGCCTAAAAGCCACTCCGTCACTGGCCCACCTACTCACTGGCCGCTCTGTTTGAACTACCCCTCGTGTTATTTGTTTGAGCTTTTCAATTTTCGATTACCCAATCAACTGTTTTCTGCTGAGTCTGAGCTGTTTCAATATTGATTGACTTTGTTGCACAATCCAGCTACCAAATCTGCCAAAGCTTCTCGAGCCAAAGCCTAAAAGCTCCACTCCTTCACTGGTCCACTCAATCACTGGATGCTCTGCTTGAGCTACCCAATTGTTGGTGCTTGACTGGGTGATTTGATACTCAGAAACTGTTGATAGGCTGGGAACTTCATGTACAACAGTCTCTAAATTTTAAAGAGAATAGTGCGAAAAAAAAAACTCGAAAAGCATCAAGTGAGTGACAATTATTTGAGCGAAAACTAGTAGTTAATGAGAGAGCCCAGAGGAGACTGGCTGGACTGGCTTGTTACAGTAATGGTGCACTGAAGAGCATCTCTGAAAGCACAGCCCGTCGAACCTTGTAGCAGATGGGCTGTAGCAGCAAAAGATCACGAACATACAGAAATACACTCAGTGGCCACTTTATTGAATTCTTCATGTAGTTAATAAATTTGTCACTGCGATTATTGTGTCTATGGATCCGAAGGAGGAGGAGGCTGAAGAGCCTGCAGGAGCAGTGCAGGCCATGTGTTTCTGTTTGGAGAAGATCAAACAGCAGCAACCAATCGCAGAAATGAGGAAGAATACGGAATCGAAGGATGATGTGCTGGTTGTGTGTTACATGCTGCCTTTTGCTGACTTTCATTCGATTGAGGAAGAGACCTTTGGCCCTTCTCCCACTGAGTCAGGTGTAGTGGGAAGGGTCAGCTGTGTGCAGTGGGGTCATGACTGAGAGGTTAAGAGAGGAGTTGGTAGCGGGCTCGAGGTATCCCCAGTTGTGTCCGAGCCTGAAGGGTTTAGTGGAAGGGGTGTGGAGGTCTCAGAGGGTTACGAAACTCCCAGATAGTTGGCCTATGTAGCGCCTGAGGAACAGGGTGTGAGGTTTTCTGTGTGGGGAGGAAATGTCAGTGTTTGTGCTTGGGTTAGGGTGTGTTGGCAGGAAAGGTGGCGAGTTATTTAATAGTCATGCGGACATGACTTTTATCTGGTGGGAGGAGAGTGTAAAGGGGGTTTCTTATTTTTCTTTATTACTGTGTATGTAAATCAAAATGGTTTCTTTGTTTTGTTAAAAGTAGGAATGCTTCTTTGTCATGAGAGAGTGCTGGAAGCTTGCTTGGGTTAAAATTTACTGATAACGAGAATTGTATTCCTTTGTTAACCAATTGGGATTAATGTTGCTCTTTCTTCTGAGTCTGTAAGCTATTGTTGGCGGGATTTTGGGGGAATCGGCGCGAGAGAGAGAGACAGAGAGGACGCAATGCTGTAAGCTGGGCCAGGAACGGACCCCAAGCGGAGTCCAAGGCCAGGAGGTACCCAGAGGAGAGGGGACGAAGATAGATGTGCTTGGTTGACCACTTCGGGTGGTCCTGAGCTACGAGTCGAGGATTTCGGAGGGGATCGAATAATGGCCAGAAGACTTCACTAACTGAGCTCCAACGGCTGTGCATGATTTGTTTAGGACTTTGATAAGTTTGGCGCCTTTTCTTTATTTTCTTTTCCTTCATGTATACTGTATCGTTATTAATTACATAGTTATAGTAATCTTTATAAACTGTAATCATTTAATCGTATATGGTGTCCTGTGTTGTTCTTTTGCGAGGCGGGGACATCACACAGCATCCACACAAGCTGATTAGCAAGTTTGGAGCGGCCGAAGGCTGCTCCCACAAGACGAGAACGAGCTGAGCGAGCCTGAGGCGACCCAGGGGGTTACATACATCTGCGTACGCTGCAAATTCCTATTTCTGACTAACTACCGATGCAATTTTGATACTGAGAAGGAGCAGAGCGTCCGAAACCGACTTGTTAAACTTGTAACTTGCGACCTGTGAAAGTAAATCATTTTGACCGCTAGTTCATCACCCTGCGGTTGAAGAGCCGCCCGTGTCTGAAACAAAATCTCTAGCTCTATGTGAGATCTCTATATCTATGTGTGCCTCTATCTCATTAATTATCAGCGGCAGGCTGTAATCGCAATGTTTGTCTTTTTAAATAAACTTTCTTTTTCTGATTTTCCATTCGGGCTGTAATGTTATGCTACGGGCCATCTCTCACGCACAGAGCAATGCACATGCTCATTTTAACATCCAACGTTTCATATGAACGTTAATGCAATCTATTTATGGGAGCGGCTGAATGCTAAGATAAAAGCTGCTTTTCTGCAACCGACGCATTGCAATAAGAATGTTGCAAATGAACATTTTAAGGATCGCCGTTGGTCGAATTGACCTGCTGCTTCTGGGAGTTGTAGATTCTGGCTTTTTGAATAATTGTAATAAAATTTGGGAAATAATTTTCGATCAAAATGCTGCCACCTTATACCTAGAAGATTGAAAGGTAGACTTTTTTACCTGCGTCTCAGTGTCTGTCTGTTTTGCAGTAACTTCGGTGATTATCGGAATAAGCTGAATGCTAGGTCCTTTTTCAGATTTCGAGGCATTATCTGGCTATATAAAAAATCGTGACGTTATTATATAGAAGATTTACATTTTCAAAGTTTTTTTTTCTTTTTACTTTAAAACTGTGTTTCAGAGAAATCATCAACAATCGTCTAATACAGACCCTGAATGTAAAGCAAAGATACTGTTGACTGTGCAAACGGAAAAATTGGGTGGTCGGGTGAAACCTTTTTTTTCCAGACATGTAGATTCGCAAACTTTGTAATTTGTGAAATTTTGTAAAATATCATGCGATTAACATTGCCGTACAATGTTAAAATGTCTGTTTTCACAATGACAAGTATATTTTTTTTAAACTCATATCCCTAGCAATAAACGAATGTTTGCAAAACTTCCCATATTGAGACCCACGCTCCACATTTTTGCACAGTCATTTCAAACTGAGGAGCCATTTGTATTCCCGCCAAATGTTGAAAGGAAATTCCGGAGGAAAGATAAAATGTTCATTGTAAATATATTGCAAATAAATATGTAATGCAGTCAGCACGACTTCTTCCTGTTTAGCGAAGTTGTAAGATTGTAAGATTAACATTTTATTTGCTTCACTTACTGCAGTATTCTGCTTATAATTCAACAATCTTAGAATCTAAATACAACGTTTCGTCTCACCAAATTTGTCTGACTCTCCACCTATCAAAGATTTACGCTTCCACTTGAAGGAAAGGGTTGGGAAGTGTGGGAGTCTATGAGCCCCCGATGAACATTGTATCATGATGCAAATCGATTTTGTTACCCAAAGTAAGATCGCCTCAAGATTCTTGCTGAATGTCTGCAGAAGTACCAGTTATTCTAATATTGTGTTTTGTGTTTTACATTCACCTTCATCTTTTGTGAATCTTATCCCCTCTCATCTAAAGTGTGTTATTTTTCCCGTCTGTGTTACATTGTGCTTTCAGCTGCTTCGGAAGTATTGGCTACAAAATCTACCTCAAGCTATCTACTTACTTTTTGCTCTGCACTCGATTCTGAAGATAACTATACGACTCAGTACCATGGTTCTACCTCCAGCATAGTATAACTGAAGGTATTTCTTCATACATGACTAGCTATTGTGTGAATGGCCATATCGGGTACATTAATGAGAGTGAGAAGCAATTTGGAACTGATTTACTTGCTTCTGTTCGCCATAATGAAGCAATAATACCTACCATGTTTTTAGTCGGTGGAAAATATTTCCTTCTCAGTGCCGTGACTCCATAATAGTGATCATTGAAAATGTTATTTTGTTAATTTCAATTCAGATTCACAATATTATGAAAGCCATCTATTTATTCTTACAATAGATAAACATGACGTTGATCCTGAATCATCCGGTCTGCAGAGCATTTTTAACCGAATGGCCTGTACAGTGTTGTGTTGTTCTATGTTCTATGGGTTAAATGGGAGGCAGAGTATAAGGGTCGGCACAGCATTGCGGGCCGAAGGACCTATACTGTGCTGTATCGTTCTATGTTCTATGTAACACGTTTCTATGTTTGCTGTTTTTATTGGGTTAGGTGCCAGTTAATCCGATGAAGGGTGAAGCGTTGAAATAGAAATATCGTACCATTTAAATCGTGGTTAATTCTGTGATTTGTTTTGGATGACTGAACACAAAGGTACGTGTGGCTTCGAATCAAGATCTGCACTCCAAATATAATCAACTTATACTTGAATGTTTATGTAGAACTCCATTACTCAACCTGTACATTTCACGGCATTGTTTGAAGGAAAGCCCAATACGACTAACTCATATTATTTAATCGCTAAATGTTGATATTTCAAGACAGCTTAAACAGTGCAATGTTTTCTTGAATCTAACTTTTCTCTTTTGACTCCATCTACGTTTTCGTATGACGGTAATCTTTTTTTTTTCTTTTCTCTTTCTCTGCTTTGCAGCTATTTGTCAAATAATTTCTGTTCTACTTGATTCTCTTCTGTTCACTTGTGAACTCTGGAGAACCTCACGGATTTTGTGAGGATCCAAGGAGATATATCCTGCTGTCAGTTTATTTCTCCCTCATAACTGTAAAGAAACAATGCTTCCGAATAAAAAAAATATGGGCAATTGATACAACATGGATTATCTTCAAACCTCCGTATCAAATACCTGATAATCATTTTTCTTCAGCAGTGATGAGAAAACTATCCAGTTACCTCTTTTGATATTTGCGAAAAGACGAAGAATTTGGAACGTTAGCTCTTTGGGAATGGTCAAAAATTGAAGGAAGATAGAAAATAAGTAACCATCCTCGTGAGTTTCTGTATTGCAACAGGGTTTGATTTTATTTGTGAACCAAAGTATTTTGATTATTAAACCTGTTTTAAAGGCTTGCATACAGGCCCATATGGCAATAAAATAAGAATAATTTGCTGACCTTTAAACTGTTTGATAAACATCTGTAGTTGTGAAATAATGACCACAACATTTGAATTCCAGCGAACATCACGATCATTTGACAACTACAACTGATGGGGGTTGGATGAACACAAAAAATAAAGTAAATGGCAGGATAGTACTTTCCAAGAACCACTCATTTGGCAATAAAATGTAGACAAGAGACTTCCGACGCTGAAACACCGAGCAACTCCAGTTTGAGTTGGCGGAATTCAGCCCGCCAGGCAGCATCAAGGGAGGAAAATAGACAGTCGACGGATGGAGCCGAAGCTCTTCATGTCCACATTATTGTTTAGACAGGAAATTAGCTCGTGAGGAAAATCGAAATTAACCTTTCTAATCTTCATCCCAGGACTTTAATTTCCGTTTTTGTAACTGTTGAAAGTTTGAAATAACTTTATAAAGATTTTATATTTTATTATTTATATTAGTCATATTTTCATACTTGAAACTTTATAAATGATTTAATCACTTTAAGGGGAAATGTTTTGTCAATCTGGTTAATACCAGAAATTGTCTGTCAAGTTACTTCCCCGTTTTATATGTGCGGGTAATTTGTGCACCCCAACCGCCAAGACACCATATATAACGGAAAACACTGATAATGTACTTGGCCTCGTCCTGTAAAACTTTCCAAATATTTCCATGATCTAGAATACAGAGAGTTGCTGTAGATAATACTGTTCTGATATCATCCTAACATTTCTGATGAGTTCTGCTGGGATACATCTCACCACATAATCAACATAAATCGAACAACACGGAAGGAAAATAAATGTAGAATGTTTGGGATATACCCGATTAGGTTGGCACCTTCTGTGAAGAGAAAAATAGGCTGGGAGCTTTCACCACGCAATAAACCCGAAAAAAAAAACTGAATCTGGCATTTTCCACAACGGCTTCCGAAGTCGGTGTGGACTCCGCATTTACAGCATTCATGGCTTTTGCTTCCATTCAGAAGCAACTCACGCACACCAGATACTACCCAGCTTATTTAATATCTTGTTTGCTTGCATTTGTCATTTTAAAATATAATGGAACTTCGTGGTCCTGGAATAAGCGTCAAATGCTCACAAATTAGTCAATCAGTATAATATATTTTTTTCCTGAATCGTAACTCCCGAGCCTTCGCTGTCTACCCATTTCAACATTCAACTCAGAACAATTTAAACGGACAGAAAATGCTATGCATATATAAATAATACTTGTCTAGCATATTTTAATATTTGTGCTTACATTAATGTAAGGCAATTTGTCCCCAGTATTCAGTCTTATCCTTACGGGATATCACCGAAATTCAGGCAACTGTTGTAGCTGAAAATAATCGATATTTTTTTTTTCCAACTGGACATTTTCACGATACATTTGCTCGGTGGATAAAAAGAGAGTTTCTCTCCTGGCATTGAATCTATTTTGCCTATTCGCGTTCTGAAGAACGGTCTCGGTCTGAAATGTCGATGCTGCCTAAGGTGCTGATTTCCTACAGCAATTTGTGTACTGCAGTTCTGGATTTTCCGCATCAGAAAAAAATCTTGTGATTATAAATCTAACCTGTCTAGCATTAAAAAGTGCAATTATTCACTGGTCTTAGAAAAATATTCGAATATTTAAAACATGTTTATAACCTATATAAAAATGGCTGGTATGCGTTTGTTGTTTTCGAGTGACATATCGTGAGTACAGAAACACACACGTTTCACAAATAGCTTTACATCTAATTTACTTAAGTTATTTTTTTATCTTTTCACTTAAGCGTTAAATGCGATAGCGTGGGTATCTGCAACTTACTCGCCTGAGGCGGTGAAGCTTCTGACCGCATGGAGTTTCCATTTTGTCATCAGCTAACTGTGAGTGCAGTTACTTTGCTGTGTGTGCTGACTCGTTTAGGTTTTACATCTGCCCTTGATTTACCCTGTCATTGAAATTGCAGTAAAGTTCGCACTGTAGGACTTAAAATCGTGTTTCACATGCAGAATATGTGCGTCTATCGACAAATTATTTACACTTTCATCAAGTCGGTACAAAGGAAAACACAGCTACACACACCCACACCCACACACGCACACACACACACACACACACACACACACACACACACACACACACACACACACACATACACACACACACACACACACACACACACACAATATTGCACATAGGTTCTATACATGCGGCATGAACATTTATTTAAGTATAGTTTTAAAATTTTTGCCATATCTTGATGGAGCGCAGCAAAAAGAATCACTTAAACACGTTCTGATTCTGAGCACTTCAATAATATGACTCGTGAATGAACCGTGAAACACACAAAAAGTTAGGTTACCAAAAGGAGTACAAAAGAGAAGAAAAACACTAAATTCCAGAGATCAGATTCCGCATTGTTCGCTGTGGAAGACAGACAATATTTGCGGTTTGGGGAATGGAGAACACCGCAAATCAGCCGAGATATACTTTTGGCTCTGGGTGTGAGCCTGAAAAGGAGGATAGAATCAGGAAGAACGAAAGCACAGAGAGATTTGAAAGGATGAATAACTATTATAAAATCCGTGTTTTGCTTCACTAAATGGCAGAGTGTGTCGGTGACCGCGTGGATTTTAGATAAACGGGTCGCATACACATATCATAACCAGTCACGCAGTTCTTAGAATTAGACATCCATATTAACATGTATATATAGTCCCCCAGTAATGTCCCCTCGCCCAGGAGTGCACAAAGCAACTCAAATGCAGACATTTCTTCTGCATCTACTCGGACTGCAATACCCTGAAATTGTTCAATCCGATTGCTTCCCCAGAAAAATTGAAGGAAATTTGACCAATCCTCTAACATTCTAACTGACAGTGACCCGAAATTTTATGAATTATAAAGACACTTTAATTGCAAGGACACAGTATGTTCCCACATCTAGATTTTTGTAACAGTACCCTCTTCATACTAATGCACATTTTCACTTATCTTGCATTAACTTACGTTCCTCCAAAACTATGTGATGCAGTACGGGACATGTCCCCTCGTGACCTATCGTTCAGAGCTGTTGTTGTTGTTGTTGTTGTTGTAGTTGTTCTTATAATAATAATAATAATAATAATAATAATAATAATAATAATAATAATAATAATAATAATAATAATAATAATAATAATAATAATAATAATAATAATAATAATAATAATAATAATAATATTTCGAGCTGCTAAAGCCTGAAGTACAAGCATAGCAAAGCAAGTTTATTTCTCACCTGCTTGCAAAATTTAGACTGGTGTTTAGCATTGTGGCTTTCTGGAGTTTTTTTTCAATAAATACTACTGTGTAGAACTAATTGTGTAATGCTTTTGTGTAATGACGTTGAGGTGGTATCAGTTGTAGACATCACGATTGGGACAAGGTATACCCTGTTCCTGTTCCATAGTCTTTCAATGTTCTCATTTAATTTCATGTGATTTTCAGTCACTGATTTCTGTATATTGTGTGTTCTTGGAATGGCTATATCTATTAAGTAAGTATTTTTTGCTTGTTTAGCCTGTAATATTTATTTGCGAACGTTTCTTATAAATAGCCTCATTTGTAATAATGGATTAAGCGCGATATAGCTTGTGAAACTCTGATTCTCAAACTGAACCAGACTCAAATTTATCGTAAGGTATATTTCCACTTCTGAGTTTGAAAGTTAAAACAAGATTTTGATAAACAACGTTTGCCACTTGATTGCACCTAACTAAGTAAACGGATTGACTTCAACTTCTGCAAGGTCCTGTTATGTGTTTAATTGCTTTTGGGTTCTCTCGGCATTTCCTGCATGAATCGTCTAACCTTTGTTGATTTTATATTCTGTATTTTTGATATTCAAAATAATCTGAATATACCCTGGGGATGTCTACAAAAATGTCATATTCGTCCACTGGTTATTTTTTCCCCTCGAGTGATAATTTCTTATTTTTTCTCGTCTGTGCTTTAATATCAGTTTAGTGGTGTGTACTTCTATTCAGAATTGCACGTGCTCGCCTACAAAGCTGAATCCTGTTTTCATTGATGAAAGTGCATCCTTAGATATTTTATCTGACTGTTTTACAAAGTTAATTTATGCATGATATTCCTCTTCCCTCTTCTGTCCTAGGTAATATTAACCTAAGAGCGTTCGTATGTACGCTGTGTTTTTCTAAAATGTATAATTTTAATTCCTTTTTTCCTTGTAAATTTTCCAGATGGGCTTCGACTCAAGATATTATGCCAGAAGAATAGGTTAATATGTTATATTATTAATATTATTAGTATTATATAAGTACCGTAGTTGCCAACGTACGCGAGTAGCCAGGTATTTGACGTCAATGGTTGGTAAATTAATGGAAAATATTCTTAGAGATGGCACATATAATTATCTGGATATACAGGATCTGAATAGGAACAGTCAATATGGATTTGTGAGTGGAAGCTCATGTTTGACAAATCTTATTGCATTTTTGAAGAGATTACTAGGAAAGATGACGAGGGTAAAGCAGTGGATGCTGTCTATATGGACTTCAGTAAGGCCTTTGACAAGGTTCCACATGGAAGTTTTGTTAGGAAGGTTCGATCATTAGGTACTAATATTGAAGAAGTACAATGGATTCAACAGTGGCTGGATGGGAGAACCAGGGAATATTGGTGGATAACTGTTTGACAGGTTGGAGTCTGGTAACTAGTGGTGTGCCTCAGGGATCTGTACTGGGTCCAATGTTGCTTGTCATATACATTAATGATCTGGATCATGGGTGGTAAATTGAATAAGTAAGTATGCAGATGATACAAAGATAGCTGGCGTAGTGGATAATGAAGTGGGTTTTCAACGCTTGCAGAGAGATTTAGGCCACCTAGAAGAGTGGGCTGAAAAATGACAGATGGAGTTTAATGCTGATAAGTGTGAGCTGCTACATTTTAGTAGGACTAATCAAAATAGGAAATATATGGTAAATGGTGGGGCATTGAGGAATGCAGTTGATCAGAGTAATCTAGGAATAATGGTGCACAGATCCCTGAATGTGCAATCTCATGTAGATAGGGTGATGAAGAAAGCTTTTGCTATGCTGGCCTTTATAAATCAGAGCATTGAGGACAGGAGTTGGGATGCAATATTAAAATTGTACAAGGCATTAGTGAGGCCAAATTTGAAGTATTGTGCACAGTGCAAACACGAGGAAAACTGCAGATGCTGGAAATTCAAACAATACACACAAAATGCTAGTGGAACACAGCAGGCCTGGCAGCATCTATCGGGAGGAGTGCTGTCGATGTTTCGGGCGCGATACCCTTCTTCAGGATTAACTGAAATAAGGATATACTGAGCAGGCAACATTGTTTAACTTTGTTCTGTATTTAATTTATTTGCTGAAAGATTCAGCACAGAACTGAGCATTCCCGTCCAGTTAGCAGCGCAACCAACAACCTACTTCCTTAAGTCCAGTCTAATCAGAGGAGAATTTACAATAATGGATTAACTTACTAATCTGTCGGAGGAAAGCAGAGCACCCGGAGGAAGCTCGCGCGGGTCACGGGGAGAAATTATAAATTTATTTAAAAATAGAGCCAGAATTGAAATGTAAACTCTGGAACACCCTGAAATGATACAGTGTCGCGTTAACTGTTATGCTACCGTGGCGCCCATAATTACGAAGTTACACTAATTAGTCTGAAAATAAGTCGACTTTTTAGCATAATTTTCTTTCAGCTATATTTGAATATGATCTGTGACTTGCAATGTGATGCGTGGTTCTCACCGCATATTCTCTCTGCTGATGTTTCTGCAATTTCAAGAGGATGTTTTACATGGATTGAACATGAATTCCATGCTGTATAAGCCAATCTACTTATTTTTGGTCAACCTTCAGCTTGAGAAATACTGTTAATTCTTGGCGATAATACTTTTAAAATATTTCTTCACATCGATGATAATATCTTCCCAATTCCTTCTCTTTGCTATCTAAGTATTGCCCCGTTCATTCAGTGATGATAATGGCTTCCCTAAAATTGTAAATTACCAAAATAGCCTGTTGCCTGTAATTTCACTGCTGAAGCCTTATAAGGTGTTGATCAGTCCATAGTTGTAAAATTGTGAGCTATTTTGTTCGCTCTGGAACAAAGGATGCCCTGGGCCTGGAAAATGTCCACAGGAGCTTCACAAACACGATCCCAGACATAAAATGATAAACAGCGAGGGCATTGGTTTTCTCTGTGCCTGTCGTGGGCGGAGTTCATCAGATCATAAGACCATAAGAGATAGGAGCTGAATTAGGCCATTTGATCCAGTGAGCCTGCTTTGCCATTCCATCAAGGATCATCTAATTTTCCTCTGAGTTCCAATCTCCTACCATCTCTCTGTGTCCCTTCATGACCTGACCAAATAAGAATCTATCAACCTCTACTTCAAATCTACCTAAATACTTCGCCTTCACAGCTGTCTGTGGTCAGTACTTCCCCTCTTTCACCATTATTTGGCTGTAGAAATTACTCCTCATCTCTATTCAAATATGACGCCCTTTCCTCTAAGATTGTGTGCTCTCGTAGCAGGCACATCCATCTAAGGAGACATCCTGTCCATATACACTCTATCAAGCCCGTTCACTATCTGACAGTTTTCAATAAATTTACCTCTCATTCTTTTGAATTCTAGTTAATGTAGGCCCGGAGCCATCAAACGCTCTTCATATGAGCGCCGGGTTTGGGGGTGGTGTGGAATGCTGTGAGTAATCTCAATGAAACCTGCCAGATACTGAGAAGCCCAAGGAGAGCAGATGGGGAGAAATGTTTCCCTTTTGTAGCGCAGGCCAGGATCAAAGGTATCTAATGTTCATTGAAGAGACATTCCTTCGAATTAGCAAGTTTCTTTTTTCTCGCCGAGTTTGCTGAAACGGTGGAATTCGCTGCCAGAGAAGGCTGCAGGAGCCAAGCTATTATTCGTATTTTAAGGCCGAAATTAAAATGTTGTTGATTGGTCCGGTGTTTAAAGGTTACGAGTAAAAGACGGGAGAATGGGATTGAAAAGTATGATCTTGGATTCAATGGCGGAGCAGAATGGATCAGCTAAATTTCCTAATTCTATTCCTGTTCTGCCAGTCTTATAATCACTGCAGAACTCTTGAAGCGTTATTAATCTGATTAACCTTTCTTATGAAAAGATTTTGAAGGGATTACCGTAACGTGTAAAGATTTTGCTGGATCAATAATCAACGACCAGAGTTTTGGTTCTCATCTGTAGATTGTTCAAAATGTAATGCAACCAAAATGATTCACTTCTTTTTTTTCATTTGTATTTGATCACTGCTGTCCTTAAAGTCAGTTAAACTAATCAAACGCATTCATTTATAGCATCAAATGAAGTCTATTTATTAATTTGTTTACTATTTATTTATTTTTATTTTTAATTGTATTATGTTCCACATTAGTTTTTGGTCAATATAATTCTGTAGTTTTCAGTGACTCTACTGTATTTCTCCGTTCTGCTGCGAAAGCTTGCAAGGAAATGAATCTCTAGGTTGTATATCGTGATTTGCACATACGTTGATAATAAAGTTAATTCTAATTTCGAACTTTTGAGCTTTAACCTTTTCGACCAGTAATATAACAGGAAGATATATATATATATATAGTGATTGATAAGTTCGTGGTCAAAGGTAGAAGGAGATGAGTTATGCAGCTCTCGTTACATGCACGTGCAGTTCAGCACTTTAAGTGAAAGTGAGGAAAGATTGAAGTTAATAACTCATCTCCTTCTACTTTGGCCACGAACTTAACGATTAGTGTGTGTGTGTAAGCCAGACAACACTGGGCTGCGAGATTATTAAAGCACGAAAAGTGGTTAATTATTGTTTAACGAGATTTGTTAATTGCACATAATTTCTCGTTACCGTTTTTTTTTAAATAGCTCGGGGATTCAGTGTGACTTGTACTATTTAAGAGTAAGGTCTTCTCGCACTATCGCTAATTTGGAGAAAGTTGCAGCCGTGGTGTTGTCCGGCTGAGTCACCGATGATCTGTTGTTATTCCTATTAGTAAATTCCGATCACCATTCCTACAGGTCTGCCTAGGTCGCAGACTAGCCCTTCGAGACCCTCCATAATTCCCTTCATCCACATCTGAAAAAATTAGGTGACTGGTGAGATGCCAGAAGGGAGTATCGTCATGGCATACCGTCCACAAGGTGTGATAAAGTTTGTGAGCTCCTGTGACTCAGCAGCTCACTGAATATGCAAGAACCCTAAGTTTGGATATACATCAGTGAAGAATTTTGCTCCACCCGATGTTTGCTCAACGAAGTGAAGAATAAACTTCTACCACCTCACTACGTTATTCAGTTTAGCTCGATCAACACAGACCCTCACTGTGCCATGTAGCTTGGAACAGGAATAGTGCCCGCTAATCAGCCGGTTAATCCATTCACTCTCATTATGATGTCAAGCGCCACTTTTCTCCCAGTTTCGTCTTTGATGTTGTTCGTACGTGGAGGGTATACGATTCGCGGTGGTCAGAGGGTAGGGTATCACTCCTGGCCTCAGTTACATAACGTTATCTTCTTTCAGTACCATCAGACCGGAAAACAAAGTCCTGTAAATTTCCTGCCACCGAGCATTGTTTAGCGAATCAAACCTTGCAATGTGGTTGAGCTTCAAGATGGCGTGTCGTTCCAATAGCACTGACAAGGGATTCTGAACAATATAGACATTTTCTTTTAACTGTTTCTCATTTTTTAATGAATGGAATTAGTAAACACCTATTTCCTCTACGAGGCAATGGGTTAAATACAGCAAATATGATCCTCTTAAAATTTTATTTGAAATTTGGATACGGATTGTTTTTTTTTAAGCAATCATACACTTCTCAATTCAGCCCCTTCCTCCCACCTCCGTCTTTTATAAGAAAACCGAAGGCATTCATGGGGAGTTAAAAAGGAACTAAATGTCCCTGTAATCCCTCTGTAGGAAGCATCTTCCATCATTACACTGGACGTCAGGCCGACCGAGGAATTGACAGCTCTGAGAGTTCTCTCGAGGTGATCATTTGCTCTCACACACATTCAGGTACAGAGTTTCGTCCATGGCTCGCAATCAGAAGCTGTAATCTCTGACCAACCCGTTTTTTCATTTGCAAAAGAGAAAGACCTCAAACTAAAAGATTATGTCATTAGTGGAACCCCTGTTTAACTCTAGCTCTCAAATTAAGTCAGAATGTGATGCACTGAACGAAATTGCAAGGTGATTGACGAAGGCCAGTATGCGTCAGGCCAGCCTTATGGATGCGTAGTCAATCTTTTAAAGTAAATAGAATCAATTATTGTTTTTTTACTTCTTCCGAGGTAGCTAGTTTGATACAGTGAAACAATTTCTATATGTAGCTATGGAGTATGTCAATGATGTACGTTTAATAAAATTACACGAAGTTGAAGACGACAGTTGAAGACATGTTAAACGCTTCTATATAAAGGTAATTGGAGATAGTATATTATTATCTTGATTCGCTTGTGCGTGAACTGTTTAAACATCACGTGGTCGTTGTACACTAGTCATCATACAGCCATTAGTGTGTGATCTTGGTTTAATGGCTATCAAATCCGTTACAGTTGGAAAAGAAGTTTTGCTACGTACTTTCTCTTCGTACGAGGGTAACACTGCACAAGGCTTAGAAATTAATATATTCAGCAGCGCCCTACATTACCTCGCGTGGCACTGTTCTAGCATTTGCACTCTGAGATTAAATCCAATTTAAGGTAATCTAATTATTTTCTTTTTCATTCCGCACTACGAGCACTCAACACCCATATATTTATTACTACCTCACTAGATCGTTATTTATTTTTTATAATAGAATGAAAAATCCTAGATGTCTCAACAGGATCGTCTATCTGCCTCCCTCTTATACCTTCCCTTACCGGTTATGACATGGAATACGTTTTTGAATGCATTTTGAAATAATATTTAAAAGAAAATTTAAAATTAATTTCTAATGCAGATTTAAACAGCTTTTTTTCCGTATAGCACCTTCACATTCAGTGAAAATCAATCTTTTTTCTTAGCTAAATGTAATGGATCTGCTGTCCAGCTACCCCTCTTTGAATGTAAATGAATCTTATTCCTATTCATTTTTCTTTTTACATGATTTCACAGTATTTCCATTGATGCCTTGAGGACGATGAAAAAATACATAAAATAAATTGTAAAACAATAGGCATACAAAATGATTATCTAGCTCCCTAATAATGTCAGATTGTGATCCTTACCCAGTGAAGTAAGGTCGGGTAAGTTTCTTTAATTAATTTAATTAACTTAGGAGTAGGAACTGGAGGCAGCATTTAGGGCAATCGAGTGCTCCGTAAACAGTATGTGCGAAGTCAAAGATAGCACAATTGTCCCTGATGATTACACCTGCAAAAGGTGCATCCAGCTGAAGCTCCTGAGAAATCGAGTTAGGGAAATGGAGCGGGAGCTGTATGAACTTCGGATCATTCGTGCGGCCGAGGCAGAAATAGACAGAAGGTTCAGGCTGACTATTACCCCTGTAAGCCAGGAGGCAGGTAGCTGGCTGATTGTCAGGAGAGGGAAGGGTAATTGACAGAAAGAGCAGAGCACCCCATTAGCACTTCCGATCAACAATAAGTAAACCATTTTGGATACTGTTGGTGGGGACTGTCAACCAGGGACAAGTTGTAGTAGTCGCGTCTCTGGCACCGAGACTGGACCCATAGCTCAGAAAGGAAGGAAGGACAAGAGGAGAGCAGTAGTGATAAGGGATTCGATAGTTAGGGGGACAGATAAGAGGTTCTATGGCAGAGGTCGAGAATCCTGGATGGTCTGTTGCCTCCCTGGTGACAGGTGAACGATATCTTGAATCGAGTTCTCGGTATTCGCAGGAGGAAGGCTGAGCAGACCGATGTCGTGGTTCATGTGGAGACCAATAATGTGGATAGGAAGGAGGAGGAGGTCCTGCAAAGAGTGTTTAAGGAGTTAGGTGAAACGTTGAAGGACAGGACAACCAGGAGTGTCACGTGCTAGTGAGACTAGGAATAGGAAGATAATGCAGTTAAATACGTGGCTAAGGAGGTGATGCAGAAGGAAGGGATTAATGTTTCTGGACAATTGGGCTTTGTTCCAGGCAAGATGGGACTTGTTCCGAGTGTACGATTTGCACCTGAACTGGAGGGTGACTAACATCGTTGCAAGGAGAATTGCTAGTTCTGCTCCATGAGGTTTAAGCTATATTTGCAGCGGGAAGGGAACCAGAGTGTAAGAGCAGATAGTGAGGTGGAGGAGGATAAAGATCTTGCGAAGGATGCGTGTATGGACAGAAATCAAAGGTTCGTACGTGATAGAAATGTTCTCAGGTGCTTCTATTTCAATGCAAGGAGTATTGCAGGTAAGTAAGATGAGCTTAGGGTGTGGATTGATAAGTGTGAATACGACGTTATTCCTATTAGTGAGACTTGGTTGCAGGAAGGGCAGGAGTGGCAGCTTAATATTCTGGGGTTCCATTTTTTCAGACATGATAGAGGCGGAGGTATGAATGGGGGTGGAGTGACATAACTAGTCAGGGAAAATATCACAGCTGTGCGTAGAAAGGACGGCCCGGAAGGCTTCTGGCCAGAGACCATATGGCTGAAGCTGAGGAACTGGAAAACTGTGACCCCACCAACAGGGTTGTATTATAGACCGCCCAATATTCAGAAAGAATTGGTGGAGCAAACCTGTGAGAGATAGCAGACAGATCTAAGAAACATAAAGTAATAGTAGGATATTTTAACTTTCCACATCTTGACTGGGACACGCACACTGTGAACGGCCTAGTTTGTCAGCTCTGTTCATGAAAGTTTTCTAAATTAATTCATAGAAGTACCTAGAGACAGGATGCACAACTTGACCTCCTATTAGGGAACCGGACAGGTCAGGTGACAGAAGTATGTGTTGGTGAACATTTTGGGCCCAGTGACCATAATGTCATTAGTTTCCAGATAATTATGGGTAAGGGTAGGTCTGGTCCTGGAGTTGAGGTTCTAAATTTGACAAGGGCCAATTTTATAGAATTGAGAAAGGATCTAGGAAGAGTGGATTGAAGTAAGTTGTTTTCTGGCAAGAATGTGTTCAGTAAGTGGAAGGCCTTCGAAGGCGAATTTTTGAGAGTGCAGAGTTTGCATGTCCCTGCCAGGATTAAAGGCAAAGTTAACAGGCAGAGAGATCCTTGGTTTTCAATTGATATTGGCGATCTGGTTAAGAAAAAAAGAAAGGTGTACAGCAGGTATAGTCAATAAGGAACAAATGAGATACTTGAAGAGTATAGAAAATGAAAGAAGATACTAAAGAAGGAAATCAGGAAGGCAAAAAAGAAGACAGAAGGTTGCTTTGACAAATAATAAGAAGGTAAACCCGAAGGTTTTCTACAAGTATATTAAGAGTAAAACGATTACAAGGGACTAAATTAGTCCCCTAGAAGATTAGAGTGATTGTCTATGTGTTGAGCCTCACGAGATAGGGAAGATCTTAAACAGTTATTTTGCATCAGTATTTACTCAGGAAACTGGCATAGCGTATATAGAAGGAAAGGAAACAAGTAGTAGTGTAATGGAACATATAAAGATTAAGAGGAGGAGATGCTTGCTGCCTTACAGCTAACAAAAGTAGATACGTACCCCGGGCCTGACATGATATTTCTTCGAACCTTGAGAGAAACTAGTGCAGAAATTGCAGGGACCCTGGCAGAAATTTTTAAATTTCCGTAGCAACAGGCGTGGTGCTGCAGCATTGGAGGGTAGCTCATGCTGTCCCAATGTTTAAAAAAAAGGCTCCCAAGGTAAACCAAGCCGGTGTACCTGACATCAGTAATGTGGAAATTATTGGAAGGTGCTCTCATAGATCGGATTTTCAAGTATTTGGACAGCCAAGTGTTAATTCAGGATAGGCCACATGGCCTTGTGCGTGGTAGATTGTATTTAACGAAACTTATAGAGATTTTCGAGGAGGTTACCAAGCAAGTAAATGAAGGAAAGGCTGTGGAAGTTGTCTACATAGATGTTAGTAAGGCCTTTGAAAAGGTCCCACATGGGAGGTTAGTTCAGAAGGTTCAGACACTAGGCATCCATTGAGAGGTTGTAAACTCGATTCGAAGTTGGCTGTGTAGGAGAAGGCACACAGCTGTGGATGATTGCTTCTCAGACTGGAGTCCTGTGACTAGTGGTGTAAGTCAGGGATCTGTGATGGGACCATTATTGTTTGTTGTCTATATCAATGACCTAGGTGATAATGTGGTAAATTGGATCAGCAAGTTTGTTGGTGACACTAAGAAAGGAGACGATCGGAAGGCTTTCAAAGTTTGCAGTGGGATTTGGACCAACTGGAAGAAAGGGCCAACAAATGACAGATGGAAGTTAATGCTGACAAGTGTGAGGTGTCGCACTTTGAAAGGACAAATCAAATTAGGATATATACAGTAAATGGTAAGGTACTGGGGATTATGGAGGAACAAATGGATCTGGGAGATCAAATACATAATTCCCTGAAAGTGGCGTAACAGGAGGGTCGGAAAGAAGGCTATTGGCATCATAGTATTCATAAATCAAGGTATTGAGTCTAGAAGGTCGAATGTTATGGCGAGATAATATAGGATAATGATGTTCAAATTTGGTGTATTGTGTGCAGTTCTGGTTACCTAACCAGGAAGGATATCAGTAATATTGAAAGAGAGCAGAGAAGATTTATTAGGATCTTGCCGGGTCTTCAGGAGTTGAGTTACAGGGAAAGATTGAAAAGGTTAAGATTTTATTCCATGGAGCATAGAAGGATGAGGGGGAATTTGATAGTTACAAAATTATGAGGTGTATAAACAGAGTAAATGCGTGTAGACTCTTTTCACTTAGATTAGGAGAGATAAATACGAGAGGACATGGCTTTAGGGAGAAAGGGTAAAGGTTTAAGGGGAACATTTGGGAAAACGTCTTCATTCAGAGAGTGGTGGGAGTGTGTGGAACGAGCTGCCATCTGACGTGGTAAATGCGGGCTCACTCTTTCGTTTTAAGAATAAGTTAGATAGATGCATGGATAGGAGAGGTCAGGAGGGTTATGGACTGGATGCAAGTTAATGGACCATTAAACAACGTTTCCTCTTTTATTTTCATGAGATTGTTTAAGATTTGGAAACAATTAGTAAAATAGAGAGCATTTTAAAATTTAGACCCTTGTATATTCGTTCTGAAAAAGTTATCGACTGGCCTAAAATTGCCAATCCACCATGAGTACATGCGAGTATTAGCATAAATGTACGAAGATCTACAGGAGCAAAGGGTTACATATGTAAGTCACATGTAATTATACTACTACTACTACTACTAATAATAATAATAATAATAATAATAATAATAATAATAATAATAATAAGTAACTAAACAATAAATCTAGAGAACTTGAGAGGGTAACGAGGGAGCAATAGATGGTGGTGAATGAAAGATCTTGAGTAACGTAGATTCGTAACAGGTAAGGCGACGCATACGAAATCCAAAGGCGAAATTATAAGCGGTAGTACTAGAAATTGAACTTCGTCGATTGAAACCTCGGTACTCAGCACGGGGGTTTAAGTATAGAATTTTCATTAAATATGTGGCAGGTAATAATTGGCAGTCTGAATCTTAACACGACAGCGACAGTTAGCCACACTCCGGTGAACTGGAGTGTCCAAACGTGCATGCTGTCGCAGTTCAGGCAGGATGCTGACAAAACCATCCTTCCTACAACTGGCTCCTAACGGCACAGTGCGATCAAGATGGTGGTGCTGAAAGACCTCTATCAAAGTAATATCCAGGATGTCGTGTGAAGGAATCCTGCTTTTTCCTTCTGCGTCAGATCCCTCCCAATTCTGGAGGTACTGTTTTTTTACCGCAAACATTATGGGTTAATAAAGGTCAACGGACTGTTTCGGCATGTTGTTCCTCAATAATTCTGAGAGGCGGAACAGGTTAGTGAACCGAAGCTAAGGATGGACCGAAAGGGTTTGAGGCGGGATACGTGGAAAATGGGGTGAATCGTCATGGTGCTCGAGAGTTTGAGATGATAGGTAACAGGATTTTGATCAGGTCGATGTAACGAGGAGCCAATTTTCTGGATTCAACCCACGTGAGAAGATCTCATTTCCCGTCCCTGTTTTCTCTGGCGATTGGCCTGGTGTTATTGTGGCCGCGAGCTGGCCATCAAAGCCTCTCTCGCCTTAAACCATATTTGGCGACATTTGCAAACCAGTTATTTCGCTAATAGAACCCGACCATTCGCTTCTTGTTCCAGGAACAGCGGAGACTGGTCCCCAAATTGGCCTTGAAAAGTGGTCACCCCGAAAGACAGATGTTGAATTGTATTAAGAACAAGCTCCCCCCAGATCAGGTTGTCACTACAATTGGTCGTGTTCCCCGAGGCGCGACATCTGAGAGTTCGGTCAAAGTTTTGTTTGACCCCTTCCATTTGACCTACGGATGAAACCCGGACAGGCAGACTCCACAATGAGCTCAGAAAAAGACTTCTAGACTAAGAGAAGACTCGACTGGTTTGCCTCATACCTCTCCTAATAACAGATACCAGCACATCCATTCAACGTGTCATCATCAAACTTAATAAGAACACGATGATATCGTTTAACCTCGATCATGCTTCGCATTCAATTAGATGCCGTGTGACTTGCGCTTCAATACAATTTTTCTGTAGCTCCCAATCTTTTAATAGCTCACCGTAATCAAACTATTAGTCTAGACGTCGAGTGAATACCCCACCCGATGTTTAAATCTTTTCATAGCATTGGGAGAGGGTAATGAATACGTGTGGTCGGGGTGTTGATGGTGAGGTTGGGGCTGTAGGAATGACGGCATAACAAATATTTGGTTGCAAGTTTCAAAGGTGATCAAATTAAGCAGCCAGTCTTCAAAATACCATGGAACATGGATGAAACGATCAAAAGAACCCAGTTTCCATTTTGTTTTTCACAAAAGTGCAAAGAGAACAGTAACATAAAATTTAAACCAGCGTAGTGTAAAGCCTGTTCAAAACATTTTTTACTGTATTCATACTTCCATGCTGCTAGTTGTTTTATTTCAGCAGCTTTTCTGCAAAGCGCAGGGTATACTCTAAATTAAACTGCACAGAGCTGATCAGTTAAGTCGCCGTTTGGTCGACTTGGGAATGTTGCGTCAGCCAAACAGGTTTGTCTTAGTAATAACATTCTGTCCAGTGTGATGCCACGTAGCATTGGAGAGAGCTGGGTGGGATCAGATTTCTGAGGAAAAGTCGGTTGTTTTTCGGGGTTTTATTTGGTAGATGTTGAAAGTGGAAGGAGGTGCGGAGAGGAGCACAAGGGAAAAAGCTCAAGCATCCTGTCTGAAGGGGAGACCCTGCTATAACAAATGATATGTGCAAACCAGTGGATCCAAGGAGGAAGTGCAAATTCTCCAGTGTTAGCCAGTTCGTTTGTAACATTACTCAAGGGAAGTCCAAACTGTGGCTGGGACGTGCGTTTAGTGCCCTGATTACCGACTATCCGGAAATGAGCTCCAACACACATTTAATCTGGTTTCACTGTAATTGGCTCCTTTTCATTAACTTTCTACTAACTATACGTTAACGTTGAAATATCTGCAAATGTACTGCCACTTTAATTTGATGCGGGTGTAAGGTCTGAAATTTCCTTGCGAACAATAATTTTGAATAGGGCAGTATTGATACAGCATGCTCGACAATTCTCGTTCCCGCATACAGAACATACTAACTTCCAATGTGCGTCATCTATATTGAAGGTGAGGAAGAAAAATTGGAAAGTAGGAATATATGTTGATTATCGAATACTTAACAGACGTACTGTTCCACAGATCGAGGTTGCTCTCGTCTGCCTTAGTGGAGCCAAATGGTTCAGTGTGTTCCATCCATTAAGTGGCCATTATCAAATAACCATAAAGAAAAGATGGTATCAGGAGCACCGGCATAATTCCAACCTGTCGCGGAGACACGAATGCTGCTTGAGGCACTGGTGTACTTCCATGATCTTACCGTGTTTGTATCAAACCTGGAGGAGCGTGAGACGGTACAATTTATGCGTGAAACCGCCTGAAAGCGGAAGGGTTAAACTGTCACTGGACAAGTTTATCTTCTGAAGCCGTCAGTTAACTATGTCATTCACGTAGTCTCCTCGGATGGAGTGGCTACGAGTCCGTCGGAGGTAGAGGCGATAACCACATGGCCAAGGCTGAAGACTTTGAGTGCCACATGTTCATTCATTGGATTCTCTGGGTACTACCGGAGAGTTCTGAGTGGTCATTCCAGAGCAATCCAGCAGCTGAATGATCTGCTGTATGGTTACCCTACATTAGTGAAGGAAGGTATGGAGCAAATGGAGAAGAAGGAAAGGTTTAACATTGCTCTTCGGAGCCTTTAAAGGAAAGATGGAATGTAAAGTGTGAAGAGTTATTTCAGCTGCTGCCGATTTGTTGACTAAAGCCCCAATGCTTGCCTTTGCAAACCACCAGTGATCGTATACTTGGAGACACACGACAGCTGTGATTGACTGGACGGTGTTCCATATCAAGATCAGGAGAGCACGGAGTGACCACTCTCCGCTGAACATTGACGGCTCCTCCGTTGAGACCGTTAAGAGCACAAAATTTCATGGAGTTCATCTGGCGGAGAACGTCACTTAGTTCCTGAAGACAAACGCCATAGACAAGAAAGCTGAGCAGCGTCACTACTTTCTGCGAAGGATGAAAAAAGTCCATCTCCCACCTTCTATCCTCACCAAATTTCACAGAGGATGTATCAAGCGCATCCAGAGTAGCTGCAGCACTGCCTTGTTCGGGAATTGGACCGTCTTGGATAGCAAGACTGCAGCTGAGAAGATCATCGGGGTCTCTCTTACCGCCACACCACGCACTGCAGCCGCATTGCTAACAGCATTATGAAAGACCCCACGCAACCCTCATACAAAAACTTCTCCCTTCTGCCCTCTGTCAAAAGGTACCGAAGCAATCGGGCTCTCACAAACAGACAGTGCAGCAGTTTCTTCGCCCAAGCTATCAGACTCCTCAACATCTAGAGTCTAGACTGAGATCTACATTTATTATCATATTGAAATTTGTCCTCTACTCTGCCTAATGTCCTGATAATTAGCTATTTATTTATTTATTTGTTTGTTTGTTTGTTTGTTTATTTATTAATTACCGTACTGCCCTTCACTTTTTTGTGAAATCGATGTAGTCCTGTGTAGGTCTGACTAGTCTAGTTCTTGTGTTGTTTTACGTAGTCTAGTGTAGCCTTGAGTTATCTCACATAGACCAGTGTAGTTTCCTGTTGTTTTATGTAGAACCATGGTTCTGGAGGAAGTTGTTTCCTTTTTATTGTGTACCGTATTAGCAGCTTATGGCTGAAATGACAATAAAAAGCGACTGAACTTGAATTGGCTGGTAAAGGGGTTTCTGCTTTCGTTAGCTGTTTCCTGTTTCGTTAGAACAGGAAAACAGATAATTATCTGAATGGTGGCCGATTAGGAAAAGGGGAGATGCAAAGAGACATGGGTGTCATTATACACCAGTCATTGAAGGTGGGTATGCAGGTACAGCAGGCGGTTGAAAAGGCAAATGGTATGTTGGCATTCATAGCAATAGGATTTGAGTACAGGAGCAAGGATTTTCTACTCCAGTTGTACAAGGCCTTGGTGAGACCGCAGATAGAATATTGTGTGCATTTTTGGTCTCCTAATCTGAGGAAAGACATTCTTGCCATAGAGGGATAGAGGGAGTACAGAGAAGGGTCACCAGATTGATTTCTGGGATGGCAGGACTTTCATATGAAGAAAGACTGGATCGACTAGGCTTATACTCACTGGAATTTAGAAGATTGAGGGGGGGTCTTATTGAAACGTATAAAATTCTAAAGGCATTGGACAGGCTAGATGCAGGAAGATTGTTCCCGATGTTCGGGAAGGTCCAGAACGAGGCGTCACAGTTTAACGATAAAGGGGAAGCTTTCTAGGACCGAGATGAGGAAAAACTTCTTTTGACAGAGAGTGGGGAATCTGTGGAATTTTATGCCACAGGAAACAGTTGAGGCCGGTTCATTGGCTATATTTAATAGGGAGTTAGATATGGCCCTTGTGGCTAAAGGGATCGGGGGTATGGTGAGACATCAGGTACAGGGTTCTGAGTTGGATGATCAGCCATGATCATACCGAATGGCTGTGCAGGCTCGAAGGGCTGAATGGCCTACTCCTGCACCTATTTTCTATATTTCTCTGTTTGTAGCTGGTGTCTGACACCAACCGAACGAAACTACCCTGCACACAATTGGGAGCTACTGGCATTGAAATGGAAGGTGGTGGGTAAATTAAGTGACTCTCTGGTGCCAAGTTCTCGCTGAATCCAACAACATTCCAATTACTTATATTCTCACTTCGACGAAATTGGATGCCGCAGATCATTGCTGGTTGGCGGCCTTGTCTGCTTATATTTTCTGCCTTGTATATCGGCCGGGAAGTGAGCAATGTTGTGTGTGCGTTGTCACGAATTTCTCATGATGTACCGTCAACAAACGGACAGTGGGAGGGCACACCTGCCTCAGGTGTTAAAACAATATACCACTTTTTCATAGCTGGGAAATCAGAGCACAGACTTTAGCTTCATAGAGCTGCTGGATATTTGAGAGCTTTGAGCCATGCCATTCACCAAGCATATTGCAACTTGACCGCACTGAATACGAAGAAGCTGCCCCCTTGAGTACTTCAGATTTGGCAGCAGCTCAGCAATCCTATCCTTGTAAAGTTGCCGTCTGGTTATCTGTTGTCAAAGCGGATATAGACCCCAATAGAGAAGACCAGATACCCTGCCATACCCCTACCCAGAGAAAATGGGACAAACCAGAATTGAGGAGAAAAGTTTCACACAGTCTTCCATCTCCTCCAGATAGACCTCGGCGTTCCCAGTTGCGTTTCCCTGAAAGAAGTATCCGAAGATTGTTCTGAAGTCACGTCAAGTCATTCCGGATTTGATAAGACCTACGGTTTGGTCTAAGATAGGTCTACGATAGGACACGAATGAAATATGACGTTGAAAAGTATGGTACGTCGTGCACCCAATGTATTCCAAGGAAGACGCTGCCTACTGGAGTTGTCTATTAGACGCTGCAACTATCCCATTTACAAAGAACTGGACCATTTGACTTCGTGTGTATGTAATTCCTTTCCACACAGCCTGATTCTAGTAACACAGCTAACGTCCTGCACATCAAAGACCAATACACCAGATATACTCAAGCCTTCTCTACTTAAGATCAGAGATATCCACAGTTGCTAAAATATTATAGGATAAACATATTATTCATTATGGCCTCCCGTGAAGGATATACTGTGACCAGAGAAAGGATTTTGTGAGAAGGGTCAAATATGAGCTTCTCAGTAGGCTTGGAGTTGAGAAGAGCCAAAGATTACGCCAAGTCACTGTCAAGGTGATCCTCAGCCTGAAAGATTCAACAGGACATTGTTAAACATGCTTGGGACCCTGAATGCCAACAGACAGAGAAAGTGGGGCCAACATATTGTACATTTGACACACTGCTACAACTGCACACAGAATGAAAACACTGGGTACAGGCCATACAATTTGACGTTCGGGCACAAAGCAAGCTTACCTGTGGACATTTGGTTTGGAACAGCCGGGGGGACTTGCCGCAGAAAACGTATCTCACTTATGTATCTGACGTGAGGAAAGAAATGTGAAAAGACTATGAGCTAGTAGTAGTTTCTGGCAGATTGATCAGCACAGTACTTTAGTTCCCGGCAGGTATCCCAGCTGGGCCGGATGCTTTCCATGGTTTCACCATCCTAAAGAGTGTTGTCAGGTCGTCTCAGAGACTGAAATCACAGAATCATCGGGTTCTGTGGCAGTTCGTGATGGTTCCTTCATTTTTTTACTGTCGGCAAGAATTGAAAATATTTAGCTCATCTGGCCGAGAAGCATATTTGTTACTTATGGCGCTTGATTTCAAAGCAACACACACAAAATGCTGGAGGAGCTCAGCAAGGCAGTTGCATCTATGAAAAAGAGTAAATAGTCGACGTTCAAGGTGGCAGGTGATAGGTGGAACACGGAGGCATGGAAGGGGAAAAGTGAAGAGCTGGGATTTTGATTGTAGAAAGAACTGAAGGGTTAGAGAAGGGGAAACCTGATAAGAGAGGACGGACGAAAGCGAAGGAGGAGTATCACCATACTGAGGCGATAGGCAGGTAAAGTGAAAGACGGAAACTAGAATGGGAAGTGATGAGGGGGAGGGGGGAGGAATTACCAGAAGTTGATCCCATCAATTTGGAGACTACCCGGAGGGAATCTAAGGCGTTGCGCTTCCAAACTGTGTTTGGCCTGATTGTGGCAGTAGAGGAGAATGGGAAGTAGAATTGAAATGAATGGCCACCGAGAGATCTCTCTTTTTTGGCAGACGGTTGGAAGGAGCTAGGTGAAGTGTTCTCCTTGTCCACGTCGGGACACAGTTAAAAACAGGATGCCACGCCGGTCGCACCGCGTACAGTAGTAACCCCAATTGAATCGCTGTTGAAGTGTCGCCTCACTCTTTGGGGCCTTGAGTGGTTATAAGGGAGGAGGCGTATGAGCAAGTGTGGCACTGGTTCTGCTCGGAAGACTAAGTGCCCGGAGGTGGTTAGTTGGGTGGAACAACTGAACAGTGGAGTTACATTGTTGAGACGCCTTGTGGAGAGCGGATTGTGGTGGTGGGGGGAATAGGGAAAGATATGGATGATGGTGGGGTCCTTTAGGAACTGGTGGTAGTTACATAGAATGATACGCTGGATACGGAAGCAGTGGGGTGGTACATGAGGGCAAGAGGAATCTTATCCTTGTGTGGAAGTGGAAGGATGGCGCGAAATGGAGGAGATGCGGGTGAGGGCACTGTTGATGGTGGAGCAACGGAAATCCCTTTCCTTGAAGAATGAGAACATCTCAGTAGTTCTGGATTGGAAAATCTCGTCATTACAGCAGATGCGGTGGAGATGAAGAATCGAAGAAAAGGGAATGGCATTATTACAAATGATAGTGCGGGAAGCCGAATAGTCCGGATATATCAGTACCAAGACTGTCTCCAGCGATGGAGACAGAGATATCGAGAAAGGGGAGTCAAATTTTAGAAATGGAGTAAGTAATATTGAGGGCAGTATGGACGTTGCAGGCAAAGTTGATGAAATTGAAAAGCTTAGTATGGGTGCAGGAAGCTGCATCAAAACAGTTGTCAATGTAGTGTTTCAAGAGTTGGGTAGCGATGCTGGTATAACCTTGGGATATTGGCTGTTCCACATGGCCAACGAATTATCAGTCATAGGTAGGACTCGGGCGAGTGCTCATAGCTGCACCTTGGGTTTAAATGAAGTGAGAAGAGCCCAACGAGAAATAGTTGAAGCTGAGGTCCAGGTCCGCCAGACAGACGACAGTGGAACTGGCTGGTTCTGTTATCCAAGAAGAACTGGAGAGTGTTAAGACCATCAAAATGGTGAATAGAAATGTACAGAGACTGGACATTCACATTGAAAATGAAGCGATCTGTCATGGTCCAGTGCGTGAAATACGCTTTCCAATTCACGGTCCGATCCATGTTCCTTATTCAAGGTTTTTTGGGTTTCCCCAGTTTCTGTTGAGGCAGCTCATTCATGTTTGGGCTGGCCTCATAAATAGCTTCAGGATTTAGCCTCTGGGTGCTGGATGGTTGTTGTCCAAACATCCTGTCTGTACCCCTTCCCTTTCGCCTTCCTGTCTGGTGCCTTGCTTTGCCTCGCCTCGCCTCTGCCTAGAGGCTTGCCTCGCTTTGCTTCGCCGTTCCTCTGCCTGGTGCCTTGCCTCATCTCGCTTTCCCTATGCCTGGATCCTTGCCTCGCCTCGCCTTGCCTCTACCTGGAGCCTCCCCCAGTTTGGACTGCCTGTCTGTGTCCACGCTTTCGCAAGGTAGGTCCGGCGGTTTGGCCGCTACGTAGCGTTGGCAACTGTCTTGCCGTGTTCAGCGTTTCTTGGTTAAGAGTCCCGACCCTACGTCCTGTACCCAAGCAGGGGTGCCGGCTCTGTGTTCTGTGTGATCAGCCCCCGCCCTTCGTCCTGTACCCAAGGAGGTGTCCCGGCTCTGTGTTCTGTGTGATGACTCCCGGCCCTATGCCTTGTACCCAAGGAGGGGTCCAGGCTCTGTGTTCTACGTTCCTGTCTCTTCCTCGACCAAGTCAAGTCTTTGGTGTCTCGTGCAGTCCTAGACATGTCCAAGGTCCTTGTACTGTCCAAGCCACGGCTTTGTGGTCTGGTCTTGTCCTGTGCCTCGCCCAACCAAGGAGTACATGGCCCAGCCCGGTGCTGGTGTTCCCTCGACTTGTGCTGAGTTCCCTTGTCCTGTCCATGAATCTCATGTCCAGTTTGTTGCCTCTCATGGTCCTGTAGCCACGTCTTGTCCTCGCATAATTCTGGAGTCCGTGCCCGAGTCAATACCCAGGTTTTGGGTCCTTGTCCAGTCTCTGGTTCGGAGTACAAGCCCAGACTCCTAGTTTCCGCTTCATGTCCTGCTGCCGCTCTTCTCGTCAAGTCCTCACCAGGCCGGAATCCTTGCCTCGTCCAGGGCCCGTGTCATGTCCAGCGTCCTATCTTCTTCATTTCCCTGGCTTCCTTCTCACCCCTAGTCCTGTTCCTCGTAGTTCAGTGGCTGTGCCTTGCATTTGGGTCTACTCCCAACACTCCCGTTATGACACGATCTGGTCCAAGGGACATAAATTCATTGAAGAGATTGAGAGCGTGTGAAACGTCAAGGATATAAGTATGCAGGGTCTGATCCAAGATTTCTCCCCTCCCTGTTACTTTGAGTTTTACCCTTTCCTTTCAAATTCTGATGACGGGTGTCGCCCCGAGCCGCGAAATGTTTATTCTTTTTCATAAATGCTGCCTGGCCTGTTGCGTTCCTCCAGCATATTGTGTATGTTCCTTCGGATTTCCAGTATCTGCAGATTTTCTGGTTTGATAGCGTTCAAGCCCCGTCGCAACAGATGGGCGTCCTTCATTCATTCAAGTTTAATCCGGAATTGTCACCTCGCCCATGATATGCATTTATGGACCTTTTATGGTTTTATAGATCGCCCGTCTTGATTGCTTGTGATCTGACCTGAACAGACTGCAGATGTCGTGGTTCATCCCAGGGCTCCTGGACTCGCTTGCCTACAATTGTTGTTGTTATTTTTTCACGCCTGTGATAACTGTAATGTATTCGTTCAGCTTCACAGACGAGACTTTGAGCACAGCCCAGTCCACAGACTAAAAGCAATCCCGTGGGGGCTCATCTGCTTTCGGTGACCAACTCTTTGTTCTCCTAATCTCTGCATCTTTGTTCGTTTGCTTTTAGCTCTATGCAGGTAGGAGAAGGGTACGCAAGTGATCAGATGTGGCTTTTGAGCTTGGAAGTGTAGGCTTTTCTTCTCTTTTTATACAATAGTGGTGGTCTAGCGTGCACGCCTTCCGGTGCTACAGGTCATATGCTGAGAGTAATTGGGTATCCTGATTAAAAACAAAAAACCTTACTGAAATCCCCGATAATTATCTGAAATGCGTAGGAATGGACTGTTACCAGTTTGGCGAAGGCAGCATGTAGTATCTCAGTCGGAAGATGGTGGTATTTAAACTGCTGTGAGGATCATGAAGGACAATTTTCTTGGTAAATAGAACGGCTGGGGTTTTATCGTTTGCTGTTCAAGTTCAGACAAGTAAAATCATGACAAAGCTGCTACATCGGAGAAGCACATTTTATCTTGATGGGACCCGGAGCTATAGAGCAATGAGAGAAGTGCATGGAGTGAAGCCAGATCTAACATATAGAGAGGCTTTGAGGAAAGAGCAGCGGAATAAAGGGTACAAAGGTAGTAAGGTAGAAGGCTAAAGTGTGTGTAATTCAATGCAAGAAGCATCAGGAACAAAGGTGATGAACTGAGAGCTTGGATACATACATACATGGAATTATGATGTAGTGGCCATTACGGAGAATTGGCTGGCACCAGGGCAGGAATGGATTCTCAATATTCCTGGATTTCAGTGCTTTAAAAGGGATATAGAGAGAGGGAAAGGGGAGGAAGGATGGTATTACTCGTCAGGGATATTATTGCAGCTGCAGTAAGAGTGGGTAATGTAGCAGGATCCTCTTTTGAGTCAGTGTGGGTGGAAGTCAGGAAAAGGAAGGGAATAGTTACTCTACTGGGGGTATTCTATAGGCCCCCTGGTAGCAGTAGAAATACCGAGGAGCAGATTGGGAGGCAGATTTTGGAAAGGTGCAAAAATAACAGGGTTGTTATCATGGGTGACATTAACTTCTCTAATATTGATTGGCACTTGATTAGTTCCAAGGGTTTAGATCGGGAAGAGTTTGTTAAGGGTGTCCAGGATGGATTCCTGTCACAGTATGTTGACAGGCCGACTAGGGGGAATGCCATACTAGATCTAGTATTAGGTAATGAAACAGGTCAGGTCACAGATATGTCCGTGGGTGAGCAGCTGGGGAACAGTGATCACCGCTCCCTGAACTTTAGCATTATCATGGAAAAGGATAGAATCAGAGAGGACAGGAAAATATTTAATTGGGGAAGGGCAAATTATAAGACTATAAGGCTAGAACTTGCGGGTATGAATTGGGATGATGTTTTTGTAGGGAAATGTACTGTGGACATGTGGTCGGTGTTTAGTGATATCTTGCAGGATGTTAGGGATAAATTCGTCCAGGTGAGGAAGATAAAGAATGGTAGGGTGAATGAACCATGGGTGACAAGTGGAGTGGAAAATCTAATCAGGTGGAAGAAAACAGCATACGTGAGGTTCAGGAAGCAAGGATCAGATGGGTCTATTGAGGAATATAGGGTAGCAAAAAAGCAGCTTAAGAAGGGGCTGAGAAGAGCAAGAAGGGAATATGAGAAGGCCTTGGCGAGTAGGGTAAAGGAAAACCCAAGGCATTCTTCAATTATGTGAAGAACAAAAGGATGACAGGAGTAAAGATAGGACCGATTAGAGATAAAAGGGGGAAAATGTGCCTGGGGGCTGTGGAAGTTAGCGACTTCGTAAATGAATATTTCTCTTCAATATTCACCAATGAGAGCGAACTTAATGATGGTGAAGACAATATGAGTGAGGTTGATGTTCTGGAGCATGTTGATATTAAGGGAGAGGAGGTTTTGGAGTTGTCAAAATACATTAGGACGGATAAATCCCCGGGGCCTGACGGAATATTCCCCAGGTTGCTCCACGAGGCGAGGGAAGAGATTGCTGAGCCTCTGGCTCGGATCTTTATATCCTCTTTGTCCACGGGAATGGTACCGGAGGAGTGGAGGGAGTCTAATGTTGTCCCCTTCTTCAAAAAAGGTAGTAAAGATAGTCCGGGTAATTATAGACAAGTGAGCCTTACGTCTGTGGTGTGAAAGCTGTTGGAAAAGGTTCTTAGAAATAGGATCTATGGGCATTTAGAGAATCAAGGTCTGATCAGGGACAGTCAGCATGGCTTGGTGAAGGGTAGATCCAGCCTAGCAAGCCTGATAGAGTTCTTTGAGGAGGTGACCAGGCATCTAGATGAGGGTATTGTAGTGGATGTGATCTACAGGGATTTTAGTAAGGCATTTGAAAAGGTTCCACACGGTAGGCTTATTCAGAAAGTCAGAAGGCATGGGATCCAGGGAAGTTTGGCCAGGTGGATTCAGAATTGGCTTGCCTGCACAAGGCAGAGGGTCGTGGTGGAGGGGGTACATTCAGACTGGAGGGTTGTGACTAGTGGTGTCCCATAAGGATCTATTCGGGGACCTCTACTGTTCGTGATTTTTATTAACGAACTGGATGTGGGGGTGGAAGTGTGGGTTGGCAAGTTTGCAGACAACACAAAGATTGGTGGTGTTGTAGATAGTGTAGTGGATTGTCAAAGATTGCAGGGAGACATTGATAGGATGCAGAAGTGGGCTGAGCATTGGTAGATGGAATTCAACCCGGAGAAGTGTGAGTTGGTACAATTTGGAAGGGCAAACTCCAAGGCAGAGCGCAAAGTAAATGACAGGATACTTGGTAGTGTGGAGGAGCAGAGGGATCTGTGGGTACATGTCCACGGATCCCTGCAAGTTGCCTCACAGGTAGACAGGGCAGTTAAGAAAGCTTATGGGGTTTTAGCTTTCGTAATTCGAGGGATAGAGTTTAAGAGTCGCGATGCAATGATGCAGCTCTGTAGAACTCTAGTTAGGCCACACAAGGATTCTTGTGTCCAGTTCTGTTTGCCTCACTAAAGCAAGGATGTGGAAGCATTGGAAAGGATACAGAGATTAACCAGGATGCTGCCTGCTCAAGAGAGTATGGATCATGATCAGAGATTAAGGGAGGTAGGGCCTTACTCTTTGGAAAAAAAGGAGGGTGAGAAGAGACATGATAGAGGTGTACAGGATATTAAGAGGAATAGACAGACTGGACAGCCAGCGCCTCTTCCCCAGGGCACCACTGCTCAGTACAAGAGGACATGGCTTTAAGTTAAGTGGACGGAATTTCAAGGGGGATATTAGAGGAAGGTTTTTCATTCAGAGAGTGGTTGGTGCGTGGAATGCACTGCCTGAGTCAGTGGTGGAGGCAGACACACTAGTGAAGTTTAAGAGACTACTAGACAAGTATATGGAGGAATTTAAGGTGGGGTGTTATATGTGAGGCAGGGTTTGAGGGGCAGCACAACATTGTAGGCCGAATTGCCTGTAATGCGCTGTACTATTCTATGGTCTATGTTCTAAGCAGGTACCTGCACCTTTTCCGAACAACTAGCTTGGTCTGCTCTGTGTATTGAGAAGAAATCGGTCTGTTCGATTCTTACTGTTCGTCAGAGTCTTGTTGAAGCGCTGGCTGGTCTATACCAGTGTTCAACAGTGCGGTACCTGAGGTGTGGACACCATTCGTTAGTAAATTATCTGAAAACAAACTCGCACGCTGCCAGAACGAGATTTGAAATATGATTTTTTTTCATTGCTCTAGCCTTTTAGATTACATGAATTAAATCATATCAGTCGCTTTCTGAAGAAACTTAGAAAGCAACCGAATAGTGATAAAGTAAAGCTGACCAATACCGATGTGAGCTGCAGACGAAAAGGAAAGCAGACTGTAAGTGTCCGATTGGATCAGCCATGATCGTGAGCGAGGAATATTAGTCCGATTGAACATCGAGTTTGTGAGAATGGAGGGGGAAGATCATAGTGATTTAGGAGAGGGATGCTAATTATTTCCTCAGCTGGATCCACCTATTACTCTCGAACTCTTGCTCCAACCTATTCTTGACCTTTTAATACTGGCAATCTCTCCTCCTTCTTTGCTTCCCTCCAGTTCTGATGACGAGTCTGGACACGTAACTTCAGCTTTTCATTTCTCTCCATAGATACCGAGTGACCCGATTCAGAGAAGCTTCACTGTACGACCTCCAAGGAAAACACACCATTTAAGAAGATCAAAATGGTTCCCAATTTTTGCTAAACGAGTCATTTTGCCTTGCTGCAGCACAGTTTTTTTCTCATATACCAACTCCTTTGCATCAAAAGTTAACATTCTGTGGCCTGTCTCTAGGTTCATTTTCAGCTTTTATATTCCACAACCCAAGATCTTGGACAGCAATTTCGCCAGTTGTAGGTAAACCCTCGCATACTCTGTCTCTCCCAGTCCCTATCTTTTTCTGCCCCTCAGCTCCAATGGATATGTGTTCACCACTTCCCCTCCGAGTTCACTGGAAAAGAAAGAATTTGCATCCTGAATACTTTTCGGTTCGTCTTATGGATTTTGTGCTGCTGATGATGAAAGCCACCATGAAGTTTCCCTATCAGGTACCATTTGTATACCATAATCGCCTATATTTATTATTTCAATTCATAATACAATTCCATTAAAATGTTGTCCACGATGTAAGATGGAAAGTTTTCTTTTTCGTCCGGACATTCGGCAGGGCGAATGCTGCATGGCAAGAGAGGGTTCAGACAGATTGTAAAAGCACCGTGCACACTCCGTTCAATCCGTTGTTTTTAAGTTTACATCGGTCAGACAGCATGTTCATGCGCATGCTCTGCTGGTATATGGTGTATATTCATTACAATCAAATAAGTTTATTTTCAGTAGTATTTGTGAAAGCATACCACTGTTGCATCCACCACGATTTTTATGTCACAGTTGTGGCGAGTATAAGCTTAAACATCAATCATCGAGCATGACTCGTCTTATTAAGAAAGCCTATAAGTTATTTGAGTGTAAAATTAGCGACCAACTCAATGCCTGGGCTCTTCACATTTGTTGTTCAACAGTCGTTATCGATCTGAAAATTTGGCTCAGAGATATTTGGAAGGCAATACCATTTGCGGTACCGATGACAGGGCGAGTGCTAGTCCTGTCTGACCAATGTGTCTGGTTTCTCTGTTACAAATAAGAGATCGATTGAACACTGCAATCTCCTTTCACCATCGAGACCTGTGCCGTTGTTGCAAGTGAGTGACAAGGGACGAACCCAAATGCAGGACAAAGGCAACGGAGGTAGGGACGCGTGGCTTGCTGAGTGTTTCCTGTGACATCCACGCAGTAGTATCGAACGGAAGCTTAAACTTTGCAGTCACCTAACTCCAATTCATCTCCCTGTTATCTATTAAAGCATCATCAACATTCAGTTGAAGCATTTATCCTAACAAACCTTGTTTGAAACATTTCGGAATAACTTTGTAATGAATGCAGATATATTTATAGGCGCGATTTTATAAAGGATTAGATCGTCAGGTGGACAAAATTGTCTCACAAATTGGAAATCTAGATTTGCAATCAATCACTTGGCCTAACCAGCGCTGCGCTTGACTTTTAAAAACTTCTTGATTTTTCTGAGATTGTTATGTATTTGACTAACTGAAATTAAATCAAAACAATAGATAAAATATACAAAAAACTACTAAATATCTCATATTTTCCTCTGCTTTTCCGCCCCAGCTAACTTTGAACAAAGATATGCTGGGAAAAATATAGAGATGTAGGGCTTATCTCTAAAGCACTCAACTAAAATTGTATCTGCAGTGTTATTCAATTGTCACCTAAGAGCTACCACGGCAATCGCAACCGTGCTCAAACGAGACAATTTTTATCGGTCAGCTTGTTTTTAAGTGTTCAGTAATCGGTCCAAGTTACTGCTCCATTCTTACATATCATTAAGAATGGACTAATGGAGAACAGAGAGTGGTTCATGCGGAACTAATCACTGTCCTCTAATCTTTAGGATTCGTGTCGAAAATAAAAGGAATATCAGAAGGTCAAGGCAGAAATCTCGACAGAAAACTGGAAATAGTGTTTTCTGCCACAAAAACATTTTTGTCACAAATTACCTGTAACGTAAAACTGAGCTGTCTTTCATTAGAATTGTCTCTCACGAATTATCAGATCCACAGCAGGAAAAGGTTCCCAATATCCATACCCTCTCCCCGCTGAACTCCTCAAAAAACAGACCTCAAATGCATCCCTTGCAATCCAATAGACAAAGTGTGTTTTACCTATGTCTAACTTTACCCCCCAAGCAGCTACATAATTTCAGATCTGAGAGGACAGGAGATACAATTTAATTATGGTGACAAAGCTTTTTATGAAAGCAGCATAACATCCTCAGCATTTTATGGAAATTCGGATACAGAACTGCACAAAATGGCGGGGTATTTGACATGGTATTCAGAAACTTAACTCCATTCGTAGGAAGCAGACGGAAGCTCAGTCTTGTTTCATCTCCAACAAAGATACCTTTGAATATTTTTTGTTCTCATTTTTAACTGGATAACTATTTCTGCCCTGCCAGGTTAGGCACATGAGTGCATGCCAAATTCTTTTTTCTCCGTATTGTGTTAATTTTTTTGCTCGATGGACTATCCTATTGTCACCTGTTTAATTTGTGGAAATGTAGGAGATTCTTGAAATGGCAGCATTACGCCAGTGGAACTATTCATCTTGATTGGATTTAAAATGGAGCCTCGGAACTGCAATCCATCATTTGCGGCTCCCTCCATGCGCCTTTTACAGGTTTTATTGCAGTACTTCTTGAATCACTGTCATCATTAAACTGAATAACTTGCTGTTTCAACTCTTCAAGCTCTCTCTTTATATGATCAACATCCTATTTCGGGAATCTATCTCTGTCACAGACAGCGTTTGTTACTGCTTTTCTCTGATTTCTTCGTGCGAGCTGGTCACAGCAGCGAGTAAGGAACCCATGTACTATGGGGCCTACTTTGAAACATAAACAGACTATAATCTGTTACTGGAATAAATTTATGACGATTTCACATTATATGCTTTTGTTTCATGAAACTTAAGCATTTAAATTGCATGAAAATTGCTGAAGTAATAGGGCGAATACGCGACCATACGTCGTTGCTCTTTCTCATCAGTTCTCAGAATCCAAAATCATACATTGCACCGGAGCTGTGTTCATGACGACGTCGGAGAGAATGTACTCGCTGTTCAAATCAAGCTCCTTCATCAATTTCCTTTTATTTTTGCGATCCAGACATTATGCAGTGGTTCATTAGTTGAACTTTTATAACAAACCCCTGAAGGAAATTATCAAGAGAAGCATTTTTTTTTCATTTATTTAACACAGTCCCTGCCCGACACGGCTTAAAGCCTTTTTGTCTGTGTGAGCGAAACTGCTTTCCTCGCTGCGGTGAGAAACCAGCAGGATGCTATTTGACCGAAGGTACATGATTGAAATCGAGAAAAACTGCAAAGTTAAGTTGGAAAGAAGAAATGTTATTTTTGCACGCCTGTCTTATGAGACATTCTTCAAATACCAAGCGGATTTCCATCTTTACCATTAAAATGCTCAGAGTACAGATTTGAAATTCTATCTCAGTAAATATTTGGATAATTCCTGAATTCAGCAAGAACGCAACATTTCCAGCATAATCAAGAAAGCACCAGGTAAGCCATGAAGAAATTATCTCCCCAATGGTCGCCTCCAGGCGACCAACATGTTCGCCCGTATTATCAATCACTCGGGTGGGTGGGTGAGGTTTCGGCCGGCGAGCAAAAGCAGAACTATAAAATCTTGACCTAATTCCTCCTAAAAAGATAACTGGGACTCTGGGTTTCTTTCATGAATTTCTAAGTTAAAAACTATGCGGAACTCTGGTTAGCTAGAGTTCCGGACAAAAAAAAACACACACACAAAACAGTATTGGTGTCTGCTGGGTCCTTGTTTGACGAAAGTGTTCCGTCACGAGGTGGTGACAAGGGTGCTGGGAGAGGACCCACAAGCAGGACACATTTAAGGCTATCTACCTGAAACTTATAAATGTATTGTCATCTCCCATTTTGAAATTAATCCAAAAAATTAAAAATCTCTAACGACATGTTGGGAAAGAGAAAACGTTGCCCTTTAATATTGAAAACCTCTCTCCCAGAAAGTAACGTAAACGTTAACTGTTTCTCTTTGCTCTGGTATTTCCTGAACTACTGTGCGCTTTGTTTATTTTACTTCGGTGTTCGAGCAGTTCTATGTTATTAAATTTGGCCCATCTGGATTCTCCAGATAGCATATATTAATCTTTTTCTCTGTTGTATACCCATCTGTCTAGAACTAGAAACGTCTACTTCTGTTCCATTACTCACGTTCCCAATTTCACGTTCCCGACCTTGGACTCGGACGGAGGAGGGGGGGAGCATGGACAGCCGCCGACCTTGGACTCAGACGGGGGGGGAAGCATGGACAGCCGCCGACCTTGAACTCGGACGGGGGGGCGGGGGGAGCATGGACAGCCGCCGACCTTGGACTCGGATGGGGGAAACATGGACAGGCGCCGACCTTGGACTCGGATCCTGGGGACTAGGACTGCCACAGCCGTTGGACTTTGAAATTAGGACCTTGATTCACCGCGGCCAGACACTTGGATACCATGGATCGCTGCAGCCAGAAGCATTGACACCAAGACACACAGGGCAAGGAATCTTTAACTAGGACTCTTCCTTCAACTCAGGCACTGAGCCGGGGCTCTTCGAAGGATAGACACGAGACACAGACAAGGAGCATAAACGTCGACTCAGGACTCCGCCTTCAACTCACCCCTGGTACATTGACCTTGCCCGGGCCCACTCTGGCAAAGGAAAGCGAATTGCTGGTACTCTGATGCGACCTGGATCACTCTGGCTAGTCGTGGCAGCTGCGACTTGCGAAAGCTTCTTAACACTCTCGCCCAGAACGGCTAAAGCAAGGGGCTTATAAGCTGCCTGTTCGTGTCAAGGGTAGATTACCTTCATTGCCATGCTCAATGGACACGTGAAACAGAATTATAAGGGAACAAGGCGTCAATGGTCCGGATCGCAACCTAACTAAATTTAAAGGTGATCCGATCCGGACCATGACATCTTTTCTGCAGCAATTTTCACATCACCAAAACAAGGCTGTCAGATATCACTGGCGTCATGATAGTAGTACTCGGTTGAAACTTCTATCAGCGTTAGTATCACTTCCCGAAATGAAGGATCGCTTCTGAAAGTAATGTCTAAGTTGAAGCTGAAAAGTTGAAGATAAAGTACTTACCGTTGCTTTATTGCTCTAGAATGCTCTGTTATTTTTTTCAGCCAAAACAAATGCTATTTTACCCTTTTACTGCAACGGGCATGTCCAGTTGCTCTACTTATTTTGATTGTAATTTAATTGATTCACCAGCAACAACAATCAGCTCAACAGCCGGTAAGATGCCGCTTCCATATTTGCTAACACAGTTAATCCAGGCTGGAACAATCCATCAGGTCTTGCCGTTTGCACAAAGTTCCTTAAACTGGATAATGTGACTTTGAAGATCACAGATCCTAATTGCACCATGGGTACAAAATCTGGTAACGACAATAATTACAATAATTTGACGGGGTGGATAATGTAAACTCATCGGATAAAGCCTATGCACTAAACTTGGAAGGGCGGAAGAGATATGAAATAAGAGATGAAAAAAAGAGATGGCCAGACCTGAGAAACCATTCCAATTGATAGGGCGGTAATAAGTGATTGTTTGGAAATCTAACGTAAACATACAAACTTGCAGCCTGAAATGGGTTTGGCATCCCACGTCATTATACGCGTACAAAATGTTTTTCCAACCATTTTAAATCATTTTCTATTATTAGAAATTCCAAAGCAAACATAGATAATGATCACTGACGTTTGCATCAGTTAACAACACTAAATAGTTTTTTTTTTATTTTTACAACAGGCTGAACAAGCTTCGGTTGAGCACAAAGGGTCTGTTACGTACTCGTGATATGACAGTGGTACACTTGTCACGTGACTGGGGTTGAAGCTGTACTGGACTTGATGTAATGGTCTTGTGATGGTGGAGTGACGTCATTTGCCCGCCAGTACAGATCATGTGAAGGGTTTTTTTTTACAGGTTATAAAAGGAAGACCCCACCCTGTGAGGAGGGGCAGTTCGTGGCTGGATTTGCCAAGTTGACTTCCAGCCACTGCGTGGTTTAAAGTGATGACGCAGTTTAGTTGTAAGATGAAGTTGTATCTAATGCCTAAAGTTTAAATTGTCATTGCCAGCAGTTTCTTTACAATACTGCTGGTTTGGAAATCAGTGGAGAGTGAAGATTGGAGTTCGGGAGTTAAAGATCGAGGAGAATCTATTTCGACGGTGAAACGAGTTCGACCTTATTTAATCCTTATTCGGAAGGAATTCGTTGACTGTTCTCGTGTTAATTTCTGCGGGATAGCAGAAGATTGAGGACAGCGTGATAAAGGAAAGGTCAGTGCCTTTAAGCCGTTTCGGTTCGTTTCGTAAATTCTTCGTGGGAAGTTCGACGCCGGGGAACGAAGCAAAGCGATGTGAAAGAGAATTTAAATCGTCTTATAAAGTTTCTCCTTTTAAATGGACTGTGAACATTTCGAACTTTTGGCAAGAACTGCTTTTGCAACATCGCTTTAAGAAATGTTTAAGCTACCGTACAGCAGCTGTTTCCGGTTACGTTAGTGTTTGTTTACCTTTTGGGGTTTTATTTTCAGTATTTAATAAAAGTGTTGTTTGTTATAAAATCCCTTGCCGAACTCATATATTTATTGTTGCCTGAATACGTAACAGATCTCGCAAAGATCGACAACAAGAAGAGCTCATTATCTATTATCGGGTAAACCAGAGAGTAACGTATGCATTTGCTTCGTATATGCATATAACACCGTAAAAGAGCCGTCCGGCCCAAACAGTTCTTGCTGCCCAATTATACCCATGTGACCAATTAGCCGACTCACGCCCACATCTTTGGAATGTAGGAGAAACCCCGATCCAAAGAAAGTCATACGGTCGTTGGAACGCTTAGAAACACACCATTTAGTCGGGCACGGGAAGTAAACATGGATCGCTGTTGCTTTAATAGTGTTACAGTACCCGCTCGCTACCGAGCCAGGCAAAACATGCAACAGGACCATAAGATATACAAGCAGAAGTAGGCCATTCGGCCGATCGTGTCTGTTCCGCCTTTTAATTATTGGCAGATTCAATTCTTCCACATCCCCACTCCTCTGCCTTCTCCGCATAACTTTTGACCCGCTGGCTAATGAAGAACCTATCTATCTCTGTCTTAAATGCAACCAATAACTTGGGCTCCACAGCGGATCGTGGCAACAATTTCCAAATATTTACCACTCCTTGACTGAAGTAAATTCTCCCTATCCCTGTCTAAATGGACGTTGTTCAACCCTGAAGTAGTGCCCTCTTGTCAGGGACTCCCCTGCCACGGGAAAAATCCTTGCCATATCTAAACAGTTCAGGCTTTGTAACATTCGGAATGTTGCTATGAGTCCCCCCCCTCATTGTCCTGAATTCCAGGGAATAGTGCTCAAGAGCTGCCAGAGGTCCCTCATACAGTAACCCTTTCATTCCTGGAATCATTCTCGTTAATCTTCTCTAAACCCTCTCCAATGTCAGCATATCCTTTCCAAAAGAAGGAGCCCAAAACTGCAAACAATACTCCAAATGTGGTCTCACGAGTCCCTTATAGAGCCTCAAAATCACAATCCTGTTCTTATATTTTTTTACCTCTAGAAATGAATGCCAACTATGCATTCGCTTTCTACACCACCGACTCAACCTCGATGTTAACCTTTCGGGTATCCTGCACAGGGACTCCAAAGTACCTTTGCATCAGTGCATTTTGAATTATTTTCCCATCTAGATAATATTCTGCGCGTTTTCTTTCTTCCACCAACGTGCATGACCAGACACGTCCCAAAATTGTATTGAATTTACCGATTTTTTTATCCTCTCCCATGATCTATCTCAGTCTGTCTGCAAGCTCTCTGTTTCCTCAACACTTCCCGCCCCTCCACCTATCTTTGTATATTTAGCTAAATTCCATTAATTCCATAGACCAAATCATTGACATGCATCATAGAAAAGCAGTGGGCCCAACACCAACCCCTGTGGAATTCCGCTGGTAACCGGCAGCCAGCCACCAGAGGATCCCTTTGTTCCACTCTCTGTTTTCTGCCAATCAGCCAATGTCCAACCATGCTAGTAACTGCTCTGTAATTCCATGGGCTATTATCTTGATTACCAGCTTCATGTGAGGATCATGTCAAAAACCTTCTGAAAATCCAGGTACACCACATCTACTCCATCTGTTTTGTCTACCCTGCTTGTAATTTCCTAAAATAATTACAATAGGTTAGTCAGGTACAATGTTCCTTTCCGAAAATCATGCTGGCTTTGGCCTATCATGTCATGTGCCTCTAGGTACTCCATAATCTCATTCCCAAATATCGATTCCAACATATATATCAACATTATCCCAACGGAGGTTAATTTACAGCCCTAAGCAGACTTTCATCACGGTACCATTTACGATGAACACCCTCGAAATCTCATCACATTTTTCTTCCATCTGGGTGGAATCCAACCTGAAGGCATGAACATTGATCTCTCTGACTTTGATACTTAGTTCATCATCCCCCTTCTCTTTTTTCCCTATTACTGATTTTGGTTCCCTTTCACCTCTTCTCTTTTCCTCAACTGCCCTTCAGTTCCACTGGAGCCCCTCCGTCTTCAATTTCTTCCTTGGCCCACGTTCTTCTCCAATCAGATTCCTTCTTGCACCCATTTCCTTTCCCACTCATCACCTCCTACCTTCTACGTCATTCCATCACACATCTTTAACACACCTTCTTACCATGCTGGTTTCTTCTAACACCTGCCATCTTATATTCCTTCGCCACCTTATTCCAGCTTCTGACCACTATTCTGCTGTTCTTCATAAAGCGCTTCGGCCAGAAATATCGACAGTTTATTTATAGCATACATGCTGCCTTATCTAATGATTTATATCAGCATTTTGTTATATTCTTCAAGATTTCCAGCATCTGCAGCATCCCTGGAGATTATCTTTTTCACGTTGCTTTTCCGAATTCAATTTCATATGTAATTTGCAAACGAGGAAACACTAAAAAGCATTAAACTGGGAATAGCCCATAATCAGCTCTATAATTAACACGAATATCTGATTACAACTGAGGAAAACTGAACCAACAGAACATTGGTGTTATTCATGGAAATACCGAACTATCGCAAAGCAGTATATGAATGAACTAAGTGCCAACGTTCATTCTACCAGTTTTGCAGTATCAACTGATGTCAGCGGCTGTGTGCATTTGGAGGTATGACTGAGGAAACACCCGTAAAATCTATAGACTAAACAATTTGCGGTAATCAGTCGCATATACCACAAAAATGCGCTTGTGTTTTGAGATAGCGAAATATTTTGTACTATACCTTATGCCTTAAGGAGTTACCTACTCTCCAAACTGGATTTTGTTAAACTTCATTGCAAGTAACGAAAGAAACGCTCATGATTCTACAGGCTCATGGAGTTGAAAAATACCATATGAATCAAAAGAAAAAGAAAAAAGACATTGACATAGATTTTGTGTAAAACGTCAGAAAACTGAAATCGTCAAATTATGAGTTCATCACTAAGTTATTTTGCAATTTTTGATTCGGTTTGTTCAACTCAATGGATTTTTGATTAGTCGACGATTTTGAAATATTTTCACATAATAAAAGAAATGGAGCTGACAAACCGACTTACTGCTCTACAGCTTCCCGATTCCAAGATCACCTCAGCATCCAAACATCAAAACCAACATATGTTGTACGCAGATGTAAATACATCAAAGAAACTGTGAAGCTGAGAATCCAGCTGCCGTTTAGAGCTATAGACTCTCAATGAGTGCAGGCCCGAGGCACTGCTTCGTTTTTTTTCTTGCATCCAGACGAAGATTATTAATCGATATCACACTTATAAGTTAGGAAGAGAAGGGATCAATTTCGTCTTCGAATTATTGGAGACCACTATCACAAGACAAAACTATAAAATTAAGCAACCTAAGAATAAGATTCGGAATAAAGTATTCCGCCTCCCTCTACTGCCTGATCACTCAAGAGGATGATGTCTGATATCCTCAACCATATTCTCTTCTGTTATATCACTGAACAGTCCCCAGTCATGAGAAATACCTGCTTTGTCTTAAGTACCGCCGAAACCCTCCGCAAGATATTCACTCCATAGTCCTCAGAGGATGAAAGAAGAACATCAGTGATTCTTCACCACTAGCTAGAGAAACTTTGCAGTGTAAAAAAAAATAGCCAACTGAACAGTTATCTTTGCACACTTACGTCAACGTTCAACCGCGGGAAATATAGATTTGAAGATGTGAAAAAATCGCAACATATTTTCGCGATAACATCTCTGTGTCTGAATATTTATCAGTAAATGTCGTAAGATTTTAAAAAATCAGTAATCTTCAGTTTAATGTACATTCACGCATGCTGCGCAAAATTAGCTGTAAAATATAACTGCACTATCACATGGTAGGAACAGAAATCCCAGGGCACCCAAAAGGCAAGAGATATCCATTGCAACCTCTGTAACTGTCCCAGCCCACATTGAAGCGGAGGAGGTGCGAAATCGGTCACATTAGACGAAATCAGATTTAGCCTAATCATAACATTTGATTGCAATTCTGGACGTTGGAAAGTAGATATATATAGGAATCACCTGTCTCGATGTGTACCCTCGAAGAATATAGTGCTTTGGACAGAGCTCCTCGGCGATTAGTAACTGCCAAATTGGCCAAGGGAACAACAAAATAAATTTGAATTATGCACAGGATTTATTTGGCCAGTAGACATAAATTGATGCATTAATTCTGGACCAGGTAGGTGTATGTGTGGCACAACAGGGTGAGCATCCTAGTAGGATAACATATTATTGTTGCTCATCAGGTCAGCGTGGTTGGTGGATAAGGAGCTGGAGTAAGGAAGGAAGGGAGTAGGTACAGGGAACATTTGCAATTAAATAAATTCCCTGTCTGATAATGCAATCAACAATTTACTCCTGAAAGAGTTTATACAATCCCGAGAAATTCGAAATATAATAGAAATGTACACCCTTTGAAACAGGAATGGGCCGCTCAGACCTGTTCTGCTGGATATACCGGCTGGGATAGATTTCCCTTTGAGAATCATTCATTCACTTCGTTCTCCTAGGTCACTTCGTTCTCCTAGGTCACTTCACATCGCAAATTCAGTCGATTTCACCTGCTTTAAATAATGTTTTGATATTTACTATCAAATAAAGACGCAAAATTATATCGTATTCGTAATTGACAGGATCTTTCTGCTCTTATCTTCCTTATTCAATTCTTCATCTCATTAAAACACAAACAGTCATTTGTTATTTATCTGATGGACAAGGTAACAAGAGTAGACTACTTGCTCAAACAAGAGTGAAGTGCTCGTGATATCTTCTAAAGTGCTTTTCAGGATGCAGTTACTTTCAGCTCACCTCAACGTCGTTTCAAACACCATTACCTGCTCGCACTGGAGAATACCATTTGCAAAAAAAGCAGCACTCTGTAATACCAATAGAAAAGAACGTGTGTTCTGTATTTATCTGAAAAAAAATCAGTATACTCGATTGAATAAAGAAAATAAATATAATAATAATATAAACGAAAGCAGGTTCAGTGGTTTTAAATACTTGTAAAGTACAGACAATTGTATAATCTCGAAAATTCCTCTGAATCATTCCGATCACGTGCATTTTGTCTCTGCGACAGCCTGTAGATGGCGCCATCTTTCATTGCAACTTTGTTACGACCATACCTCCCCACCCCACCCCCGTCCCCCAATTCCATCGCTTTGAGTTTTTACAATCTATTTGGAAACACTCCACTGCTAACAAACGATCCAAATCTTATTCGCTGAACAGCAGACAGGATTTTCAACCTTCGTTTCTTACTTTGTTTGATACAGATCTGACATTCTCATTTCAGGATTAGAGGACAAAATCACGATTAAGATGCTTTGGCGAATCCCCGAGGATACATTACACGCAAAATTAGTCTCATTAAACATCTTGAATAACGATTGCTTTGCACTTCCTACCGAGCAGCATTAATCGCATGGTATCGTTTTCTTGGATGATAAAGCTATGTACCATTAATTGTCCAAAATATGTCATTTAATCCACCTTAATGAAACATGTTTGACTCGGCCGTTATTATATGTCTTTGCAGGAATCTGCAATGAGCAAATTGGATAAAACTTTTCTTGCTCATCTTCCGAACAGTCCACTACTCCATCCCACGAGCTTGGTTCTACCTATCAGTGGTCGCACCCCTTTTCATATTAATATATTGAATATCTTCCCTCTACACTCTAAATCCCGAGTCTCCAACTCAAAACATTAAACACTCGCATGCATTCACAGGCAGTGCGTGGCCCATCGACTTTGACAGGTGAATTCCTTTAATGTCAATTATTATTTCACATGTTCATGGATGCTTGTAAATATTCCGAGGAACAACAGAGATGATTAGTAATTCCAAGTAAACACGATATCTTTTTTTCTCTAAAACTTTGCGTGTATATATTTAAATAACAAGTTAAGATCGTGTTATTTTAAAATAATAATACTCATTTTGCATACAATTGAGAATTTCAGTTAATTACCCAAGAGGTAGCATTAATCAATGCTACCTGCGTTTTGATGTCTCTTATTTCCTTCCATTTTGTTCGGTTGTGCATTCTAATCAGGATTTCCATTGAGTTTTCATTTCAGGTTTTACTGAACTTGGTTAATGGTCTTGCCATTTAAGTCTTTTGCCACTAGTAGTCTTGTGGCTCTGCAAGTCATGTAGATTTGTGTACTGCTGAATGTGCGTCTTTCATTGCGTGGTTCTTATTAAAAGCACCGATCAAGTAATATTATTGTCCTGGCAGAATGTGTGCTTGCAGTTTATATTTGGGTGACAGTCAGGAAAGGGAACCATCTAAAAAGCGAGCGCAGTGTACACTGTGGCTACCCCCCTCAACAGGTAAACCACTTTGGGTACTGTTGGAGAGAATGGTCTGCCAGGAGAAAGTCACGGCTGTCAGGTCTTTGGCACTGAGCATGTCCCTACGACTAAAAACGGAAGCTGGCGGGGGTGGTGCGGGGAGAAGAGGCGAGCTGTGGATATAGGCGATTCTTTTGGAGAACAGGAAAGAGTTTCGGTGGACGAGAACGAAATTTTTTGATGGTGTTGCTTCCTAGGTGCCAGGGTCAAGGTCCAGGTCCAGGTCTGCTCCGCAATTCAATCATGAAGAAGAGACATGTATATATTTTTTTAAAAAATGTACAGGAAAGATCCCAGCGGTGAAGACACCTGCAATGACTCCCTCATCGATCTAGAGCCGGACATTCTGGAAAATGAAGTTGAATAGGTGATAAAAATAAAACATTGCCAATAATAAGGCTGCAGGGTGTGACAGGATTCCCGTTGAATTTTTTTAAACTTTAAAAGGCGATGTTGTGTAAAAGTGCCTCATGGAATTTGCGAGCAAACCTGAAAAGCCCAACAATGTCCTATAAACTGGAAGAGATCATTTCATATCCCAATTCCCAAGAAGAAAAATGTAAGGTAATGTTAAAATTACCGCACAATTTCACGAATTTCACATGCTAGCAAGTTAATGCCAAATATCATGCAAGCAAGACTCCAATGGTTTTAGATGATACAGAGGCACCAGAGTCCATATCACTAATCTACGCTGGATAATGGAGAAATCGAGTGAATTCCAGAAAAAGTATTTTTCTATGTTTTGTTGACTACTCTAAAGCCTTTGACAGTGTGGACCATTACAAACTCTAGCAATTTTTTAAAGAAATGATGATACCTAGACATCTGATATGCCTTATGAGAAATTTGTACGAAGATCAAGAAGCAATAGTTAGAACTTAACACAGAACAATTCACCAGTCAAGATTGAGAAGGGAGTATGACAAGGCTGCATACCGTCACCCTACTTATTTATTCTATATGCTGAACACATCATGAGGAATGCTGGTCTAAAGGACTCAAATGTTCGAATCAAAATTGACGGGCAAAATATGAACCACTCGGATATGCAGATGATACTAGTCCAATGGCGGAAAGAAAAGAAGATCTGAGAAAGCTTCTAATCAAAGTGAAATCAGAAAGAGCAACAGATGACTTTCGCAGAATATGAAGAAAAACAAGATTATGTCGACCATCTCTATTAACTCAATGATAATAAAAGGACAGGAATTGGAAACAATGACGGATTTTGTCTTCCTCTGTTCAAAGATTTCTATAGATGGTAACTGCAGCCACAAAACGAAACTGCGCTCACTTCCGGGGAGAGCAGTATTAGCAAACTTGGATAAAATACTGACGATCAGAGATATAACATTGTCTACGAAAACTCTTATAGTCAGGTCTATGATATGTACCGTTGTGATGAATGGCTGTGAGAGCTGGAGTATTAGTAAGATTGAATACAAAAGAATCAACACATTTGAACTTGGCTGCTTGAGGAAAGTATTCAAAGATTGTTAGACAGCAAGAAAATCCAACAAGACAATACTTGAAGAAATACAACCAGGCTGCTCATTGGGAGGCTTGAATATGAGACAAAATTTCAAATATTTCGACCAATCATTCCTTCAAGAAAACTGTCATGGTAGGGAGAACAAAAACGCTAAAAGAAGTAGAGAGCGACAGAAGCTACGGTGTGTAGATGATATTACTCAGACAATGAGTAGGATCTTGGGGGATCTTAGAGAGGCAGTTTCCAAAAAGAAGGTTTGGTTCGCAGGAGTCCATGAGGTCACGAAGAGCCGGTCTCGACTTAACGACTGAACAATAACAACGAGCTTGACAGCGGCAGAAGATATTCTAAGGGATCGGACATAGAAGTTAACGCATGTTGCCAACATCGACCTTACAATACATTTCAAATGGCTCACATGGAAGGTTGGGCAAGAAGTTTCTGTCGCTTAGCATTCAGGCTGAGGGACTAAATTGATTTGTCAAAAACTATGTGGGAGAAGCCATAAAATAACATTACATAGTTGCCTCCCTGATCGGACAGGTCGCAGGGATCTGTGCAGGGTCCGTTGCTGGCTGTCATCTATATTACGGATCTGGATGATATTACGGATAAGTAGATCAACAAATCTGTGGATTACAACAAAATTATGTGTGTAGTAGACAGCGAGGAATGCTTTCCTTGTTGCAGAGGGATCTGAATCAGCAAGAAAAAAATAGGTGGAAAATTGCAGTTGGAATTTACTGTAGACAAGTACTAGAAGTTGAATGTCGGTGTGCCAACTGGGGTAGGTCTTACACGGTTAATGACTGGGTACTGAGGAGTGTGATTGAACAAAAGGATCTGGGAATTCAGCTACATAATTTGGTGAAAATGGCGTCACGGATAGATAGGGTCGTAAAGAAAGCTTTTGGCGCAAACACTTCCAGCTGCTACTATTTGGGAATCTGTACCTCAACATAAGAGGCGGGACAAACAGGCTCCAGTTCAGCTTTTTACATCAGGTCATCAAACTGCATAACTCATATTGACAGAAATGTACTTCTATGCTATATTGACTATCCTATTTGTACGTTCTATTTATTACAAATTACTATAAATTGCACATTGTGGATTTAGACGGAGATAAGCATGTATTTAAATATGAAATTAAATTAAATTAAATTAAATTCGATTCCATTCTATCTTCAATGTATTTTGTTACATCTTCAAATAATTCAATCAGGTTCGGAAGGCATGCCCAGCCCTTGATAAACCACAAGACATGCAGACTATCCCTAATCCATGTCTATCCAAATGCTCAAAAATCCTGTCCCTCAGGATCTTCTCCAACAGCTGTCCCACCCCCGAAGTAGGATTCACTGGTCAATAATTTTCTGGGTTACATCTAACTCCTTTCTCGAATAAAGAAACAACATCTGCAACCTTCCAATCTTCTGGTATTTATGCCGTCCCTATTCAAAATACCTTTCTAAAACTCCTACACATCCTCTTTCTTAATGCTATAAACTCAAGCGTTCCAGTCCGCTGTAAGTGATCCCCACATTTGACAAGGTCCTTTTCACTGGCAAATTCTGATGCAAGGTATTCGTTATGTCCCTCCACTACCTCCTCCGGCTCCATGCACATGTTTCCACTTTCAGTCCTGATTGGTCCCATTCCCTCACAGCTCAGCCTTCTGCTTTTCCACATACTTGTATAATGCCTTGGGATTTTCCTTAATCCTGCTCGCCAAGGTGTTCTCATGGCCCCTTATAGCTCTCTTAATTTCATTATTGAGCTCCTTCCTTCAGCCGTGTAATTTTCTAGATATTGTAATTCATAACAAATTCATAGAATACGTGAAATAATATGCATTTCAGATGATAGAGAACAAGATTGTCATTTGATGGCAATAATTTGCGCCAGACTAATATCAGCTAGAAAATACATTTGTGACATAGTGGAAAGTCCTGCCCTTTCACTTAAACGGTATAAAATTTCTTCATACGGACTCGCAGAAACACGAGAAAAAATTAAAAAAAAAAATTCTAATCGCATAAAGTGTAGGAGCGCCGGGGACTAGATGTACCTTACTCGCAGGAATTGAACAAAAATCCTTGTACATTAAAGAATGTGAAAGCAGAAGACAGATACCATAGTAAAGAGGCTTATGACTGGACACATGAATGTGCAGTGAACTATGGGATATATAGCATAATCACCTGGCAAAGATTTAGTTTAACTTGACATCGTGTTCGCGACAGCTTTGCCGAATGTCCTATTCCTGTGCTGTACTCATCCATCTTATATAAAAAGCAGTGTTAATGGGGTAAAGAACAGATAGACAAATGGCATGATGAGATAATGCCGAAAGCTGCCTTTTATCCACAAACATTCCACGATGCATTTAAAGACGGTTGAAAGCGGAAGGAGGGCCATGCCCCCACCTGATTATCGCATATCACGTTAGGTGGATAATGGAAAGCAGGGTAATTAATGAAAAACAGCATTGTTGAAGTTGGTAAGCTGAAATTAAGCAAAAAACATGAAGAGGCCTTGGCCCGTCAGGAACTTTCTCCAAGAGGGGACAATACGAAACAATGCTGTTCATGTCCGAGTGAAAAACTATCAACTTGAAGTGTTAAAACGATTTCTCTCCTTGCCGATGGAGCCAAGCTTGTCACCACTGCCCAATGGTATCAAACAGCCGCATTAATTTTGCAGACCAATACAGCTTCTCACTATCTCATCAAAAGAATAAACAACATTCAGTCGAGATGCTTATAGTATCACGAGAGTCTGGATAAACTTGGGTTGCTTTCATTGGGGCGTCGGAGGCTGAGGGCTGATCCGATAGAGATTTACAAGAATATTAGAAACATAGATAGTGCATACAGAGTATTTGTTGTCCAAGTTTGAAACATGAAATGAAATTGAAGGTGAGAGGAGGTCGGTCCAATGGAGATGCGAAAAGGAAAGCTTTTTTACTCAGAGAGTCATCGATGCCTGGAATGCCCTCCTTGGTATGGTGATGGCTGCAAGTATGGAAGCTGAAGGCATATGGAAACAACTTTCTTGGGTACGATTAGTGTTTGAGTGTTTTGGTTTGTTATTTAGCTGGTTTGGTGCAGCATTTTGTGTCGGATGGTCAGTTCCTGTGCTGTTCTCTTATGGCAGGGGTTCCCAACCTGGGGTGCCCGCACCCCCAGGGGGTGCGAGATGGAATTTCAGTGTGCGACAAAGAGTGGCTTGTGTCCTTGAGTGACGAGTCACGAGTCATCTCTCAGCCAGCTGCCCGTGTGCCTTGATAAGTCGTAGTAACGTTTGTCCCAAGCACACTCCAGTCTCCCGCTGCCCTATTCTGTGTTGAGGATTTCTCATCAGTGTTACTGGGAAGTTACACCTCAGAGTTGAGGTGTCTCATCGCTGTAGCTAGAAGGATACATCTCAGAGTTACAAATCATCTCATAATGTCAAAATCTTTATACATCCCGAATTCACCATCGAGTAACGATGTCGCATTAAAACCAACCCCGCAGACAGTAGGTAAAATATTCAATTATACAATTTTAAAAAGCCGCATTTTGATGAAATGCAGCTGAAGTCATTCATTCGTATTTCTTTCAATGCATTAAGGAAGCTTTGAGTTTCAAAGGTTTTTTTTTTCGCTTAAAACGTTTTTTTGTTGAATCGTTAATAATTTTGGATTGTGTTAGTTGTGGAGGTATCATGGTTAGCACCGATGACATGAATCGTTTGATAGGAGTTCATATCTCCAGTAGTCATCGGAAATAGGTGTGTAAATTCAGTAGAGAGTAGCTTAATAAGTATCGTCGCGTCCCCATAGCATTTCCAACTGACTATTTATCTTGGCATAACCGCAGATAATATCATAATATAATATTCGGAAGCGTATTTCTCGCGATACTTTGCTATAGCAGTCACAAGTGAATCTGCAGATGCTGGAAATAAATAATTAAAACACAAAATGCTGGCAGAACTCAGCAGGCCAGACAACATTTATGGGAGGAGGTAGTGACTACCTTTCCGGCCGAAACCCTTCATCAGCAGTGAAGTAACATGAGGCGCTCGAGGGAGGCTAAGAAGTGGGTGGAAGGAAGAAGTAGAGAGCTGGGAAGTGATAGGCTGAACTGAAATGGGCTGGGGAAGGTGGGGATATTACGGTAAACAAAAAGGAAAGGCAGTTAGGGCTGGGTGAGATTATAATTATTGGGGAAAAAGAGAGAGAACGAAACCAGACTAAAATTATAGATAGGGATGGGGTAAGGGGTGCAGGGCTATGAACGGAGAACTGTTAGTTGAATGTTCATGCGGCAGGTAGGAGGCTACCTAGGCGGGACATAAGGTATTGCTCCATCAACCTACGTGTGCCCTCACGTTGACGGCAGAGCAGGCCAAGGACAGTCATATCGGAGTGGGAGTGGTGTGTGGAATTGAAGTGTGTCGCCACAGGGAGATCCCGCCGCTGCTGGAGGACTGAGCGCCGGTGTTCGGTACCCCAGTCTGCGGCGGGTCTCCCCAATGCATAAATGGCATCATCGGGAGCACCGGATAGAATATATTACCCCAGCGTGTCTGGTTGAGTAAAGCAGTCATCCCTGACTTAGTCAGAAAGTTTTTCTCCTATTAGCTCATGTTTTTCTCTTTACCTTCTACCCTTCATCACGTCAAAAAGAAGAAAATTGAATGATGACTATGTGTGCATTGGTTTCATTTGCACAACAAGAACCCCAGTCCATTCTTTGTAGCGTTGTGTTTTCCTACTCAAATCTGAAGCCATTAACGCTTCAAGAGCACTTCAAGATCAAGCATGGCGGAGCTGATGTTGAAGGACATGATATTGGGTCATTGAAAATCAAAACACTTCGAACTCTTCCAAAATTAGATTTCGTTTCTCTTGAAAAACCACAACTTCTTGCTTCATACCAAGTGGCATATAAATTGGCCAAATCCAAGAAGACCCATACAATTGCGAAAGATCTCATCAAGCCATGTGCACTGGAAATGGCAATAATTATCCTGGGCAAAGAAGGAAGAAAAATATCTGGCAGGTGCCACTATCAAATAATGTCATTCACCACCGAATCATTGATTTGAGTGAAGATATTTTGGATCAAGTCATCTCAGATGTCAGAGCTAGTCCTCTTAAAATCTCTATTCAGTTGAAAGATTCCACTGATGTCTCCAGTTGTAGTCAACTCATCATATTAGTGAGATATGTCAATGATGGTTCTGTGAAGGAAGATGTCCTGTTTTGTAAAGATCTGAAAACAAGCACAACTGGAAAGTATGTGATGCAGCTGGAAAATGACTTCTTTGCCAAACATGATTTATATATCAAAGTCATTGGTTCTGTGTGTACTGTTGGGGCACCTGCAACGCTTGGAAATGAATCGGGATTTACTGAATTAATGAAAACGGAGATTCCAGACTTGCAAGGTACCCATTGCTTTTTTCATCGGCATGCTTTGTCATCAAAAACATTGCCTCCAAACTTGAAGAACGTCCATGATACTTGTGTGAAGATCATCAACTGGATGGGGGGGGGGGACGTGCTTTGAACGATTGCATCTTCAAATCATTTTGTGAGGATCTGGGAAGTGAGCATTCAGTTTGGCTTTTCCACACAGAAGTCTGTTGTTTGTCACGAGGACACGCTTTAACCCGCTTCTTTGAACTGCGGGAAGAATTCAGAGCTTTTTGGAGGAGCATGAATGTGATCTGGTTGGGGCAATAGAATCACAAGAATTCGCCCAAATGCTGGCTTACTTAGTTGACATTTTCACTTGTATGAATGACCTGAATGTTTGTCTTCAAGGAAAAGGGATAAGCATATTGGAGGCTTGTGAAATGTTGAATGCCTTCAAAGAAAAGTTACGTATTTGGCGTCGAAGGATGGAAAGAGGCTGCTCTCAAATTTTCCTTCACTAGAAGAGATGGTTGGTGATGCTGGATCCATAACTCCTACCGTGCGTGAAGAAATTGTGGCTCATTTGGAAATGCTGTCAGAATCGATTGATGGGTATTTTGCTGCCTGAGACCTGACGATTTCAGAAGAATTGATCATGAATCCATATTCCTACAATTTGTACATATTCCTACATCCAGATGATGAAGAGCTGAAGGAAGATCATATTGATTTGCGGACAAATCAACCTTTTGAAATGCTGTTTGAAAGCAAGACTTTGGAGGTGTTTTGATGTGCGGCACTGGATATGTTCCCAAGACTTGGTGCAAAAGCACTCCATGTTCACATTCCAATTGCAATAACATACTTGTGTAAATCTGGATTCAGTTCGCTTTTGTCAATCAAGGCAAAATCTAGGAATGCCCTAAATCCACAAGCAGACCTGCTGATCGCATTCAGCAAGAAAGTTCCACGTTTTGACAAAATCATAAATGGGAAGCAGGAGTAAAGAAGTCATTGAATGTTAGGTTCACAATTGGGATTGATTTTACTGTTTACAATTTTTTCTGAATAAAATAGAATCTAATTGCTCGATTTATATTTGCATTTTATGCACTGAGTTAAAAGCTGTTTTTCAAGTTCAATTTGTTTACCCGGAGTATTGTATGTGGTTCAAAAATTAGAAATTAGAATTCTTAATTTTCAAATCTGATATTACTTTTGTAGGGGGTGCGAACTTTAATCAAACATCTCCTAGGTGTGTGGGGCATAGAAAAGGTTGGGAACCACTGAATTACAGGGTACTACCTAATTATATTTACATAGATCCCAAATTATATTAGCAAGGTTTGCGGGTAGCACTTCAGCTACCACGCGAGGACGAATCCGCGAAGGTTAGAGGGGATAGTGATACCAAGTGTATACAGACTACATAGATGGGCGGTTGGTTTCCTGATGATCTGAACTGTGTCAATAACCTTCTTCATTTTTGCTGTTTTAGGCAACCTCCCACTATCAACATTTTGGGTATTAATAATAAGATATGACATTCGGCAGATTTACTTGAATGTAGACATACAAACAGTATTTGAGTGGAAAGGTCGAAGTGTTTGAGATGCAAAGTGACATGGGTGAACAAAGCCAATGAATGATTCACGATTGGAAATCAACCCCCGCCACCCATCATTCAGGCAAAGCTTCAAGCAGCAAGTGGGCAGAAGTGGTCACAGGTAGGCGAGAAAACGAGGATGCAGATCAAGCCAATCGGCAATAAGACTGTAACACCATAAGATATAGGAGCAGTTTCTGGCCATTTAGACGATGGGGTCTGCCCCACCATTTCTTGCTGAGACCGTCAGACCATGAGACCATACAATACAGGAGCAAAAGTGGACTATTCGGCCCATCGAGTCTCCTCCGCCTTACAATCTATGCTTCCATCCACCCACCACTCCCCTGCCTTCTCCCCATATCCGATGATGCCCCGGCTAATCCAGAACCTCTCTATTACTGCCTTAAGTACACCCGATTACTAAGACTCCACAGCCGCTCGTTGTAACAAATTACACAGATATACCACACTCTGACTACCCTCTAATTTCTCCGCGTCTCAGTTCTAAATGGACAACCATCAATAGTGAAGTAGTGCCCTCTTGTACTAGATTCACCTAGCAGGAGAAATAACGTCCGTATCTATTCTGTTCAAACCTTTTAACATTCGGAGTGTTTATATGAGATTTCCCCTCGTTCTCCTGAACTCCAGGGAATACAGCCCAAGACATGTCGGACGTTACTCTTACGGTAACCCTTTCATTCCTGAAATCATTTTTGTGAATCTTCTCAGCAGTATCTCCAATGTCAGTATATCCCTTATAAAATAAGGAGCCCCAAACGGCACACAATACTTCATATACTCTAACGAGTGCCTTATAGAGCAACAACATCACATCCCAGCTTTTGTATACTATACCTCCAGAAATGAATGACAACATTGCGTGGGTCTTCTTCACAACCGACACAACCTGGAGTTTAACCTTTCGGGTACCTTGTGCAAGGACTCCCAAGTCCCTTTGCATGTCTGCATTTTGAATTATCTCACTGTCTAAATACTGGTCCAGCTGTTTAATTCTTCCACCAGAGTGCATGAAAATGCACTTTCCAGCATGGTATTTCATTTGCTCCTTCATTACCCTTTCCCCTATACTATCTAAGTCTCTCTGCAGGCTCTCTGTTTCCTCAACACTACCCACTCCTCAACCTATGTTTGTGTCATCGGCAAATGTAGCCACAAATGTATTAATGCCATAGTCCATATCATTGACCTGCGGAATAAAAATCAGCAGTCCCAACATGAACCACTGTGGAGCTTCTCTGGTAACCGTCAGCTGGCCAGAATAGGAGCCCTTAATTCCCACTCTCTTTTTTTATGCCAACCAGCTGCTGCTAATAACTTTCCTGTAATTCCATGGGCTCTTATCTTGCTCAGCAGCCTCATGTGAGGCACCTTGTCAAAGGCCTCTTGAAAACCAATGTACACCACGTCTACTGCATCTACATTACTTGTAATATCATCAAAGATTTGCAATAGGCTTGTCGGGCAGGATTTTTCTTTCAGGAAACCATGCTGGCTTTGGCCTATTTTGTCGTGTGCCTCCAGGTACTGCATATTCTCATTACTAACAATCGATTCCTATAGCTTCCAAACCAGTGATGTCAGGCTAACAGGTCTATAGCTTCCTTTCCACTGTTTGCCACACTTTTTAACTAGTGGAGTAACGTTTACAATTTTCCAGTCATCCGGTATAATCTATCGATGCTTGAAAGATCATTGTTAATGCCTCTGCAAGCTCTCCAGCTTCTTCAGTCAGAACCTGATGGTGCATTCTGACAGCTCCGGAAGATTTATCCACGCTCAGCCCTTTAAACATCCCGAGCACCTCCTCAGTCGTAATTTGCACTGCATAGATTTCAATTCCATGACACTCTTGAATGTCCGGTATTCTGCAGCCGTCTTCAACTGTGGGACTTGTGAAAAATACGCATGCAGTTCCTCTACCATCTCTGCCTCTCTCATTACAAAATCTCCAGCGTTATTTTGTATTGGTCCTATATCTACCCTCGACTCTCGTTTACCCTTTACATACTTAAAAGAGCTTTTAGTATCTTCTTTGTCATTCGTCACTAGCTCTTTAAATAATACATCTCTTCCTTTCTAATGACCATCTTAGATCCCTTCTGAATTTTTTCAAAAGCTTTCTAATCCTCTATCTTCCCACTCGCTCTGGTGTCCTTGTATGCCCTCCCTTTCGCCTTTATTTTGGCTCTGGCTTCACTTGACAGCCTCTGTAGTGTCCTTCATCCCCTTGAAATTTATTCTAATTTGGAATATATCTGTCTTGCGCTTCCCACTTTTTATTTTTTGCAAGAAATCCAGCAATTGTTGTTCTGCTCTCTTTCCTGCAAATGTTCCTTTCCAGTCAACATCGACCAATTCCACTCTCAAACCATTGTAATTTCCTTTCTTCCACTGAAATACTGAACAAATTGGATTTTATTTTTTCCCTCTCAAATTTCAATACGAACTCGATGATGCTGTGAATTCTGTTTCCTAATGGTTCTTTAACATGAAGCTCTCTTATCACCTCCTGATCACTGCACAACACCCTATCCGGCACAGCCTACCTCCTTGTGGGCTCAACAGCAAGCTGTTCCAAAAAGCCCACCCTCGAGCATTCTGCAAATGCTCTCTCGATTTCCAGTACTGATCTGGCTTTTCCAATAAAATTCCGTAATAAAATCACCAACGATTATCATGGCATTGCCTTTCTGACACGCCTTTTCTATCTCCTGCTGTCATTTGGAATCAACATCCCGGCTGCTACTTGGACGGCTGTATACAACTGTCATTAGGGTCCATTCACTTTTGCCATTTCTTAACTGAACCCATAGAGCCTCCACACCTTCAATTCCTATGTCATCTCTTTATAATGATTTAATATGATTTCTTATGCACAGAGCCACACTACCACTCTGCCTACTAAGCTATCTTTCCGATACACCGTGTAATCTAGGACGTGGGGATCCCAATGGCAGCCATCGTTTAGCGAAGTTTCAGCGATGGACACAACGTCGTATTTGCCAATCTGTCGCTGGATTTCAATATCGTCCATTTTATTCTTTATTTTGGGTGCATTGATACATAACACTTTCAGTCCAGTATTTATTGTTTTATGGTTGAACTACACCACCCCTGTATTGCACTGTAATTCATGCCAGTGGCTGCGATTCAGCCTCGTTTCCTGCCTGTTCTTTCTATAAACTATTTGCACTCCAATTTATTTCTGTTCTCCCCTTCTCTACCTTATCACTCCGGTTCTCAACCCCCCTGTCAAATTAGTTTAAACGCTCCCTAACAGCTCTATTAAATGTGCCCACCGGGATTTTCGACCCGTTGGGTTCAGGTGAAATCCGTCCTTTTTGTACAGGTCGTACCTCCCCGAGAAGAAGCTCCAATGAACTAGGATTCGGAAACCCTGCCCGCTATCCAGTCTGTCAGCCATACATGAACACGGCTGGTATGTTTGCACTCGCTATCGGTGGCACAGGCAGCAATACACCATGCAGATGCCTCTATCATTCTGCCAGAACCTCCTGTCTGTTTCCCTCATAATAGAATACCCTTTGATTATTGCATTCCCCATCTTCCTCTTTCCCTTCTGTACCACGGAACCAGGCACAGTGCCACAGAACCAGACGCTGTGGTCGCCCTCTGTCAAGTCACCCCCCTCAACTGCTTCAAAATCGAGATAACGATTGCTGAGGGAGATGGCCACAGGGGTGCTCTCTACTATCTGAACTCTTCGACCCGCTTTACAGGCCGTCATAGACTTATCTAACCTATGTAGACTCGGTGTGACAAGCTCCCTGTAGCTCCTCTCTATCTCCTGTACACTCTCATTAATAAGCTGTACATCATCGAATCGCAGCTTTAGATCCCTAACACGGTCTGGCAGGGGCTGCATCTCGGTGCACCTGGCGTAGATGTGTCCTTCCCTGAGAATGGAAGATTCCCGGGATTCTTACATGTGACACTCAGAGCAAAGTACTAACCCTACCAACATGCGCACTATTCCTTAGAAACTGCAAAGAAAAATCAAAAACGAAATCCACCTACCCACTGACCTCGCTGTAGCCTAAATGAGCCAAAACCTGTCGCTTCTACGCTCGCCAGTGGCCTACTCCCGATAATGTCAGCTCCGCTTAACCATTCTGTACTTTTATTTGGTTCGTCGAGCTCAGAAGTCGCTGCTGATAGGCTCCGAACAATGGATTAACTCCCACGAAGCTTTTGATTTAAATAACTGAGATTTCTGTACCGTCTTTAAGCAATAATTTGTTACCGTAACGTTGAAAAGTGGCTAATGGGCTTTCATTTAAAAATGTCCGCAAGTACTGGTGGCAAGCCAAATATCGGTGTTGGGAACGATACAGTAATGAAGTACAGAATCTATCAGAAGTTGAAAAGTCGAAGGATATACAAGTGACGGTATTCATGGATTTCTCAAGGAGAATCGTCTCTCTCAAACTTGATTCAGTTGTCTTGAAGAGGCTACGCAGAAAATTGCTGAGAGAAGGTCAGTAAACTATATCTTAATTGAATTTTGCACGATCCTGTACAACAGTCTAGCATAGAATGCTGGGTGACACGGGAGCCAGAGTGAGCCAGCCAACTGAACACAAGAACACAAAATTGGTTTACTAGAGGAATCAGACGGTGATAGTGGAAATTTCATACCAAGAGGAAAGACTTGCAACTAGTGACGTACTGAAAAGGTAGGTCCTGGTTCCAGTATTGTTTGACATCTCTAAAATATTTAGTTGATAGTAGTTTTCAGATGTTAATAAAATTCAGTATGCAGTGGAATTAGTGATATACCGGACTGTGAAAATTAGCTAAGACGAGGAGCTGGGAAAGTGGGCCAAGCAATTGCAGATAGAGATTAACTGTTACATTTGCAAAGTGTTATATTTTGGTCATTTAACCTGGGGCAGGAATTGCGCAACGGATTATCCTGAGTGTTGAAGTAGAACATGGTGACTGAGAGATACAGGCACGTTGATCGGTAAAATTGTCAACAGAGTTGGATAGGTTGCTAAAGAAGCTGTCTGTCACAATTGAATTAACAGTTCGAAATCCGAATCGGGTTTATATCACCGGCATGTGCCGTGATGTTTATGAACTTAGCAGCGGCAGTTCAATGCAATACATAATGCAGATAACGAAAAACTAATAAATGCAATAAGTAGATATATTAATCTATTAGAGTATAAGTATATTAGATAGATAAAAAAAGTGCAAAAACAATAATAACAGGTATTTAAAAAGTGTTAGTATTCACGGGTTCAATGTCCATTTAGGAATCCGATCGCAGAGGGAAAGAAACTGTTCCTGAATTGCTGAGTGTGTACCTTCAGGATTCTGTACGTCCAACTTGATGGACACAGTGAGAAAAGAGCATGCCCTGGGTGTTGCAGGTATTTAATTATGGACGCTGATTTTCTGAGACACCGCTCCTTGAAGATGCGCAGAGTACTTTGTAGGCTTATATCCAAGATGGAGCCGACTAAATTTACGACACTCTGCAGCTACTTTCGGTTCCGCGCAGTATCCCACCACTCCCCCACCCCCATACCAGACAGTGACGCAGTTTGTCAGAATGTTCTCCACAGAACACTTACAGAAGTTTTTTTGTGTGTATTTGTTGACATACCACATCTCTTCAAACACGTAATGAAGTATAGTCGCTGCCTTGCTTTCTTTATAGCTGCATCGATATATTGGGTCTAGGGTAGATCCTCAGAGAGCTTGACACCCAGGATCTTGAAACTTATCACTCCCTCTGCTTCTGATCCCTCTATGAGGTTTCGTGTTTATTCCTTTGTCTTACCCTTCCTGAAGTTCACAAGCATCTCCTTCGTCTTATTAACGTTGAGTGCAAGTCATGGCAATGAGTAAAAGATCTGGGACGTCATGTTCAACTGTACAAATCGTTGCTGAAACAGAGTATTGTGCATTCGTTGGTGAAAAGTAAGCTGTGCATTTTGATCGCCAACAACAGAAGAGATGAGATGAATCTTGAGATAGTGCAGAAAAGATTGACAAGTCTATTAGCAGAACAGCGTGTTTTTAACTGGAGGAAGAGACTGGAGCTATTCATCCCTAGAGCACAGGTGGTTGCGATGTGACCATATTTATGTCATATCAGCTAGTGCGTAGGCAGGGGTATGATAAGTATTTTACCCAGAATCAGTTAACTGAAAATGAGAATACATAGATTCCAGTCGAGAGAAAAATTATTTAAAAGTGTCCAGGGAACGTTTTTCTACAAAAGAGGTTTCTTTAAAGTTGAACAGAGTGCCACATGAACGTATAGAACAGGGAACGATTCAAATGTGTAAAGTACATTTAGATTAGTACATAGATAGAATGAGTTTATTGTGGTGAGATCCAAACGCAGCCAAATGGGACCAACTGGGTTTTAATATTCGAATAGTTCAATAGTACCAATTTAATAGCAGAGAATGCATATGATATACAACCTGAAATTGCTGGCCTTCGCAGACATCCTTGAAAACAGAAGAGTACTCCAAACAATGAATGACGGCAGAAAAGTTAGAATTGGGCTTAGAAATGTTAGAAAACTTTAGAGAGCCTTGGGGAGCCTTCTGCTCCCACTTCCTTGCACAAGCACCACATTCCCCCACAGATGCTCCTACCCCAGCAAGCAAACAAGAGCAAAGGCCCCAAGAGACCATGATTTGTAATACAGAAAAAAATAATCGGCCTGCCAACAAATTCAGCATGTCACATCTCCCACTCTCCCGAATTTAAGGGACACATAGCGAGAGAGGGGAACAAGAAAGCAAGCAATTCGTTGCGTTAAGGCATTAAAGTCTGCTGCATCGCTCTTTTTCGAGTTCTCCGACTTGATAATCGGCAGTGATCTCCCCCCCAACAACGAAAGAAACAGTGTGCGTATGTGTGTGTAGAGTGTGTGTGTGTGTGTGTGAGAGAGAGAGAGAGAGAGAGAGAGAGAGAGAGAGAGAGAGAGAGAGAGAGAGAGAGAGAGAGAGAGAGAGAGAGAGAGAGAGAGAGAGAGAGAGAGAGTATAGAATTGCAAGGTATGTTCTCCGAGTAGAAGGGAATGATGGAAATCATATTCGAGGAGAAAATGAAGTACAGATACTTTATCAGTTTCAAATACACTTTACAAATATTGACAAGATTGTTTTTAATTCAACTGATGCTCAATTCAGATTTGTACTGACAAAAAATCATTTAGCTCTTTGAAAGTACTGATAACAAAGAAAAACATTATATTTAGCTGTTGTGGTTAAAGCTTTGGGAAGCTTCAAATGTAGCCAAAAATTAAAAAGAATTGCCCGTTTAAATCCATTTCGATTTGACATTCCGAGTTTACACTGGAGACTATTAATCTAATGTTCTCAAGATTCGGATCAGACTATTGAAGTAGCCCATTAATTATGTAATATTATTCATGTGCATTATTTTCTCACATAAAATCTTTCCCCAGCCATCGGGATCTTTGACATAGTTAAAAAAGAGTTGTTTTTTTTTTTACAAACATCTTGCAATTACTGCCAATTCCACGATACTTTCGGTTGTAACCTAAAACGTTCTCGGGAGACTCGAGGGTGAGAAACAAATTTAAAGCCTTAGGTTTATAAACTTTCGTCGGGTTACCGATCAGAAATCTCAGTTCTGTTACTCTCGCCATTAAAATTCAGGCAGAAGAGTGTTGCCCCGAGAACCCGTTGCGAATATTAGAACAGCGCCCGATTTATATTTCCTTATGTTGAACTTTGATATAAGTGTGCAAGAATAGATTTTTAATTCGCCGGTTATCCATGTCAAAAAAAAAAAATAATCCTCGCCGATGTTGGCAAACTTCTGGATTTATTTTTTTCATCTTGTAAGGTCTGTGGCGTCAAAACAGTTGGGAAACGTTTAAGAGGAATTATGCTTTTTTTCTTGGAATCATCAAGTCTATGCAGTGGACCGGAAAGCGAGACTACGACTGAGCATATCACGCATTACCACCTTGAATGGCTGGGTAGTAGACAGAGCCGAAATGGATTATGGCTGTTCTATTCTTAATTTTCTTTCTTTGCTTTTGTTTTATGACAATTGCTTTAATGAATCGGTAAAATGTGGAAGACCAAAATGATCATTTATCTTCCCAATTGTTACATGTGACATGGATCATCAACCTTTGATGGATGCAAGAAACGAAACGTAGCGATGCTCTGGCCCACACTCATTGATAATATATGGGTATGAACTGCAATTCGATTCTCAGCATCACAGCTTCTTTGATGTTTTTACATCTACGTTCAACGTATGTTTACTTTAATGTTTGGATGTCTGTGTGCAATTCGAATCAAAATTCTGCAAAGCAGTGTAAGTCAGTTTGTCATCTCCATTTCCTTTAATTTGTGAAAATAATCCAAAATCAGTGGTTAACGAGTATTTAGTGACTAATTGAATCAGACGATTGCAAAATAAATTAGATATGTCCTCATAAGTAATTAGTTTTAGTTGCTTACGCTTTATAGACAATTATTTCAACGCTGTTTCAAGATTTCCTTTATTTATTTATATATTAGCTTTTCTTCCCACACTTAAAAGGAACTTTAACAAAATAAAATTACGACAGTAGAGAAATTCTTGACGTAGCTGTTATGGTACATAATAGTAGGCAAAATGATAATACAATCGTATTTTCTGTCATCTGTGACTGATTGCCGCATCCTGGTTCGTTTATGGAGCTCACAGGTTGTTACTCAGCTACACCTGCCAACACAGTTCCAAATGCACATGGACATTGTTGTCACTGGACAGCTGATAACTGATAGAATGAACGTTGGCATTTTGTTCAGTCAGGCCCTCTGATTACAGTTTTGTCACAATTCGGTATCTCCGGTAGTTAAGTTATCCTCGGTTATTATCGGTCAATCGGCTTTATTATGGAGCTGATAATGAGCGTTGGGAAGGATGGCATTCCTAGTTTTATGCTTTTCGGCGTTTCCTCACATGGAAATTACATGTGAAATTAAATTCCTAAAAACAAGGAAAAAGTCATCTCCAGAGATTCTGCAGATGCTGGAAATCTTGAAGAATGCAAACAGAATACTGAAGGAACTCATGAGGTAAGGCAACATGCAAGAAGGTAAATAAACTGTCGTTTGTTTCTGAAAGAGACACTTTATCGGGACCGGAAAAGAGGGAATAGAATCCAGAATATAAAGGTGTGGAAGAGTGCGGGAAAAGTAGCTGATGACGTGAAACCAGGTGAGGGCGAAGGTATGTGGATGAGTGGGGTGGGAATGACGTAAAAAGCTGGGAGACGTCGGGTGGAAAAGTTAAACGGTGTATGAAGGAGTCGGAGACGGAAGGACAGTGGAACCTCCAAAATGGAAGAGGCAGGAGCACGTGGGTGGAGCGCAGCCGAATGGGCAGATGACGAGAAGAGAAAAGGTGAAACGGAGAATGGGGGAAAAAAGAGAGAATGGAATGATGGGGAAATTCCCAAGTGTTAGAGAAATCCACATTTATGCCTTTAGGTTGGTGTCTCCACGGATGGAAGAAAATATGCTTGTACCAGAACGTTAAGTTATTTCACTGAAAGGCGATTAGCTATGAATTACTTTAAATATCGTTACAGTGTCAATGGTGTCCTCAAAGTTGTAAAATGAACCTCCTCTTGGAGAATAATTATATATAGAAATATAAACCCTCTGGGGTACTCCGGTTTCCTCCAATGACTTAAAGGTTAGGATGTAAATTGGTCATGTAGATGTGACTGAGCGGCACGGAATAGTTGTACCAAAAAGGCCAGTTACCCTGAAATAACTCTAATGCAAATCTATATCACATTCACGCTAATCTCTCCGCTTTACCTGGGAATAGATTACGCCGTCCTCATGTTGTCAATCTTTGCGAAATGGTTTGCTCTCTCTATGGTTCAGTGAAACATTGGCAGTGATGTTCTCAAACGGTGCTTGTTCAGACTGTTAGAAAAAATATGTATTAAATACAACTAACTGATTGAGAGCTCAGTTACCATAAGCTAAATTAGATTTGCCAAATCTAAACACCGAGGATAAAATATTGTTGGAATAACATTTTGTCTGCGGAGAATGATACCGTCTATACATCATACCGGAGGTGGGATCGCCAACGTTTCAGGGTGGAAATCACGATGTTTAGACTTTCAAATCACCGCTTATAACAGTCCTAGGAATAGGATGGGGCTCTCAGTTTTGGCCATCTCTGTTTTTTCATCTCCTAAATCCTATCTTTTACATCGCTCTAAATTCTGTGCATGGGCACAGGTCCATGTTCAATCTTTTACGCATGCGTCAAATTACGGTAATGATTGCCCTGATCAAAATTTGTCCCTGCGATGCAAACTGAAACTGTGACCCATACCTCTCGCATTATTTAAGTTGAGATTACTGGAGCAAATGGCAAGTCCCGATGCTATGTTCCGCTTACCTCGAGCCGGAAACAGTGAAGCGGGATTCTGGGTTGATTTAATTGGGTTTGCTGGTAAATTACTTAAATTACGATCGAAGTAGGGAGAAACAATGGAAGTAGTTTTTACAGTAAGTGATAAATATGGTATTTGTTTTGCTGATATAATGACATAGCATTCCAGACTAAAGAAGTAATACTAACAGTTTATCATCTTCGACATAGATATTACTCGAAGCAGTAGTCCTATATTTCCGGAAGTGTTACGAACACTTGCAGAAGTTTTATCGGAATTCTACCATAATGAAATCAGTGATAGAGGTATGACTACCTTATCTTAGATGCTGCAGTAGCTCCATTTGCACCTAAAGTCTTCAGGTGAAATTAAAGCTAAATGCGTTAGAAAGGGGAATGTGATTAATGAAACAAGAAGACAAAGGTTATCCTTAGAATGATTGCAGGTTAAAAAAATAACATTGAAATGCTAGAAATATGAAGTAAAACAGAGAAGTAGAACAAGCAAAAATTTTAGTAGTTCAGCAACTACCAGTTAAAGGGAAATAGTCAATGTTCACAATGCAATCTGCGGAAGGGTCTTTAATCTGGAATGTCAACTGGTTCTCTTTCCAAAATCGGTCAGTAGCTGCACATTATTTTCTGATTTGAATCCAAATGGGAGACGACAATACTTTTATCCAATTTAGGCATTGCTTCCCACATTAGGATAATACTCATTCTGCGTTGCATTGTGGACTAGAAGGTGCCATGCGGAGTTTTGTTTAACACATGGTTATCATTGTTCATCACATACTACAAGGATTAATTGCAAGTATATTCGATTCCGTTGCAGATTAGGCACCGCTGTGTGGATCTTTGTGGCGAATCGGGGTTAAAACTGCATTTAATACTGCAAAGACCATTTCAACAAAACAAGATTTAGTTTCATTTTTACCTTGCTTACTGTCCGTTTGATCAAATGTAACAGACATTATGAATTGATTCGTGCACGTACTGTGCTTTCCCATTACCCAGTCAACTGCGATTTTCTTACGTCAGCATTTGGTAATTTCTCACAGTCTCAGATGCGTGTTGAATTATTCGTCAAAACAACTGACCTTCCAATGATAAATATTACCTTTTCACTTCCAATCCAACCGGCTGTGAACGGGTATAGAACCTTGAAAGGATACAGGAAGCAGGTGCAACGGGAACATTCAACTAAATTTTTGATACATAGTTGAAAATAAATATTTGACGGGGAAAATACTTTAATTTTCCTTACTATGCTCCAAAGTGTTAGGGAATAAAATAGATTCATGATATCTTTGCTCTGCAAGCATCCCGCTCTGAAACAAGACCAAATGCTTTACCTACCGGGTCTTCATTCTGACATCCGTCCAAAGAATTTGTATTACCCCCTTCAGAAAAGAAATCAAAAGGAAATGATTTGCTTTGTAAACATTGTACATTATTAAATTGATACCAATCGAATTAATTGTGTAAGTGGAACCGCTGAAGTTAGGGATCTTTCAGAAAGTATTTGATGTTAACAGTCCGGCTAATATACTGAATTCTGCTTTAACCTGGAGCTATGCTCAAAAGGCTTTCACTTTCAACGAGGCTCTAAAGTGATAATAGCATAACAGCGGCGGTACTGTATTTAAGTATGGCAACCAAGATCGAAATTAAAACCAATGAGACGTGCATAATTTGGTCAATGTTCTTTACACATTCAGAGGGAGTTTAGATCTAAGGCAAGTCCTGGAAGTTTCAAAATGTGGATCAGCTATTGTATTAAAAAAATATACCTGAAGTATTCCAAAGTGGTGAAACAGCATTCGGAAATGAGATACGAAATACTTCCAGTGGACTGATGAAATAGCTGAATTTTAACATCAAGTGTATATTGTGGCAGAATATTATCACTGAAATCCGGCTTCGAAAATTGCGATACATGCCCAATCATTCTGTGAATGTCATTTACTGATTTTAAGTTAAATGTCATTAACGCTTCTATTTTGTACGAATAGATGTGATGTTTCTCAGCGATCAGTGTTCTTACCGTGCGATCTCTTTAACTTGAGTATCAGCAAAAGAATTATCACAATTAAAATTAAAATCGCTGGCGTGCGCACTGCATATGCGAGAATCAATCCGGTATCAGCACCTTGAAAAATAAACCAGGAAGCATTATACATCTAAAAACAAATCCACACATGGGAAGCAACACGGCAAACTATTATATAGGGTCCTTTCAAATCTCACTACACACTGATAGGAAAATAACAGAACATACAGTAAAGAACAAAGAAATCTGGTTTTTAGTTTCTCCAGACACATGCGAGCTATTTACTATGATTAAGAATAGGCTCGGCTGCGTTTTCCTATACTTCTCTTGACAATAGATATCAGCATAACAATTGAACGTGTAATCAGCCAACCTAATACAGTTCGGATCTCAATTCAATCTTTTAATTCACGTCTGTCAAGGACATTCTTTAGTACGATCAAAACCATATAGATAACTTGCAGATACGCCAAAGGAGACCCGGTGACTCAAAATTTCGCTTCTGCATTGCATGCTGAAATTACCCGCTAACTTCATGAGTTTATAACACTGCACCCTCTAAGCCTCCTGAATGTATATCAAGCATATTAAACGTATTTCCCACTGCAATGTTTTCCTCAGCTTTACGAGTGACAACCCCGAATTAATGGAAAACTTCATAATGAAAACATCGATAAACACGAATCATCCATTTGAACTGCGTTGCCCACTATTATTGGAAAGTAATTCAGTCAGAGTCTGAATTATGTCAAAGTCTGTTCACAGTTTCACACCCTATGCATTCGTTCCAGGTGACAATTAAGTGTCATGCCACAGTGTTCAGGAATTCCGACCTTGATTCTGATTTTGCCCCATGTCCACATTTTCCTGTAAAACTATATTGCTTTAATACACCTTCATTCACAAGCCGATGGTTTCCCCCTTTGTTATATCACTATGCTATTTAGAGCTTAAGTTTTGCTTTGTCTAATGTTTGATAAATGTCCGGATGTTTGTTACCTTACACGTACGACACAAAATCAATTTCTTAATTCAACCGACACGATTTAAAATGAGGGTATAAGACATTTGTTTTCAAGCACCATTCAGAGTGAATGTTCACTGCAATCAGGTAATCTGAAAAATTCGCCCTTCTTCCCTGTTTGGCTAGCGGATCTGTGATTGTACTTAACCAGATTTGATCGGCACACCGAGATCATTTGGAAATGATTCCATCTTGCCCGGAGTGCTAGAAATTCTGAACATGTTGAATATTCACAGTAACATACAAAATGCTAAATGTATGCAGCAGATCAGGAGAGCAATAAAGTAATGACATTTCAGTCCGAGAACTTACATCAGGACGCAATCAAGACACCATCTTACCTTGCTCCAGGATATAGCTGAAAATGACAGGCACCGTGAGGGAGACATGCGACAACAGGCAGATGTAAACATCTTTTCCCGAAGCAGATTGATTAACTTGCAATGAACTGTAAGCCTTGTATAAACCCTCCGCGGTCTGGTTTATCACTGTTTCTATTCCAAAGCGAATTTGCCGGTTATTTTTTTGCCAGACGATTTCTAATTCTTTCGGGTAGAAGGCAGCTGTTTTACAGAGGAGCTGCCGAAGAGACGAAAACTCTCCAGTCGGAACGACTTCCAGTGGAGTTGGGGGAACTTGAATAAAAAGATAGTTATATTGGGTGTTTAACATTTATTTAGTTAAAGTAAATTCCTTTATCTTCCCGCCAATTACGATGCAATCTCACTATCAAATTAGTTACCCGCCATAGGCTACCAGAGTTTTATAGCCTATTTTAAGTTTAAGTTCAAGTTCATAGTTATTAAACCAGACAGATGTAAATGGCTCAATGTAGCATCCTTCTTCTGGGGACAACTGCAAAGCACAGACCGTGTATTCACACACAACACGTGCAGTCAACATCCAGCACACATAGTGCAAAATCAACAAAGTAAAAACGAGTCACTGTGCAGAAACAGATGAAAGGATGAATTCGAAGAAGTCACCGAGAAGGTGAATCAAAGGGTTACAATGTGCGGAAGACATCACGTTTTGAATAGTCCTTCAGCTTTATAACCCACGACCGTATTTGCGGCAGCACTTTTGCTTTGGAAAGTGTTCCTTTCTTTGTTTTTTTCATTATCAATCAAAACTGAACTACAAAACCGAAAATATGACAGATTTCCACAGACGGAACGCAATAAGATCTTGTAGATGTTTTTAAAATTCTGGCAACTAATTTTTTCAGGTAGTTTTTCAGAGCTTGGGTTGGAGCTTTCCAGTCATCAACATTCACTGATAGAGCTTTCCTCGGAATGTAAATCATTGCTAGGAAAGTTTTTCCGTATTTAATGTGCTGAATGTGGCAAATCGTAACCTCCGTGAAACATCTAGAAACGCAAATGCAAAGCTGATGTTAAGCGCAATTATTCTACGTTTCAATTATTTCGTAAACCTGTCTGCCTGCAGCAAAATGGTGCGACAGTGACATGTCACTGCTATACGACCATTGATGCCCTGCAGAGAGGCTACCCAGGAGCTGAACGAACTCCGCTTCGCCCGGCAGCGATTTCACTCAAAGGTGAGCACAAAATTCACGATTTTGCAAACATGGACTGCTTCCGCTACGACTATGGTCCGTATCTAACTTCAAAAGCTCTATTGTCAGTTTGTTTTATCAATGTGTCACAAGATTTAGCATTTCGCTCTGCCTACAATGGTCATCTTGAGCTCACGGTTGCCCGCACAGCACTGCCATGGACCATACACGGATTACAGATGTTTACGTGCTTGTTGCTGTAAGGCAAATTGATTTATATAAATCCCCAGGGCCCGAGATGGAGTCCAATGCCACCTTTTTGGGAGGCTTGTGCAGAATTTTAAGGTGTCCTGATAGAGGCATTCAAAATGTCCTGACCCACTGGTGAGGTGCCAGAGGACTGGATATGACTAATGTTTTGTAGTTGTTCAAGGAAGGCTCTAAGAAGACTCCGGAATATTTTAGGGTGGAAAGCATGACGCTTGGCCAGGGTAATATATTGGAAATAAACATGAAAAAAACAAACGTGTTGGTGACAGATGGGGAAAGCACTACTGTTTGGAATGAACGTAGCAGATTTAGCGCGTTCTAGATGTGACTTTATTTCTTCTGCAAACTGGCCATTTTTGTCCCGACCTCTGCCCTTCTTGGTCAATTTTGTATTCACGCAAAATGAGAGTCAGTAAAATCTGCATAACTACACACACAAAATGCTGGTGGAACACAGCAGGTCAGGTAGCATCTATAGGGAGAAGAGCGGTCGACGTTTTGAGCCGAGACCCTTCGTCAGCATAACTATGCTGGTTTCAATGGGGTTAGTATTGTGGAGCAGCACACGGATCAAGCTGTGTTTATCTGTGCAGGTTTTACTCAAACGTCCCGTAATTGACATTAGTGAAGTGGCTTTGTTTGCCTTTGCCGATGTTTATTGATTGCTTATAAATATTTATATCTGTGCACTTCACCAACTATAGGACTGAAATCGGCGACATACGTCGAGATGTGGTAGTATAAAAGAAGGCTGAGGGACGAGCGGGTATCATTTAACCTCGACAACGTTTCGCTCCAAGTTAGATGACTTGTGATTTGTCCTTCAACCGAATTTGTCTACAGCTCCCTATCTCTCATTATCTAACCCGAATCAAATTCGTCCTCTAAAAATTAGGTGGATCCGTACATCGGCTTTTATAAGCTTTTGATTGTTTTAAGTTGTTGGACAGCAAATGTCACGCCACTTTTTAAAAAAGGGTGTAGGAAAAAGACCGGCATATATAGGAAAGCTAGCTCAACATCTGTAGTCGGGAAAATGCTTGAAGCTGTCACTAAAGGAGAAACAGCGAAACATTTAAAAAGGAATGGTTCCATTAGATAGGCGCGACATGGATTCAGAAAGGGCAGGTCCTATTTGAGAAGCTTACTGGAGTTCCTTGAGGACATAATGAATGCAGTGGATGGAGGGGAACAGGTGGGTGCCACATGCCTGGATTTCCAGAAGGCGTTCAATAAGGTGCCACATAAGAGAATTATAAATTAGATATGAAAGCATGAAGTCGGAAGAAGTACATAGGCATGGATAGTGGAATGATTATCCAAAAAAAGGCAGAGTGTTGGTAAGAATGGGCGTTTCTCCGTTTGGCTGTCAGTGGTGAGTGGGGTGCCGCAGGGGTCGGTGTGTGGCCCGCAGTTGTTTACCATTGGGATTGATGATTTGGAAGAGGGAACTGAGCGTAGCGTAACAATTTTTGCTGTTGACAGTAAACTGAATGTAAAATAAAATTGTATAGAGGATGTGGACGGTCTGCAGAGGGATATAGATAAAGTGAGTGGGACAAAGTCTGGCAGATGGAATATAATGTTGGTAAATGACAGATCATCCACTTTCTAAGGAAAGTTGAAGAGCAGAATATTCTTTAAATGGTGAAAGATTGCAGCATGATGTTGTGCAGAGGGACTTCGCAGTGCATGTGCTTGGTTTGTAGGTGCAGAAGGTTATTAACAGGCGAATAGAACCTTGGCTTTCATTGTCGGAGGGATTGATCTCAAGAGCTGGGTGGTCATGATGCAACCGTGCAGGGTTCTGGTGTCTGCTCCTGGAGTACTGTGTGCATTTCTGGTCACCGTACTTGAAGAAGGATATATTGTCTTTGGATGCAGCGCACAGGAGGATCACCAGGTTGATTCCAGAGATAATGAGGAGAGATTGAGTCGTCTGAAACTATACTCTCTTGAATTCAAAAGAATGAGAGGAGATCTTATACAAACATACAAAATTTTGAAAGGGATAGATAAGATAGAAATAGGAAAGTTGTTTTCATTGGTAAGTGAGGCTAGAACCGGGGACATAGCCTCAAGTTTCAGGAGAAAAGATTTAGGACGGAATTGAGGAGAAACTGTTTTTCACAGAGAGCAGTGGATCTGTGGAATTCTCTGCCCAGGGAAGCTGTTGAGGTTACTTCACGAAATATATTTAAGACGCAATTAGATAGATTTTCACATAGTAGGGGAATTAACGGTTATTGGGAAAAGGCTGTTAGATGGAGCTGAGTTTATGGACAGAACAACCATGATGTTACTGAATGGCTGGTCAGGCTCAATGGGCCGGATGGCCTACTCCTGCTCTATTTTCTTATGTTCTGATGGGCTGCCTGAGGAATATGTCGAAGCAAAAAGAGGGCGAGGAATTGTGTAGGAATATAGGCATAACAAACATATGGTTGGAAATATCAATGGAACAAATAATAAGTGGAGCAAAAGCCAATCTGCAGAATCACCTCGAAATAATAAACAAAATAATCAGAAAAATATTTCGAAATGATATTTTCCTTTTGAAGAAAAGCTGGAAAGCAAATTAATGCCACAAATTTCAAATAGCAATAACATTTCTGCAATCTTGGCTTTTTTCAAATGCAAAGAGCTGAAAGTTTTCCACTTACAAGAATAAAGACACTTACTTAGCACAATAAGCTGAGAGCCACTTCCTTTTCCCAATATTTGTTGTTCAGTTTTCACTTGGCAGTAATACACGCCTGCGTCTGCGTGTGTCACATTCAGGAGGGTAAATGTGCCGCTGCCTTTCATTACACTGAACTGATTTCTGCTATCTGGTTTTATAAATGCTTTCTGACCCTCCTTCCACCACGAAACTTCAGCAGTATCTAGTTGTATTGGAAATTTGCAGCGCATGGATTCATTTCCACCGATTGAGACTTTTAACGTTGGAGGGAATTGTTCCACTTTGGGCAACGTTCCTTTTGTGGCTGCCAAAGCACAAGTGAAAATGATGGAAACAGTTGCATTCACTGGACAACGAATCAACAGACAAAATAGGAAGAACACCGATAAGCGAATGGAATGTTAAATGCTGTATAATATTGTAAAATATCTGTTTCTTAGATTGGGTACAAAAATGTAAGCATACCTGGCCAAAAGGCGGCGAGCAGAGCCACGAGCCAAAGGGTTGCATCCAGCGACATTGCAAATGAGAGCGTTCTGTCTGAAAGATAGAAATTCATAGGATGAAATAATCAAATGCACATTACATATGAAGTCAATGGTCAAGGCTTCGTCGATGCCTTGGGCAGAAGGAATACTTACAACGAGAGAGCAGCGCTCAGCATGAATGATGAAAAACAAACAGTTGATGTTTCGGGGTGAGATACTTCTTCAGGACTGGAAAGGAAGGGGGAAGAAGTCACAATAAGGAGACAGGGGAGGGACAGGCGTATAAATCGGCAGGTGATTAGTGGGGGGAGTACGACTTACAGAGATGGCACTTGATAGGTGCTATTATATTCCATCTCGATAGCCTCCAACCTGCTGATATGAAAATAGAATTTTCTAACTTTTAGTAATTTCTCCGCTACACCATTCATCGTTTTCTATTTTCCATTCTGGGTCCCATTTTATCCCTTCTCCTCTCCTCACCTCGCTTATCTGCTGCTCCTCGTTCACTGTTTCCAATGGCCCAATGCCCTCTCCAGTCAGATTCCTTCTCATTCAGTCCTTTACTGATTGAAGTTAATAACTCATCGGGTTGATTGGTAAGTTCCAGGTCTAAGGTAGAAGGATATGAGTTATTAACTTCAGCCTTTCAGCATGATCCCTCAAACAGTCGACCTGCATGTGCATGTAACGAGAGATATGTAATTCATCTCCTCCTACCTTAGGCCACGAACTTATTAATCACACTTCTGTGGAGACTTTCTGGATGCCCAAGATCCGTATGCTCCACGACCGCTGAACTAGGTTTTAAAATTTAGGAGGGGACTATGTTGAAAAATAAATGTGCTCGGTTTTCTAAAATTGACTCTTTTTACCTTAAGTCACGAACTTATCAATCACTCCTCAGACAGCACAGGAAAATGTCTTTCGACCAATGATGTCTGCATTGATCATAATGCAAATTTAATTCTATCTGATCGGATATGGTCTGCATTGCTCTTTTTTTGCCTGTACGTGGGCATGTTTGAATGTCTTTTAACCGTTGTGATCAAATCAACACTGTTTTGTAGCACTGTCAAGTCGCCGACAACTCTCTGCGTAATGTAAGTGCTTCGCATTCTCATTTAAATTTTCCTCACTTAGTTCAAGGCATTGCCCTCTGCTAACTGCGGCTAAAAATGCATGAGTGGTATCGGTAAAGAGAACGGCAAGGCCAACAGGATTAGAGAATCCCGGTTCACGAAGACATCATTTATAGGGAACGGGGTCAAGCAATTCCCGACAGAAATATTAGATGTACTTCAGTAGACCCGACGGGAATCATGAGAGCACAAAGGTAACATGATATAACTTCTGAATAGAAAACAAAAGGAAATGAGGAAATAGCGAGCGAGAAATCGCGATGACAATGCTGTAAGTTATTGTTTCCCATCAGTGTGGTAAAAATCATGGAAACTAAGGGATTAAAGAGATTTAATGTTATTTTTTAACAGACACACATGAGAAAAATGGAGAGGTCGCGGGAGCGAGGTGTTCACGGTTTAAGAACTCAGACCGTTTGATGAACTTACGGCACCTGATCAACTGTATCTTTTGACATTATGAGAAGCCAGAGGAGAAATTGTAAGGTCTGTTGCAAGGATATCAGCATTGTCATTAACGGAAGTTGTGTTCTAATAGCATTGCAGAGTGGCAAATGCGCATTTACTGAAGAAGATCTGCAAAGGAAAGTGGAGAGATGAAGGTGGTGAGCCCAGCATTGGTGCGTGGAAACATACTAGAGTTAATCGGAGGGAGAGAATCTATCACAATTTGAAATGGGAAAGGTTGAAAAAGTGCCAGTCAGCCTGGATTTGTCATTTGGGATCACAAATTTGATAGAGTTGCTTTGATGAAGTGATGAAGAAAACTGCGGAGTGCAGCAATTGGACTATAACTCCATTAACTTTTGCAAGGTCCCGTTTGGCAGACTTGCTCAGAAACTCGATGACATGGGAACCAGTGTGAGACAGCGACCTGAGCACATGAATACAATATTGGTTCAGCAGAGGGAGTCAAACGGTGAAAGTGTGAATTTGATATCAAGAATGACCGCCTGCAGCTAGTGGTGTACTGAACAGGCAGGTTCCATTCCTAGTGCTGTTTGTTATCTATGAAATATTCTGATTAACTTCGTTGATATATTTCGGAATGCAACGAAATTGGTGGTATATTAGACAGTGAAAGACATCTACGGCGATAAACTTCGATAGCAGGACAAGCAATTTCAGATAGAATATTCCTCGGACCTTTGCGAAGTGTTGTATTTTGGTTTGTTAAACCGGGGCAGTAATTGCACAGGAGATTGCCCACAGCATTGAAATAAAACGAAGTGACAGAGTGTACCTGTAGATTGATCGTTGAACGTGACAATTGAGGTGGGCAGACAGGTGTAGAAGGTGATTCTCACATTTATTCACAATTGTAGCATCTGTACCGTCATGTCCAGCTGTACAGGTTGTCGGTGAAGCATATTCAGAATATACTATGGATTTCCGACAGCCGGCTACAGAAAAGGCCCGAAGAAGCTTGAAATAGACCAGAAAAGTCCAGAAAATATTCACAAATACATTTGCAGGACAGCATGTTTTTAGCTGTAAGGAATGTCTGGGGTTACTCTTCTGAGGTTGAGTGGTGACCTTATATATTTAGGGGCGTAAGCAGAGGTGTGGTTACATTCTTTTACCCAAAATAGCTGAATTAATAATGAAAATGCATCGATTCATGATGAGAGAGAGAACACTTAAATTGATCTAAGGCAAGTTTTCCAAAGCAAGGGAGCTTGGTAACAGGAAGAGAATACGTGAAGAATCTATAGAAGTGGGTACGATTGCAATGTGTTAGAAACATTTGGATTGGTACACATATAGAAAAGGTTTACTGTGGTAAGATACAAACGCAAGAGAACGGGTCTAGCTGGGATAGGTTTCTCGATCTACATGGGCGAAATGGGCCGAAGTCCTGGTACAATGACATATGAAGCCAAGAATCCATCTACATAGTGGTGGGGTCTGTTCCTTGGAATGCCGTGGATAGTAGGAAGTTGTGAGAATGCTATAGGGTTATTGTTTGATTTACGTAATTGGTGCTTGATAGTAGGCATGGACGTAGTCGTGCGACGTTGTGCATGTATCACTTATCCCGTAAGCCAGAAAACTATTCTCCAATTGTGGCCTCACGTTAATGTCAAGTGAAGAAACAAGGACTGGAACCAACTGTCCCACTCAGATGAAATTAATTTATAGGAAAAATATACTCATCTGACTTTTGGTGCTGAGAGCAATATTGGCCTTACAAATATTGGCCAGATTGTATGTAAATTATCAAAAACCTGTTAATTGAAATTTATTCACTGCTAAAGCGGTGTTTAATCTGTTTGAAAGTACTGATAACTAAGAAAAACTTTTCTTTAGAGTTTTAAGATTTTCAAATCTTTAACTTTTGTTTTGTCTTGGAAGATTTGAGAAGTTTTAAAACTTACCAAAAAAAAATCAGATGGTTAAAACGTTTTCGGTAGGACAGCCCCAGTTAACCCGAAGGCTATTGCACTAATTTTCTCAAGAGATGTGTTGGAGTATTCGAGAAACTCCATGAATTGTGCAATATCTGCCTATTACCACGTGCATGACGTTATCACTTTTCCCCAGGCATCAGGAGTGTTTTCATAGTTAAAAAGTGCTTACAACATCTCTCAAAGACTGCAAATTCCACTGTACTTATACTATAACGTGAAATGTGCTTGTTAGAGTAGGGAGAATCAAAGAATGGAAACAGAATCACTCCCCTAACTTGCAACCATTCATCGGGTGATCGATCAGAAATCTTATATCTGTTTCGCTCTCCGCTGACGTTCCATGTTTCCTTTACTTTTGTGGATCGGTTTTTGCTGCTGTTGTCTAGACGTTACTGTGCTATCTAAACTGATATCCATCCCTATGGTCTTGTGTTACTTCATTTATGTTTTTGAAAACATAGTGAGAAGATTAGGTCCAAGACAAAATGGACTTCAGCATTCTGTGTGCTCCTTCTTCCCTTCTCTCAGCGGCAGCTATCGAAGCAATTCTCGATCAGGCACAGCACGTTACCTTTAGCTCCCACTGTTCCCAATTTCCGATAATGTCGAATATTTTCTCAAAGGACTGATAAAAGAAGATTCATATCAGTCACACAAGAGATTCTACAGATACTGGAATCTAGAGCAATGCACACAAAATAAACTCAGCAGACCAGGCAGCATCTGTGGAAATGAATGAACAGTCAAAGTTTCGTTCTGAATCCCTTCATTCGGACTGGAAAGGAGGGCGGAATATGCTAGAATAAAAAGACGGTGAGATGGAGGACAAATTAGAAGGTGATAGGTGAAGTTAGGTTAAGGGGGCTTTGTGGGGAGTGAGGAAGAGGATAATGTACGTTTGGGCGGTGGGATAAAGTAAGACATTGAGAGGTAAGAGATTGAAAATGCAAAGAGCTGGAGAATAAGGAATCTGATAGGGGAGGGGATTAGACTACGGGAGAAAGGGAAGGAAGTGGGACAGAAGTGGCGGTTATAGGCAGCAGAGCAGAGAGGATAAGAGGACAGAGGTGAGAACAGAAGAGAGAAATGGGAGGGAAAATTACATGAAGGAGAAGCCGATGTTCATGTCGGCAGGTTGCAAGCTACTTAGACTGCATCCGAGGTGTTGCTCTCCCACCGTGTGGTAGCCTCGTGAAGGCGTAAGAAGAGAACATGAAGCGAAATGTAGGAACGTCAATGGATAGGAATAAAAAATAATTGGCCACATCCGCATTTTGGGATGGACTGGAGGTGCTCTAAAAAATAGTCCCCAGTTTATGCCAGGTCTCACCAGTGTAGCGGATGCCGCATCGGTAGCTCTCGCTGCAGTAGAAGATGCTACCCGATTTGCAGGTGGAGTGTTAACTCAGTGGAGGTGATGAAGTTATAATTTTCAGGTTGTCTTCGGCTGTCAGGCAACTTTTACTACTATTTGGATTTACATTCTTTGACTCGAAAAAGTCTTATAATTTCACCCATCGTCAATTTAATTTACATAGCTATGTCAGTGTGGCATCCATCTCGGTTGTGAAATACATTACATAAATATTATACTTTTATTCATACAAAGTCCTCTTTTTGTTTCAGTGCGAGATCTGACGTTAATATCCGACCACATTTCATTATTTTCTGCATTAAATGAAAATAAACAGCAATCATTTACCAAATAGTCGCTCATGATGTAACCGCTCACGCTTGGAGGGATGTTAGCAATTGTTACGGTTAAGGATTAAACTTAAAACTGTTTTATTTAACATTGTGATGAAGCTTCTCATTTTTCTCTTTCCAGAATGCACACGCCGTGGAATCGAAACACAGATATCGCAGAAAAAATGAGAAACATTCAGTTGTGAGGAAGAGGCTTTGAAGTTACTTTATATTTTAAAAAAATCCACTTTCTGTAACCTAAACATCGAGCTTTAAAAATAAAGCCAACAGTGCGCAAATCGATTTTTGAGACACATGTAAGTTATAACCACAAAGACTTTCCGTGATGTCATCAGCGGGCCGTTAGTGTATTTCTATTCTCTGTCATTTGTAATATCATTTTAACCTGCACGGCGAGTTTGTTGTCGGTCTTTAACTGAACGAAAACATTGAATCCTGGGGTGCATCTCGGAGTACGGCTCTTCCACCGGTTTCATCCATTCAGAACGAAATAATTACGCAGCCACTCTTATACATGCCTGCAGCAGGATACCACTTGCTCTAACAACTTTTTCTATATAGCTACCGTCCTTTGTCTGAAAGCCATGCCGTGCCCAGCTGTGTTTTAAATCTTTTCTCTCTCAATTCACAGCTATGTTTTCTAGATTTGGACCCCCTGTCTTGAGAAATGGGCTATAAGCATCCAGTAAATTATTGACCATAAAATTTGTTTTATTTTCAAATTCCAAATGTCATCCCTCAGTAACCTGTACTCTAGAGTAAACAGTCCACGTCTATCCAATCTCTCCGTGCCAAAAAAAGCCTTCTATCCCAGGAAAAGTCCCAGAAATTCTCTTTTGCAATCGTTCTAACTCCACTACGTGCATTAGGGTAATGCCATTTTCTACTGGTACAACATGGTGTTTCAGCTCTTGTCAAAATCCTGCCAAGAGGGCAAGTAGGCTAAACTCCTTCTAATCTGGATCCTGATGTGTCGTCGTTAAGTGCACACTAAAATCCATTTCCGCAGCAACGCTTTTAAGGTACCTCCAGTATATCCCGTCACTATTCACGTTACAGGAAATCATAAGCTCAGGAGATTCTGAAATCCAGAGGAACAAACAGAAAACGCTGGTGGAACTCAGTAGGTCAAGCGCCATCTCTGACAGGGGCTCCCCACCCATGTTAATGGTGGGGGACCATGGCATGAAAAGGTTCGAAACCCCTAATATATTGATAGGTATGAAACAGACAATCAACGGTTCGGGTCGAGACCCTTTTACAGTATTTTCAGAGGATATACCCCTGATTAGCCTGGTTTCAACGGTCCCACTATTTAATTTTTAACAACAGCACGGACCAACAATTCCTCCAAGAAGAAAAATTTGCCATGGCTTGTAAAAAGATTCTGTGCGGACTGCCGGATTATTAGTGGACTTCCATTCTGAGCTTATTGTTAGAATTTCTAACAGTGTTGCAACTTTAAACACCGACAATGTAAATACGTTGAAGCTCTAAAATGATAGACAGTAATGGTTGTGGTACCGTTGTTATTTAAAATAAAAACATACGGATTATATACACCCAACTTCTGCACAGAGTCTTGCCATCTTCAGAAGTCTTCTGATGACTCTGCCATATTTGGATGCATCAGCAAGGGAGATGGGGGGGGGGGTAAAGGGCTATGGTGGGAAACTGTGTCACATGGTGTGAGCAGAATCATCTGCAGCTTAATATGAAAAAGACTAAGGAGCTGTTGGTGGATCTGAGGAGGAAAAAGGAACAAAAGACCTCTGTTTCCATTCAAGGGGTCAGTGTGAACATGGTGGAGGATTGCAAATACCTGGGGATACTAATTGACAATAAACTGGACTGGTCAAAGAATACAGAGGCTGTCTAGAAGAAGGGTCAGAGCCGTCTCTACTTCCTGATGAGACTGAGGTCCTTTAACATCTGTCGGACGATGCTGACGATGTTCTACGAGTCTGTGGTGGCCAGTGCTATTACGTTTGCTGTTGTGTACTGTTGCAGAAGGCTGAGCGTAGCAGACACCAATAGAATTAACAAACACCTTCGTAAGGCCAGTGATGTTGTGAGGGTGGAACTGGACTCTCTGACGGTATTGTCTGAAACGAGGATGCTGTCCAAGTTGCATGTTTCCCATCCACTCCATAATGTACTGGCTGGGCACCGGAGTACGTTCAGCCAGAAACTCATTCCACCGAGATGCAACAGTGAATGTCATAGGAGGTCATTCCTGCCTTTGGCCATCAAACTTTACAACCCATCCCTCGGAGTGTCAGACACCCTGATCCAATAGGCTGGTCCTGGACTTATTTACACTTGGAATAATTTACCTTTTATTATTATTTTTCTAATATTGCTAGTTTTCTGCACTATTCTTGGTTGGTGCGACTGTAAAGAAACCCAGTTTCCCTCGGGATCAATCAAGTATATCTGTCTGTCTGTCTGACAATTAATTACAGGGTATTTCATAATTATATTTACATAGATTTCAAAATTATATCATTAACAAATGCTACGTGTGCGGCAGTGTTTCAGTTACCACGTGGTGGCGCACCTGCACAGATGAGAGGGAGCAGTGGTTGCAAGTGTATACAGCCAAAATAGATGGGAGGTGGGTTTCCTGATGAACTGAGCTGTGTCCATAACCTTCTGCATTCTTGCTGTGTTAGGCAACCTCCCACTGTCAACATTTCGGTAATACCATTAATTCAATACTTATCTATAGCTTTGAATCATGGTAAAGTTGAATCTTGCTGTACAATAGCTTCGTGGTGTGTTCGTTACAGACGGGGATTATACCTCTCTGGGAAAAAAGAACCCCTTAAGTTGGATTCATCGGTATAAATTCGTCTATATATATATATAGATAATACTTTGGTTCTGAAAAAAAAATCCTCTCATCATCATGCAGAAAGGGTACTCTGGGAATAAACAATGTTATTTTAAACCGCCATCTTTATGATCCATCCACAAAGTGCAAAGTACAAAGATGGCCACTGGGGACTCACTACGTTCATCTGCATTCAGAGTTGTAAATATTTCTAAACATAATACGGTTCCTGTCTCTATATTGTGTTACCACGCCACTCGTCCCTATCCTACAAGGCAATCAAATGCTACCTTCGCAATCCAGCAGGTCGGAAGAGTTCAAACTTGCCTCATGAGGTAGCAACTTTATTCGCTGTTACTATATTTAGGTTACACATTGCGCTGCCATGAAGCTTTAGCAAGTTAATTCAATACCCTTATCTACCTGTTTCCGTGTGGGTGGGACCACAATTCAGCGAATGCTTAAGAGATGCTGACATCACTTATTTGTTGTTTCCTTCTTATGTTGCCAGCGGCTCACTCAGTCATTTGACTGCACAAATATAATATTTATTTCACATCGTTCTGTGACCTGAACATTTTTCTCCTTTTGTGTCTGTTAAGTAACACCTAAGACTGATAAGATTAAAGATGAAAAAATAGCATAAATGTCAATATATTTATTAAAATGTGCAATATTCATTCGTGAGTGAGCGCTCCAACACGTATACATATTGACACATACATTTACTGTAGCCACTGTTTCTGAAATTTCCTTTTACATAGAGTGCATTAAGAACCAATTGCCAGAAGAGGATTTGGAAATGTAGTGCACTCACGTGCTTTTCTATCATCTTTAGAAAGCTCTGTTCATTCTGTCTGCAGAATGTTCTACAGTGGTAGCAACTAATGCTACAGGGTTGAAAGGACGTTGTAATGAGCTGACAGTGAATAGGTTCTGAAGCACATTTTGCAAAATATCAGCAGCACTTCACATTTGCTTGCTGAATTTGCTTGCTTTTGTGATTTTGCGATGCAAGAAAATAACAATCGGTGGTTTGTTAGTTTTATTCATGGGTATTTGGAAACCGAAAAAGAGAGACAAGAATAATCAGATATTGTAAATTAATAATAAGATATAACTTTTGGAACTTTTACTGGTATGCAGAAGAGAAAATATTGTTTACAAGTGGAAAGGTCGAGGGGACTTGCGATGTAATGTGACCTGGGTTCCTGGGTGAACCTGGGAAGCCAATGACTGATTCCCGTTGGGAAATCTGCACCAACCACCCATCATTCAGACAAATTTTCAAGCAGCAAGCGGGCTGTAGGGGTCATGGGTCGGCGGGAAAACGAGGATGCCGATCAAGCCAATAGACCATTAGACCAAAAGATACAAGAGGAGATACTGGACATTTTGCCAATGGGATTTGCTCAGCCATTTCTTGCTCAGACCATAGATATAATAGTAGAGGACGTCTATTCGGCCCATTGAGTCTGCTAGGCCATTGAACCATTGGTTAATCCAATCTTTTTGGTCATGCCCACTACCCTGCCTTCTCCCAAATCCTTTCATGCTCTGTATAATCAAGAACTTATTTATTTCTGCCTTGAGTACACCCAGTGACTCGGCCTCCAGACGCTCCGTGGCAATAAATTCCACAGATTTACCATCCTCTCACTAAAGTGGTTTCTCCAAATCTCAGTACTAAAAGGACGTCCTTCAATCCTGATGTCATGCAAGCAAGCAAGGAATGACGGCGCCATACTGGCCACTCTGCGCCTGCTCTGCAGAGCCTTCTACACGATCCTGTACCCGAGAAACCCTTCTAAACCTCCGATTTGCTACATCTAGCAAGATCAACAACACACTGGCGAAGTTACTGATCCAGATGGAGATCATCGACGCGCCAGAATTGCTTCGACTCCAGACCGGACCTGGACCCGAATGTCGAGGCCTAGTCCGAGGACCACAACGTTCCCGGAGACCCGTGGCCTGCTAACATATGGGAGCGCCTGGAGATATGGCCCATTCCGACCAGCACCTCTCCGAAGCAGACAACCAAACAGAATTGAGGTCGGAGACTTCAAGATACCCCAGAAGCTTCCTCAGAGCAACAACCGTAGAGTCTCCTTGGTGGCTATCCAGACATGCCTGAACTAAGGCCTCCGCCGCCGAGCTCGGAACTCGAGCCCGAGGTTCGGCTGGAGCGGAGGCCTCAGCAACCGTGACACAGTTTACGGACTTGTTTCAGTGGGCCCTCCGGAATTAATTGTCGGCTTCGGGGCCCGGCACGATCTACAGCCCGGGCCCCCTGCAGTTGGAGTGACAGCAGAGACTCCCCCGTCACTCTCCCAGAGCTGGAGCGCCCGACGACGCGATCCGCGGATCGATCCCCGCGGGAAGCGTCCACAACCTCAAAGAGCTGCCAACTCACTGCATCGATAGAAACCTGGAAAGATGCACAAATTACCGAGGAAGTGTGGGAAAAGAGCTGGGTTGCTGGTCAGATTGAAGCGGAGGGGCTTTAACATCCCTCTGCACACCATCCTACTAGCTAATATGCAAGATCTACAGAACAAGGTGGATGATCTTAAAGCTTGACTCACCTACTGCTGGGAGATGCAGAACTGCTGTGTATTCTGTTTCACAGAGAACTGGTTCCATCCTGCCACCCCCGTCTGGACCATCTGACCAGAGGGATTTTCGATCCATCAGATGGACCGCACGGCGTCTTCGGGCAAGACGAAGGGAGGTGGAGTCTGCCTATTGATCAGCACTGCCTGGTGCTATGATACAGTGGCACTGACAAGCTACTGCAGTCCGGACCTGGACCATACGTCGGTGAAGTGTCGTCCTTATTATCTGCCACGGAAATTCACCTCGGTAATACTGACAGCGGTCTACATACCACCCCCCCCCCCCCGCAGGACGTGGAGTGTGCTGTGAATACACTGTACACCAACATCAGTGGACTTGAGACGAGGTATCCGGAGGCTTTGCTCATTTCAGCCGGGAACATCAGGCCAACTTCAGAAAGGCGCTGCCAAAGTTATACCCACATGTCTCCTGCTCCAATAGAGGCTCGAATATTTTTGACCACTGCTACACAGCAGTCAAGGATGCCTACCGTTCCGTCCAACGACTTAACTTCGGAAAATCGGACTATCAGGCCGTACGGCTCCTCCCGGCTTACAAGCAGAAATTGAAGCAGGCGGTCGCGGTGTCAAAAGAGGAGTCGCGTTGGACGGAGGAAACGGATGAGGTCCTCGGTGAATGCTTTGAATTGGTGGACTGGTTAGTATTCAAGGACTCGGCAGGCAGCTAATCCCGATGAGATTGCCTCAGCTGTCATGGACCTTATCTGGAAATGCACAGAACACTGTGTGTCTCGCAAGTCGATCCGGGTATTCCCTAACCGGAAGGCTTGGATTACTTATGAGGTCCAGCCCCTTTTGAAAGCTAGAGCTGCGGCTTTTATGTCCGGAGATGCCAGTCGCTACATGGAATCCAGGCGTAAACTCCGGTAAGCCATTTAGGGCGCCAAGAGGCAATATCGAGCCAAGTTGGAAGCCCAGGCTAACCAGAGGAATGGCAGTAGACTATGGCAGGGTCTAAATGGCACTGGTCGCAAAGAAAAGGCTGGGAATATCAATAACTGTAGCGCTTCTCTTCCTGACGAACTTAACATATTCTGCTCAAGATTCGAACAGAAGAGGAGCGTCTGCCCCCTCTGGATGAACTGGACCTGGTGGCATCAAGATTCATCGTCACCGAGGAAGACGTTAGAAAACCCTTCCTGAAAATAAATCCAAAGAGGCCGACGGGCCCAGATGGCGTTTCGGGACGGGTTCTCCGGGCCTGTGCAAGCGAGCTCGCTGAAGTGTGTGTTGACATTTTCAACGGCACCCTGTTTCGGTGTAAGATCCCCTCGTGTTTTAGAAAGGCAACGATAATCCCGGTGCCGAAGTAAAGCAATGTGGCATGCCTGAATGACTACCGACCTGTGGCTCTAACATCAATTGCTATGAAGTGCTTCGAGCGATTGGTTCTGGCACACATCAGCCATAACCTAACGGTCAACCTCGACTCTTTGTAATTCGCCTACTGAAACAACAGGTCAACAGCAAATCCCATCTCCCTGGCACTATACTCCTCATTAGAACACCTGGAGAAGAAATATACATATGTAAGGGTCCTTTTCATTGAGTACAGTTTTGCCTTTAATACCATTATTCCAAATAAACTAATTCCTTAGCTACGGAACCTCGGTCTCAGCACTTAGGTCTGCAGCTGGATCTTCAACTTCCTCACAAACAGGACTAGGGCTGTAAAGATAGGGTATAAGCTCTCCACTACAATCACTCTGAGCACCGGTGCTCCACAAGAATGTGTACTCAGCCCCTTGCTGTTCTCACTTTGCACCCATGATTGTATAGCCAAGTTTCCATCGGACTCAATATATAAGTTTGCTGAACACACCACAATTATAGGCCGCATCTTTGGTAAAAATGTGTCTGAGTACAGAGAGGAAACTAAGAACCTGGTGGAATGGTGCGACGACAATAACCTATCCCTCGCCATCAGAAAGACGAAGGAATTGATTGTTGACTTCAGAAGGAGTAGCGGACCGCACAACCCCTTCTACATCAGTGGTGCGCAGGTGGAACAGGTCAAAAGCTTTAAGTTCCTCGGGGTGAATATCACAAAGGACCTGACTTGGTCTAATGAAGCAGATTCCACTGCCAAGAAGGCCCACCAGCACCTTTACTTCCCGAGAAAGCTGAAGAAATTTGGCCTGTCCCCTAAAACCCTCACTAATCTTTATAAGTTTACCGTAGAATGCATTTTTCTATGATGCATCACAACTTGGTATGGAAGTTGTCCTGTCTAAGACCGGAAGAATCTGCAGAAGATCGTGGACCTATCCCAGCATATCACACAAACCGATCTTTCATACTTGGACTCACTTTACGCCTCACACTGTCAGAGCAGTGCTGCCAGAATAATCAAGGATAAGTCCCACCCAGCCAACACACTTTTTGCCCCACGACCCTCTGGGAGAAAGTCCAGGAGCTTGACAATGCTTAGGGCCAGATTTGGGAACAGCTTCTTTCCAACTGTGATAAGACTGCTGAACAGATCCTGATCCGGAACTAGGCCGTGCCTTCCAAATATCTGGACCTGACTTGCACTACCGTACTTTCCCTTTTCTATCTTCTAATTATGACTTATAGTTTTTTAATTATATTTACTTCGATTTGTACCTCAGGGAGCGCGAAACGCAGAAACAAATATTTCTGTGATACTTGTACGCTCTAGTATCAATTGTTTGGTGACAATAAAGTATTTGTAAAGTGAAATAAAAGTAATTGTAAAGTGGCCTCTTTCATAGAATCCCCTACCATGCGAAATAAATTTCCCATCTGTAAATTTCCCATAAATTTCTAATCTGTCCAGGCCATTTAACATTTGGAATGTTTCTGTGCGATCCCCCCTCATTCTCATCAACTCCGCAGAATTCAGCCTAAGAGCTACCAAACGTTCCTCATATGGTAACTTTTTCATTCGTGGAATAATTTTTATAAATCTTCTCTGAACACTCTCCAATTTCAGTATATCCTTTCTAAAATAAGGAGCCCAAAACTGCACACAATGCTCCAAGTGTGATCTCACGAGTGCCTTATACAGACTGAAAATCACAACGCTCTTCTTATATTCTGTATCTCTAGAAACGGATGCCATCATTGCATTCGCCTTCTTCACAATAGACTCAACCAGCAGGTTAACATTTAAGGCATCTTGCACAAGAACGCCCAAGTCCCTTTGCATCTCTGCATCTTATATTCTCTCCCCATCTAAATAATAGTCTCCCCTTTTATTCCTTCCACCAAAGTGCATTATCATGCACTTTCCAACATTATATTACTTTTGCAACTTCTTTGCCCATTTCGCTAAACAATTTAAGTCTCTCCGCAGGCTCTCTGTTTCCATAACACTATCCACTCCTCCACCTATCGTTGTATCAGCGGCAAATTTAGTCACAAACCCATTCATACCGTAGTCCAAATCATTGACAATCATCGTAAAAATTAGCAGTCCCAATACTGACCCCTGTGGAACTCCACTGGTAACCGGCAGCCTGCCAGAAGAGCATCCCTTTATTCCCACTCTCTGTTTTCTCCCGAACTGTCAATGCTCCACTCATGCTGGTAACTTCTCAAACCATGGGCTCTTATCTTGCTAAGTAGCTTCTAGTGCGGCGCCTTGTCAAAGGCCTTTTGAAAATCCAAATACATCACATCTTCCACGTCTCTTTTGTCTACCCTGCTTCAATTTCCTCAAAAATTTGCAGTATGTTAGTCAGACAGGATTTTATTTTCAGGAAACCATTCTGGCTTTGGCATATCTTGTAATTTGCCTTCAGGTACTCCGTAATCTCTTCCCGAACAACCGATTCTAATGACGTCCCAACCACTGATGTCAGGCTAACAGGTCCATAGTTTCCTTTCTGCTGCCTCATCACCCTCTTCTCAAATAGCGAAGCAGCATTTTGAATTTGCCAGTCATCTGGTACGAAGATGTTGTACCAAGAAGGGTTTTCCCTGTATGGGGGAGCATGTCTTCTGAGACTAGGTTGAGTGAACTCGGCCTTTACTTCTTGGATCCACGGCGAACGTGAGCTGACCTGATAGATGTGTATAAGATAATGAGAGGCATTGATCGTGTGCATAGTCTGAGGCTTTCGCCCAGGGCTGTAATGTCTAGCGCGGGAGGGTACAGATTTCTGGTGCTTGGAAGATGGTACAGAAAAGATGTCAGGTTTGGGTTTTGTACACAAAGAGTAGTGAGTGCATGGAATGAGCTGCCTGAAGCCGTGGTGGAGGCGGAAACGATAGGGTCTTTCAAGAGACTCCTGAACAGGTACATGGAGCATGGAAAAACAGAGGGCCATGTGAACGCCTAGGTAGTTCTAGGTTAAGGACATGTTCGGTAACACTTTGTGGGCCGTATGCCATTTAATGTGTTATAGGTTTTCTATATTTCTATGTTTCTAATGCAAGAATCTATCGATTCTTCAAAAATCAACTTTAATCCCCCTGCAACCTCTCCAGCTATTTCCCTGATACTCCGAAGGTGCATTCCGTCATGTCCAGGAGATTTATCCACCTCAGACCTTAAGCTTCCTGAGCACTTTCTCAGTCGTAATTTTCACTGCACAAACGTCATTTCCCTGACACTCTTGATTGTCCGAAATACTGCAAACGTCTTCCGCTGTGAAGACTGACGCACAATACGCATTGTCTGCATCTCTCATGACAATATCTCCAGCGTCACATTTTCTTTGGTCCTATATCTACCCTCGACTGCCTTTAACCCTTTATGTACTTAAAAAACATTCTGTATCTTCTTTGATATTGCTCACCAGCTTCCTTTCAGAAATCTTCCTTTCCTTCCTAATGATCTACTAAGTTTCAATCTGCAAGTTTTTAAAAGATTCCCAATCCTCTATCTCTCCACGAGCTCTGGCTTCCTTGTATGCTCAATCTTCTGTTTTTACTTTGGCTCTGACTTTTTCTTGTTAGCCACAGTAGTGTCCTTATTACCTTTGAAAATATCTTCTTATTTGGAATATATCTGTCTTGCACTTTCCTCAATTTTCGCAACTCCAGCCATTGGGGGCCAAAGGTTTTTAATGTGCTTTAGGTTTTCTATATTTCTTTGTTCTACGTTTTTATGTTTCTGCCCGACTATGTGTGCAGGAAGTGTGTCCAACTGCAGCTTCTGGCAGACCGTATTGAGCGTCTGGAGCTGCGAGTAGATTCATCCTGAACCATCCGCGATGCTGAGAACGTCGTGAATAGCACGTTCAGTGAGTTGGCCACAACGCAGGTAAAGGCTACACACGCAGAAAGGGAAGGGGTGGCCACTAGACAGCGTAGCTGTTGGCACGTAGTGCAGGAGTCCCCTGAGGTCATCTCCCTCCTAAACAGATATACTGTTGGTGGAGATGTTTCATCAGGGAAAAGCAGCAGCAGCCGAGTTCATTGCAACATGGGAGGCTCTGCGGCTTAGGAGGGAAGTAAATGGAGTGGGAGACCTATAGTGATAGGGGATCCGATTGTAAGGGGAATAGTTAGCCGTTTCTGCGGCCGCAGACGAGACTCCAGGGTGGTATGTTGCCTCCCTGGCGCAAGAATCAAGGATGTCTCTGAGCGGCTGCAGGACATTCTGGAACGGGAGGTTGAACAGCCAGTGGTCGTGGTGCACATAGGTACCAACGATATAGGTAAAAAAAAAAAAAAAACGGGATGACGTCCTACCAGGGGAATTTAGGGAGTTAAGAGATAAACTAATAAGTAGAACCACAATGGTAATAATCTCCGGATTACTACCAGTGCCACGTGCTAGTCAGAGTAGAAATAGGAGGATATTTCATATGAATACGTGGCTTTAAATATGATGCAAAGAGGAGGGATTCGAATTTCTGGGGCATTGGATCCAGTTCTGGTGGAGGTGGGACCAATATAAACAGGACGGTCTGCACCTGGGCTGGACTGGAACCAATGTCCTTGGGGGAGCGTTTGCTACCTCTGCTCAGTAGGCTTTAAACTAATGTTGCAGGGGGATGGGAACAAGTGCAGAGAGACGGAGAGATTTTAAATGATGGTAGTAGTAAGGTGAAAAGTAAAAGTGGCAGGCAGGCAAATCCAGGGCAAAAAGCAAAAAGAGCCACTTTTCAGCATAATTATATAAGGGCTAAGAGTGTTGTAAAAACAAGCCTGAAGGCTTTGTGCGTCAATGTGAGGAGCATTCGTACAAAGGTGGATGAATTGAATGTGCAGATAGTTATTAATGAATATGATATCGTTGAGATCACAGAGACATGGCTCCAGGGTGACCAAGAATGGGAGCTCAACATCCAGGAATATTCAATATTCAGGAGGGATAGACAGGAAAGAAAACGAGCTGGGGTAGCATTGCTGGTTAGAGAGGAGATTAACACAATAGAAAGGAAGAACATTAGCCTTGAGGATGTGGAATCGATTTGGGTGGAGCTGCATAACACTAAGGGGCAGAAAACGCTAGTGGAAGTTGTGTACAGACCACCTAACAGTAGTAGTGAGGTTGGGGATGGCATTAAACAGGAAATTAGAAATGCGTGCAATAAAGGTACAGCAGTTATAATGGGTGACTTCAATCTACATATAGCTTGGGAGAACAAAATTGGTAAGGGTGCTGAGGATGAGGATTTCTTGAAATGTATGCTGGTTGCTTTTCTGAAACAACATGACGAAGAACCAACTAGAGAGCAGGCCATTCTAGATTGGGTATTGAGCAATGAGGAAGGGTTAATTAGAAATCTTGTCGTGCGAGGCCCCTTGGGTAAGAGTGACCATAATATGGTGTAATTCTTCGTTAAGATGGAGAGTGACATAGTGAATTCAGAAGAAAAGGTTGTGAACTTAAAGGCGGGTAACTTTGCAGGTATGGGACGTGAATTAGCTAAGCTAGACTGGCAAATGATACTTAAAGGGTTGACGGTGGATGTGCAATGGCAAGCACTTAAAGATCGCATGGCTGAACTACAACAATTGCACATCGCTGTTTGGCAAAAGAATAAACAAGGGAAGCTATTGCACCCGTGGCTGACAAGGGAAATTAGGGATAGTATCGTCTAAAGAACAAACATATTAATTAGCCCAAAAAAAAAAGCGGCATACCTGAGGACTGGGAGAAATTCAGAGACAAGCAGAGGAGGACAAAGGGCTTAATTAGGAAAGGGAAGAAATATTATGAAAGAAAGCTGGCAGGGAACATAAAAACTGACTGAAAAAGCTTTTATAGATATGAGAAAAGAAAAAGATTGGTCAAGACAAATGTAGATCCTTTACAGTCAGAAACAGGTGAATTGATCATAGGGAACAAAGACACGGCAGACCAATTGAATAACCACTTTTGGTCTGTCTTCACTAAGGAGGACATAAATAATCTTCCAGAAATAGTAAGGGCCCAAGGGTACTAGTGAGATGGAGGAACTGAGGGAAATACATGTTAGTAGAGAAGTGGTGTTACTTAAATTGAAGGGATTAAATGCAGGTAAATCCACAGGGCCTGATGGTCTGCATCCTAGAGTGCTTAAGGAAGTAGCCCAAGAAATAGTGGATGCATTGGAGATAATTTTTCAAAACTCCTTAGATTCTGGATTAGTTCCTGAGGATAGGAGGGTGGCTAATGTAACCCCACTTTTTTTTTTAAAAAAAAGAGGGAGAGAGAAACTGGGGAATTATAGACTGGTTAGTCTGATATTGCTGGTGGGGAAAATGCTCGAGTCAGCTATCAAATATGTGATAACAGCACATTTGGAAAGAGGTGAAATCATCGGACAAAGTCAGAATGGATTTGTGAAAGAAAGATCATGTCTGACGATTTGAACATGTAACTAGTTGAGTGGATAAAGGAGAGCCAGTGGATGTGGTATATTTAGATTTTCAAAAGGCTTTTGACAAGGTCCCACACAGGAGACTAGTGTGCAAACTTAAAGCACACGATATTGGGGGTATGGTATTGATGTGGATAGAGAATTGGTTGGCAGATAGGAAGTAAAGAGTGGGAGTAAACGGGATCTTTTCAGAACGGCAGGCAGTGACTAGTGTGGTACCGCAAGGCTCAGTACTGGAACCCCAGCTGTTTACAATATATATTAATGATTTAGACGAGGGATTTAAATGAAGCATCTCCAAGTTTGCGGATGACACGAAGCTGGGCGGCGGTTTTAGCTGTGAGGTGGATGTTAGGAGGATGCAGGGTGACTTGGATAGGTTAGGTGATTGGGCAAATTCATAGCAGATGCAATTTAATGTGGATAAATGTGAGGTTATCTACTTTGGTTGCAAGAACAGGAAAACAGATTATTATATGAACGGTGGCCGATTAGGAAAAAGGGAGATGCAACGAGACCTGGGTGTCATTGTACATCAGTCATTGAAGCTGGGCATGCAGGTACAGCAGGCGATGAAAATGGGGAATTATATGTTAGCATTCATAGTGAAATGATTTGAGTACAGGAGCAGGGAGGTTCTATTGCAGTTGTACAAGGCCTTGAATATTGGTCCCCTGATCTGCGGAAAGACATTCTTGCCATAGAGGCAGTACAGAGAATGTTCAGCAGATTGATTCCTGGGATGACAGGACTTTCATATGAAGAAAGACTGGATCGACTAGGCTTACACTCACTAGAATTTAGAAGATAGAGGGGGGCGGATCTTATTAAAAGGTACAAAATTCTAAAGGGTTTGGACAGGCTAGATGCAGGAAAATTATGTTCGATGCTGGGGAAGTCCAGAATGAGGGGTCACAGTTTAAAGATAAAGGGGAAGCCTTCTAGGACCGAGATAAGGAAAAACTTCTTCACACAGAGAGTGGTGAAACTGTGGAATTCTCAGCCACAGGAAACAGTTGAGGCCGGTTCATTGGCTATACTTAAGAGGAAGTTAGATATGGCCCTTGTGGCTAAAGGGATCAGGGGTTATGGAGAGAAAGCAGGTACAGGGTTCTGAGTTGGATGATCAGCCATGATCATACTGAATGGCTGTGCAGGCTCGAAGGGCTGAATGGGCTACTCCTGCAACTATTTTCTATGTTTCTATTGCTGCCCCGTTGTCCTTCCTGCAAATGTCCCTACCCAGTCAACTTTAACCATATCCCTCTCATGCCATTGTAATTTCCTTTATTCCACTGAAATACCGACACATTGGATTTTATTTTCCCATCTGAAATTTGAATGTGAACTGCATCGTATTATGGTCGAGCTTAGGCATTCCTTAACCCTAAAGTCACTTATCACTTCCGAATCATTGCACAACACCTAATCCAGCACAGCCGATCCCCTAGTGGGGTCAACAGCAAGCTGATCTAAAAAGCAATCCCTTGGACATTCTGCAAATTCCCTCTCTTAAGATACAGTGCTGAGCTGGTTTTCTCAATCCACTTTCATGTTAAAATCCCCAATCATTATCATTATCATGACATTGTGTTTCTCCCACGCTGTTCCTGTATCCTGCCGTAATTTGTAATCCACATCCCGGCTGCCGTTTGGAGGCCTGTATCCAACTGCCATTAGTGTCCTTTTACACTTGCTATTTCTTAACTCAACCAGTAGCGTCTCTACACCTTCCAACCCTATGTCATCTCTTTCTAATAATCTTATATGATTTCTTATACATAGAGCTACACTGCACCCTCTGCCTACTGAGCTGTCTTTCGGATACACTGTAAATCCTTGGACGTTAGTCTCCCAATTGCAGCTATCCTTTTGCTAAGTTTCAGAGATGGCCTCAACATCATATTTGCCAATCTGTAGTTGAATTTCAAGATCATCCAATTTATCCCAGCATTTGTTGCTTTCTGTTTTAACGGCAAGCCGCCGCTATTGCCCTTTAACTCACGCCATTAGCTGCGATAAAGCCTCATCTCCTGCCTGTTCATTGTGTAATCTCTGTTTGTCGTTATATTTGATTTATTTCTGTTTTCCCCTTTCTCAACCCAATCATTCAGTTTCCCATCCCCTTGACATAGTTTAAACGCTGCCTAACAGCTCTATTAAATGTGACCGCTTGGATATTGGACGCCTTTGGGTTCAGGTGTAATCCGCCCGTTTTGTACATGCCGTATCTCCCGCAAAAGAGGCCCCAATTATCCAGGAATCTGAAGTCTTTCCGCCTACACCAGACTCTCCGCCACACATGAATACGCCTGAACATGCTATTTTTGCATTTGCTAACACGTGACACAGAGAGCAATCCTGAGTTTACAGCCCTAGAGGACCTGCTTTCTACCTAACTCCCTGAATTCTCTCTTCTGGAACTCCTCCCTTTCTCTACCTTTGTCATTCCTACCAACGTGTATCAGGACTTCTGGCTGTTCACCTTCTCCTTTCAGAATACTCTGCACCCGATCCGAGACACCTCTTACCCTGGTACCTGGAAGGCTAGACATCATGTAGGTACCTCTATCAGGCTGACAGAACCCTCTGTCTGTTCCTCTTACTACGGATCCCCTATGACTACCATATTCAGCATCTTCCTCTTTCCCTCCTGCACCATGGAGCCAGGCTCAGTGCCACAGACCCGATTGTCACGGTCGTCCTCTGTCAGGTTATCCCCCTGAACCGCTTCCAAACCGAGATAACAATTACAGAGGCGGATGACCACAGGGACGCTCATTACTATCTGAGATGTGTTCTTCGCTTCCCTGACCAACACCAACTTATCTAACTCCTGCTGCTTCGGGGTGACTAACTGCCTGTAGATCCATCTCTTTCCTGTTTATTGTCCCTAATAAGCCGAAGGTCATCGAGCCGCAGCTCCAGATCCCTAACATGGTCTGTCAGGAGCTACATCTTGGTGCACTTGGCGCAGATGTGGCCATCTGGGAGACTGGAAGATTCCCGGGATTCCCACATCTGACACCCAGAGCAAAATACTAACCCTACCAACATATTCAAAAAATGTAAAGGTATACCTCATAAACTTAAGGAAAAAACAAACACGAAGTACACCTACCCACCTGCCTCGCCGAAGCCTGAATCAGCCAAAACCTGTAGATTCTACTCTCGCCACTTGCCGCTCCGCTTAACCATTCTATACTTTCGTTCGTCGAGCTCAGTTGCCGTCGCTGATAGGCCCCGCACAATAGAAAAATGTCCGCGAAGCCCTCGTTTTAAGTAACAAAGATATCAGTACCGTCTTTAAGCAGGATCTTGTTACTAGAAAACTGAAAAGTGGCTACTGCGCATTCATTCAATAAGGCCCGAAAGTACAGGTAGCGAGCAAAATAGCGCTGTGGGGAAAAGATACTGAATGAAGGACAGAATCTGTCACAATTTGGAAAGGCAAAGTGTGTAATGTGATCGTCACAGTGGGGGTACCTCCCTCACAAATTTGATTCAGTTGTTTTGAAGATGCTGTGCTGAAAATTGCTAAGGGAAGGGCAGTAGACTATATCTTAACTAAATTTTGCAAGGTCTGGTATGACAGTCTAGTATAGAATGCTGCGTGACACGGGAGCCAGAGTGAGCCAGCCAACTGAACACGGGAACACAAAATTGGTTTACTAGAGAATCAGACGGTGATACTGGAGATTTCATACGAAGCGTAAAGGCCTGCAACTAGTGATGTATTGAACAGGTAGGTCCTGGTTACAGTATAATTTGACATGTCTGAAATATTTAGTTAATAGTATTTTAGGTTGTTAATAAGTTTCAGAATGCAGCGGAATTACTGATATACCAGACAGTGACCATTAACTAAGACGAGGAACGGGGAGAGTAGGCCAAGCAATTGTAGATAGATTTTATCTCGAATATTTGCAAATATCGGTTCGTTGTATCTTGCTTAGTTAAGCTGCGGCAGAAATTGCGGAATAGATTTCCCTGGGCGTTGAAGTAGAACCCGGTGACTGAGAGGTACAGGCTCGTTGATCTGTAAAATTGTCGACAGACGTGGACTGGCTGGTAAAGAATTTGTTTGTCACCATTGAATCGACAGTTCGAAATCAGAATCAGTATCGCAATCAGGTATATTATCACCGGCATGTGTCGTGAAATTTGTTAATTTAGCAGCAGTAGATCAATACAATATACCCTAGGGAAAGGGAAATAAATAAAACTAATAGACTTTGCGCATATTAAATAGATTTTAAAAATAGTGCAAACATAGAAATAACATATTTTAAAATTGGTGTATTCACGTGTTCAATATTCATTTAGGAATTGGATGTTAAAGGGGAAGATGCTGCTACTGAATCGTATAGTGTGTGCCTTCAGGCTTCTGTTCCTCCTACCTGAAGGTAACAGTGGAAAAATGGCATGCTTTGGGTACAAGACGAGAACACAGAGCCTTGGTCGAGGGAGATACAACAGGACTGGATGTGGGACTCCTGGACAGGCCAAGGGAACCCCAGCAGAGGACCAGCGTGCCCCAGCACCGGGCTGGGCGAGGTACACCTGGGCTGAGAGAAGCACATGATAAGACGAGAACACAAAGCCGTGGCTTGGGCAGGACAAGGACCTTGAACGTGACTAGGATTGGACGAGACCCCGAAGCCTTGACTTGGTCGAGGAAAAGACAGGAACACAGAGCCTTGATCGAGAAAGAACAGGAACGCAGAACACTGAGCCTTGGTTCAGGGAGAGCAGCTCTGGTTCGAGGAAGAGAAAGGACAATGGAACACCGAGCCGTCACCCCTCCTTGGGTACAGGACGTAGGGCCGTGACTCATTACACAGAACGCTGAACACGACCGGACAGTTCAACGCCAGATTGCGGCAAAACGGCCGGACCTACCTAGCGAAGGCGTGGACCCAGACAGACAGTACCAAACCGGGCGGGACTCCAGGCAGTGGCAAGGCGAAGCAAGGCTCCAGGCACAGGCCTGGCGAGGGATAATCACCCTCCAGAATCTGTACCTAGCTTAACTTCCCCAACTCTCTTTCCACTTCAGCTGCCTCAGCAGTTGAAGGCTGTTTAAAATTGAATACTCATCTCGTGGATAACTTACAGCTGTGGAGATCAGGACCTGGACGGATTATGGTAGAATAAATAAAAGAATAAAATTCCATATTCAAGGAACTTAAAGTGGCCTAATGGAATAGATAACAAAAACGTCTCATGGTCCAGCTTGCTGGATCATTGAATATGGAATGCAGGGAATATTCGACAGATCTGGTCAGCATGTGCAAGCAGATCAAAAGAATTAAATCGTAAATTTACCTTCTTTTCTCAGAACTGTGTTTCTGGACTTCCGAACCCACATTCATAACTTATGAATTCAAGAACTTCCAATAACATCGAGATAAATAGGTACATACCTGTGTTTTCTTTCCTATTTTATCTGCCTATCTAAAAGGCCCAGAGATTTTGTTCAATTCCGACGAAGTATCATGTCGATTCAAAATAGATATATTTTCACTTCTTCTTTATAATTCTCCAATGCGAACATTTGCATGCGAGTCTGCAAGTTTCGGTAAAAAATGTATGGAATAGAATTTTAATGCATTTGTCATTTTACCAAGAATGCCTTGTGTTTATGAGAACTAACACGCTGCCTGAGAATAGAATTTCACTCGTGACTTTGCTGGTGGCATCATGGAAAGCTGAGGTCAATGACTGCTCATGTCTGGAACATATATGTAGCAGACATCTGGTGGTAACACCTAAGAGTAGGTCAATAAGTTTAATTTAAGTAACTCTTTTGATATCGTGCTTCTGTCAGCTAGATTTTTCTCAAGTTGTGCTGCAACGTCTATACATCCTGCTTCTGTGCTATGTTCATTCTGGAAATAAATATATGAAAAAAAATAAACAGCTAATAATTGACATTTATGCGTGAGTCATTTTCTGAGAGCATTGAAGAGAGAATCGATTAGTTTGCAGATTAAACCGATTTCGGCGTGAAGCATACTCTTTTCTGATTAAATAAATATGGGACCGCAGCTAGTAGATATTTAGTTCAATTTCACATCGTTTTCTCAGCAGTCATCTTCGCCGAAATTCATTTTCCTGTGCTGCACTGGTGCGTCGTTATATTAAAAGCAGTGTTATTGGAACAAGGAACAGGTAGACAACATTACATCAAGTTGCAATGCGGATAGTCTCCTCTTGAAATAACGTTTTCCATGATAGTTTGAAGACTTAAATGAATGGAGAAGAAAGGTCATGTTGCAATGTGTTCGGTTCAAATCAAGTTACATCGTTAATTGGAAAGCAGGGTCATTATAGAAAACAGCTTTTTGCAGATTGTTGCAAACTAACATTAAGCAGAAAACATCAGGCACTTTCTATGGAAAGAGGAAAATACACATCATTTCTCTTCATTACTCAGTGATCATACTGAAGTTTTCACATTATTTCTCACAACAGTCGCTGCGTGGCTTGCTGAGTGTTCCCTATGACTTACACGTAGTAGTATCGAACGGTAGATTTAATTTTGCAGTCACCTAACTCAAGTTCATCTCCCTATTATCTATTAAAGAATAATCAACAATCAGTTGAAACATTTGTCCTGAAAAAACCTTGTTGGAATAATTTCGGAATATCTTTGTAATGAAGGCAGAGATGTTTAAAGGCGCGATTTTATAAAAGATTAAATCGTCCAGTGGACAAAGTTGTCTCACAAATTCGAAATCTAGATTTGCAATGAATCATTTGTCTTAACCAGAGCTGTGCTTGGCATTTTAAAACGTCCTGATTTTTCTGAGATTGTCATGTATTCGAGCAATTGAATTGTCACAAATTACCTGTAACGTAAAACTGAGCTGTCTTTCATTAGAATTGTCTCTTATGATTCATTATATCCACAGCAGGATAAGGTCCCCAAAGTCCATAACCTCTCCCCGCTAAACTCAAGAAACAAACCTCAAATGCATCCCTTGAGATCCAATAGACAAAATGTGTGTTACCTATGACCAACTTTACGCCCCAAGCAGCTACATAATTTCAGTTCTGAGAGAACAGGAAATACAATTTAATTATGTTGACAAAGCTTCAATGAAAGCAGCATAACATTCCCACCGTTTCATGGAAATCCGGAAACAGAACTGAACAAAATGGCGAGGTATTTGACATGGTATTCAGAAACTTAACTCCGTTTGTAGGAAGCACGTGGTAGCTCAGTCTTGTTTCATCTCCAACCAAGATGCCTTCGAATATTCTTTGTTCTCATCTTTAACTGGACAACAATTTATGCCCTGCCAGGTTAGGCACCTGAGTGCGTGCGAGCAGTTTTTTTTTTCTATATTGGGTAAAAATTTTTGCTCGATGGACTAACCTATTGTCTCCCGTTTACTTTGTGGAAATGTAGGAGATTCTTGAAATGGCAGTATTTCCCCCAGTGGAACTATTCATGTTGACTGGATTTAAAAAGGAGCCTCGGAACTGCAATTCATCCCTTGAGGCTCCCTCCATGCGCCTTTTACAGATTTTATCGCAGTACCTCTTGAATCTTTGTCATAATTAAACTGAATAACTTGCTGTTTCAACTCTTTAAGCTCTCTCCTTATATGATCAACATCCTACACAGGAAATCTATCTCTGTCACAGACAGCATTTGTTGCTGCTTTTCGCTGATTTCTTCGTGCGAGCTGGTAACAGCAGCGAGTAAGGAACCCATGTACTATACAGCCTACTTTGAAAAATAAACGGACTATAATCTGTCACTGGAATAAATTTATGAAGAGTTCGCATTATATGCTTTTGTTTCATGAAACGTTAGCATTTAAATTGCATGAAAATTGCTGAAGTAATAGGCAAAATACGGGACCAAATGTCGTTGCTCTTTGTCATCAATGCTCAGAATCTAAAATCATACATTGCTCCGGAGAGGTGTGCATGACTACGTCCGAGGGAATGTACCCGCTGTTCAAACCAGGCTCCTTCATCAATTTCCTTTTTGTTTTGCAATCCCGACATTAAGCAGTGGTTCATTAGTCGAACTTTTATAACAAGACCCTGAAGGAAATTATCATGAGAAGCAATTATTTTCATTTATTTAACACAGTCCCTACCCGACACGGCTTAAAACCTTTTGGGTGTGTGAGCGAAACTGCTTTCTTCGCTGCGGTGAGAAACCAGCAGGGTTCTATTTGACCGAAGGTATATGATTGAAATCGAGAAAAACGGCAAAGGTAAATTGGAATGAAGAAATGTTGTTACTATTTTTGCACGCTTGTCTTATTAGACATTCTTCAAATTCTAAGCGGTTTTCCATCTTTACCATCAGAATGCTCAGAGTACAGATTTGAATTTCTATCTCAAGAAAGATTTGGATAATTCCTGAATTCAGCAAGAACGCAAAATTTGCAGCAAAATCAAGAAAGCACTAGAATTTGTTTGCGGTGTTTCAGCTATTCGTACGTCTTTGGCTCTTAGATATTCAGTGTCTTATGTCTTTTATTTTTGTTTTATTCAACTATTATTGATACTGTGGCTTATTTTTCCCGCAGCCGGCAAAATTACTACGAGCATGGTATCTCAGTTCCCTAGGGACCTGGACTTCCCGGGTGGTGCGAATGTTACCATGTTCTGCAGGTTTCAAATATCAGCAGATACTGTCGACGTTCTTTGGTGGAGGGAAGGCGAGAAGGCTTTTTTTACAAAGGGACAGCGGAAGATATTTTACCGTAGAAAGAAGAAGGGGAGCACTTCCACTCTGGAATGTCAAAGTCCCCGACTCGGGAATGTATTAATGTGAAGAAAAGTATCAGGAACAATCTTCCGGGAGAGGAAGTGGTAACAAGCTCACTGCGTTTGGTAAGTATGGCAGTTTGGAGATTTTCGGCTCTGTGCGTTTTACATCAAACTTAGTGATGAGGGTAAAGCGAAATTATTCTAGCTGATAAATCAACGGCAAGAATACATTTGTTTCCCGTGTTAAAATATACCCCAGTCCAGAGATTCTAAATTCAGAATTAAAAAGAACAGAAGAATTAATCACATTTCATGTAGAAAACTTTAGTTGCCTAATACAGTTAATTCTGTTTATCTTATCGGACTTCCCTGGCTCTTTCCCACCACTGTTCCTCCTACCCTGTTCATCGGCTATTTCCCAGTGAAACCTAATGTCTAAGGTTAGTGATACCTTTGGATTTTACCCTTTTTATTGCGAAGGTGCTTTGAATACAATGAACTAATTTTCAATAAAAGTTAGGATTGCTTTGCAGTAAAGCGGCTGAAATAATATTAATGCTAATGTAAATGGCTGGACTTGTATAACGCGATTCGTCATCACAGAGCACCCAAAAATGATAACGTATATAATCTCTATCAAAGAGTCTGTATTCAAAAGTACAACGCTCAATTTCCGCAGCAACACGTTAAGAGGAATAACACCCAGTTACAAACGAATTAATACCAACATCAAGTAACGATTTGCCGCATGCACTGCAAATTGTCATTCCAACCTTTGTCATGCAGGTTCACAAAATCCATTGTTTTTCGCCATAGAAAGTGGGGAGAAATATAGAACTCTAAAGATCGAGGTGAAGGGTGGGGAGTCGAGCGCAAACCCACATTCAACACTTCCGCTGGCAGCTCATTCCACAATAGATTCACCGTCTGAGTGAAGATGTTTCCCTTGATGTTCGACTTTAATACTTCTCATTTCACTCTTCAGCTATGACTTCCAATTACATTCTGACCAAACCTATGTGAATGAAGCAGCCTTACAATCACCATATCTGTATCGCTCATAATTTTGTATACCTCTATCAAATGATCGCGCATTCTCTTACGAATCACGGAAAAAAACCGTCGTTTCCTCATAATTCATGTCCTCAAATTCATGCATATCCTTGTAAGTTTTGTTTATACAAATTCAATCATATTGATAACTTTAACGCAGACAGGTAACCAGAACTGCGAACAATATTTCAAATTAGTTCACACTAACTTTTAATACAATTTCGGCATAACTTCCCAACTTCTATACTCAATACTCTGATATATGAAGGCGAATTTGACAAAAGCTATCTTTACGGTATTATCCGCCTTTGACTCTACTTTCACTGAGTTATCAATCTATATTCCAAGATCATTTTTTACCCCACTCCTCAATGCCTGTCTCGTTCACTGTGTATATACGAGACTGTTTGGTCTTCTCAAACTGCAACAGCTTACCATTACCTTCATTAAATTCTGGAAAGCGGCCAGTGAGTGACTGAGCCAGTGAAGGAGTGGAGATTTGAGGCTTTGACTTGAGAGGCTTCAACGAAAAGAGGCGGAGGACGAGCTTGTTCCCAGTTAGTCTTTACAATGCCTCCAGAGACGGTGACGTGCCTCTCCTGTGAGATGTGGCAGTCTTGGGGGAACTCTCCTCTCCCGCAGAGTCTCATCTGCCAGAAGTGCTTGCGGCTGGAAGACCGTGTATGGAATCTGGAGCAGCAGCTGGATGACCTTCGACTCATAAGGGAGAATGAGACAGTCATAGATGAGAGCTACAGGGAGGCAGTCATACCTAGGCTGCCGGAAGCAGGTCGTCTGGGTGGAAGCCAGGAAAAAGAAGGAAGCAGTTACTCTACTGGGGGTATTCTATAGGCCCCCTGGTAGCAGCAGAGATACTGAGGAGCATATTGGGAAGCAGATATTGGAAAGGTGCAAAAATAACAAGTTTGTTATCATGGGTGACTTTAACTTCCCTAATATTGATTGGCACTTGATTAGTTCCAAGGGTTTAGGTGGGGCAGAGTTTGTTAAGTGTGTTCAGGATGGATTCCTGTCACATTATGTTGACAGGCCAACTAGGGGGAATGCCATACTCGATCTTGCATTAGGTAACGAACCGGGTCAGGTGACAGATCAGTCAATGGGTGAACATCTGGGGGACTGTGATCACAGCTCCCTGACCTTTAGCATTATCATGTAAAAGGATAGAATCAGAGACGACAGGATTTTTTTAATTGGGGAAGGGGAAATTATGAGGCTATATTGCTAGAACATATGGGTATGAATCAGGAAGATGTTTTTGCAGGGAAATGTGATATGGACATGCGGTCGATCTTTGGCCAGGTGCTTTCAGAATTGGTTTGCCTGCAGAAGGCAGAGGGTCGTGGTGGAGGGAGTACATTCAGATTGGAGGGTTGTGACTAGTGGTGTCCCATAAGGATCTGTTCTGGGACCTCTACTTTATGTGATTTTTATTAACAACCTGGATGTTGGGGTAGAAGTGTGGGTTGGCAAGTTTGCAGACGACACGAAAGCTGGCGGTGTTGTAGATCGTGTAGAGGGTTGTCCAAGATTGCCGAGAGACGTTGATGGGACGCAGAAGTGGGCTGAGAAGTGGCAGATGGAGTTCAACCCAGAGAAGTGTGAGGTGCTACATTTTGAAAGGACAAACTCCAAGGCAGTGTACAAAGTAAATGGCAGGATACTTGGTAATGTGGAGGAGCAGAGGAATCTTAGGGTACATATCCACAAATCCCTGAAAGTTGCCTCACGGGTCGATAGGGTAGTTAAGAAAGCTTATGGGGTGTTAGCTTTCATAAGACGAGGCATAGATTTTAAGAGGCGCGATGTAATGATGCAGTTCTATAGAAATCTAGTTAGACCACACTTGGAGTATTGTGTCCAGTTCTGATCGCTTCAGTATAGGAAGGATGTGGAAGCATTGGAAAAGGTACAGAGGAGATTTACCAGGATGCTGCCTGGTTTAGAGGGTATGGATTATGATGAGAGATTAAGACAGTTAAGGCTTTACTCTTTGGAGAGAAGGAGGATGAGAGGAGACATTATGGAAATGTACAAGTTATTAAGAGGAATAGACAGAGTGGACAGCCAGTGCCTCTTCCCCAGGGCACCACCGCTCAGTACAAGAGGACATGGCTTTAAGGTAAGGGGAGGGACGTTCAAGGGGGATATTAGAGGAAGGGTTTAATATTATAGGAACAATCAGAGAATGTTTGGTGCGTGGAATGCACTGCCTGAGTCAGTGCTGGAGGCCAATACACTAGTGAAGTTTAAGAGATTGCTAGACAGGTATATGGAGGAATTTGAGGTGGGGGGGTTATATGGGAGGCAGGGTTTGAGGGTCCACACAACATTGTGGCCCGAAGGGCCCGTAATGTGCTGTACTATTCTATGTTCTATGTTCTATCTGCCATTTTCAACCGACCTTGTCCATAACACGCTGCAAACTTCGAAGCCTTCCCCGGTATCAAAATCCGCAAATTGCTGAGCCAGTTTACCACATTATAATCCACGAAGAAAATAACCATCAACCATCCTGTGGCACAGCACTAGCGAAAGGCCTTCTACCATACTCTGGCTTCTCTGCAAAACCAATGCCAGATTCAATTTACTCCTTCATCCTGAATGCAAGTGAACGTTCTTGATCAGCCCCCCCACCACCATGCAGAATTTGTCCAAAGCTGTTGCTAAAATCCATGTTGTCGATAACCACTTTTATCCGTCCTCAGGATCCATGGTAACCAGTCCGAGAAGCTCCTTAGGATTGATTAGCCATAGCCTACCTTGCACAAAACAGTGGTATCTATTCCCAGTCAAGTCCAGTCTATCTAAATATTCTTCAAATTATCTTTCAATAAATTACCTACTTATCTGCAATATGTATAATATCCTGGCTTTTTCCGAGAGTCTATCTTGAACAATGGCAAGGCTTGAGACATAATTAGCGATCGAACTCTTGCAAAACCGAAAGGTCTGAAAGTAGGTAACTCACCTAGAACACATCATGTACATCCCAGGATTCTGATAAAAGTTTCTGATGAGATTGTGGAGGCATCGATAAAAGTCATTCAAGAATTACAAGATTCTGGAATGGTTCTGGTGGACTTGAAAATTGCAAAAGTCACACCACTCATCAGGAAGTCAGAGAGGGAATAATGGGATAATATAGGCCGGGAAGTCTGACCTCATTGGTTGACAAGATGTTGGAATCCGTTAGTAAGGATTAGGTGTTATGTTATTTGGAGTCACATTTTAAAACTCCCCATTGTCCGCAGGATTTCCTCAAGGGGAAACTCTTGCCAAACAAATCTGATTGAATTATTTGAAGGATTGAAAAGCAGGATAGATAAAGATAGGCAGAATCGGACGCTGTGTACTTGCATTTTGAGAAAGCCTTTAATAAGGTAAATCACACAAAGCTTTTTGACAAGCTACGAGCCTAAAGTATTACAGGAAAGATTCGAGGGTAGATGAAGCAGTAGCTGGTTGATAACAGAAAAAGAACGGGAATAAAGCAAGCATTTTCTGGTTTGCTTACCGTGTCTAATTTTGTTCCACAGGGGTCTGTGTTCTGACCGATCCGTTTTAGGTTATACGTCATTGATATGGATGATAGAATTGATGGCTTTCTCGCATAGTTTGCAGACGATAGGAACATAGGTGGTCAGGCAGGTTATTTTTAGGAGATAGAGAGGCGACAAAAGGAATTAGAAAGATGAGGAAAGTAGACGAAGAAATGGCAGATGGAATACAGTGTCGAGAAATGTGTCGTCATGCACTTTGGTCGAGGATATGAAAGTTTTGACTATTTTCTCACCTGGAGTGAAGATACAAAAACATTGTGGTGCAAAGGGACTTGGGAGTATGTGTGCAATATTCACTACATATAAAGTTGCAGGTTGGGTCTGTGATCAGGAAGGTAAATGCAATGATCGCACTCATTTCAAGAAGACTGGGACACAAAAGCAACGATGTAATGTTAAGAATTTATAAAGCACTGGTGAGGCATCGTGGCGGATGTTGAGAAGCTTTGGGCCCTTTATCTTGGAAAGAATGTGTTGAAACTGGAGAGGGTTCAAAGGAGGTTCACGACATTGATTCCAGAATTCAATAGCGTTTCATATGAAGAGCGTTTTATGGCTCTGGGGCCTGTTTTCACGAGAATTCAGAAAAAAATAGGGGTGACATTATTGAAGCATATTAAAAGTTGAAAATACTTGATAGTGCGGATGTGGAGTGGATGTTTCCAATGCTCGAAGAGATAAAGACCAGAGGACGCAGCCTCAGAATACAGGGGCATCCTTTTAAAAAGGAGATAAACAGGAATGCATATAAACAGAGATTTTAGAACCTGTGGCACTTTTTTTGCCACATGCACTAATGGAGACCAATTTTCTGTGGGTACATAAAGCAGAGGTTGATACATGCTTGATTGGTTCGAGCATGGATAGCTCCCGGGAGAAGGCAGAAGTTAGGGGCTGAGCGGAAAGTAATATATATTATGAAATGGCAGAGCAAACTTGGTGGGCAAAATGGCTTAATTCGGCTCCTATCTCCTATCGTCGTATGGTCTTAAAACATTAGTTATACTCTAGTCCTCCGGCACTTCACCCACAGGTAAGGACATTTTGAACACCTCTATCGGGACCCTTTCATTGTCTGCATTAGCATCCAACAAGCTCCGACGGGACACATTGCCATGTTCTGGGGACTTCTTCCAACTAATTTGCCTCACGGCTGTAACCCGTGTATGGGCCATGCCATTACTTCTATGCTGTCTTAATTGTATAGTCTCTGTGTACGTCTCCTGAATAAATGCGGATGGAAATATATAAGATATCCCTCACCACCATACCCCCCGCCCATCTCTTTTGGCGCCATACATTGTTGAACCCGCTGATCTTCAAATGGATCCATTTAGTCTGTCGCTATCCCTTTATGCTTCCTGTATCTGCAGAAGCCATTCGTTTCATTTTTCACCTTAGAATTGTCCTTCACCTAGAATTTGAGAAGGCCACGATAGTTGACGTCAGTATAGGCGTGGGAAGCGGAGTCGGGTAACCGTGAGCTCCGGATGGCTATTGTAGGCAGAGCGAAATCCTATCTGCTTTGAGAAACAGATAAAGCAATCTAAATATTGAATCTGCCCTGTTAGACACCGGCCATAGCTGTCGCGAAAGGCGTCCATGTTTGGAAATCCTTAAAATTGGGCTGACGTTTAGCAAACCTTGTGCATGCAGAAACTGAGGTTATTCAGTTCGTGTTTGACTCTCTGCAAGGCATCATTTCCCCAATCGATCCGATAGCAGTGCCAACTCACTGTCGACAGTTTTGCTGCAGGACTTCAGACTTTAGAAAGAATAAATAAATAGGATCGACTCGCTTGGTGTCAATCTGCATTGGTGTTTCACAGAGAACAGTTCCAGGAATGCTTCACATTCCGGGAAAATATCTATTACTGAATGTCTGTGACGAGAAAGCTAAACCCCAAGACCGGAAACACTCCCTAGGCAGTTGAACTGCCAAAATATTCGGCTCCATGTCCATTCGTACTATAGGAATCTGTGATACTTTGGGTTTTGGAGTTCAGTTTTGATGCGAAATAAAAAATTCAAAATTAGGCAGTTTTCCAAAGCTAACTCCTGCTGCAATCTTAGCTGTGCAATAAAGCTCCAATAGCATTCAAAAGAGAACATCTTCAACACTTCGGACACTTTAACCATCCAATGGGTTACCCACTTATGGTGGGTAACCCATTGGATGGTTAAAGTGTCATGCTAGTTGCTGAGGAGATAAAGAAATCCACCTGCACTGAAATGGATCGAAAATACCCAATATTACATTGTTTCTACTCAAGCTCCTCCAACTCCATTGGAAATTGCTCTGATTGCAGGGTTTTCGTCTCCTCGAAAACTCCTTTGTAAAACGTCTGCTTTCTACGAAAAAATAGAAATCATTTGACGAAGAAATGACAAGCAAATTCACACCGGAATAGAAAGCGTTACAAACCGAAGCGTGGATGGTTTACACGAAGTTTTTAGGTTATTGTAAGTCACGCAGTCTACCTGAGGAAAATATACTTACACCTGTCTAGTGTCGCAAGTCTCCTTAAGGGAGTCTGCCGGTTTCAGCTACATAGTGGAACAAGGTAAGATGGTGTTATGATGAAGTCATGATGTTGGATCTCGGCCTGAAACGGCGACATTTTAGATCTGCCTGATCGGCTGAGTTCTTCAAGGATTTTCTGTGTTAATCTGGATTTCAGCATGTTCTGAATATTTTGCGCTCAATATACGCTGGAAGTGCTTATATTTCATTGTGGTGGGGTCAATGTGATCTTAAGAACAGTAACTTAACAGCTCCCTAAACACGGAAGAATGACTAATTTGGAAGCTTAGAAACTGACAGTGAATGTTCAACGTGTAAGGTGATCAAAAACTAACGTGTTTTTCCGTTAGTTTAAATCGTGTCGGACGAATTAAGAAATTAAATTCCTGCAGTATTTGTAAAGTTGCAAAGTTCTGAACATTTACAAAAATTGCGACAAAGCAAAACTTAAACTCTATATCTCATCGTGAAATAACAAAGGCGAAATTTTCATTTCCTCTCCTATGATGTATTTTCCGATATTGTGCAGTGAGATTTGAAGGCAGCCTGTAAAATATAGGCTGAAGTGAAATGGGCCAGCAGGAAGGTGGAAAATTTTCGGAAATAAAAGAGAAAGAAAGGTAGAGCTGGGGGGAGATTATAGTGATGGGGAAAAAGAAAGGGAAAGAGAACCAAACCAAAATTATAGATAGGGATGGGGTTAGGGGTGCAGTGGTATCAACGGAGGTCGTGAGTTGAATCTTCATGCCGGCCGGTAGGAGTCTACCTAGGCGGGAGATAAGGTGTTGCTCCATCAAACTGCGTGTGGCCTCATCTTGACGGTAGAGGCGGCCATGGACAGACATATCGGAGTGGGAGTGGTCTGTGGAATTGAAGTGTGTGGCCACAGGGAGATCCCGCCACTGCTGGAGGACTGAGCGCCGGTGTTCGGCGAAACGGTCTCCAAGTCTGCGGCGGGTCTCCCCAATGTATAAATGGCCACATCGGATACAATATATCAGCCCAGCGTGTCTGGTTGAGTAAAGCAGTCATCCCTGACTTAGTCAGATTGTTTTTTCTCATATTACCTCATATTCTTCTCTTTACGTTTAACCCTCCATCACGTCAAAAAGAAGGAAATGGAATGATGACTATGTGTCCTTTGGTTTTACTTGCACAACAAGAAATGACGGCTTCCAAAAATCCCAGTGCATTCTGTGTAGCGTTGTGTTTTCCCAGTCAAATCTGAAGCCATCCAAGCTTCAAGAGCACTTCAAGAACAAACATGGCGGAGCTGATGTTGAAAGACATGATGTTGGGTCAGTGAAAGTCAAAAGAGCTCGTTTTGATTCACAAGGAACTCTTCCAAAATTAGTTTTCGTTTCGGTTGAAAATCTACGACTTCTTGCTTCATACCAAGTGCCATATAAAGTGGCCAAATCCAAGGAGACCCATACAATTGCGGAAGATCTCATCAAGCCATGTGCACTGGAAATGGCATTAATTCTCCTGGGCAAAGAAGCAAGAGAAGTATTTGAACAGGTGCCCCTATCAAATAATGTCATGCACCACCGATTCAGTGATCAAGTGAAGATATTTTGTATCAAGTCATCTCAGATGTCGGAGTAAGTCCTCTTAAAATCTCTATTCATTTGGATGATTCAACTGATATCTCCAGTTGTAGTCAACTCATCACATTAGTGAGGTATGTCAATGATGGCGCTGTGAAGGAAGATTTCCTGTTTTGTAAAGATCTGAAAACAAGCACAACTGCAAAGGACGTGATGCAGCTGATAAAAGACTTCTTTACCAAACATGATTTAGATATAAAAATCATTGGTTCTGTTTGCACTGATGGGGCACGTGCAATGCTTGGAAATAAATCTGGCTTTTCTGCATTAATGAAAAGGGAAATCCGGACTTGCAAGTTGCCCATTGTTTTCTTCATCGGTATGCATTGTCATCAAAACGATTGCCTCCAAACTTGAAGAACGTCCTTGAAAATTGAGTGAAGATCATCAACTGGATCAGGGGTCGTGCTTTGAACCATTGCATCCTCAAATCATTTTGTGAGGAGCTGGGAAGTGAGCATTCAGTTTTGCTTTTCCACACAGAAGTCCGTTGGTTGTCACGAGGACAGGTTTTGACCCGCTTCTTTGAACTGCGGGAAGAAATCGAAGATTTTTGGAGGAGCATGGATGTGATCTGGTTAGGGCAATGGAATCACAGGAATTTGCCCAAATGCTGGCTTACTTAGTTGATATTTTCAATCGTATGAATGACCTGAGTGTTTCTTTTCAAGGAAAAGGGATAAGCATATTGAAGGCTTGAGGAATGTTAAATGCTTTCAAACAAAAGTTATGCCTTTGGCGTCGAAGAATGGAAAGAGAAAGTCTCTAAAATTTTCCTTCACTAGAAGAGATGGCCGATGATGCTGGATCAATAACTCCCACTATACGTGAAGAAATTGTGGCTCATTTGGAAATTCTATCAGAATCGGTTGATGGGTGCTTTGCCTCCGGAGACCCCAAGATTTCAGAAGAATTGATCATAGATCCATATTCCTACAATTTGGAGAAAACGTCAGATGATGAAAAGCTGAAGGAGGATCTTATTGATTTGCGGACAAATCAAGCTCTTGAAATGCCATTTGAAAGAAAGACTTTGGAGGAGTTTTGGCGTGCAGCACTGGAGATGTTCCCAAGACTTGATGCAAAAGCACTCCATGTCCTCATTCCATTAGCAATAACATACTTGTGTGAATCTGGATTCAGTACTCTTTTCTCAATCAAGACAAAATCTAGGAATCGCCTGAATCCAGAAGCAAACCTGCGCATCGCAGTCAACAAAAAAGTTCCACGTTTTGACAAAATCATTAATGGGAAGCAGGAGCAAAGAAGTCATTGAATTTCATTTTCACAGTGCGGATTGATTTTACTGTTTACAACCTTTTCTGAATAAATTATAATCTGATTGTCGATTTATATTTGCATTTTATGCACTGAGTTAAAAGTTATTTTTTTAAGTTCAATTTGTTCACCCGCAGTATTGTCTGTGGTTGAAAACTTTGAAATTAGACTTCTTCATCTTCAAATGTGATATTACTTTTGTAGGGGGTGCGGACATTAATCAAACATTTCCTAGGGGTGTGGGGCATACAAAAGTTTGGGAACCACTGAATTAGAGAGTATTTCATAACTATATTTACATAGGTTCCAAATTATATTAGCAAGGTGTGCGGGAGCGCTTCACCTACCACGAGGGGACGAACCTGTGAAGATTAGAGGGGACAGTGATACCAAGTGTATACAGAATACACAGATGGGCGGTTGGTTTCCTGATGAACTGAGTTGTGTCAATAACCTTCTTCATTTTTGCTGTTTTAGGCAACCACCCACTGTCAACATTTTGGGTATTAATAATAAGATATGACATTCGGCACTTTTACTTGAATGTAGAAATACAAATAGTATTTATGAGTGGAAAGGTTGAAGTGATTTGAAATGCAAAGTGATCTGGGTGAACAAAGCCAATGAATGATTCGCGATGGGAGATCTACCCCACCCACCCATCATTCAGGCAAATCTTCAAGCAGCAAGCGGGCAGAAGGGGTCACTGTTTGGCGAGACAACCAGGATGCAGATCAAGCCAATCGGCCATAAGACTGTAACACCATAAGATACAGGAGCAAAAGTAGACTATTCGGTTCATCGAGTCTCCTTCGCCTTACAATCGTGCACTCAGTCAATGCTTCCATCCACCCCCACTCCTCTGCCTTCTCCCTATACCCTTTGATGTCCTGGCTAATCACGAACCTCTCTATTTCTGCCTTAAGTAGACACAATTACTAAGACTCCACAGCAGCTCGTGGTAACAAATTACACAGATATACCAATCTCTGACCACCCTCTAATTTCTCTGTATCTCAGTTCTAAATGGACATCCTTCAATCCTGAAGTCGTGTCCTCTTGTACTAGATTGCCCTAGCAGGAGAAATAACATTTCCGTATCTATTCTGTTCAAGCCTTTTAACATGAGGAGCGTTTATATGAGATTTCCCCTCTTTCTGCTGAACTCCAGGGTATACAGCGCAAGACATGCCGGACGCTCCTCCTGCGGTAACCCATTCATTCCTGGAATTATTTTTCTGAATCTTCTCAGCACTATCTCCAATGTAAGTATATCCATTCTAAAATAAGGAGCCCAAAACTGCACGCAATACTCCATCAACTCAAACCAGTGCCTGAAAGAGCCACAATGTCACATCCCTGCTTTTATATTCTATACCTCCAGAAATGGATGACAACGTTGCGTGCGCCTTCTTCACAACCGACTCAACATGGCGTTTAAACTTTAGGATATCTTGTGCAAAGACCCCCAAGTCCTTTTGTATGTCAACATTTTGAATTATCTTACCATCTAAATACTGGTCTGGCTGTTTAAGTCTTCCACCAGACTGCATGACAATGCACTGTCCAGCTTTGTATTTCATTTGGCCCTTCTTTACCCATTCCCCTATACTATCTAAGTCTATCTGCAGGCTCCCTGTTTCCTCAGCACTACCCACTCTTCCACCTATCATTGTATCATAGGCAAATGTAGCCACAAATCTATTAATGCCATAGTCCATATCATTGGCATGCGGCATAAAAATCAGCTGTCCCAACATAAACCCCTGTGAAGCTCCACTGGTAACCGGCAGCCAGCCAGAAAAGGAGCCCTTAATTCTCACTCTCTTTTTTATTCCAAACAGCTAATGCTAATAGCTTCCCTGTAATTCCATGGACTTTTATCTTGCTAAGCAGCTGGATGTGCGGCACCTTGTCAAAGGCCTCTTGAAAATCAAAGTACACTACGTCTACACCATCTACACTACTTGTAATTTCTTCAAAGAGTTGCAACAGGCTTGTCAAGCAGAATTTTTCTTTCAGGAAACCATGCTGGCTTTGGTCTATTTCGTCGTGTGCCTCCAGGTCCAGCGTAATCTCATTCCTAAAAATCGATTCCTCCAACTTCCCAGCCACTGACGTCAGGCTAACCGGTCTATAGCTTCCTTTCCGCCGTCTCCCATACTTTTCAACTAGTGGAGTAACATTTACAATTTTCCAGTCATCCGGTACAATCTATCGATTCTTTAAAGGGCATTATTAATGCCTCCGCAATCTCTCCAGCGACTTCCGTCAGAAGCTGATGGTGCATTCTATCAGGTCCAGAAGATTTATCCACGCTCAGCCCTTTAAACTTCCCGAGCACCTCCTCAATCGTAATTTGCACTGCATGGATTTCATTTCCTTGACACTCTCGAATGTCCTGTATTCTGCAGCCGTCTACCACTGTGAGGAGTGATGAAAAATACGCTTGCAGTTCCTCTGCCATCTCTGCGTCTCTCATTACAATATCTCCAGGGTTATTCTGTATTGGTCCCATATCTACCCTCGACTCTCGTTTACCGTTTACATACTTAAAAGAGGTTGTATTACCTTCTTTGATATTAGTCACCAGCTCTTTTAATAATACATCTCTTCCTTTCTAATGATCTTCTTAGTTTCCTTCTGCATTTTTTTCAAAAGCTTTCTGATCCTCCATCTTACCACTAGCTCTGGTGTCCTTGTATGCCCTCCCTTTCGTTTTTACTTTGGCTCTGGCTTCACTTGACAGCCACTGTCGTGTCCTTCATCACTTTGAAAATTTCCTCTAATTTGGAATATATCTGTTTTGCACTTCCGTCATATTTTTTTTTTGCAGGAACTCCAGCGATTGTTGCTCTGCTCCCCTTCCTGCAAATGTCCCTTTCCAGTCAACATCGACCAATTCCACTCTTAAGCCATTGTAATTTCTTTTCTTCCACTGAAGTACTGACATATTGGATTTTATTTTTCCCTCTCAAATTTCTTTACGAACTCGATAGTTTGTGATCTCTTTTCCCTAAGGTTTCCTTAACATTTATCTCTCTTATCACTTCGGGATCACTGCACCACACCCAATCCGGCACAGCCTTTCTCCTTGTGGGCTTAACAGCAAGCTGTTCTGAAAAGCCTTCCCTTGAACATTCTACAAATTCTCTCACGAGGTCCAGTACTGATCTGGGTTTTCCAATACAATTCCATGTTAAAATCCCTAACGATTATCATGGCATTGCCTTTCTGACACGTCTTTTCTAGCTCCTGCTGTAATTTGAAATCACCATTCCGGCTGCTACTTGGAGTACTATATACAAATGCCATTAGGGTCCATTTAATTTTGCCAATTCTTAACTGAACCCAAAGACCCTCCACACCTTCAATTCCTATGGCATCTCTTTATAATGATTTAATATGATTTCCTATACACAAAGCAGGACCACCTCTCTGCCTACTAACCTATCTTCCGATACACCATGTAATCTAGGACGTGAGGATCCCAATGGCAGCCATCGTTCAGCCAAGTTTCAGCGATGAACACAACGTCGCATTTGCCAATCTGTAGCTGAATTTCAATATCGTCCATTTTATCCTTTATGTTGGGTGCATTGAAACATAATACTTTCCGTCCAGTATTTGTTGTTTTATGTTTAAACTAGACCACACCTGTGTTGCCCTGGAACCCATGCTAGTGGCTACGATTAAGCCTCGTTTCCTGCCTGTTCTTTCTATAATATCATTTGTAATCTAATTTATTTCTGTTCTCCACTTCATCGACCTTATCACTCCGGTTCCGAAACCCCTGTCAAATTAGATTAAACGCTCCCTAACAGCTCTATTAAATGTGCCCACCGGGATATTCGACCCGTTGGGTTCAGGTGTGAACCGTCTTTTTTGTACATGTCATACATCCCCAAGAGGGAGCCCCAATGAACCAGGAATCTGAAACCCTGCCCCCTTCACCAGTTTGTCAGACATATATTAACCCGGCTCGTCATGCTATGATTGCACTCGCTCGTGGTGGCACAGGCAGCAATACTGAGGTTAGAACACTAGAGGTCCTGCTTTTCAGCTTCCCATCTAACTCACTGAATTCTCTCTTCAGGAGCTCCTCCCTTTTTCTACCTTTGTCATTTTTACCAACGTGTACCAGATCTTGAGTACCAGAGGCTGCTCACCCTCTCCCTTCAGAATACTCTGCACCCGATACGAAACACCCAGTACCCTGGATCCTGGGAGGCAATACACTATGCAGGTGCGTCTATCAGTCAGACAGAACCTCCTGTCTGTTTCCCTCACAATGGGATACACATTGCTTATGGCATTCCTCATCTTCCTCTTTCCATTCTGTACCACGGAACCAGGCACAGAGCCACATACCCAATCGCAGTGCTCGTCCTCTGTCAAGTCATCCCCCTCAACCGCTTCAAAAACACGATAACGACTGCTGAGGGAGATGGCCACAGGGGCGCTGTATGCTATCTGACATCTTCCACTCGCTTCCCTGAACGTCACAGACTTATCTAACTCATGTAGCCTCGGTGTGACTAACTCCTTGTACCTCCTCTGTATCTCCTGTTCACTCTCACCAATAAGCTGTAGATCATCGAGCCGCAGCTTTACATCTCTAACACGATCTGTCAGGAGCAGCATCTCGGTGCACATGGCATAGATGTGGCCTTCTGGGAGAATGGAAGATTCCCGGGATTCTCACATCTGACAATCAGAGCAATGTACTAACCCTCCCAACATGCGCTCTATTCCTTGAAAACTGCAAAGAAAAATCAAAAACGAATTCCACCTACTCACTGATCTCGCTGAAGCTTCAATGAGCCTGTCGCTTCTACTCTCGCCAGTGGCCCACTCCCGATTATGGCCGCTCCGCTTAACCATTCTGTAGTTTAATTTAGTTCGTCGAGCTCAGTCGCCGACGCTGATCGGCCCCGCACAATGGACTAACGACCGCGAAGCTCTTGATTTAAATAACTGAGATATCAGTACAGTCATTAAGCAGGAATTTGTTACCGGAGCATTGAAATGTGGCTAATGGGCTTTCATTTAGAAAGGTCCGCAAGTACTGGTGTCAAGCCAAATATCGGTTCTGGGAAAGATAGTGGAATGAAGGACAGAATCTATCAGAATTAGAAAAGTCAAAGAATATAAAACTGACAGTAAGCATGGATTTCTCAAGGAGAATCGTCTCTCAGAAAATTGATCCAATTGTCTTGTATACGCTATTTAGAAAATTGCTGAGGGAAGGACAGGAAACTATATCTTAATTGAATTTTGCACGATCCTGTACAACAGTCTAGTATAGAATGCTGGGCGACACAGGAGCCAGGGTGAGCCAGCCAACTGAACACAAAAACAAAAAATTGGTTTACTAGAGGAATCAGACGGTGATAGTGGAGATTTGATACCAAGAGGAAAGGCTTGCAACTAGTGACGTACTGAAGAGGTAGGTCCTGGTTCCAGTATAGTTTGACAACTCTAATTATATTTAGTTGATAGTATTTTTCAGCCGTTAATAAAATTCAGGATGCAGTGGAATTAGTGATATACCAGACAGTGAAAATTAACTAAGACGAGGAACTGGGGAAGAAGGCCAAACAATTGCAGTTAGAGTTTAAATGCGACTTTTGCAAAGTGTTGCATTTTGGTTAGTTAAACTGGGGCAGGAACTTCACAACGGATTGTCCTGGGCGTTGAAGTAGAACTGAAAGGTACAGGCACGTTGATCTGTAAAATTGTCGATAGAGGTGAACAGGCTGGTAAAAAGTTGTTTGTCACAATTAAATCAACAGTTCGGAATCCGAATCAGGTTTATTATCACCGGCATGTGTCTTGATGTCTGTGAACTTAGCAGCAGCAGTTCAATGCAATTCCAAATGCAGATAACCAAAAATAAATAAATAAAATAAATAGATATATTAATCTATTAGAATATAAGTATATTAGATGGAATAATAACGTGCAAAAGCAATGATAACATGTACATAACAATAAAAGTGTTAATATTCACGTGTTCAATGTCCATTTAGGAATCCGATCGCAGAGGTAAAGAAGCTGTTCCTGAATTGCTGAGTTGTGCCTTCAGGGTTCTCTACGTCCTAATTGATGGCAACAGTGAGAGAAGGGCATGCCCTGGGTGTTGCAGGTCTTTAATTATGGACGCTGCTTTTCTGAGACACCGTTCCGTCAAGATGTGCTGAGTACTTTGTAGGCTTATACCAAGATGGAGCCGACTAAATTTACGACACTCTGCAGCTACTTTCGGTTCCGCGCAGTATCCCACCATTCCCCCACCCCTGTACCAGACAGTGACGCAGTTCGTCAGAATGCTTTCCACAGTACACTTACAGAAGTTTTTTGTGTGTACTTGTTGACAAACCACATCTCTTCAAACAGGTAATGAAGTATAGTCGCTGCCTTGCCTTCTTTATAGCTGCATTGATATGGTGGGTCTAGGTTAGATCCTCATATAGCCTGGCACCCAGGATCTTGAAACTGATCACTCTGTCCGCTTCTGATCCCTCTATGAGGATTGGTGTTTATTCCTTTGTCTTACCCTTCCTGAAGTTCACAAGCATCTCCTTCGTCTTATTGACATTGAGTGCAAGACATGGCAATGAGTACAAGATCTGGGACATCATGTTCAACTGTACAAATCGTTGCTGAAACAGTGTATTGTGCATTCGTTGGTGAAAAGTCACCTGTGCATTTTGATCGCCAACTACAGAAGAGGTGCGATGAAGCTTGAGGTAGAGCAGAAAAGATTGACAAGTATGTTAGTAGTACAGCGTGATTTTAACTGCAGGAAGAGACTGGGGATATTCATCCCTGGAGCACAGGTGGTTGCTCCGTGACCATATATATGTAATATCAGCTGGTGCATAGGCAGGTGTATGATAGCAGTCTTTTACCCAGGGTTATCTGAAAATGAGAATACATAGATTCCAGGCGAGAGAGAAATTATTTAAAACAGTCCAGGGGAAGATTTTTCAACAAAAGAGGTTTTTTTTAAAGTGGAACAGATTACCACATGAACCTCTAGAACTGGGTACGATTCCAATGTGTGAAGTTCATTTAGATTAGTACAAAGATAGAATAAGTTTATTGTGGTGAGATCCAAACTCATCCAAATGGGACCAACTCAGTTTTCAATAGTCCAATCGTTCAATAGTTCCAATTTAATATCAGATAATGCATACGATATACAACCTGAAATTACTGGCCTTCGCAGACATCCATGAAAACAGAAGAGTACTCCAAACAAAGAATGACGGCAGAACCTTTAGAATTGCGGATAGAAATGGTAGAAAACGTTGGAGGGCTTTCGGGAGTCTTTTACCCCCGCTCCCATGCACACCACCACATTCCCCCCACTGTTGCTTCTACCCCAGCAAGCAAACAAGAGCAAAGACCCCAAGAGACCATGATTTGCTATACAGAGAAAAAAAAAAAACTAATCGCCCTGCCAACGAAGTCGGCATGTCCCATCTCCTTCTCTCCAGAAATTAAGGGGCACATAGCGAGAGAGGGGAACAAGAAAGCAAGCAACTCGCTGAGTTAGGGCTTTAAAGTCTGCTGCATCGCTCTTTATCGAGTTCTCCGACTTGATAATCGGCAGTAATCTCCCACCAGCAACAAGAGAAACAGTGTGCGTATGTGTGTGCGTGTGTGTGTGTGTGTGTGTGTGTGTGTGTGTGTGTGTGTGTGTGTGTGTGTGTGTGTGTGTGTATGTGCGTGTGTGTGCGTGAGAGAGAGAGAGAGAGAGAGAGAGAGAGAGAGCGAGTTCAGAATTCCAAGCTATCTTCTTCGACTAGAAGGGAATGATGGGAATCACATTCGAGGAGAAAATTAAGTACAGATACTTTATCAGTTTCATATGCTCTTTACAAATATAGACCAGATTGTATTTAATTCAACTGATGCTTGTTGTTTGAAATTTGTACTGAAAAAAGTCCATTTAGCTCTTTGAAAGTACTGATAACAAAGAAAAACATTACATTTAGCTGCTGGGATTAAAGATGTGGGAAGCTTCACATTTAGCCAAAAATAAAAAAAAGAATCGCCCGTTTAAATCGATTTCGATTTGTCATTCCCAGTTAACACTGGTGGCTATTTAGCTAATTTTCTCAAGTTTCTGATCAGACTATTGAAGTAAGTCCATTAATTGTGTAATATTATTCACGTGCATTGTTTTTCTCACATAATATCTTTCCCCAGCTGTCGGGATCGTTGACATAGAGTTTTATTTACAAACTTCTTGCAATTAACGCAAATACCACGATACTTCTGTTTATAACCTAAAATGTTCTCGGGAGAACCAAGGGTGAGAAACAAAGTTAAAGCCTTAGGTTTATAAACTTTCATCGGGTTAGCAATCAGAAATCTGTGTTCAGCTTCTCTCTCCATGAAAATTCAGGCAGAGAAGTGTTGTCACGGGAACTCGTTGCGAATATTAGAACTGCGTCCGATTTATATTTCCCTCCGTTGAACGTTGATATAAGTGCAAGAATAGATTTTTAATTCGCCGGTTTTCCATGTCAAAAAAAAAAATCGTCGCCGATGGTGGCGATCATCTGGATTTATTTTTTCATCCTGTATGGTCTGTGGTGGCAAAATAGTTTGGAAACGTTTAAGCGGATTTAAGCGGATTTTCTTTTCTTGGAATCATCGGGTCTTTGCAGTGGACCGGAAAGGGGACTACGAATGAGTATATCAGGCATTATCACCTTGAATGGCCGGGCAGTAGACAGAGCCACAATTGCTGTTTTTTTTTTCTTAATTTTCTTTCTCTGCTTTTATTTTATGACAACAGCCTCTAATGAATCGGAAAAATGTCGAAGACCAAAATGATCACTTATCTTCCCAATTGTTACATGTGACATCGATCATCAATCTTTGATGGACGCAAGAACCGAAACGTAGCGACGCTCTGGCCTACACTAACTGATAATATATGGATATGAACTGCAAATTGGATTCTCAGCTTCACTGCTTCTTTGATGTATTTACATCTGCGGACAATGTATGCTTGCTTTGATGTTTGGATGCCTGTGTGTAATTCGAATCGGAAATCTGCAAAGCGGCATACGTCAGTTTGTCAGCTCCATTTCCTTTAGTCTGTGAAAGTAATGCAAAATCAGTGGTTAGTCGGGCATAAGTGACTGCCTGAATCACACGATTGTAAAATAAATTAGAGATGTATTCATAAGTAATGACAATTAGTTGCTTACGCTTCATAGACAATTATTTCAATGCTGTTTCAAAATTTCATTTAATTATTTATATATTAGCGTTTCTTCCCATACCTAAAAGGAACTTAAACAAAATCAAGTTACGAGAGTAGTGAAATCTTTGAAGTAGCAGTTAAAGGTATGTGATAACAGGCAAAATTATAATACAAGCGTGTTTTCTGTCATCTGTGACTGATTGTCGGATCCTGTTTCGCTTATGGAGCTCACAGGTGTTTGTTTAGCTACACCTGCTAACGCAGTTCCAAATGCACATGGACATTGTTGTCAGTGGACAACTCATAACTGATAGAATGAAAGTTGGCATTTTGTTTAGCCAGGTTCTCTGATTACAGTTTTTAAACTATTCGGTATTTCCGGTAGTTAAGTTCTTCTCGGTTATTATCAGTCACTCGTGTTTATCATGGACCTGACAATGGGCGTTGGGAAGGATGGCATTCCTAGTTTTGTGCTTTTTGGCGTTTCCTCACATGGAAATTACATGTGAAATTAAATTCGTAAAAGCAAGGAAAAAGTAATCTCTAGAGATTTTGCAGATGATGGAAATCTTGAAGAATGCAAAGAAAATACTGAAGGGATTCATCAGGTAAGGCAACATGCAACAAGGTAAATAATCCGTCGTTTCTTTCTGAAAGATACGCTTTATCCGGATCGGAAATGAGGTTGAATACGGAATATAAAGTTGTGAAGCGGGTGCGGGAAACGTAGGAAGATCAATAAACTGTCGATTGCTTCTGGCAGAGACGCTTTATCGGGACCGGAAAACAGGGGTCAGAATCCGGAATATGAAAGGTGTGGAGGGGGTGAGGGGAAGGTGGCAGGTGACAGGTGAAACCAGGTGAGTGCGAAGGTATGTGGATGACTGGGGTGGGAATGACGTAAGAAGCTGGGAAGTGTCGGGAGGAAAAGGCAAACGGTGTATGAAGGAGTCGGAGACGTGAGGACAGTGGACTCTGCAAAATGGAAGAAGGAGGAGCACGTGGGTGGAGGGCAGCCTGATGGGCAGATGACGAGAAGAGAAAAGGTGAAACGGAGAATGGAAAATAAAGAGAGAATGGGATGATGCAGAAATTCCCAAAAGTTAGAAAAATTGACATTTATGCCTTCAGGTTGGAGTCTCCACAGACGGAAGAAAATACCCTGGTACCAGAACGTTAAGTTGTTCCACTGAAAGACGATTAGCTATGAGTCACTTTATATTTAGTTACAGTGTCAATGGTGTACTCAAATTTGTAAAATTAACCTCCTCTTGGATGATGATTATATATAGAAATATAAACACTCTGGGGTACTCCGGTTTCCTGCAATGACTTGCAGGTTAGAATGTTAATTGGTCACTTGGGTGTGACTGAGCGGCACGGGACAGTTGTACCGGAAGGGCCGGTTACCGTGATATATCTCTAATGCAAATCTATATCACATTCACGCTAATTTCTCTGCTTTACCTGGGAATAGATAACGCGCTCCTCATGTTGTCGATCTTTGCGAAATAGATTGTTCTCCCTATGGTTTCGTGAAGCATAGGCAGTGGTGTGCTCAACCGGTGCTTGTTCAGCCTGATAGAAAAATATATATTAAATACAACTAACTGTTACAGAGCTCAGTTATCATAAAGAAAATTAGATTTGCCAAATCTAAACACCAAGGATAAAAAAATTGTTGGAATAACATTTTGTCCACGCACAATTATACCGTCTATATATCATACATGAGGTGGGATCGCGACCGATCGCGACCGTGTTGGAAGTCGCTATGTTTAGACTTTCAAATCACCGCTTATAACAGTCCTAGGAATAGGATGGGGTTCTCAGTTTTGGCCATCTCTGTTTTTTCGTCTCCTAAATCCTAACTCTTACATCGCTCAAAATTCTGTGCATGGGCACAGGTCCATGTTCAATCTTATACGCATGCGTCGAATTATGGTAATGATTGCCCTGATCAAAACTCGTCCCTGCGATGCAAACTGAAACTGTGACCCTTACCTCTCACATTATTCAAGTTGCGAATATTGGAGCAAATGACAAGTCCCGATGCTAAGTCTCGCTTAACTCTAGCCGGAAACAGTGAAGCGGCATTCTGGGCCTCTGTTGATTTAATTGATTTTGCTGGTAAATTACTTAAATTACGATCGAAGTAGGGAGAACCAATGAAAGTAGTTGTTACAATAAGTGATGAAAATGGCATTTGTTTTTCTGAAATAATGGCATAGCATTCCAGAGTAAGAAGTATTAGTAAAAGTTCGTCATCTTCCACTTAGATATTATTCGAAGCAGTAGCCCTACATTTCCGGAAGAGTTACGAACACTGGTAGAAGTTTTATCGGAATTCTACCATAATGAAATCAATGATGGATGTATGACAACCTTATCTTAGTTGCAGCAGTCGCTCCTTTTGCACCTAAAGTCGTTAGATGAAATTAAAGCAAAATACATTAAAATGGGAAATGTGATTAATGAAACAAGAAGACAAAGGTTATCATTAGAATGAATCCAGGTTAAAAAAAAATAATAACATTGAAGTGCTAGAATCATGAAATAAAACAGAGAAATAGAACACACAAAAATTTTAGTAGATCTGGAAACACCTGTTAAAGGGAAAATGTCAATGTTCACATTGCAATCTGCGGAAGGTTCTTTAATCTGGAATGTCAACTGGCTCTCTTTCCAAAATTGGTCAGTAGCTGCATATTATTTTTTGGTTTTAATCCAAATAGGAGACGACAATACTTTTATCCGTTTTAGGCTTTGCTTCCCCCAATAGGATAATAGTCATTCAGCGTTGCATCGTGGACTAGAAGGTGCCATCTGGAGTTTTGCTTAACACATGGTTATCATTGTTCACCACATACTGCAAGGTTTTATTGCAAGTATATTAGATTATATTGCAGGTTAGGCACCGCTGTGTGGATCTTGGTTGCGGATCGGGCTTACAACTGCATTGAATATTGCAAAAACCATTTCAACATAACATGATTTAGTTACATTTTTACCTTGATTACTGTCTGTTAGATCAAATGTAACACACATTACGAATTGATACGTGCACATACTATACTTTCCCATTGTACAGTCCAACGCGATTCTCGTAAGTTAGCATTTAGTAGTCTCTCACAGTCTCAGATGCGTGTTGAATTATTCGTCAAAACAACTGACTTTCCAATGGTAAATATTACCGTTCCTCTTCCAATTCAACCGGCTATGAACTGATGTAGAACCTTGAAAGGATACAGCAAGCTGGTGCAATGGGAACATTCAAAATAAATTTTGGATATATAGTTGAAAATAAATATTTGACGGGGAAATAGTTTAATTTTCCCTACTACGCTCCAAAGTGTTATGGAATAACATAGATTCATAATATCTTTACTATGCGAATGCCCCGCTCTGAAACAAGACCGATTGCTTTACCTACCGGGTCCTCATTCTGACATCCGTCCAAAGAATTTGTGTTACCCCCTTCAGAACAGAAAGCAAAAATAAATGATTGACATTGTGAACATTGTACATTATTAATTTGATACCATTCGAATTAAGCGTGCAAGTGGAACCGCTGAAGTTACGGATCTTTCAGAAAATATTTGTTGGTAACAGTTGTGCTAATATATTGTGTTCTGCATTAACCTGGTGCTATGCTGAAAAGGCTTTGACTTTCAACGAGGCTGTAAAGTGATAATAGCAATACAGCTACGGTCCCGTATTTAAGTATGGCAACCAAGATGGAAATTAAAACCAATGAGGCGTACATAAGTTGGTCAATGTACTTTACACATTCAGAGGGAGTTTAGATCTACGCCAAGTCGTTTATGTTTCAAAATAAGGATCTGCTATTGTGTTAAAGAAGATACTGAATTACTCCAAAGTGATGTAACAGCATTCGGAATTGAGGTATGAAATACTTCCAGTGGACTGGTGAAATAGCTGAACTTTATCATCAAGTGTACATTTTACCAAAATATTATCACTGAAATCTGGCTTCGAAAATCGCGATCCATGCTCAATCATTCTGTGAATGTCATTTACTGATTTTCAGTAAAATGTCATTAACACTTCTATTTTGTACGAATAGAGGTGAAGTTTCTCAGCGATCAGTGTTCTTACCGTGCGATCCTTTTAACTTGAATATCAGCAAAAGAATTATCACAATTAAAATTAAATTTGATGATGCGCCCACTGCATATGCGAGAATCAATCTGGTATCAGCGCCTTGAAAAAGAAACCAGGAAGCATTTATACATCTAAAAACAAACCCACAAATGGGAAGCATCATTGCAAACTATTATAAAGGGTCCTTTCAAATCACACTACACACTGATAGGAAATTGTCAGAATGTACGGTATTGAACAAAAAAATCTGGTTTTTAATTTCTCCAGACACATATGAGCTCCTGACTATGACTAAGAATAGGCTCGGCTGATTTTTCCTATACTTCGCTGGACAATAGATATCAGCACAACAATTGAACGTGTAATCATCTAACCTAATACAATTCTGATGTCGATTCAATCTTTTAATTTACGTCTGTCAAAGACATTCTTTAGTACGAGCAAAACCATATAGATAACTTGCAGACACGCCAAAGGAGTCCCGGTGCCACAAAATTTCTCTTCTGCGTTACATGCTGAAATTACTCCATAACTTCATGAGTTTATAACACTGTACCCTCTAAGTCTCCTGAATGTGTATCGAGCATATTAAACGTATTTACCACATGTTATATTTTCCACAGCTTTACGAGTGACAAACCCGAATTAATGGAAAACTGCATAATGAAAACATACATAAACACGAGTCATCCATTTGAACTGTGTTGCCCACAATTATTGGAAATTAATACAGTCAGAGACTGAATTATGTCAAAGTCTGCTCACAGTTTCGCACCCTATGCATTCGTTCCAGGTGGCAAATAAGTGTCATGCCACAGTGTTCAGTAATTCCGACCTTGATTCTGATTTTGCCCCATGTCCACATTTTTCCTGTAAAACTATTTTGCTTTAATACATCTTCACTCACAACCCGATGGTTCCCCCCTTTGTTATATCACTATGCGATTTAGAGCTTAAGTTTTGCTTTATCTAATGTTTGATAAATGTCCGGAAGTTTGTTACGTTACACTTGCTACAAAAAAATCTATTTCTTAATTCAACCTACACGATTCAAAGTGAGGGTATAAGACACTTGTTTCGAAACACCACTCACAGTGAACGTTCACTGCAATCAGGTAATCTGAAAAATTCGTCCTACTTCCCTGTTTAGCTAACTGATCTGTGATCGTTCTTAACCAGATTTGATCGGCATACTTATATCATTTGGATATGATTCCATCTTCCCTGGAGCGCTAGAAATTCAGAACATGTTGAATATTCAGAGTAACACACAAAATGCGGAAGGTACGCAGCAGATCAGTAGAGAAATACAATAACGAAGTTTCGGTCCGAGACCTTATATCTGGACGCAATCAAGACACCATCTTACCTTGCTCCAGGATGTAGCTGAAACAGGCAGGTACCGTTAGGGAGACATGCGACACCAGGCAGATGTAAGCATCTTTTCCCGAAGCAGAATGATTAATTTCCAATGAACTGTAAGCCTTGTATAAACCCTCCGCGGTCTGGTTTATCACTGTTACTATTCCAGTGCGAATTTCCTGGTTATTTTTTTGCCAGATGAATTCTAATTCTTTCGGGTAGAAGGCAGCCGTTTTACAGAGGAGCTGCCGATGAGACGGAAACTCTCCAGTCGGAACGATTTCCAATGGGGTTGGGGGAACTTGAATAAAAAGATAGTTACATTGGTTGTTTACCATTTATTTAGATAAAGTAAGTTCCTTTATCTTCCCGCCAATTACAATGCAATCTCACTATCAAATTATTTACCCGCCATTGGCTACCAGAATTTTATAAATTATTTTGTTTAAGTTCAAGTTCAAAGCTTTTAAACCAGACAGATGTACATGGCTAAATTAAACAACCTTCTTCTGCGGTCAACTGCAAAATACAGTCCATGTATTCCCACACAGCATGTGCAGTCACCATCAATCACATGCAGTGCAAAATAAACAAAGTAAAATCGAGTCACAGTGCAGAAACAGCTGAAAGTAAGAATTCGAAGCAGACACCGAGAAGGTGAATCAAAGGGGTACAGTGTGCGGAAGACATCCCGTTTTGAATAGTCTTTCAGCTTTATAACCAAGGACGGTGTTTGCGGCAGCACTTTGGCTTTGGAAAATGTTCCCTTCTTTGTTTATTTTCATTCCAATCAAAACTGAACTACAAAACTCAAAATATCACAGAGTTCTACAGCCGGAACGCAGTAAGTTCGTGTACATGTTTTTTAATATTCTGGTAACTCATTTGTTCAGGTAGTTTTTCAGAACTTGCGTTGGAGCTTTCCAGTCATCAACATTCACAGACCGAGCTTCCCTCGGAATGCAAATCATTGCTGGAAAAGTTTTTCAGTATTTAATGTGTTGAATGCGGCAAATTGTACCCTCCGTGAAACATCTAGGAACGCAAATGCGAAACTGATATTAAACGCAAATATTCTACGTTTTAATTCTTTCATAAACCTGTCTGTCTGCGACAAAATGGTTCGATCGTGACCTGGCACTGCTATACGAACGATGATGCCCTGCAGAGAGGCAACCCAGGAGCTGAACGAACTCCGCTTCTCTCTAAAGCGATTTCACTCAAAGGTGAGCACAAAATTCACGATATTACAAACATGGACTGCCTCCGCTACAACTATGGTCCGTATGTAACTTAGGAAACTCTATTGTCAGATTGTTTTATCAATGTGTCACAACATTTAGCTTTTCGCTCAGCCTACAATGGCCGTCCTGAGCTCACGGTTGCCCGCCCAGCACTGCCATGGACCATGTACGGATTACAGATGTTTACGTGCTTGTTGCTGTATGGGAAACTTGTTTGTATAGGTCCCCAGGGCCCAATATGGAGTCCCGTGCAACCTTTTTGGGAGGGTTGTGCAGAATTTTGAGGTGCCCTGATGGAGGCATTCAAAACGTCCTGACCTTCTGGTGAGGTGCCGGAGGACTGGATATGACTAATGTTTTGTACTTATTCAAGAAAGGCTCTAAGAGTATACCGGAATTTTTTAAGCTGGTAAGCCTGACGCCTGTAAAGCCTAACTTACTTGAAATGGATTGGTGAGCGATGGGGAATGCACGACTGTTGGGAATGAACGTAGCAGATTTCGTGCGTGCTATGAGTGACTTTATTTCTTCTCCAAACTGGCCACTTTTGTTCTTACCTCTGCCTTTGTTGGTCAATTTTGTATTAACGCAAAATGAGGCAGTGAATCTGCATATCTATGCTCGTTTCTAAGGGATAGGCATTGTGGAGCAACACGCTGATCAAGCTGTGTATCTCTCTGTGCAGTTTTTACGCACACGTCCCATATTTGACATTAATGAAGTGGCTTTGCTTGCTTTGCCGATGTTTATTAACTATGTATAAATATTTATAGCTGTGCACTTCAGAAACTATCGGATCGAAATCGGCGTAATACTTCGAGATGAGGTAGTATAAAAGCAGGCTGAGGAACGGGATGGTAGCATTTAATCTTACAACGTTTCGCTTAAAGTTAAATGGCTTGTGATTTGCCCTTCAGCCGAATTTGTCTACAGTTCCCTATCTCTCATTATCTAACCCGAATCAAGTTCTTCGTCTAAAAATTACGTGGTTCTGTACATCTGTTTTTATAAGCTTTTGATTGTTTTTAAGTTGTTGGACAGCAAATGTCACGCCACATTTTAAAATGGGTGTAGGAAAAAGATTGACATATACAGGCTAGTTAGCTCAACGTCTGTAGTCGGGAAAATGCTTAAAGCTGTCCCTAAAGGAGAAATAGCGAAAGATTTAAAAAGGAATGTTTCCATTAGATAGGCGCAGCATGGATTCAGAAAGTCCAGGTCCTATTTGAGAAGCTTTCTGGTGTTTCTTGAGGACATAATGAATGCAGTGGATGGAGGGGAACACGTGGCTGGCGTATGCCTGGATTTCCAGAAGGCGTTCGATGAGGTGCCACATAAGAGAATTATAAATTAGATATGGATGCATGAAGTCGGAGGAAGTGCATAGGCATGGATAGAAAAATGATTATCCAGCAAAAGGCAGAGTGTTGGTATAAATGGGCGATTCTCCGTTTGGCTGTCAGTGGTGAGTGGGGTGCTGCAGGGGTTAGTGCAGGGCCCGCAGTTGTTTACCATTGGCATTTATCATTTGGAATAGGGAACTGAGCGTAGCGTAGCAATTTTTGCTGTTAACAGTAAACTGAAAGGAAAATAAAATTGTATGGAGGATGTGGACGGTCTTCAGAGGGATATAGATAATGTGAGTGGGACAAGGTCTGGCAGATGGAATATAATGTTGGTAAATGCTAGATCATCTACTTTCTAAGGAATAATAGAAGAGCTGAATATTATTTAAATTGTGAAAGATTGCAGCATGATGTTGTGCACAAGGAATTAGGGGTGTTTGTGCTTGGCTTGCAGGTGCAAAAGGTTATTAACAAGGCGAATAGAATCGTGGCTTTCATTGTTGGAGGGATTGAATTCAAGAGCTGGGAGGTCATGCTGCAACCGTACAGGGTTCTGGTGACTGCACCTGGAGTACTGTGTGCATTTCTGGTCACCGTACTTCAGGAAGGATATATTGTCTTTGGATGAAGTTCAGAGGAGGTTCACCAGGCATTGTGTAGGAATATAGTCATAACAAATATAAGGTTGGAAATATCATCGGAACAAATAATAAGTGGAGCAAAAGTCAATCTGCAGAATCACATCGAAATAATCAACATAATAATCTGAAGAATATTTCGAAATATTTTGAAAGCTGGAATGCAAATTAATGGCACAAATTTTCAAAGAGCAATAACATTTCCGCAATCTTGGCTTTTCTTCAAATGCAAAGAGCTGAAAGTTTTCCACTTACAGGAATAAAGACACTTACTTAACACAATAAGCTGAGAGCCACTTCCATATCCCAATATTTGTTGTTTAGTTTTCACTTGACAGTAATACACGCCTGCGTCTGCGTATGTCACATTCAGGAGGGTGAATGTAGCCCTGCCTTTCTTTACATTGAACTGATTTCTGCTGTCTGGTTCTATAAATGTTTCCTGACCCTCCTTCCGCCACGAAACTTCAGCAGTATCTTGTAGTATTGGAAATTTGCAGAACATGGATTCACTTCCACCGATTGAGGCATTTAAGGTAGCCGGGAATTGTTCCACTTTGGCCGATGTTCCTTCTGAGGCTGATAAAACACAAGAGAGATTGCTGAAAACAGTTGCATTCACTGGACAACGAATCAACAGACAAAATAGGCAGAACACTGGTATGCGAATTGGAGGTTTACTATGGCTAAATTTGCTGCGGGTAAATGATGTATAATATTGTAAAATATCTGTTTCTTAAACTGGGCACAAAAATCTATGCATACCTGGCCAAAACGCGGGGAGCAGAGCCACGAACCAAACGGTTGCATCCAGCGACATTGCAAAGGAGAGTGGTCAGTCTAAAAGATAGAATTTCATAGGATGTATTCATTAAGTGCACATTATATATGAAGTCAATGGTCAAGGCTGCATCAAGTCCTTACGTAAAAGAAATGCTGTAGATACAGGCGATCCCGTGGAATACATACAACGAGAGAGCGGAGCTCAACATCAATGATGAAAAATAAACAGTCGATGTTTCTGGGTGAGATACCTCTTCAGAACTGGAAGGGAGGGGTAAGAAGTCACAATAAGGAGATAGGGGAGGGACAGGCCTATAACCTGGAAGGTGATGTGGGGGAGGGTTCTTACATAGATGGCACTTGATAGGTGCATTTATATTCCATCTCGATAGCCTCCAACCTGCTGATATGAACATAGAATGTTCTAACTTTTAGTAATTTCTCCGGTACACCTTTCATCGTTTTCTATTTTCCATTCTCGGTCCCATTTTATCCCTTCTCCTCTCCTCATCTCGCTTATCTGCTGCTCCTCGTTCACTTTCTCCAATGGCCCAATGCCCTCTCCAGTCAGATTCCTTCTCATTAAGTCCCTTACTACTTGAAGTTAATAGCTCATCGGGGTGATTGATAAGTTCCAGGTCTAAGGTAGAAGGAGATGAGTTATTTTCAAATCAACACTCTCTTGGTGCACTGTCAAATCGCCTACTACTACTTGTGTAATGTAACTGCTTCGAAAACTCATTAAAATTTTCCTCTCTTATTTCAAGGCATTACCCTCTGTTAACTTCCGCTAAAATGCATGAGTGGTATCGGTAAAGAGAATGGCAAGGCCAACAGGATTAGAGAATCCCGGTTCATGAGGACATCGAGGACTGTTTTAGAGAAAGGACACCTGCGTCATCTATAGGAAACGGGTTCAAGCAATTCCCGACGGAAATATAAGATGTACTTCAGTAGACCAGACGGGAATCATGAGAGCACAAAGGTAACATGATACAACTTCTGAATAGAAAACAAAAGGAAATAAGGAAATACCGACCGAGCAATCGCTATGACAGAGCTGAAAGTTATTATTTCCCATTACTGTGGTGAAAATCATGGAAACTAAGGGATTAAAGAGAATTAATATTATTTGTTAACAGAAACAAATGAGAAAATTTGAGGCGTCCCGGGGACGAAGTGTTCACGGTTTAAGAACACAGATCGTTTGATGAACTTACGGCACCTGATCAAATGTATCTTTTGACATTGTGAGAAGCTAGAGGAGAAATTGTAAGCTCTGTTGCAAATATATCAGCATCGTCTTTATTGGATATTGCGTTACCATAGCCTTGTAGAATGGTAAATGTGCATTTACTTAAGAAGATCTGCAAGGGCAAGAGGAGAGATGAAGGTGGCGACTTGGAAACATACTGGATTTGATTGGAGGGAGAAAAATTATCACAATTTGAAATGTGAAAGGTTGAAAAAGTGCCGGTTAGCATGGATTTGTCATTTGGGATCACAAATGTGATTGAGTTGCTTTGATGAACTGATGAATAAAATTGCAGAGTGCAGCAATTGGACAATAACTTCAATACCTTTTGCAATGTCCCGTTCGGCAGGATTGCACATAAAACTCGTTGACATTCGAACCGGTGTGAGCCAGACACGTGCGCACAAGAATACAAAATTGGTTTAGTAGAGGGAGTCAAACGGTAATAGCGGGAATTTGATATTAAGAATGACCGCCTGCAGCTGGTGGTGTACTGAACAGGTAGGATCCATTTTCAGTATTGTTTGTCATCTATGAAATATTCTGAATTATCTTCATTAATATATTTCGGAATCCAACGAAATTGTTGGTATATTAGACAGTGAAAAACATCTACGGCGATAAACTGCGAACGCAGGACAAGAAATTGCAGTTAGAATAGCAGTCGGACATTTGCGAATGGTTGCATTTTGGTTAGTTAAAAAAGGGCAGAAATTGCACAGCAGATTGCCCACGGCATTGAAGTAAAACAAAGTGACTGAGGATACATGCAGATTGATCGTTGAACGTGACAATAGAGGTGGGCAGACTGGTGAAGAATGTGTTTGTTACATTTATTCACAATTGTAGCATCTGCGCCGTCATGTCCTGCTGTACAGGTCGTTGGTGAAGCATACTCACTGTATTCTGTGGATTTCGGATCAGCCGGCTACAGAAAAGGCCCGACGAAGCTTGAAATAGTCCAGAAAAGATTCACAAATACATTTGCGGGACAGCATGTTTGTACCTGTAGGGAACATCTTGGGTTACTCTTCCCTAGAGGTTAGGAGTTTGTGTGGTGACCTTATATATTTAGGGGCGTAAGTAGAGGTATGTTTACAGTCTTTTACCCAAAATAGCTGCATCGATTCAAGATGAGAGAGAGAACATTTAAATGGATCTAAGACACGTTTCCCAAAGCAAGGGAGCTTGGTAACTGGAAGAGAGTATGGGATGAATCTATAGAAGTGGGTACGATTGAAATGTGTTACTAACATTTGGATTGGTACACAGATAGAAAAACGTTTACTGTGGTAAATTACAAACACAAGAAAACGGGTATAGCTGGGATAGGTTTCTCGGTCTACATGCGCGAAATGGACCGAAGTCCTGGTGCAATGCCGTATGAAGCCATGGTTCCATCCACATGGTTGTGGGATGTGTTCCTTGGAATGCCGTGGATAGTAGGATGTTGTGAGAATGCTATAGGGTTATTGTGTGATTTACGTAGTCTTGCGAATGTGTTCTGTGCATGTATAATTTATTCCCGATAAGTAGAAAAGCATTTTCCAATTGTGGCCTTATGTTAAGTTCACGTGAAGAAACAAGGACTGGAAACAATTGTCCCAGCCATATAAAATTAATTTACAGGAAAAAAATAACCACCTGACTTTTGGTGCTGAGAGCAATATTCTCCTCCAGGTTAATAGGAGGGAATTATAATGATCACAGTCGAGGGTAAAACAAAGTACAGATGACTTAAGAGTTAAAAATGCACTTTACAAATTTTGGCCAGATTGTACGTAAATCATCAAATAACTGTTAATTGAGATTTATTCACTGCTAAAGCGGTTTTTAATCTTTTTGAAAGTACTGATAACTAAGAAAAACATTTCTTTAGAGTTTTAAGATTTTCAAATCTTTAAATATTGATTTCGTCTTCGAAGATTTGAGAAGTTTTGAAATTTACCAAAATAAATCAGACGGTTAAAATGTTTTCGATTTGGCAGCCCCAGTTAAGTCGAAGGTTATTGGACTAATGTTCTCAAGAAACTATTCAAGAAACCCCATGAATTGTGCAGTATCTGCCTATTACCGTGTGAATGACTTTTTCACGTTTCCCCAGCCATCAGGAGCGTTCTCCTAGTTAAAAAGTACTTACAGCATCTTGCAAAGATTGCACATTCCATTGTACTTATACTGTAAAGTGAAAGATGCTTGGTACAGTAGGGAGAATCAAAGAATGGAAACAGAATCGCTTCCTTAATTTGCAACCATTCATCGGGTGATCGATCAGAAATCTTATATCTGTTTCGCTCTCCGCTGACGCTCCATGTTTCCTTTACTTTTGCGCATCGCTTTTTTCTGCTGTTGTCCAGAAGTTACTGTGCTATCTAACCTGATATCATCCCTATGGTCTTGTGTTACTTCATTCATGTCTTTGAAAACATAGTGAGAAGATTGGGTCCAAGACCGAAGGGACTTCAGCATGCTGTGTGCTCACTCTTCTCTTCTCTCAGCGGCAGCTATCGAAGCAATTCTCCGTCAGGCACACTGAGTTATCTTTAGCTCCCAGTATTGCCATTTTCAGATAATGTCGAAAATATTCTCAAAGGACTGATAGAAGAGCATTCATATCAATAACACAAGAGTCTCTGGAGATAATGAAATCCAGAGCAACACACACAAAATGAACTCAGCAGACCAGGCAGCATCTATGGAAATGAATCAATAGTCAACGTTTCGCCCCGACTCCTTTCATTCGGACCGGAAAGGAGGGTGGAATATACTAGAATAAATAGACGGTGAGATGGAGGAAAAATTAGAAGGTGATAGGTGAAGTCAGGTCGAGGGGGCTTTGTGGGGAAGGAGGAAGATCATATGTACGGTTGGGCGTTGGGATGAAGTACGAAGCTGGGAGGTAAGAAATTGAAAATGCAAAGAGCGTGAGAATAAGGAATCTAATAGGGGAGGGGATTAGACTACGGCAGAAAGGGAAAGAAGTGGGACAGAAGTGGCGGTTATAGGCAGCAGAGCAGAGAGGATAAGAGGACAGAGCTGAGAGCAGAAGAAAGTTATGGCAGGGAAAATTACTTGAAGGAGAAGCCGATGTTCATGTCGTCGGGTTGCAAGCTACCTAGACTGAATCCGAGGTGTTGCTCGCCGACCCTGTGAGTAGCCTCATGAAGTCGTAAGAAGAGAACATGAAGCGAAATGTAGGAACTTGAATAGATAGGAATAGAAATAATTGGCCACTCACAAATTCCGCATTATGGGATGGAGTGGAGTTGCTCTGAAAAGTAGTCCCCAGTTTATGTCGACTCCAACCAGTGTAGAGGAAGCAGCATCGGTATCTCTGACTACAGTAGACGACGCTACCCGATTTGCAGGTAGAGTGTTGACCTGCAGTGGAGGTGATGAACTTATAATTTTCAAGCTGTCTTCGCCTGTCAGGCATTTTTCCTACTGTTTCGATTTATATTTTTTGATTCGAAAAAGACTGATGTTTTAACACATTTTCAAATTAATTTACATAGATATGACAGTGTAGAATCCATCTTGGTTGTGAAATTAATTACATAAATAATATACTTTTTTTTTCATAGAAAGTCCTCTTCTTTGTTTTACTGCGCGATCTGACGTCAATATCCGACCACATTTCATTATTTTCTGCATTAAATGAAAATAAGCCTAAATCATTTTCCATATAATCGCACATGATGTAACCGTTCACGCTTGGAAGGATGTTAACAATTGTTACGGTTATAGATTAAACTTAAAACTCTGTTTTAATTAACATTGTGATGAAGCTTCTCATTTTTTCTCGTTCCAGAATGCACACGCCGTAGAATCGAAACACCGATATCGCTGAAAAAATGAGAAACATTCAGTTGCGCGGAAGAGTGTTTGAAGTTACTTTATATTAAAAAAAAATCCACTGTCTGTAACCTAAACATCAAGCTTAAAAATAAAGCCAACAATCTGCAAATCGATTTTTGAGACACATGTAAATTTTAACCACAAAGGCTTCCGTGATGTCATCAGCGTGCCCGTTATGTATTTCTATTCTCTGTCATTTGTCGTTTCCTGTTAACCTGTACGAGGAGTTTGTTGCAGATCTTTAGCTGAAAGAAAACATTGAATCCTGGAGTGCATCACGGAAGACGGCTCTTCCACCCCTTTCATACATTCTGTACAAAATATTTACGTAGCCGCTCTTATACATGCCTGCAGCAGGATACCACTTCCTCTAACAACTTTTTCTATATACCTACCGTCCTCTGTCTGAAAACCATGCCGTGCCCAGCTGTGATTTAAATATTTTCTCTCTCAGTTCACAGCTATGTTTTCTAGATTTGGATCCCCTGTACTGAGAAATGGGCTATGAGCATCTTGTATATTAATGTCCATAAAAATTGTTTTATTTTCAAATTCCTATAGTCATCCCTTCGTCACCTGTACTCCATAGTAAAAAGTCCATGTCTATCCAATCTCTTCGTGCCACTAAAGCCTTCTGTCACAGGAAAAGTCCCAGAAAATCTCTTTTGCAATCGTTCGACCTCTACTACGTGCTATCTGTGGACCAGAAGAGCACACGGCACTCCAAGACAGACCAGGCCGTTGTCTACTCGTACAACGTGGTCTTTCAGCACTTGCCAAAATACTGACAAGAGAGCAAATAGGCTAAACCCCTTTCTTATCTGGATCCTGATGTGTCGTTGTTAAGTGCACACTAAAATCCCTTCCTGCAGCAACACGTCTAAAGTCCCTCCAGTATATCCTGTCACTATTCACGTTACAGAAAATCATAAGCTCAGGAGATTCTGAAATCCAGAGTACCAAACAAAAATGCTGGAGGAACTCAGTAGGTCAAGCACCATCACTGACAGGGTCTCCCAACCTCTGTTAATGGTGGGGGACCATGGCATGAAAAGGTTGGAAACCACTGATATATGGATAGGTATGATACAGACAATGAACGGTTCGATTCGAGACCCTTTTTAAGTCTTTGAAGAGAATATGCCTTTGATTAGCCTGGTTTCCATTCTTAGGGAGAAGAAAACAACATTCCCTGAACTTAATTTTTAACAACAGCACGGACCAACAATTCCTCCAAGAAGGAAAATTTGCCATGGCTTGTAATAGGATTATGTACGGACTGACCGCTTATTAGCCGACTTCCATTCTGAGCTTATTGGTAGAATTTCTAACAGCGTTGCAACTTTAAACACTGTCAATGTAAATACGTTGAATCTCTAAAATGATAAGCAGTAATGGATGTGGTACTGTTGTTGTTTAAAAAAACACATGCGTATTATATACACCTAACTACTGCACAGAGTCTTGCCATTTTCAGAAGTTTTCTGATGACTCTGCCATATTTGTATGCATCAGCAAGGGAGATGAGGGGGAGTACAGGGCTATGATGGGAAACTTTGTCACATGGTGTGAGCAGAATCATCTGCAGCTTAATGTGAAAAAGATTAAGGAGCTGTTGGTGGACCTGAGGAGGACTAAGGGACCAATGACCTCTGTTTCCATCCAAGGGGTTAGTGTGGACATGGTGGACGATTACAAATACCTGGGGATACGAATTGACAATAAACTGGACTGGTCAAAGAATACAGAGTTTGTCTCGAAGCAGGGTCAGAGACGTCTCTACTTCCTGATGAAACTGAGCTCCTTTAACATCTGTGGGACGATGCTGAGGATGTTTTTCGAGTCTGTGGTGGCCAATAGTATCATGTTTGTTGTTGTGTACTGGGGCAGCAGGATAAGGGTAGCAGACACCATCAAAATTAACAATCTCATTTGTAAGGCCAGGGATGTTGTGGGGGTGGAACTGGACTCTCTGACGGTGGTTTCTGAAAAGAGGATGCTTTGCACATGGCATGCCATCTTGGACGATGTCTACCATCCACTCCATAATGTACTGGTTAGGCAGCGGAGTACGTTCAGCCAGAAACTCATTCCACCGAGATACAACAATGAGCGTCATAGGAAGTCATTCCTGCCTGTGGCCATCAAATTTACTAATCCTCCCCCAGAGTGTCAGACACCCGGAGCCAATAGGCTGGTCCTGGACATATTTCCACTTGGAATAATTTACTTAGTATTATTTAATTACTTATTTTTTAAAAATATTGCTATATTTCTACACTATTCCTAGTTGGTGCAACTGTAACGAAAATGATTCCCCTCGGGATCAATAAATTATGTCTGTCTGTCTGTCTGTCTTTCTGTCTGACAATTAAGTGCATGAGTACAATATACTGTGTATGTTAATCAAAATGGCTTCGTTGTTTTGTTAATAGTAGGAATGCTTCTTTGTATGATAAGTGTTTTCTCTTACAGTTGTTTAGCTTTAGACTTGCTCATATCAGGATTCTATTCATTTGTTGACCAATGGGGAATGTTATTTTGTCTTGTGGCTCTGGGAGCGGGGTTTTCGCGGTCTTTTCAGTGGAGTCGAGAAGAAGACGCCGAGGAAGGTTGGACGTGCGTTGCACTGCTCGCTCGACCACTCGGGTCGTCCCAGGTGCGAGGACGTGGAGGTCGGAGGAAACTGACAAGGGGTCGAATGAGTAGTTGAGCTCCAACAATGTGCACTAAACTGACTGAACTTTGATAAGTTGGCGCCTTTTACTTTATTTTCTTTACCTTCATATATATTGTATTGCATAGTACTCTTTTAGACTTAGTACAATCTTTAATGTGTATTCCGTAACGGTATCTGATGTGAGTTTGATATGTTGTGTGTGCGCGCGGCATAAACTTGATTCTCACAGCACCTGCGTGTACGGGAGGAGGGGTTGGTGAGTGGCTGGATCTCCTTTTCCCCCAGACGTATACCAGCCTGTTGGGTAAGTGTTACATTTATGGCAGGCAGCAGTGCGGAAATGGACAGAGATAAGATTGTTAGCTGGTGCGAGTTGGAAGATGTACCTATGCAGTCTGCCTGTGTAGTGAGCGGAGTGGATTTTCGAGTTTCGGGAGATGGGTTAGTGCGGGGGTTAAGTTTGGTAAAAGGTATTGGGCAGGTAGAATTGGTAGCTAGAAGGTGTGGTAAAGAGGTGGAGTCTAGCTGGGCGTTGGTTCGTACGAGTGCTGTCGTTTTGACGTTGGAACTGCCAGCGACGGTCAGTGTTCCGGGAGACGCAGGGCCGTGGGGGCTCCACACCCTCTACAAGGATGAGGGTGATGAAGCACCGGAGAAGGAGCTAGAAATACAAGTGGCCCCCAGAGAGGTGCCCGTCACTAGTAAAGGGAGGACGGAGGAGGGAGGCGTGACTAGCCCCGCCCCTCAGGGACGGTGGAGGCCTCAGATCTGGCAGCCTCACTTAACTTCCTGGTGGGAGTGGCCGAGAGGACACGGTTGAAACTGGGGGTTCTCAGCAGCCAAGCCTACTCCGGACGGGGAATTGGACTATGAGACCTGGATCGAACATACCTCTTTGATGTTAAGAGGAGTGGCCAGGCTCAGAAAAGGAGAAGAGGCAGCGATTGTTGGGAAGTTTGACGGGTTCGGCAGCGAAAACAGTCCGGGAGTTGAAAGGTGAAAAGCCTGGGGCTTCAGTGAAGGAACGCATAGAAGTTTTGGAGGGAGCGTTTGGGTTGTCAGTCGCACCCTGGCTGCTTTTAGCAGAGTTCCAACTCCTGGAACAACGGAGAGGGGAAACGCTCTCCGAGTACATATTTCTGATGAAGGGAGTGCTTGCGGCGTTGCGGCGCTGGGGGGTAGTGAAGGCGCCTGACGTGGCTAGCGTGAGGATGGGTCAGATACTCAGTGTTTCCTGGAGGAGGACATGGAGGCGTGGACTACCCGGCAGGCTTATAGAAAGGGCCCACATCCATCATTCGGACAACTGATTAGAGTGGTGCGGAAGGAAAAGAGAGCGTTGGAGTGGAAAAGGGTCTCGGGAGAGCGACCCTCAGAGATACAGGAAATGGTGGCTGGGCAGAGGACTGAAAAGCCCCAGGGGAGTAGGGACCCCTCTGGAGGGGAAGAACAGGGAATGTACCCACTCCCGGGTGCGGCCCGTGCAGTAGGTCGTGAGCGGGAAGGGGCGGCGGGCAGCTTGTGCTTTAACTGTGGGAAAGAGGGGGCATTTCAGGCGGAACTGTGAGCGGCCGAGTGTGTGCTATAGCTGTGGAGAGGAGGGACACTTTCGGTGGGATTGTGAGAGACAAGTTGTCGGGGAACTTAGGAGTGGCCCAGTGAGAGAACGGACTGGAGCCAATTGGAGGAACACGTTCCCAGAGATCAGCCAGCGGACCACTTGATGCCCACGCCTTTATTCCGGATGAGCTGCTAGGACCACATGTCAGTGTGTGTCTCCGGATAGACGGAGTTTACGCAAAAGCTGTTCTTGATACGGGATCGCAGGTGATCTTATTGTACCGGTCGTTCTAAACCAATATCGAAAGCATTTGCCCGTAACCGCAATTGACGCTCTGCAGTTTAGGGGTGCAGGCGAGGGTGATTACCCGTACGATGGGTACGTATTGGGTGAGATTGGAGTTCTCGGAGGGTGATGTGGGTGTTTCCAAAGCCATTGAGACGTTGGTGTTGGGGTGGAAACCGGTGTTGCTGCCATCCTGCTGGGGACTAACTGACCCGTTGTGCGACGGCTCCTGGGAGTTTGTAATGAGAAAGAGGTGGGGAACACTTTCTGGAGACTCTCTCGGTGCATCCAGTGTTTCAAGCGGTATTCGAAGAAGGGGTTGACCCCGAAGGGCTGGAGACGGAGTGTAAACGAGGGATGGTGTGGTGTACGCAGGCGAGGCCCAAGATCATACGACCAGGGGATGTAGCACTCGTGATGGGACCCCCGGAGTGCCGACGGGCGAAGCCCTGTTAGTAGACGCCCTGGACGATCTTGAAGGGGAAACACGATTTCCGGCGGGGGCGCTAGTGAGGCCGAAGTGCAGAGACCAGAGGTGGTACATGCGAGGTGTACAGCCGTAAGTGTTGGGAACACTACGGCAAGAGACATCACGTTTAAAAGAGGAATGCCGCAGGCACATCTGTTTCCGGTGACGATAATGTCTAGCGCCCCAGTGAGGACCCCTAACGGCGAGGGTTTGGAACATCGAAGGGAGCTGACTGCTGAAGCCTTTAACTTCGGGGATTCTCCTGTGTCGCCGGAGTGGAAACGCAGGCTGGTGGAGAAGATGCTGAAGATGGAAGCAGTTTTTTTTTTCTCGAGGCGAGTTGGTTGTGGGCTACTCCAAAATCACTCGCCACACCATCCGTGTGACGGTGGACAAGCCGTTCCGAGAGAGATCCCGGCGGCTGGCCCCGGCAGATGTTGAAGATGCGCGGCAGCACTTGTGCAAGTTGAAGGAAGCTGGAATCATAGCTGAGTCCCGAAGTCCCTATGCATCCCCAACAGTGGTGGCACGGAAGAAGAATGGGAGACAACGCTTGTGCGTTGACTATAGGACTTTGAATCGGCGAACTGACCCTGATCAATATATCGTCCCGAGGGGCGAGGACGCGTTGGCGTGCCTGAGCAGAGCGAAGTCGTTCAGTGTGCTGGTCTTAAGAACTGCATATTACCAGATCCCGATTACCGCCGATTTGTGAAAGGATACGCTGAAATGTGTGACCCGTTGACTCAGCTGTTGTGTAGCTCTCCCCCAGTGGGGAAGAAAAGGAAGAGGGAGCGGAGGCAAGACGCTGGAGGATACTTGAACCCGGTGTAAACTTTCGACTCGGGATGGGATGATCGATGTCAAGAGGCGTTCCGATCTTTGAAAAGAGCGCTGACCCAGGCCCCAGTGTTGGCTTTTGTTGATCCCCAAAAGCCATATGTGCTGCACACCGATGCTAGCCGAGAGGGTCTCGGGGCTGATCTGTACCAGGAACATGGCAAAGCATTGAGACAGGTAGCCTTTTCAGCCGAAGCTTGTCGCCCTCTGAGAGAAACTATCCCTCTCACAAGTTGTAGTTTCTGGCACTGAAGTGGGCGGTGGTAGAGAAGTTGAGCGATTGCCTGTAAGGAGCGAATTTCGAGGTGAGAACGTATAACAATCCTCTCACTTATATTCTGACTTCGGCTAAACTGGATGCTACAGGGCATCAGTGGCTGGCGGCCTTGTCGGTATATGATTTCAGCCTGAAGTACCGCCCAGGAAGCAGGAATGTCGATGCGGATGCGTTGTCACGTCGGAAGCCGGGGGAACGGGAGAAGGACGAGGAGTGGGAGGGTGTCCATGGCTCTGGAGTGAAGGTTGTGTGTCAGTTTGCTATCTCCGTGAAGGCCGAAGGAAGAGGAATGCTGTAGCGAGCCGTGGACCATTTGGGGGTTGTTGACGACGCCATACCCCTAGCTTACTGTGACCTGACTGCACTGCAGACTAAACAGTTACCGGAATTCTGTCCGGGGGAAGTGGCAGCTGCTCAGCAACAGGATCCGGGTCTTGGCACTGTGTGGAGAGCAGTAGAGAAGGAGGATGTGGTGTTGGCTGAAAAGGCGAAACACACGTCCGTGCATTTATTATTGAAGGAGTGACCTCGGTTGAAATTAAAGAACCAAGTCTTGTACCGGGTCACGGCGCCTCCGGACCAATTACGCCTTTGGCAACTGGTCATGCCGGAGAAGTATCGGCAGACTGTACTCCAGGCCTTGCATGATGGTTGGGGGTGCAACAGACCTATGGATTACTAAAGACCGGTTCTACTGGCCCAGGATGAGGGGGGAAGTCGAAGAATACTGTACGAAATGCAGCTGTTGCATCCGGAGGAAGACCATGCCAGCGTCGGTGGCTCCACTGTCGCACTTGCACAGTGCGGGACCCCTGGACCTGGCCTGTATGAATTTTCTGTCGATTGAGCCTGACACCAACAACACCGCGAATGTCTTAGTTATCACCGATCATTACACTCGCTCTGCTCAGGCATTTCCCACTAAGGATCAAAAGGAGACGACGGTGGCGAAGGTGTTGTGGGAGAAGTATTTTGTTCATTATGGCCTTCCCAGACGGATCCATAGTGACCAGGGGCGGGACTTTGAGAGCCGGCTTATCCATGAATTACTGACTATCCTTTGTGTTGAGAAATCCAAAACTACCCCTTATCACCCATAGGGTGATTCTCAGCCTGAGCGGTTCAACAGGACTCTGTTGGATAAGCTCGGGATGCTGGAGATTAGGCAGAAAAATAAGTGGAGTCCTCATATTGGACAATTAGTTCACTGTTACAATTTTTCTTGCAATGATGCTATAGGGTCCTCGCCCGAATGTTCCGGCAGGAAGCGAGGTTGCCCATTGACTTGTGTTTTGGTGCTGAAGTTGGTGAATTAACCGGGAGGCCCTATCTAAAGTATGTGTCCGATACGAGGAGGGAGTTGCAGGGAGCGAATGAGTTGGCTCAGGCGGAGGCTACCAAACAAAATCAGAGGAATAAGAGGAAACATAATCAAAAAGTGAAGTATGCTCAATTATTGCCGGGCGACCGCGTCCTTTTACGGAATTTGGGACTTCCCGGTAAGCAGAAGTTGGCAGATCGATGGGCGGCCACCGCCTGTGTAATACAAAGCCAGATGCCGAACCTACCAGCTTACCGGGTGTAACCTGCGGATGGGAATGGGCCTGTCAAGGTACTCCATCGGAATTACCCGCTGCCCCTGGGCCAAGCGGTGCAGGTGGACACGGAGGCAGAGTGGGAGGTTGCGCCTAGTACAAGGACTCTGCGAGGGCGCAGAACGAGGAAGGAGGCAGCTGCTGAAGAGTCGGGACGGGTCCTTAACCCGGGAATGGATACCGATTCGGAAGATGACGACTCAGGTGAGTGGCCCCTGTTCCCATTCACTGGCGCTCCAGTACCAGAAGAGGAGGCTCCTAGCCCTTCCCATATTAAGTTGGACAAGAGGAGGGAAGGTGTTGATGGTCAGATGGAGAGGCAGCCAGCGTTGGTTGGAGAGAGGGTGGAACCCGAACGTGAGCCAAGGGGCTCGCAGGTGAAGAGGGAGTCCAGTGAGGGAGAGGATGAGTGTCCGAAATGAGTGTCCCCCGCGGGGTCTGAGACGGTAGGGTAGGCAGAAGATGTACGGAGATTTCAGAGAAGTAGGCGCCCCCTTGAGCGGTTGACATATGTGGTGACAAGAGAACCGAGTGTGATTTCTACTGCTCTGGGTAGTTATGTCGCTGCTTTCTGCACCTGGGTTGCAATTTGTGTGATGCAAGAAGCATAGGGGAACTCTGGTAATGTCATGAGGGCATGACATTTGCGGGTGGGGCAGACTGTATAAGATACTGTGTATGTTAATCAAAATGGCTTCTTTGTCTTGTTAAGAGTAGGAATGCTTCTTTGTATGATAAGTGCTTTCTCTCGCAGTTGTTTAGATTTAGACTTGCTGATATCGGGATTGTATTCATTTGTTCACCAATGGGGTATGTCATTTTGTAATCTGAGGCTGGGAGCTTGGGGGTTTCGCGGTTTTGTCAGGTTAGTCCGGAAGAAGACGCCGAAGAAGGTGGACGAGCGCTGCATTGCTCGGTCGACCATCAGGGTTGCCCCAGGTACGAGGACGTGGAGGTGGGAAGCAAGTGACGAGGGGTCGAATGGTTTGATGGTTGAGCTCCAGCGATGTGCACTAAACTGACTGAACTTTGATAATTTTGCGCCTTTTACTTTATTTTCTTTTCCTTCATATGTATTGTATTGCATAGTACTCTTTTAGTTTTAATCCAATCTTTAAAGTGTATTCTATAACGGTGTCTGGTATGAATTTGATATTGTGTGTGTGCGCGCGGCATAAACTTGATTCTCACAGCACCTGCGTGTACGGGAGGTGGGGTTGGTGAGTGGCTGGATATCCTTTTCCCCTAGACATATACCAGTCTGTTGGGTAAGTGTTTCACAGGGTGTTTCAAAATGATAACAGTAACAAATGCTACGTGAGCGGGAGTGCTTCAGTTAACACGTGGTGGCGCACCCGCGCGGATGAGAGGGAACAGTGATGCCAAATGTATACAGACAACAGAGATGGGAGGTTGGTTTCCTGATGAACTGAGCTGTGTCCATAACCGTCTGCATTTTTGCTGTGTTAGTCAACCTCCCGCTGCCAACATTTCGGTAGTACCATTGATTCAAGACTTATCAAAAGCTTTGAATCATGGTAAAGTTGAATCTTGCTGTACAAAAGCTCCATGGTGTGTTCATTACAGACGAGGATTATACCTCTCTGGAAAAAATCCTCTTAATTTGGAATCATCGGTAGAGATTTGTCTATAGACGGATGTAATACTTTGGTTCTGAAAAAAAATATTCCTCTCATCATCATGCAGAAAGGGTACTCTGAGAATAACCAATGTTATTTCAATCAGCCATCTGTATGATCCATCCACAAAGTGCAAAATGCAAAGATGGCCACTGAGGACTCATTGCCCTCTCACCTGCATTCAGGCTTGTAAATACAGTACAGTATGTTGAGTTAACGCTGCATTCACCTGCATTCAGATTTGTAAATATTTGTAAATATATTATGGTTCCTGTATCTATATTGAGTTACTTCGTCAATCGTCCCTACCCTACAAGACAATCAAATGCTACCTTCGCAGTCCAGCAGGTCGGAAGAGTTAAAACTTGTCTTATGAGCTAGCAACTTTATTCACTCTTACTATATTTAGGTTTCACACTGCGCTGCCATAAAGCTTTAGCAAGTGAATTCATTCCCCGTGTATAACTGTTTTCGGGTAGGTCGGTACACAATTCAGCGAATGCTTACGAGATGTTAACATCAGTTATTTGTTGTTTCCTACTTATTTGCCAGCGGGTCATGCAGTAATTTGGCTGCACATTTTTTCTCCTTTTGTATCTGTTAAGTAACACCTAAGATACTAATATGACTAACGGTGAAAAAATAGCATAAATTTCAATATTAATATATATATATATAAAATTATATCATTATTATTATAAATTTATTAAAATGTGCAATATTCATTCGTGAATGAGCGCTCCAACATGCAAACATATTGATATATACATTTACTGTAGACACTGCTTCTGAAATTTGTTTTTCCATGGAATGCAGTGCATTAAGAAACAATTGCCAGTAAAGGATTTGGCAATGTCGTGCACTCTCGTGCTTTTCTATCATCTTCAGAAAGCTCCATTCATTTTGTATGCAGAATATTCTACACTGGCAGCAAATAATGCTACAGGGTTGAAACAACGATGAAATGAGCTAACAATGAATAAGTTATGAAGCATATTTTATATAATATCTACAGCACTTCACATTTGCCTGCTGAACTGGTCCGCTTTGTTGACTTTGTGATTCAAGAAAGTGACAATCGGTTGTTAGTTAGTTTTATTCATGGGTAGATGGAAAACGAAAAAGAGAGACAGGAATAGACAGATATTGTTAATGAATAATAAGATATTACATTTGGAACTTTTACTGGTATGGAGAAGGGAAAGCATTATTTACAAGTGGAAAGGTTGAGGGGATTTGAGATGCAATGTGATCTGGGTGAACGAAACTAATCAATGATTCGCGATGGGAAATCTACACCAGCCACCCATCATTCAGACAAATTTTCAAGCAGCAAGCGGGCTGTAGGGGTCACGGGTCGGCGGGAAAACGAGGATGCCAATCAAGCCAATCAGCCATCAGACCAGAAGATACAAGAGGAGAATCTGGACATTTTGCCGATGGGGTTTGCTCTGCCATTTCTTGCTGAGACCATAAGATATAATAGTAGAGGGAGTCCATTCGGCCCATCGAATCTGCTAGGCCATTGAATCATGGGCTCATCCAATTATTTTGGTCATGCCCGCTCCTCTGCCTTCTCCCAAAACCTTTCATGCCCCGTATAATCAAGAACCTATCTATCTCTGCCTTGAGTACACCCAGTGACTCGGCCTCCAGACATTCGTGGCAATAAATTCCACAGATTTACCACCGTCTGACTAAAGTGATTTCTCCGCATCTCTGTTCTAAAAGGGCGTCCTTCAATCCTCAAGTCATGCAAGCAAGCAAGGAATGACGGCGCCGGTAAATGGCGTCTCAGCGCGTGCTCTGCGGCGCAAACTGCCCTCTACTCTATCCTATACCCGAGAAACCCTCCTAAACCTCCAATTTGCTACATCCAACAAGATCAACGACACCCTGGTGAAGTTACCGACCCAGCTGGAGATCATCGACGCGCCAGAATTGCTTCAGTTCCAGACCGTACCTGGACTCGATCGTCGAGGCCTGGTCCGAGGTCGAGCACGTTCGCGGAGAGCCGAGGACCAACATGTCTGAGCGCCTGGAGACATGGCCTATTCCGTCCAGCAATTCTCCAAAACAGACAACTACACAGAAGTAATGTCGGAGACCTCAAGATACCCCAGCCGCTTCCCCGGAGCAACCACCGTAGGGCCTCGTCGGTGGCTGTCCAGAGCTGCCGGAACTGAGGCCGCCGCCGCCGAGCTCGGAAATCGAGCCCGCGGCTCGGCTGGAGCGGAGGCATCCGCACCCGTGACACAGTTATGGTACTTCTTTCAGCCGGCAACCCGGCCTTCAAGAATTTAGTGTCGGCTTTGGTGCCGACAGTGGCAGCGGAGTCTCCCCCGTCATTCGGCCCGACCTGGAGCACCCGACGACGCGATCCGCCGATCGATCCCCTGGGGACGCCTCCACCAACCTCAAAGAGCTGTCAACAATATACTGCATCGAAAAAAACCTGGAAAGATGCACAAAGTACTGAGGAAGCGTGGGAAAAGAACTGGGCTGATGGTCAGGTTGAAGCGGAGGGGCTTCAGGATCCCTCTGCCCACCATCCTATTAGCTAATGTGCAAGCCATACAGAACAAGGTGGATGATCATAAAGGGAGACTCACCTACTGCAGGGAGATGCAGAACTGCTGCGTATTCTGTTTCACAGAGAACTGGCTCTCTTCTGCCACCCCCGACTGTGCCATCCGACCAGAGGGACTTTCGAACCATTGGATGGACGGAACGCCGTATTCAGGCAAGACGAAGGGAGGTGGAGTCTGCCTACTGATCAGCACTGCCTGTTGCTATGATACAGTGGCACTGACAAGCTCCTGCAGTCCAGACCTGGAACATCCATCGGTGAAGTGTCGTCCTTATTCTCTGTCACGGGAATTCACCTCGGTAATACTGACAGCGGTCTACATTCCACCCAAACCCCCGCCCCCCGCCACCCAGGCGGACGTGAAGTGCGTTGTGAATACACTATATGCCAACATCAGTGAACCTGAGACCAGATATCCGGAGGCTTTGCTCATTTCAGCCAGAGACCTCAGGCCAACCTCAGGAAAGTGCTGCCAATTTATACTACATGTGTCCTGCTCCAATAGAAGCTCGAATATACATGACCACGGCTACAAAGAAGTCAAGGATGCCTACAATTCCGTCCAACGATCTCACTTCGGAAAATCGGACCATCAGACCGTACGGCTCTAGCCGGCTTACAAACTGAAACTGAAGCAAGAGGTCATGGCGTTGGACAGGGGAAACGGATGAAGTCCTCCATGAATGCTTTGAATTGGTGGACTGGTTCGGATTCAAGGACTCGGCAGCTAACCTCGATGAGTATGCCTCAGCTGTCGTGCACTTTATCTGGAAATGCACAGAGGACTGTGTGTCTCGCAAGACGATCCAGTTATTCCCTAACCGGATGTCTTGGATGAATTATGAGGTCCAGTCCCGTTTGAAGGCTAGAGCTGCGGCTTTTATGTCCGGAGATACCAGTCGCTACATGGAATCCAGCCGTAAACTCCGGAAAGACATTAAGGGCGCCAAGAGGCAATATCGAACCATGTTGGAAGCCCAGGCTAACCAGAGGAACGGCAGTAGACTATGGCAGGGTCTAAATGAGATCACTGGGCGCAAAGAAAATGCTGGGAATATCAATAACTGTAGCACTTCTCTTCCTAACGAACTTAACATATTCTACGCAAGATTCGAACAGAAGAGGCGCATCCAGCCCCCTCTGGATGAATTGGACCTGGTGGCATCAAGATTCATCATCACCGAGGAAGACGTTAAAAGAGCCTTCCTGAAAATAAACCCAATGAAGGCGACGGGCCCAGATGGCGTTTCGGGACGGATTATCCGGGCACGTGCTCCCTGCTTCCGTCTAAGATCCCCTCGTGTTTTAAAACCATAATCCCGGAGAAAAGCAAGGTGGCATGCCTGAATGACTACCGACCTGTGGCTCTAACATCATTGCTCTGAAATTCTTCGAGCGATTGGTTAAGGCACACGTCAACCAGAACCTACCGGTCAACCTCGACACTTTGCAATTCTCCTACCGGAGCAACAGGTCAACAGCAGATGCCATCTTTCTGGCACTACATCCCTCCTTAGAACACCTGGAAAATAAAGACGCATATGTAATGCTCCGTTTCATTGACTACAGCTCTATCTTTAATACCGTCATTCCAAATGAACTGATTACTAAGCTCCGGAACCTGGGTCTTAGCACCCAGATCCGCAGCTGGATCTTCAACTTCCTCACAGACAGGACCAGGGCTGTAAAGATAGGTGACAAGCTCTCCTCTACAATCACTCTGAGCACCGGTGCCCCACAAGGCTGTGTACCCAGCCTCCTGCTGTACTCACTGTACACCCATGACTGTGTAGCCAAGTTTCCATCGAACTCAATATATAAGTTTGCTAATGACTCCACAATTGTAGGCCGCATCTTGGGTAATAATGAGTCCGAGTGCAGAGAGGAAACTAAGAACCTGGTGTCATGGTGAGAAGACAATAACCTATCCCTCACCGTCAGCAAGACGAAGGAATTGGTTGTTGACTTCAGCAGGAGTAACGGACCACCGTACCCCATCTACATTGGTGGTGCTCAGGTGGAACAGGTCAAAAGCTTTAAGTTCCTCGGGGTGAATATCACAAATGACCTGACTTGGTCTAACCAAGCAGAGTCCACTACCAAGAAGGCCTACCGGCGCCTTTACTTCCTGAGAAACCTGAAGAAATTTGGCCTGTCCCCTAAAACCCTCACTAATTTTTATAGGTGCACCGTAGAAAACATTCTTCTGGGGTGCATCACAACTTGGTATGGAAGTTGTCCTGTCAAGGACCGGAAGAAGCTGCAGAAGTTCGTGAACCTATCCCAGCACATCACACAAACCGATATTTCATCTTTGGACTCACTTAACACCACACTCAGTCGGAGCAGTGCTGCCGGGATAATCAAGGATAAGTCCCACCCAGCCAACACACTTTTTCTCCCACGTCCCTCCGGGAGAAGGTTCAGGAACATGAAGATTCCAACGTCCAAATTTGGGAACATCTTCTTTCCAACTGTGATAAGACTGCTGAAAAGATCCTAATCCGGATCTGGGCCGTACCTTCCACATATCTGGACCTGACTTGCACAACCTTACTTTCCCTTTTCTATTTTCGAATTATGATTATTAATACATTTTTTAAATATTTACTTTGACTTGTACCTCAGGGAGCGCGAAACGCATAAACAAATATCTCTGTGATGATTGTACGCTCTAGTATCAATTGTTTGGTGACAATAAAATATTTGTAAAGTGAAAAAAAAGTATTTGTAAAGTGCCCTCTTTTCCTAGGATCTCCTAACATGGGAAATAATTTTCCCATATCTAATCTGTCCAGGCCTTTTAAAATTCGGAATGTTTCTGTGCAATCCCCCTTCATTCTCCTGAATTCCACAAAGTTCACTCCAAGAGCTACCAGACTTTCCACATATGATAATCCTTTCATTCGTCTAATAATTTTATAAATCTTCTCTGTACACTCTCCAATGTCAGTATATCCTTTCTAAAATAAGGAACCCAAAACTGCACACAATACTCCAAGTGTGGTCTCACGAGTATCTTATAGAGACTCAACATCACATCGCTGATCTTATATTCTGTGTCTCTAGAAATGAATGCCAACATTGGATTTGATTTCTGCACAATAGACTCAACCAGCAGGTTAACTTTTAAGGCATCTTGCACAAGAACTCCCAAGTCTCTTTGCATCTCTGCATCTTTAATTCTCTCCCCACCTAAATAATAGTCTCCCAGTTTGTTCCTTCCACCAAAGTGCATGATCATACACTTTCCAACATTGTATTTCTTTTGCCACTTCTTTGCCCATTTCGCTAAACTAATTAAGTCGCTCTGCTGGCTCTCTGTTTCCGTAACACTATCCGCTCCTCCACCTATCTTTGTATCATCGACAAATTTAATCACAAACCCATTAATACCGCAGTCCAAAACATTGAAAATAGTCGTTAAAATCAGCAGTCCCAACACCGACCCGTGTAGAACTCCACTGGTAACCGGAAGGCAGCCAGTAGTGCATCCCTTTATTCCCACTTCCTGTTTTCTGCCGAGCAGTCAATGCTCCACTTATGCTAGTAATTTCTTTGTAATTCCATGGGCTCTTATCTTGCTAAGCAGCTTCCAGTGCGGCACCTTGCCAAAGGCCTTTCGAAAATCCAAATACACCACAACTTCCACTTCTCTTTTGTCTACCCTGCTTTCAATTTCCTCAAAAGTTTGCAGTATATTAGTGAGACAGGATTTTCCTTTCAGGAAACCATTCTGGCTTTGGCCTTTCTTGTAAAGTGCCTCCAGATACTCCGTCATCTCTTCCCTAATAATCGATTCTAATGACTTCCCAACCGCGGATGTCAGGCTAACAGGTCCATAGTTTCCTCTCTGCTGCCTCATCACCCTTCTGAAATAGCGGAGCAGCATTTGGAATTTTCCAGTCATCTGGTACAAAGATGTTGTACCAACAATGGTGTTGCCTGGATGGGGGGAATGTCTTCTGAGACTAGGTTGAGTGAACTCGGCCTTTTCTTCCTGGAGCCACGGTGGATGAGAGCTGCCCTGATAGAGGTGTATAAGATTATGAGAGGCATTGATCGTGTGGATAGTCAGAGGATTTCGCGCAGGGCTGAAATGGCTAGCACGAGAGGGCATAGATTTATGGTGCTTGGAAGATGGTACAGAAGATATGTCAGGGATAGGTTTTTTCCACAGAAATTAGTGAGTGCATGGAATGAGCTGCCAGCGGCCGTGGTGGAGGCGGAAACGATAGGGTCTTTCTGGAGACTCCTGAACAGGTACATGGAGCATGGAAAAACAGAGGGCCATGTGTAAGCCTAGGTAGTTCTAGGGTAAGGATATGTTCGGTAAAACTTTGTGGGCCGAAGGTCCTTTAATGTGTTGTAGGTTTTCTATATTTCTTTGTTTCTAATGTCAGAAGATCGATTCTTCAGAAATCATCGTTAATCACTCCGCAATCTCTCCAGCTATTTCCTTCAGACTCCGAAGGTGCATTCCATCAGGTCCAGGAGATTTATCCACCGTCAGACCTTAAGCTTCCTGAGCACCTTCTCAGTCGTAATTTTCACTGCACAAACTTCATTTCCTTGACATGCTTGATTGTCTGGTATACTGCAAACGTCTTCCACTGTGAAGACTGACGCACCATTTGCATTCTCTGTATCTCTCATTACAATATCTCCAGCGTTGTTTTTTTTATTGGTCCTATATCTGTCCTCGACTGCCTTTAAAACTTTATATACTTGAAAAAAAACTTTTAACATCTTCATTGCTATTACACAACAGCTTCCTTTCAGAATTAATCTTTTCCTTCCTAATGACATTCTTAGCTTCCTTCTGCAAGTTTTTAAAAGGTTCCCAATCCTCTAACTCTCTACGAGCTGTGGCTACCTTATATGCCCTATCTTTGGTTTCTACTTTGGCTCTGACTTTTCTTGTTAGCCACGGTAGTGTCCTTATTACCTTTGAAAATTTATTCTTACTTAGAATGTATCTGTCTTGCACTTTCCTCATTTTTCGCAACTCCAGCCATTGCTGCTCTGTTGTCCTTCCTGCAAATGTCCCTATCCAGTCAACTTTAACCAGTTTGCCCCTCATGCCTTTACAATTTCCATTATTCCACTGAAATACCGGCACATTGGATTTTATTTTTCCATCTGAAATTTCAATGTGAATTCGATCATATTGTGATCACTTGAGCTTAAGTATTCCTTAACCTTAAACTCACTTAACACTTCCGGATCATTGCACAACACCTAATCCAGCACAGTCGATCTCCTAGTGGGGACAACAGCAAGTTGTTCAAAAAAGCCATCCCTTGGACATTCTACAAATTCTCTCTCTTAAGATCCAGTGCTGAGCTGGTTTTCTCAATCCACTTTCATGTTAAAATCCCCAATCATTATCATTTCATTATGTTTCTTACAAGCTGTTCCTGTATCCTGCTGTAATTTGTAATCTACATCCCGGCAGCTGTTTGGAGGCCTGTGTACAACTGCCGGTAGGATACTTTTACACTTGCTATTTCTTAACTCAACCAGTAGAGTCTCTGCACCTTCCAACCCTATGTTACCTCTTTCCAATGATTTTATATGATATCTTATACAGAGAGCTACACTGCACCCTCTGCCTACTAAGCTGTCTTTTGGATACACTAAATCCTTGGACGTTAGTCTACGAATTGCAGCTTTCCTTTTCCTAAGTTTCAGAGATGTTCACAACATCATATTTGCCAATCTGTAACTGAATTTCAAGATCGTCCATTTTATTGCTTACGCTGCGTGGACTCAACTGCAACACTTTCATTCCAGTATTTGTTGCTCTCTGTTTTAACTGCAATACACCTCTATTGCCCTTTAACTCACGCCATTGGCTCTGATTAAGCCTCATCTCCTGCATGTTCTTTGTATAATCTCTGTTGCACGCTATCTTTGATTTATTTCTGTTTTCTCCTTTCCCAATTCTATCACTCAAGTTTCCATCCCCTTGTCAAATGAGTTTAAACACTCCCTAACAGCTCAATTAAATGTGACCGCTTGGATATTGGACGCCTTTGGGTTCAAGTGTAAACCGCCCGTTTTGTGCAGGCCGTAACTCCTGCAGAAGAGGCCACAATGATCCAGGAATCTGAAGCCCTGCCGCCTATACCAGTCTCTCCGCCACACTTTAATACGCCTGAACATGCTATTTTTGCATTCGCTAGCACGTGGCACAGACAGCAATCCTGAGTTTATAGCCCTAGAGGACCTGCTTTCCACCTAACTTCCTGAATTCTCTCTTAAGAAACTCCTCCCTTTCTCTACCTTTGTCATTCGTACCAATGTGTACCAGAACTTCTGGGTGTCCACCTTCTGCTTTCAGAATACTCTGCACCCGATCCAAGACACCTCTTACCCTGGCACCTGGAAGTCAACACAACATCTAGATACATCTATAAGGCTGACAGAACCTGTTGTCTGTTCCCCTCTGACTACCGCATTCATCATCTTCCTCTTTCCCTTCTGCACCATGGAGCCAGGCTCAGTGCCACAGACCCGATCGTCACGGTTGTCTTCTGTCAAGTCATCCACCTGAACCGCTTCCAAACCGAGATAACTATTACAGAGGCGGATGGCCACAGGGACTCTCATTATTATCTGAGCTGTGCCCTTCGCTTCCCTGACCGAAGCCCAGTTATCTAACTCCTACTGCCTTGGGCTGACTAACTCCCTGTAGCTCCATCTCTGTCCTGTTCATTTTCCTTAAAAAGCCGAAGGTCATCGAGCCGCAGCTCCAGATCCCTAACATGGTCTGTCAGAAGCTACATTTGGCGCAGATGTGGCCATCTGGGAGACTGGAAGATTCCCGGGATTCCCACATCTGTCACCCAGAGGAAAATACTAACCCTACCAACATATTCAAAAAATATAAATATATACCTCATAAATGTAAAGAAAAAGCAAAAACGAAGTCCACCTACCCACTTTCCTCGCCGAAGCCTGAATGTGCCATAGCCTGTTGATTCTACTCTCACTACTGGCCGCTCCGCTTAACCATTCTGTATTTCAGTACGTCGATCTAAGTTACCTTCGCTGATAGGCCCCACACGATAGACCAATGACCGCGAAGCTCTCGTTTTAAATAACAGAGATATCAGTACCGTCTTTAAGCAGGATTTTGTTACCAGAACACTGCAAAGTGGCTACTGCGCATTCACTCAGTAAGGCCCGCAAGTGCAGGTAGTGAGCCAACTAGCGGTGCCGGGAAAAGATACTGAATGAAGGACAAAATCTATCAGCATTTGGAAAGGCAAAGAGTGTAAAAGTGACCGTCATAATGAGTTTCTCATGGGGAATCTCTCTCAGAAATTTGATTCAGTTGTCTAGAAGAGGCTGTGCTGAAAATTGCTATGGGAAGGGCGGTAGACTATATCTTAACTAAATTTTGCAAGGTCCCGTATGACAGTCTGGTATAGAACGTTGGTTGACACGGGAGCCAGAGTGAGGCAACCAACTGAACACAGGAATATATAATTGGTTTCCCAGAGGAATCAGACGGTGATAGTGAAGATTTGATACCAAGATAAAGGCCTTCAACTAGTGACGTATTGAACAAGTCGATCCTAATTCCAGTATTATTTGACACCTCTGAAATATTTAGTTAATAGCATTATTAGATTGTTAATAAATTTTAGGGTGCAGCGGAATTAGTGGTATACCAGACAGTGAAAGTTAACTAAGACGAGGGCCTGGGAAAGTGCGCCAAGCAATTGCACATAGATTTTAACTTGGATATTTGCAAATATTGGTTCGTTGCTTTTTGCTCAGGTAAGCTACGTCAGAAATTACGCAATAGAGTTCCCTGGGCGTTGAGGTAGAACACGGTGACTGAGAAATACAGGCTCGTGGATCTGTAAAATTGTCGACAGAAGTGGGCTGGCTGGTGAAGGAGTTGTTTATCACCATTGAATCGACAGTTTAGAATCAGAATCAGTATCACAATCAGGTTTATTATCACTCACATGTGTCTTGAAATTTGTTAACTTTGCAGCAGAAGATCAATGCAATGCATAATCTAGAGAAAGGGAGATCAATAAATCTAATAGACTTTGCGCATAAATCGAATAGATTTAAAACAACGTGCAAAAAGAGAAATAACATATATATAAAAATTAGTCGTATTCACGGGTTCAATGCTCATTTAGGAATTAGATGGCAGTGGAAGAAGCTGTTCCTGAATCGCATAGTGCGTGCCTTCAGGCTTCTGTTCCCCCTACCTGAAGGTAACAGTGAGAAAAATGGCATGCTTTGGGTCCTCGGGATCCTTAATAATGGATGCTGCCTTTATGAGACACTGTTCCTTGAAGATGTCCTGAGTACATTGCAGGCTTGTACCCAAATTGAAGCCGACTGAATTTTCCGACCATCTGCAGCTACTTTCGGTCCTGTAGCCCACGCCTCCCCCACCATGCCAGGCAGTGACGCAGCCTGTCTGAATGCTGTCCACAGTACAGTTATAGAAGTTTTTGAGTGTTTCTGTTGATCACATCTCCTCAAACACTAATGCAGTATCGTCGCTGTCTTGCCTTCTTTATAGCTGCATCGATATGTTGGGACCAGATTAAATCCTCAGAGAGCTCAAAGCCCAGGGACTTCAAACTGATCCTTCTCTCCACTGCTAATCCCTCTATACGGATTGGTGTGTATTTTTCGTGTTAACCTACGTGAAGTACACAAGCATCTCGTTCGTCTTATTGACGTTGAGTGCAATTTATGGCAATGAGTACAGGATCTGGGACGTCATGTTCAACTGTTCAAATCATCGGTGAATCAGTTGCATTCGTTGGTGGCAATATGCTGTGTATTTTGATCGCCAACTGTACAAAAGATGCGATGAAGCTTGAGAAAGGGCAGAAAACATTGACAGGTATGTCAGTAGGACAGTCTGACTTTAACCGTATCAAGAGACTGGGGCTATTCATCACTAGAGCACAGGTGCTTGTGCGGTGACCACATATATGTAACGTCAGGATGGCCGCAGGCAGGAGTATGATCACAGTCTTTTCCCCAGAATCGGATAACTGAAAATGAGAATACATCGATTCCAGCCGAGCGAGAAAATATTTCAAACGAGTCGAGGGCAAGCTTTTTCCACAAAAGAGGTTTGGTAAATGGAATAGAGTACCATATGAATCTATAGAAGTGGGTACGAATCCAATGTGTGAAGTACATTTAGATTGTTACATGGCAGGAATCAAACGCAGCTAAATGTGAACAACTGGCGTTTTCAATTGTCCAATAGTTCAATACTTTCAATTTAATATCAGAGAATGCAAACAATATACAAACTGAAATTTCTAGCCTCCGCAGACATCTTGTAAACAGAAGAGCACCATAAACAATCAATGACAATATACAATTTAGAAACCTAAAGCCTTCATCCCCCCTCCAAAGACCACAAGAGAGTCCATGATCTGCAGTACAGAAAAAAAAACTAAGCGCCCATACAACCAATGCAAAATGCCCCATCTCTCTCTCTCTCTTTCCCCCTAACAAAGGGACAAAGAGGTGTCACGCAGCGAGGGAGGGCAGCACCAAAAGCAAACAACTCGTGGAGTTACGGTGTTAAAGTCTGCCGCGTCGCTCTTTATCAAATTCTCTGACTCGATAATCGGCAACAAACTCTCCCCAATCAACGAGAGAAACTATATGAGTGTACGTGCGCGCGCGCCCCGCGCGAGTGTGTGTGTGTGTGTGTGTGAGAGAGAGAGAGAGGGAGAGAGAGTAAGCAAAGATTGGAACCACACCTATGAAATTAATTCCGTTGCAAAAGTACCGACGTGGAGTTCAGAACTGCAAGCTATATTCTCTGACTAGAAGGTAATGATAGGAATCGCATTCGAGGGTAAAACAAAGTACAGATGTCTTAAGAGTTTAAAATGCACTTCGCAAATACTGGCCTGATTGTTAATTATTATACAGATAATTGTCAATTGAAATTTGTGTTGAAAAATGTATTTATTTCTTTATATGTACTGATAACTAAGAAAAAAAAACATATGTTCCTGTAGATCTTTAGCTGAAAGAAGAAATTGAACAGTGGAGTACGGCTTGGACGAGGGACCGTCCCGACCACGAACGAGGTTTTTACGTAATTGTTATTATACCTGCCTCTGCGATGATACCACTTCCTTTGGCAGTTTACTGTATAAATCTACCATCTTCTATGTGAAAACCATTCCAGGCACAGACCCCCTTTATATATTTGCTCTCTCAACTCAGAGCGATATCCTCTAACTTTAGATCTCCCGGCATGTGAAACGGACTGTAGGCATCTACTATATTAATATCTGTTAACATACTTCTTTCAATTTTCAATGCTCTGCAGTGAACAATCCAAGTCTGTCCGATCTCTCTGTGCCACTAAAACCTTCCATTCCAGGGAATATCCCAATAAATGTCTTCTGTAATATTTCTAACTCCACCATGTGCATTCGATCTTTTGGTGAACAGAAGAGCACACAATGCTCCAAGTGTGGCCAAGCAAAAGGCTACAGAGACAAATTATGCCCCAACACTCGTGAATAACTGCCAAGAGAGTGCGTAGGCTTCTTAAAATTATTCTCTCTTATGTGGCTGGGGCCTTGTCAGAGACCGTAATCTCCAAGTGTATTCAAAATGCGTTTTTCTCAGCGGTGCAAGTTGTAATACGTTGAATTTTTTAATGGATTATATTCACAAACACTTGTTAAATTACTGGGTATTTCACAATTATATTAACATAGATTTCAAAATTATCTTAATATATTTTCTCTATTATATTAATAATATATGAAAGAAATTCCAACAGTTTGACAACTAAGGCTATGTGTGGGGGAGCATTTCAATTTTTGTGCGGCCACACCAATACAACTTAGAGGGAAAGTGCTGGCGAGTGTTTCCAGAGTACAGAGGGGAGGGAGGTTGATTTCGTAGGAAACGGAGCTGTGTCCACAATGCTCGGCTGTTTTTGTGGTTTTGTGGAACCTCCTGCTCATAATACGTTGAGTATTGTTTTTGAGTCGAAGCTTGCATATAACTTTGAATCACTTTACGTTTGAAATTACTTCACATTGTGTTCAATGCAGACGAGTAATATTCATTCCGAAAAAAACCTCTCTATATGGACATCTGCATTAACAATTGGTCAAGGGACCGATATAATACTGATGTTCGAATAAAAAATGGAAACATCTCATCATCATGCAGAAATGTGTACCCTATGAATAAACGATGTTGTTTCAAACCAACATCTGCACGTTGCATTCACAAAGAGTCATGCAGCAACAAACTACTTCTTCAACAATGTCCAGAAATCCTGAAACTTTTAACAACATGACAACAATGGCCACTGGAGACACGTTGCCCTATTATTTGAATTTCTGTATATAGATTTATGAATACAACTCTGTTCCTTTATTGACGTAGAGTTATCACGTCAGGTGTCCCTATCGAACAGCGCAGTCAAATGATTGCTTCTTATTGACATATGCCGGAAGAATTAAATATTGCCCAACGAGGAACAAACTTTATACTCTGTTATTATAATTAAGTTACTCAGTGCGTTACCATGAAGCTTTGAAAGTGAAATCGATTCCCGTATCTACTTGTTTTCCCTGTGTGTTGGACCACAATTCAGTGAATGCTTAAAAGATGCTAAGATCAGTTATTTGTTGTTTTCTTCTTATATTACCGTCGAGTCACAGAGTCAGTCCGCCTCACAGATACATTATTTATTCCTCAGATAATTCTGTAAATTCTATAAATTTGCTGCAGCCCAATGATTATGAAGCTTGTTTTTGCATCGAGTCCTTTAAGAAAGAATTGTCAGTAGCGGGCTAAGCGAAACTGAGTGGACACTGGTCTACTCTCTTGTTCGATACTTCTTTATATCAGTTTCTGATTTAGCAGTTCTGCCACGTAATTCATTACAAAAACAAGTGCTTTCGGAAGCCGCAGGTGTCTGCTTAGCGATATATAGCCTTCAAAAACAGATTTTGCCAGAGTAAAGAAATTGCATGATACCCTGCTTTCAATAAGAACAACGCAATGAAAGACGCATCATTCTTTGCACAAATGCACATGTCTTACAGAGTTACAAAGTTGTGTTAATGGCACATTACATAAATGGCAAGTTCTTCACACATATTCACGAAAGTCTGAAATGAAAACTCGATGGATATCCTGATTGGAACGAACAACTGAAAAAAAAAAAAAGCAGGAAACAAAAAAGTAGCTTTGCAAAAAAAGGAAGGCATACTCCATTCATGTGTAATTTTGTGTAATTAACAGTATTAATGCAAGAATGAGAATTAACATTTCAAACTAACACCGGCTAAATATGTCGTTTAAATACACATATAATTTGGATTTCACTTTGGCTTGATCTGACCAATAGTCAGGATAAACACCTATCAGGTTCTGTGCTAATGTTTTGAACAATTTCAACATAGTGACACAATAATTCAACAATTTTGTGTGAATTAAGTCCTTCTAAGGAATCCTGGGCCACTCTTCCGTCAGCTCCTTTTTAATCTCCTTTCAATCCAGTTCTGCGGATCCCAAGCATTTCCTACATTGTTAACAACAATTCCTGTCATTCTCTCAGTTACCTTGACTGTTCATGAAGCTATGTCCCCTGCACTTCACACTCTAGTTACACGTTGACAGCTGGCCTTAGAGAGCATTTGGCCAGCAACTTTGCAAGTAGGACTTCTGACTGTGTTGCATTTAATGTTCTACCTCAGTACCTTTCTCATTTTGGCCCTCAACGATTTTACCACTCTAACTGGACAGCACAATCACAGCTGCAAGAATACCATAATTAATGATTTCAGTGCGTATCCTCCGGGTTTTCAGACAGCTGGTTGTAGTTCTACTGCAGCTGTTTAATGCTACTCTAGAACAGTTTTTCCCAGCCATTTCAGCCCAACGCCCCCCCCCCCCCCCACCAAAGCACTTTCATGCTTTCTAACGCCTCATTAAAGAAAATTCAAACTTGCCAACGCCGCTGTTAGGCACAATAAGCATATCCGCGCTCCCTAGTGTAACACATGTCTGCTACAGTAGCATGTAAAAGTTTGGGCACCCCGGTCAAAATTCCTGTTAATATGAATAACTAAGCGAGTAAATGATGCACTGATTTCCAAAAGGCGTGAAGTTAAAGATGACACACTTCTTTAATATTTTAAGCCAGATTACATTTTTTTAATTCCATCTTTAATAATTTCAAAGTAACAAAAAAGAAAAAGGGCCCGAAGGAAAAGTTTCGACACCCTGCATGGTCAGTTTTTAGTAACACCCACTTTGGCAAGTATCCCAGCTTGTGAACGTTTTTTGTAGCCAGTTGACCGTCTATCAATTCTTGTTTGGGGGATTTTCGCCCGTTCTCTTTTGCAAAAGGTATCTAGTTCTGTGAGATTCCTGGGCTGCCTTGCATGCACTGCTCTTTTGAGGTCTATCCACAGATTTTCGATGATGCTTAGGTCCAGGGACTATTAGAGTCATGGCAAAATCTTCAGCTTGCGCCTTTTGAGGTTGTCCATGTGGATTTTGAGGTGTATTTCGGATCATTATCCAGTTGTATAAGCCATCCTCTTTTCATCTTCAGCTCTTTTACAAATGGTGTGATGTCTGCTTCCAGAATTTGCTGGTATATAATTGAATTCATTCATCTCTCTATCACTGAAATGTTCGCCGTACCACTGGCTGCAACACAAGCCCAATGAATGATTGATTCACCCCCGTGCTTAAAGTTCCGAGCTGTACTTTTCAGGAAATTCTGCACCTTTTTTTTCTCCAATCATACCTTTGCTCATGTTGGCTATAAAGTACTATTTCAAAATCATCAGTCCACAGGGCTTGTTTCCGAAATGCATCACGCTTGTTTAGATGTTCTTTTGCAAATTTCTGGCGCTGAATTTTGTGGTGAGGACGCCGGAAATGAATTATTCTGATGTCTCTTCCCTGAAGGTCATATGTTTGCAGGTGCCGCTACACAGTAAAACAGTGCACCACCACTCAAGTGTCTGCTAACTCTTCGTGATGGTCTTTTGCAGTCAAACGTGGGTTTTGAATTGCCTTTCTAGCAATCCTACGAGCAGTTCTCTCGGAAAGTTTTCTTGGTCTTCCAGACCTCAGCATGGCCTCCACTGTTCCAGTTAACTGCCATTTCTTAATTACATTACGAACTGAGGAAACGGCTACCTGAAAACTCTTTGGTATCTTCTTACAGCCTTCTCCTGCTTTGTGGGCATCATTTATTTTAATTTTCAGAATGCTAGGCAGCTGGATAGAGGAGCCCATAGATGCTGATTGTTGGGACAAGGTCTAGGGATCAGGGCACATATAAAGTTTGAAAGTTGCATTTAATGGCCTTTCCTAACGAAGATCGTGAACAAACTATAGCCCTAACAAGTTAACTAGACCTTGGTAAAAGTTATTTGATAGCTCAAATCTCTTGGAGTGCCCAAAATTTGCATTGTGCTCCTCTACTATTTTCACTCTAAAACTGTACAAAAATAATAAACTATTCTTGCTAAAAACGTTGAAAAGAATGTTTCATCTTTAACTTTATGACTACTGGAGATTAATTCATCTTCTACTTAATTAACTAATCACAGTGACAGAAACTTTGACCAGGGATGCCCAAACCTTTGCATGCCATTGTAGATGCTAACTTGAGTAAAATAAATTCTCAGGGTTGGCATGTTCACTGATTGACTCCAATTTGTCGTTTGGTTCCAGTCAAGCGCTATACCATTGTTCGACCCGTTTTCCGTACGGCTGTAGAGAAAGTTGAGAGGGTGTACTTGGCTTACCAACTATTAAATTGTATGATCTCTCTCTATATCACGAGTCCAGGGGAACTGTTGGGCAGCATTGCTGCTAATCTATGCATTCCAAGTAATATCTGGTCGATTGGTAAGGTTGGATGAGATTGCGGAGTTTCTGAAGCGTTGTGACGGCGAGTGCTCGCCACATGCAGAGCGATGTTTTTTTTTTCGGGTGTTCCAGTACTTCATCCTTTCATTGTGAAGTGTCTGCTCTAACGGTCGGACAGCTTTCGTGCCTCAAGTTAGAGTGCCGCTTAACACCCACCCCCTCCCTCCGCCAATAATCATGAACGCCACCCCCCCCCCCGAACGACTTTTATTTTCCCCAATGCCCTCTTAGGACAAGTAACAGTCCCCACTTGTCGGAATTACTGCTTTATAGTAAAGGAGGTCGTGTTTCCGTGGGATGACTTACCTGCGTCGCTGTTCCTGGTGCTATTTACCAGCATCCTTGAGCATGTCAAATAATCATTGAAATAAAAAGAAACAGCTCAACGAACTCAATGGCCCAGGCAACGCATGAGAAGTTAATAGGACGTTGAAAGCTTAGAGCGTGGATCAGTACTTGGAGCTATGACGCGGTGGTCAGTACAGAGACTTGGAATGTTCAGGAAGAGGAATGCTTACTTTAAGTGTCAGGTTTTAGACGTTTCAGAAAGGACAGGGAGGGTGTCAAAAGAGGTGGGGGTGTAACGCGGTTGATCAGAGATAGCTGACGGCTGCAGAAGTGGTGGACGTCATGGAGGGATTGTCTACAGGGTCTGTGGGTGGAAGTTAGGAACAGAAAAGGGATAATAGCTCTATTGGGTGCTTTTTATAGGCCGCCCAATAGTAACAAGAATATCGAGGAGCAGATAGGGAAGCAGATCCTGGATAGATGTAATAATAAAGTCAAGTCACTTTTATTGTCATTTAGACCATAACTTCTAGTACAGTACAATGTATAAATGAGACAACGTTTTTTCAGGACCATAGTGTTACATGACACAGTACAAAATTAGACTGAACTACGTAAAAAAGAAACAACACAGATAAAAACTACACTAGACTATCGACCTACCCAGGACTGCATAAAGTGCACAAATCAGTGCAGGCATTACAATAAATAATAAACAAGACAATAGGGCAGTAAGGTGTCAGTCCAGGATCTGGGTTTTGAGGAGTCCGGTAACTTGGGGGAAGAAACTGTTACATAGTCTGGTCGTGAGAGTCCGAATGCTTCGGTGCCTTTTCCCGTCAGGAGGGAGAAGAGTTTGTATGAGGGGTGCATGGGCTCCTTCATAATGCTGTTTCCTTTGCGGATGCAAGGTGTATTGTAAATGTCCATAATAGCGGGAAGAGAGATCCTAATGAACTTCTCAGCTGACGTCACTATCCGCTGCAAGGACTTGCGGTCCGAGATGGTGCAATTTCCGAACCAGCCAGTGATGCAGCTGCTCAGGATTACCTCAATACAACTCCTGATGATGTGATGAGGATGGGAGGTGGTGAGAGATGGACTTTCCTCAGCCTTCGCAGAAAGCAGAGAATCTGCTGGGCTTTCTTTGCTATGGAGCCGGTGTTAAGGGACCAGATGAGATTCTCCGCCAGGTGAAAACCAAGAAATTTGGTACTCTTTACGATGTCTGCCGAGGATCCGTCGATGTTCAGCGGGGAGTGGTCGGTACGTGCCCTCCTGAAGTCAACAACCATTTTTTTTTTCGTTTTGTTCATATTTAGAGACAGGTTGTTGGCTCCGCACCAGTCCGTTAGCCGCTGCACCTCCTCTTTGTAAGCTGACTCGTCGTTTCTACTGATGAGACCGACCACAGTCGTGTCATCGGCGAACTTGATGTGGTTCGAGCTGTGTGTTGCAACACAGTCGTGGGTCAGCAGAGTGAACAGCAGTGGACTGAGCACACAGCCCTGTGGGGCCCCCGTGCTCAGTGTGATGGTGTTGCAGATTCTGCTCCCGATCCGGACTGTCTGAGGTCTCCCAGTCAGGAAGTCTAGTATTCAGTTGCAGAGAAAGGTATTCAGGCCCAGTAGGCTCAGCTTTCAAATCAGTTTCTGCAGGATGATTGTGTTGAATGCTGAACTGAGGTCGGTGAACAGCATTCGAACATACGTTTCTTGTTTGTCCAGGTGGGCTCGGGCCAGGTGGAGGGAGTTGGCAGTTGCGTCGTCTGTTGAGCAGTTGGGATTGTACGCAAACTGCAGGGGGTCCAGTGAGGGGGGCAGCAGGGTCTTGATATGCCTCATGACGAGCCTCTGGAAAAACTTCATGATGATGGATGTGAGTGCAACGGGACGGTAGTCATTTAGGCAGGACACTGAAGACTTCTTCGGCAGGACGACGATTGCGGCGGGCATGAATTAGGTTGGAACGGTGGCGCTGCTCAGGGAGATGATGAAGATGTCATACAGAACATCTGCTAGCTGGTCTGCACATTCTCTGAGCACTCTACCACGAATGTTGGCTGGGCCAACAGCCTTCCGTGGGTTGACCCTGCACAGGGCTCTTCTCACATCGGCCACGGTGAGACACAGCACCTGGTTATTTGCAGGAAGGGTGGATTTCCTCGCCGCCACGTCATTTTCCGTCTCAAAACGTGCGTAGAATTTATTCAGCGCATCTGGGAGGGAGGCATCACCCGCACAGTTAGGTGATGTTGTCCTGTAATTGGAGATGTCCCGGTTGCCCTTCCACATGCGCCGTTGTCCTGGAAGTGGCTGTGGATTCGCTGGGCGTGTGCACTCATTGCCCACCCCCACCCCCGATGGCCCTGGACACTTTGGCCCTTGCTGTTGATAGGGCTGCCTTGTCGCCTGCTCTGAAGGCGGAGTCACGGGTCCTTAGCAGCGCACGCATCTCTGCAGTCATCCGTGGCTTCTGGTTGGCGCGTGTAGTGATGGACAGAGTAACATCATCAAAGCACTTGCTGTTGTAGTTAGTCACTGATGCTGTGTACTGCTTTAAGTTGGTAGAGTCTACCTCGAGCAAGGGGTTTAGATGGAGTGGAGTTTATTAGGTGTGTTCAGGAAAGTTTCTTGACACAATAATCAGATAAGCCTACAGGAGGAGATACTATACTTGATTTGGTATTGGGAAATGAACCTAGTCAGGTGTGAGATCTCACAGTGGGAGACATTTTGGAGATAGTGATCATAATTCTATCTCCTTTACAATAGCATTGGAGAGAGATAGGAACAGATGGGTTAGAAAAGCGTTTAATTGAGTACGGGGAATTATGAGGCTATCAGGCAGGAAATTGGAAGTTTAAATTGGAACAAATGTTCTCAGGGACTAGTATGGAAGAAATGAGGCAAATGTTCGAGGGAAATTTGTGTGGAGTTCTGCATGTGTACGTTCCAATGAAACAGGAAAGTTAGGGTACGTTACAGGAAGGGTGGTGTACAAAGGCTGCAATAAATCTAGTCAACAAGAAATGAAAAGCTTACAAAAGGTTCAGAGAGTTAGGTTATGTTAGGGATCTAGAAGATTATAAGGTAACAAGATGGAGCTTAATAAGGACATTAGGAGAGTCAGAAGGGAACATGAGAAAGCCTTGGTGGTCAGGACTAAGGAAAACGCCAAGGCTTTCTACAAGTCTGTGAAGAGTAAGAGGATAAGACGTGTAAGAATAGGAGCAATCAAGTGTGTTAATGGGGAATTGTGTATGGAAACGGAGGAAATAGCGGGGGTACATATTGAATACTTTACCTTAAGTATTCGCTATCAAAAGGATCTTGGTGGTTGTTGGGCAGACTTGCAGCAGACGGAAAAGCTTGAGCGTGTAGATATTAAGGAAAAGGATGTACTGAAGCTTTTAGAAAGCTTCCAGTTGGATAAGTCGCTGGGACCGGATGGAATGTAACCCAGACTAATATGGGAGGCGAGGGAGGACATCGCTGAGCCTCTGCAAATGAACTTTGACTCATCATTAGGGATGGGAGAGTTACCGGAGGATTAGAGGATTGCGGATGTTACTTATATAAGAAAGGGTGCAGCGATAGCCAAGGAAATTATAGACCAGTGAGTCTTATTTCGGTGGTTGGTAAGTTGATAGAGAATATCCTGAGAGTCAGAATTTATGAACATTTGGAGAGGTATACTATCATTAGGAACAGTCAACATTGCTTTGTCGGGGGCAGGTCTTGCCTGAAGATTGAAATGAATTTTTTGAGGAGGTGACCAAACCCATTTATGAAAGAAGAGAAGTAGATCTATCTATATGGTTTTCAGTAAGGCATTTGATATGGTACCCCATAAAAAGGCTTATTGAGAATATAAGGAGGCATGGGATCCAAGTCGCCATTGCTTTGTGCATCCAGAACTGTCATGCACACAGAAGGCAAAAAGTGGTTGTAGACGGGTCATATTCTGCATGGACGTCGGTGAACAGTGGAGTGCCTCAGGGATCTGTTCCGGGACCCTTACTCTTTGTGATTTTATGAATGACCAGAATGAGGAATTGGAGGCATGCGTTAGTAAGGTTGCTGATGACACATATGATGGAGGTGTTGTGGATAGTGTGGGGGGCTGTCAGAGGTTACAGCGGATCTTTGATAGGATGTAAAACTGGGCTGAGAGGTAGTAGATGGTGTTCAACCTGGATAAGTGAGAAGAGATTTATTTTCGTAGGTCAAGTATAATGGCAGAATATAATCTTAATGGTAAGACACTTGCCAGTGTGGAGGATCAGGGGGATCTTGGGGTCTGAGTCCACAAGCGCTCAAAGCAGCTGTCCAGGTTGACTCTATGGTTTAGAAGGCACACGGTGTACCGGCTTTCATTAAATTCAATTTAGGAGCCGGGAGGTTATGTTGCAGCTATATAGGACACTGGGCAGACCCCTCATGGAGAACTTGCCCACAGAAGGCAGAGTAGATATAGACAGCACATACTCCGTAAGGAGGTCCGTGACCAGTGGTGTGCCTCGGGGATCTGTTCTTGGATCCCTTCTCTTCGTAAATTTCATGAATGACCTGTACGAGGGAGTTGAGGGATGGGTTATTAAATTTGCTGATGACACGAAGGATTGGGGTGTTGTAGATGGTAACCCAATCAGAGGTTACAGAGGGACATCTATAGGGTACAAAACAGGGCTGAGAAGAGGAAGATGGATTCAACACAGATAAATGTGAGATGACACGAGTGAATCTGCAGATTCTGGAAATAAATAAAAACACAAAATGCTGGCAGAACTCCACAGGCCAGACAGCGTCTATGGGAGACGTTAATGACGACGTTTCGGGACGAAACCCTTCATCAGGACGGTTAGGAGAATTCAGGGTTACTTGGATAGGCTGGGTGAGTGGGCAGATACTTGGCAGATTGCGTTTAATATGAATAAGTGTGAGGTTATCCACTTTGGGAGTAAGAACAGGAAGGCAGATTATTATCTGAACGGTGTAGAGTTGGGTAAGGGAGAAATACAAAGAGATCTCGGAGTCCTAGTTCATCAGTCACTGAAGGTGAATGAGCAAGTGCAGCAGGCAGTGGAGAAGGCTTGTGGAATGTTGGCCTTTATTACAAAGGGAATTGTGTACAAGAGCAAGAAAATCCTCTTGCATTTGTACAGAGCCCTGGTGAGACGACACCTGGAGTATTGAGTACAGTTTTGGTCTCCAGGGTTAAGGAAGGACATTCTGGCTGTAGGGAAAGTGCAGCGTAGACTCGCGAGGTTAATTCCTGAAATATCTGGACTGTCTTACGCAGAGGGGTTAGAGAGACTGGGCCTGTACACGCTGGAATTAAGGAGACTGAGACGGGATCTGAATGAAACATATAAGATTATTAAGGGGTTGGACAAGATAGAGGCAGGAAATATGTTCCATATGCTGGGAGAGTCCAGTACCAGAGGGCATGTTTTGAGAATAAGGGGTAGGTCATTTAGGACAGAGTTAAGGGAAAACTTCTTCTCCCAGAGAGTTGTTGAGGTCTGGAATGCACTGTCTCGGAAGGTAGTGGAGGCCAATTCTCTGGATGCTTTCAAGAAGGAGCTAGATAGGTATCTTATGGATAGGGGAATCAAGGGATACGGGGTCAAGGCAGGAACCGGGTATTGATAGAAATTGATCAGCCATGATTTCAAAATGGCGGTGCAGGCGCGAAGTACCGAATGGTCTACTTCGGCACCTATTGTTTGTCTATTGTTTGAAACATAGAAAGATAGAAAAAAATCACTTCCTCATCCAGGTGATTTATAAAAATCTCAAAGTGCAAGGGTCGCAGAACAGATCCCTGGCGCACACCACTAGTCTCCGGCCTCCATTCAGAATATGAGCCGTCAACAACCACTCTTTGCCTTCTGTGGGCAAGCCAGTTCTGGATCCACAAAGCAATGTCCCAAAGCAGCGCACCAATAACCATAACTGCTGACACTTCAACTCTGCTGTCGGCGCTGTGCACGAACAGTTGTTCGGAGGAATATGGCAATCGCTCGCTTTCTTTAGCCGGCAGCCCCGTCGCCCCGAAACTATGTACAACACTTTCGACCGTGAGTCTCCAGATCTCTATCGGACTGTTTTGCAATGCTCAGGTATATCCGTTAGAAAATTTCCCACGAGTCATGGACTCACATTCAAGGACTGTTCAGCTTATGTTCTGGATACTTATTGTTTATTATTATTATTGTTGTTGTTGTATTTTTTCCCGAGCTCAAGCTGTTAAAACTTGAGGTACTGATAAAATAAGCAGACCTATTTCTTAACTGTTATGAACGTTCGAATTATTCTAGTGGTGTTTAGCACAGTGGCTTTCAGAGAAATTACAGAATATGAAGACTTAAGTAAATATCGATATGTCGGCCTGATTATTTAATGCTATTTTCTAGTGACTTTGGGATGACACCTGTTGTGGATATCCTGCAGTGTATACCCTGTTCATATTCCATAGGCTTTTAATTTACTCTCTTAATTCAGCATTATTTCTGATATTGAATTCTGTCTGTTGTGTGTGCGTCCCGAATAGCTATATCTAATTAGTAAGTTGTTCATGTTTATTTAGTACAGGCAGTTATTATGAATTGTCCTGTCTGTAATAATATATTGGTCGTAATGTAATTTGTGGAATTCTGACTCAAAAACTGGATCAGGCTTGTATTTATAGTAAGGTATGGTGTCTTTTATTATTTTGTATTTTAAATCAAGATTTTATGGAATGGTATTTATAACTTGATTGTGCTTGTGAAAGTAATCAGATTGATTTAAACTGCTGCAAGGTTATGTAATGTGTTGGATATTCCTGGTTTCTCTTGGCATTTTCTACTTTAAATGTCATCAATGTGTTGGTATTATTGACATTTTTTGTATTAAACACCTACTTCATCGCCACAAGGAATCTATCTGCTTCCAACCATTAACATTATTATTATTATTATTATCTTTCAATCGCCAGCTCTGGCAGCAGTAGACTGAGTTTGGAAAGCCCATTTGACGGTGAGTAGTGCTGCCGCATTGACTTGGATAACAGGTGAGGAGTTGGGCTTGGGTTTTAGGGAGAAGACATCCACCGGTATAACATGAGCCGCACCCCCTTCCCACTCCCGGTCCTAAAAAAAGTCCAGACACATCTGTACCCAAATTGGGCGCTGCTCTGGTCAGCGCCTGTTCTCCATGTTAGTTGCGGCTGAAACTAAAATTTGGCTGTAGATTAAAACAAATCTAATCCCTTCCAGTTACGAAATCAAAAGGTGTCTGCGGAACAGAGCGATATGGCCGATGACAGCCGATCGGCAGGATATGACAGAAAGCGAGCCCCTAGTGGCGTAATGCTGAATAGGCCCGCAGTTTCCGAGTAACACGAGAAAGATACTGCCAGCACTTAATGTAGCCCATCGACACCACAGGCTGCGTGTGCTGCAAGCGTTGCTCAGGGGAGCAGTCCCATTTCAACTGAGACCACTCAAGTCACTCCCACCTAAATCATATCCATATTCCCCCATCGTCCTTATATCCAGGTGTCTATTCAAACATTTATTAAAAGCCTCTATTTTACTTGCCGCTACCACCATACCAGGCAGGGCATTACAGGCATCCAGGAGTCTCCGAGTAAAAATGATTACCTCTCACATCCTCCTTGAACCTATCTCCTCCCACCTTCAATTTCATTTCACGTTTCAAACTTGAGCAACCGATACTCTCTATAAACTTTCTATGCTTCTGACATTCCTTTAAACCACTCTCAGATCTCCCCTCAGTCTCTGACGCCCCAAAGGAAACTACACAAGTTTACCGAGCCTCTCCTGATGGTATAGACGTTCAACTATATTTTCGTTATTCTTTTGGTGAGATAACGGGGAGCTGTGTTGAACTTAGTCCGATTGCAAAATTATGTTACGTTTGGTACCATTGGCAGAAGTGATAGGAATCTCTCAGGAAGTTCGGTTCTATCGGCCGAGAGAAACCGTGTTCACAATTCAAGTTGATAGTTTTTCACTCCGCCATGAACAGCAATGTTTCGTATTTTCCCCTCTTTTGGGAAAGTTCATGACCGGCCAAGGCTTCCGCATGGTTTCTGCTTAATTTCGGCTCATAAACCCCGTAATGCTGTTTTCCATTAATTACCCAGCTTTCCATTAACGACCTAACTTGATATGCGATAAACACATGGAGGCATGGCCCTGCTTCATCTTTCATTCGTCTTTAAATGCATCGTGAAAATATTTTGGTTAAAAGGCATCTCTTGACATTGTCTCATCATGCCAGTTTTCGACCAGTTCCTTACCCAATTAACACTGCATATAAGATGATGAGTACAGCACAGGAATAGGACCTTCGGCAAAGCTGCCTGTCGCGAACGCAATGTCAAATTAAATTAAATATTTGCGAGCTGTGTATGCTCTGTATCCCATAATTCAATGCATATTCGTGTGCACATTTAAAAGTACGTCCTTCTGATTTCACCGTCTTTAATGTCTAAGCATTTTTGTTCAGTTCCTGCCAGTGACGCACGTGTAGTTCCCGACACTCCTGCATTTTATGCGAACTGATTTTTTAAAACTATTTGGTAACGCATTTCTGCGGGTCTGTAGAGAGAAAAAAATATACAGTTTAAGTGAAAGGGCAAGATTTTCAACTAATTCTCAATGTATTTTCTAACTCGTTTTAGTCTGGAACGCACTAAAGTCATCAGATGACTATATATTTCTCAGTGAACCGAAGCGGATATTATTTCATGTAATCAATCAATTCTGATATGATTTACACCATCTAGAAAACTACACGGTTGCCAGGAAAGAGCACAAGAATAAAATTAAGAGAGATAGAAGGAGCCATGAGAATCCTAGGCGAGCAGCCTTAAGACAAATCTCAAGGCATTCTACAAGCATGTGAAGAGCGAGAGGTTGAGCCATGAGAGAATGGGTGCAATCAGGTGGGAGAGTGGAAACGTGAGCATGGAAACGGAGGAGGTAGCGGAGGTGCTTAATGAATACTTTACTTCAGAATTCACCAGTGAAAAAGGTCTTGGCAATTGTGGGGATGAGTTACAGCGGACTGAAACGTTTGAGTGTATAGACATTAAGGAAGAGTACGTGTTGGAGCTTTTGAAAGGTATTATCATAGGGACGGTAGAAATACTGGAGGATTGGAAGGTTGCAAATGTTGTTTTTGTCTACAAAAAAGAAAGCAGAGATAGCCCAGGAATTTATACAGTGAATCTGACTTCGGGGGTGGCCCAGTTTTTGGAGAAGATACTGATAGGCAGCACTTGTGAGCATTTGGAGAGACATAGTCTGATTTTGGATAGTCAGCATGGCTTTGTCAAGGGCAGGTCATGCCCTATGAACCTGATTAAATTATTTGGCGATGTAACATTGATGAAGGTAGAAATGAATTGAATTGCATTGAATATTTAAATGCATGCTCATCTCTGTCTAAAGGTGCAATGCACAAAGTACAGTAACTCATAATAAATAGTGTGTACAACAGGATAGTCATTATAACATAGAAACAAAGTTGTGTCGGCATGAGTTAAGCTGTTCGATAACCTGGTGGAGGAAGCTGAACTGGAGCCTGCTGTTCCTGGCTTTTATCCTGCGGTACCGTTTCCCAAATGGTAGCAGCCAGAAGAGTCTGTGCCAAAAACTTTCTTTACGAAGCTTTCTACCTGTGACGCCACTTACAGCAAATTATGCAGCTATTCCCAGATCCTTTTATTCTATCACACTCCTCTGTGCACTGCCATTCACCGTGTAAGACCTACCCTGGTTGGCACACAGAAATGCAACATCTCTTACTTGTCCACATTAAGTTCCAACTGCCATTTTCAGCCTATTTTTTTCCTGCTGAACCAGATCACTCTGCAGCCAGGAAAGCCTTCCTCGCTCTCCACTACACCCATAATGTAGGTGTAATCCTCAAACTTTCTGATCTAGTTATCCATATTATCATCCAGATCGACAATATAGCTGACAGACAGAAATCTACCCTGCACGCATACCACTAGTCCTCCGATTAGAGAGGCAACCATACAGTGCCAATTTTTGGCTTCTCCCACAAAGTCTATGGCTAATCCAATTTACTACCTCTCAGTGAATGCCAGGCGATTCTACCTTCTTGAGCAACTTCCCATGTCGGTCTTGTCAAATGACTTAATAACGACAATGTAGGCAACATGCACTGTCTTCTTTTCAAATACTTTCCTGGCACGGAAATCTCTATAAGATACGTTCGATATGAACTATCATGCACGAAGCCATGCTGACTATTCTTAACATGACAGTCTTCTCAAAGGAATTCAGCCTTCTCATGATGTGGCCAAAATATTTGAACTTTTGTCTCATAATCAGTCTTGTAATCAGCAGTGTAGCTGTATTTCAACAAATATTGTCCTGTTGGATCTTCCTACTGTCCAACGAAATCTTAACAATTTCTTCCAGTAGCCAAGTCAAATCGTCGATTCTTTCGTATTCAGCCTTATTAACAGTCCAGCTCTCACAGCCATTCATCACAACTGGAAATACCGTTGACTTGACATCGCAGACAATGTTATATCTCTGCTCTTCTGTATTTTATGTAAATTTTCCGTTACTGAGTCGACGTAGTAGTAGTGCTATTGCTGACCTCTGAGAAGTAAGCGCTGTTTAATTTCATGGCTGCAGTTACCATCTAAAAAATCTTTGAAAGGAGGAAAACAGAATCCGTCACTGCTTCCAATTGTTTTCCATTTATTACCACGGAATTAATAAGGCTGGTCGACATAATCTTGGCTTTATTCGTATTGAGCGAAAGCACTTCCTTCTTTCACTTTGATTTGAAGCTTCCTCAGGTCCTACTAACTGTCAGCCATTGTAGAGGTATCATCTGCATATCTGAGTTTGTTAATATTTAGTCCGGCAATTTTGATTCCAACATTTAGGTCGTCTAGAACAGCATTCCTCACCACGTGCTCAGCATATGCTGTAAATTAAATAAGTACGGTGACAGTATGCAGTCTTCTCGTACTCTTCCCAATCTTGAAACAGTTGTTTTTTTTTTGTTCCATGTTCAGTCTTAACTATTGCTTCTTGATCTTCGTACAAGTTTATCATCAGGCAGATCAGATGTCCAGGTATCCCTATTTTGTTAAGTATTTGCAATAGTTATGCCACACTCTGTCAAAGGCTTTAGTGTAGCCAATAAAACATAGATAAACATTCTTCTGGATTTCCCTCGATTTATCCATTGTCCAGTATCGGTTAGAAATTTGGTGTCTGGAGCCCCTGCCTCTTCTAAAACCAGTACATCTGGCTTCTCTCATTCCATATAATGCTGAAGTTTTGCTTGCATGACCTTTAGAATTACCTTGTTTGCATGTGAAATTTCGTAGAAACAGTCCGGTATTTTGAACATTATTTTACATTCCCCTTCCAGGGAATTGTGATATAAACTGACCTTTTCCTGTCTAAAGACCATTATTAGGTTTTCCAGGTCTGCTGGAAAATTGCATGCAACACTTTTACACAACATCACCTTTTAAAGTTTCAAACAATTCAACCGGAATCCTGTCAGATCCTGCGGTCTTTTTGTTGGCAATGTTTTCTATTGTCCATTCAACATCACTTTCCAGAATGGCTGGCTCTAGATCGATGAGTGCTTATTTGCAGGCGGCTTCGCTATTGGGATCTTTCCTGTTCAAAGTTTCCTGTCATCTCTTATGACTGAATGGCGGAGCAGATTCATTTAGCCGAACCGCCCTTTTCTGCTCCTATATATTATGGACATATGGTCTCTTTTTGATGTCTTCTGCTTCTGTGTGGTCCTTCCCTTATTTGCCTTTTACTATACTGATTCTGGAATGAAATATTCCTTTCATTTTTCTAGTCTTCTTGAATAGATCACTTATTTTTTTCCAATTCTTTCGGCTTCTTCAGCTTCTTTGCATCGCTTAGTTAAGCAGGTTTGCATATATTTCATTGCTGTCTTCTTGAACATTGTGTTCAATTGGAGATATTTGTTCCAATCTCCATTGACTTTCACAGATGGCGAAACTACCAACTTAGAGGAGTCCACAGCATCAGTGACCAGCTACATCAGCAAGTGGGTTGATGATGTAACCCTGTCCAAGACCATTACTCTACCTGCTAACCAGAAGCAATGGATGACCGCGGAGATGCGTACGCTGCTGAGGACCCGTGACTCCGCCATCAGAGCAGGCGACAAGGCAGCCCTAACAATAGCAACGGCCAAACTGTCCCGGGCCATCAAAGGGGCAAAGCGTGCACACGCCCAGCGAATCCACAGCCAAATCTAGGACGGCGCATCAGGAAGGGCATCCAGGACATCATCAATTACAGGGCAAATTCACCTGACTGTGCGTGTGATGCGTCCCTAATAGATGCGCTGAATAAATTCTAAGCCCGTTTTGAGACGGAAACTGACGTGGCAGCGAGGAAGTCCACCCCTCCTACAAATGACCAAGTTCTGTGTCTCGCCGTGGCCGATCTGAGACCCATGTGCAGGGTTAATCCACGAAAGGCTGCTAGACCAGACAGCATTTCTGGTAGCGTGCTCAGAGGATGCGCAGACGAGCTAGCAGATGTTGTCACTGACATCTTCAACATCTCCCTGAGCAGCGCCACCCTTCCAACGTGCTTCAAGGCCGGCACCATCGTCCCCCTGCCGCAGAAGTCTCCAGTGTCCTGCCTAAATGACTACCGTCCCGTTGCACTCAAATCCATCATTATGAAGTGTTTCGAGAGGCTCGTCATGAGGCATATCAAGACCCTGCTGCCTCCTCCCTGGACCCCCTGCAGTTTGCGTACGATCCAAACCACTCAACAGACTACGCCATTGCCATCACCCTCCACCTGGCCCTAACCCACCTGGACAAAGAAGACACGTACGTTTGAATGTTGTTCATAGACTCAGTTCAGCATTCAACACAATCATCCCTCAAAAACTAATTGGAAAGCTGAGTCTACTGGGCCTGAACACCTTCCTCGCAACTGAATGCTAGACTTCCTGACTGCAAGACCTTAGTTAGTCCGGATCGGAAACAGTATCTCCAACACCATCATATTGATCACGTGGGCGCTCCAGGGTATGCGTTCAGTCCACTGCTGTTAGTTACGCTGACCCATGACAGTGCTGCAACACAGCTCGAACCGCATCATCAAGATAGCCGATGACACAACCGTGCTGGGTCTCATCAGCAAGAACGATGACTCAGCTTACAGAGAGGAGGTGTAGCGGCTAATGGACTGGTGTAGAGCCAACAACCTGTCTCCGAATGTGAATAAAACAAAAGAGATGGTTGTTGAATTCAGAAGGGCATGAAGCTACCGCTCCCCGCTGAACATCAACATCTCATCGCTAGACATAGTTAAGAGCAAAATTTCTTTATTTTCATCTGGCGGAGAATTTCACCTGGCCCCTTAACTCCAGCTCAATAGCAACGAAAGCCCAGCAGCTTCTCTACATTCTGAAAAGGCTGAGGAAAGTCCATCTCCCACCCACCCTCATCACATTCTACAGTTATATTGAGTATACCCTGAGTAGCTGTATCACTGCCTGGTTCGGAGATTGCACCCTCGGATCACAAGACCTTGTAGCGGATAGTGAGGTCATCAGAGAAGATCATCGTTGTCTCTCTTCCCACCATCACGGACATGTACACGACACGCTGCATCCGCGAAGCAAACAGCATATGAACGACCCCACGCACTCCTCATCCAATCTCTTCTCCCTCCTGCCGTCTGAGAAAAGGCACCGAAGCATCCGGGCTCTCGCGACCAGACTATGTAACAGTTTCTTCCCCCAATCTATCATATTCCTCAATACCCAAGGCCTGGACTGGCACCTTACAGCTCTTATAAATGCTGCCTCGCCTGCTGTTTCCATCAGAATTTTGTGTGTATTGTTTGAATTTCCAACATCTGCAGATTTCCTCGTGTTTCTGCCTTACTGCCTTATTGTCTTGTCTATCATTTATTGTAATGCCTGCCCTGTTTTGTACACTTTATGCAGTCCTGGGTAGGTCTGTGGTCTAGTGTAGTTTTTGTCCTTTGTTGTTTTTTAAACTAGTTCAGTCTAGTTTTTGTACTGTGTTATGCAGTACCATGGTCCTGAGAAAACTTTGTCTCGTTTTTTCTATGTACTGTACCAGCAGTTATAGTCGAAATGACAATAAAAGTGACTTGACTTGATCTCTTCCCTGCTCAGCTACCCTTAGAGCTTCCGCAGAAAGCCATTTTTGTTTCCTGGGCTTCTTTTTCTTCACAGTATTTTTTTGTTGCTACCTGTTGCATATTCCTCATTACTTCCATCCATATATTTTCTGGCTTTCTCTCTGGCAGGTTTAATCCATTAAATAAGTACTTCACCTCCACGGTATATTCTAGAGGAATGCTATCAAAATCAAACTTTGCTGGTACATTGGTTTTCAAAAAGTCGTCAGTTTCATTCTGAACACTGCAACAAGCAGCTTCGCCTCATTTCTATTGACTGTGTGTCCGTCTCCTGAGTAAATGCAAATAAGATGTTCTCCATCTCTTTTGTATGCATGGATGACCTTAATAATATTCCAGAGGACCCATTGCGTCCCTTGCAATTCTGTTACTCTTAATATATCTGCATAAACCTTTAGGATTGTCCATTACCTTCTCTGCTATGGCAAACTCGAGACATCTTTTAGTCTTTTAGTCCTCAAAATTTCTTTCTTAAGTATTCTCTTGCATATTGTATAACTCATAGGCACCCCATATTTTTCTACTTGGTCATACATGCTACGCAGCTTCCTTTTCATAAGCAGGGCTTCAACATCTCTTGAAAAGGAAGGTTCCCAACACCAGTTATCGTTACCTTTCTTTCGGACAGGCATATCCAAGCTTTATACTCTCAAAATTTCACTTTTGAAGGCCTTGCTTTTCCCAAGTACACTTTTACAAGAATTTCCTGTCCTAATCCACACTTGCCAGATACTTTCTGATACCATCAAAAATAACCAGTCAGTATTTTAGAATATTAACCCACGGACTAGAGCTATCATTTTGTATATCTTTTAAAATAATGAAATTGAGATCACTGCATACAAAGTCTCCTCTGACGCAAACTTTTCTGACTTGCCCCTTTTCAATACTAATACCAGATCAGGTATCGTTAGGATGTCTGATAATGATTTTGATGATGGCATTTGTTTGTCTCGAATGTGCAATGGATTTGTGACACTGAAGTGGCCTCCCCAGGATACAAGCCTGGACGGAAGGTATGGGGATCTTCACCTCGTGACGATTTTCTGCTTTGTCTCACGGGGCTCAAACGAGTGTTCCAAAAAAGATTGACACAATATGTTTTGCACCAGCTTGGCTGCAGGAGCTGCCGGAAGGATGCTTAGGGACGTCCACTCCCCTTAGGTACCGCGCTCTGGTTTTTCTGCCTGTGTTTAATCCTGTAGGCTTTGTCCCTACCACGGCTGCACACGAGGCTAGGGGTCAATTTTCCCATAGCTGGGGATCTGGTTTTCCAGCACCAGGACATGTCCCCATCCTCTGTAGTTCAGCATGCGTCCGAAACGTGTTCATTGGCGTATGTTATTAGGGAGGTGGCACCACGAGGCTTGCTGTAGAAAGGCAGTGCTATGGCAGGGGGAGACTTATGCTTTCAGCTCTACTTGACGAGGATCGTCACCACTTTTTCTTTAATTCCTGCCGCTCTGTCCCGTCGAAAACAATTACCTGGGAATTTTAAGCTATCTCTCCTGCACCTCCTGCAATCAAGTCTCACTAATGGCTACAATATCATCATTCCGGGCGTTGCTGCGTGCCCTGAGCTCACCGCAATTTCCTACTATAGGTGACATTTTGCCTATCTGTCATTAATCACGCCATGCTCGACCTTCTGGCTCCTGACTTTGTCTGAGGTTATAACAACATCTTTTCCACAACCTCTCCACGAACTGTTCCAGCACTGTAGTTCCCTGAAAGGCAGCCCAATGATCCAAAGATCTATCACTTTCCTTCCTACACCAACTCCTCAGCCAGGGATTAAACTATATAATTTTTCGAATCCAGTGACACAGTCAGCAATCCCGAGATCGCAAATCTGGAGGTCCAGCACCTTAATTTAGCACCGAACTCTCTGAATCCACATTGCAAAACAATGTCTCTATTCATTCTTATGTCATTGGTAGCCACATGGACAACGACCTATGGCAATTCATTCTCCTACTTAAGAATACCAAGAACTCAATACGAGATGTCCTGGACCCTCGCACCCAGGAGGCAACGTCATCGAAAATCTCGTTCTCGACCACAGAAACTCCTTTCTGCTCTCCTAACGAATCCCAACAGCTAACATCCTAACATCAACAGCTAGTTGTTCAGCCAGGAAATTAGATATTGAGAAACATCGAAATCGCTTCTTCTCCTCTCCCGAAGCCGCCCCACTCCTCCACTTCCCTTCTGAGTCGCAGAGTCAGGCTCAAGGCTAAAGACCCGACCGCTGTAACTTTCCAGTGATAGATCACTCTCTCAAGCAACATCCAAACTAGTATACCTGCTATCGAGGGCGATCGCCACAGGGTACTCTGCGCTGGCTGTTTAGATCCTTCCGCTCCTTGCCTGCCATCCAAACATAAGTTGCAATTAAGCATTCTACAAGAACAATAATATTACTTGGATATAACATTGAACTCCAACTTCCGGAAAATCCCTCCCCTTCTTTTCCCCCATTTCAATTTCATTCTGTCTGCTCCTCCAGCTGCCTATCACCTCCCTCATGCTTCCGCCTCCTTCTACTACCCATAGTGCTTTCCCTTCACATTCCTTAACCCCTCGCCCACCCCTTGATCTTTCCCCTTACTGGTTTTTCACCTGGCACCTGCCAGCCTTCTCCTTCCCAACCTCCCCTCACCTTCTTTATAGGGCTGCTGCCCCCTCCCTCTTCAGTCCTGACGCAGGGAGGATCTCGGCCAGAAATGTTCACTGCTCGTTTCCACGGATGCTGCCCGCTCTGCTAAGTTCCTCCAGCGTGTTGTGCGTGTTGCTTCGAAAGCAGCATCTGCAGAACCTTTTGTGTTCATAACATAACTTGATTCGTGGTTCAATGAGAACAACGCACTTTCACCACTACACAAATACACGTGACTTGCAGAGTAGCAAGGCTGAGCTAGTGCACACGACATGAATGGCAAGTACATTAACCATGCTCAGGAAAGCCTGAAATGAAAACTCGATGGATATCCTGGTGAGAATGCACAACTGAAATATACAAGGAAATAAGTGACAAAGCATAATGATCTAAGCGCAGGTATTGTACAGTAATGAGCAATGTGTGTATTTAACAGAAATTCTCGTTTTTATGCAACAATGATCATTATTATTTTAAAATAACACAATCTAATCACGTTATTGAAATATATATTAGTGAAGCTTTAAAGTAAAATATACTGAGTTTCCAGGGAATTATTAATAAACTTCATTGTTCCTTGGAATATTTACAAGCATCTTTGAAAATATCAAATAATAATTGAAATGAAAGGAAATTACTCGACGAATTCGGTGGGGCAAGCAATGCCGGTGAAGACATGCTGGTATTTAATGTTTTGAGCTGGAGACTCGGGATTTATTTTGTAGAGAGAAGATGCGCAATATATGAATGTGAAAAGGAGGTGTGCGACCGGTGACGGAAGGAACCAAGCTCGTGAGTGTCATAACCACGGATTCGGTAACACAGTAGATACGACAATTGCGTTTGTGAATATGCATTTTTCAGCAAATTATTATCTAATCATGATAGTATTTAACTCCATATTTGTCGTCGTTGTGGTTGTCGAGAATTGGACAAAGCACAGCAATTCTTCCCTGTCTGCTTGCATTCGATTTTCCTTGAGGAATTGGTCTTCCGAGTCAACTGATTCTGAAGACTAGTAGCCTTTCTTTAATACTTAGATGTTCTTTTCAGCCGCAGTGTAGGTTTCGTTTCACGTTTCAGAGTTTTAGATAACGGCCCTGTTGGGCATAGAGTTTGTTGTTTTGTTTTACCTTTAAAAACGTTCGCATTAAAATTTTGTGAACTATCAACCCGCTTCCGTGTCTCTCACTCCGCACTTGAGCAATTTCCGAACCTGGTGACAATGGGTTGGAGTGGTGGTGTGTTTGGAAGCGTAACGAGAAAGGTTTGATCGAACTTGCTCATTACAGATTCCTGCAAAGACATATAATAACGGTCAGGTCAAACATGTCTCATTAAGATGGATTAAAGGATATATATTGGACAGTTAATGGGAGAAATTCTCATCATCCACTTTGCAGTGCAAAGCGACATTTATTTAAGATGTATAATTGTGGTAAACTATGTGAATACATGTCTGGACACGATTCAGTGTTGTATCTAAAGTCCAAAGTGTAGAGGTGTGGTGAACTACATATACCTGTCTGGACACGCTCCTCTGCTGACTGTTCCTGTGGCTCCTCCCACAGACCCCTGTATAAAGGCGATTGGAGGCACTGCTCCTCCCTCAGTCTCCAGGATGTTGGGTGGTGGTCTCTTGCTGCTGATCGTGGTCTCTTGTAGCTAATAAAAGCCTATCGTTCGACTCCCGTCTCCGAGAGTTACTGATGGTGCATCAATTTTATTAGCAGCAATTTTAAAACATGGAGAACATTTTACTAACCGACAGATTCGATATTGACCCTCAATCACCGGAAGCCAGCATCGCTTTTGAACTCTGGCGTGCTTGCTTCCAATCGTAACTGGAAGAGATTCGTGTGACCGAGCCTGCAACGATGCACAAAATTCTCCTATCCAGGGTCAGTCCATGGGTCTACTCCCTGATCAGGTACCTACCAACCTACCAAGGTGCACTGGACGCCCTCCAAAGACAATACCTGCGGCCGGTGAACATCGTCTAGGCAAGACATCGCATAGCGACACCGGGTCAGTGGGCCGGAGAGTCAAGTGCTTAGTTTGTCCCGGCTCTACAGACACTCCTGCGAGCCTGCGACTGCAGGGGACCACGGCAGAACAGCATGCAGAGCTGCAGGTAAGAGACGCCTTCGGTACGGGGACCAGGTCAGAGTACGTGCGCCAACAGCTGCTGGAACACGCCAATCTTACCTTACATTCGGCGATTGAACAGGCCGACATGATGGAGGCCGCTCTGCACTACGCTGACGCTCTCCAGGCGCGTGATCTTCCGCCGGCCCCATGGACGCTGCAGACCCCGCAACCCGCCGGCGAATCGACCTCGGCTGCTGCCAGTCGCAAGTCCGAGCTGTGTTACTTCTGCGGTCTCGAAAAGCACCCCCGAAAACGCTGCCCCGCCCGAGAAGCTACCTGCTCCAGTTGCGGAATGAAGGGCCGCTTCGCCAAGGTCTGTAAGTTCAAACAACGAGCGAGGTCGAGCAGCATCGCGTGCGAGGCATGGGGGTCGCCATCTTTGTCGCTGCCATCTTGCCTGCCCGCCTCGTGCGAGGCATGGGGCGGCCATCTTTGTCGGCGCCACCTCGCCCCGACCACGACCCACGGGTGCTTACCGGGCACCTAGACGGCTATGCAAATCCGGCCTCCATGACCCTCGACCAAAGCGCTCCACACCAGCTCGCAAAGTTAATGATGGACATCCTAGTAGAGGGGCAAAGGACTAGCTGCCTGTTTGAAACGGGCAACGCTGAGATTTTTATTCACCCGGACACAGTGCAACGCTGCGGACTCGTGACACAGCCGGTAAGCCAAAAGATCACCATGGCTTCTGGATCGCATTCCACAGACATCCGAGGGAGGTGGTTGTGTAGCAACATTTGTGGTGCAGGACCCAGAATATGGGAACTTTGCGTTATTGGTCTTGCCTCAACAGTATGCCCCTGTGCTATTGGGGCTCGACTTCCATAGCCACCTGAAAAGTGTGATAATGGAGTATGACGGGCCCCTCCCACCAATAACTGTCAGAAATCCTCAGGTTTGTGGGACTTCGTCATATACCCTGCTACTGACAACACACACACACACCAACCCGCACATCCTACCCAACATCATGCCAACGGCCGCGCTACTAACACCACTTTCAGCCTCGCCAACCTCAAGATCCCTCCCCCACCGCTGTTCGCCAACCTGACCCCCGACTGCAAACCTGTGGCAACTAAAAGCAGGAGGTTCAGCGCGGGGGACAGAGCCTTCATTAAGTCGGAGCTGCAGCAGCTGCTCAGAGACGGGATCATTGAGCCAAGCACAAGTACTTGGAGGGCCCAGGTGGTCGTTGTTCGGAGCGGGCAGAAAAAAAGGATGGTCGTGGACTATAGCCAGACCTTCAACAGGTTCACGCAGCTTGACGCGTACCCCCTACCCCGCATCGCTGATATGGTCAATCAGATAGCTCAGTACAAGATGAAATCGACCATTGACCTGAAATCCGCTTACCATCAGCTCCCCATCCGCCCGGAGGACCGCCCCTACACCGCCTTCGTGGCGGGCGGCAGGTTCTATCACTTCCTGCGCGTCCCCTTCGATGTCACGAATGGTTTCTCTGTCTTCCAGAGGGAAATGGACCGGATGGTGGACGAGTGCCAACTGAAGGCCACGTTCCCATATCGGGATAACATCAGCATGTGCGGTCACGACTGGCAGGATCACGACACCAACCTCCAACGATTTTTCCAAGCGGCCAAAGCTCTCAACCTCAGCTATAACTGGGACAAGTGTGTGTTCGGAACAACCCGACTTGCTATCCTCGGGTATGTCGTGGAGTACGGGGTCATTGGCCTTGACCCCGACCGTATGCGCCCCCTGCTGGAACTCCCTCTTCCCGGCACCCTCAGAGACCTCAAACGGTGCCTGGGCTTCTTTTCCTATTTCGCCCAATAGGTCCCTCACTACGCAGACAAGGACCGCCCCCTGGATAAGTCCACCGCATTTCCCCTCTCAACCGAGGCCCGCGCGCCGTTCAGCCACAATAAAGGAGACATTGCCAAAGCAACGATGCATGGGGTCCACGAGACCATTCTTTTCCAAGTAGAGAGTGATGCCTCCGACTTCGCGCTGGCTGCTACCCTCAATCAGGCAGGAAGACCGTAGCGTTCTTCTCTCGTACCCTTCAGGGCCCTGAAGTTCGGCACTCAGCGCTGGAGAAAAAAGGCCAGGCCATAGTGGAAGCTATTAGGCACTGGAGGCACTATCTCGCCAGCGAAACGTTCACCTTGCTGACGGACCAGCGCTCAGTTGCGTTCATGTTCAGTAACCAACAGTGGGGCAAAATGAAAAATGATAAAATTTTGAGGTGGAGAATAGAACTCTCCACCTACAACTATTACATTCTGTCCCGGCCTGGAAGGCTCAATGAGCCCCCTGATGCCCTATGAAGGGGAGCGTGTGCCAGCGCGCAACTCGAAAGGCTGTACGCCCTCCATGCAAAACTTTGCCACCTGGGAGTCACCCGACTTTACCATTTCGTGAAAGCCCAGAACCTGCCTTACTCCCTTGAGGAAATGAGGACGATGACCAGGGACTGTCAAGTCTGCGCTGAGTGCAAACCGCACTTCTACTGTCTTGAAAAGGCACGAATTATCAAGGCCAGCCGCCCCTTTGAGCGACGGAGTGTCGACTTTAAGGGCCCCCTTCCCTCAACCGACCGCAATCTCTAATTTCTAAACACAATCGACGAGTACTCGCGCATCCCCTTTGCCACCCCCTGCCCCGGTAGCACTGTTACGTCCGTCATAAAAGCCCTGCGCCAGTTCTTCACTAAGTTCGGATATCACTGCTATATCCACAGTGATAGAGGGTCCTCGTTTATGAGTGACAACATGAGCCAGTACCTGCTGGCTATTGGTATTGCTATTAGTAGGACCACGATCTATAATCCCTGGGGAATGGACAGGTGGAGAGGGAGAATTCCACTGTGTGGAAGGCCACACTCTTAGCCCTTAGGTTAAAGGGATTGCCGGTCTCTCGCTGGCAGGAGGTCCTCCCCGAGGCACACCACTCCATCCACTCCCTGTTATGCACGTCCATCAATGCCACCCCACATGAGCGACTCTTTTCTTTTTCCAGGAAGTCTGCCACTGGGACCACCCTACCTGCTTGGCTGACGTCCCCAGGGCCAGTGCTGCTCCGGACACATGCGAGGAGCAATAAATACGCCCCCATGGTCGAGTGGGTTCGCCTACTTCATGCGAACCCCCGGTATGCCTACGTGGTCTTACCTGATGGGCGGGAGGACACGGTCTCCGTCCGCGACCTGGCGCCCGCAGGAGCACCCGACTCCTACCCCGAACACTACACGGTGAATATGAACCCCGCACCCACCGATGTATGTACCCGCGAGACATCGCCCACACCAAGCCCTACACAGACTCCTCACGGCACTCCAATACCGGCCGCCACACACACGCATGAGGGATTACTGACGCCTAACGGGCTGGCACCTCAAGTCAGGCCGGTGCCAGCACAACCACCGTCAACGGTGCAATCGCCACCGGCACTGGTGCAATCACCACCGGTGCTACAAAGATCGCAGTGACAGACTCGAACACCTGATAGACTTAACGTGTAAATATACTTGAAATAAACTTCGCCCTTTGGGGACTCCCTTTTAAAACAAAGGGGGGTTGAATGTGGTAAACTATATGTATACCTGTCTGGATACGCCCCTCTGCTGACTGCCCCTGTGGCTCCTCCCACAAACCCCTGTATAAAGGTGATTAGCGGCACTGCTCCTCCCTTAGTCTATAAGGTGTTTTGGTCACTTCTGTGCTAATAAAAACCTATCGTCTTCGAGAGTTATTGATGGTGCATCAGTAATGAAACGCATTTTGCATGTAATGCATCCTCAGTGATTCCCCAACGCTTTTTAACATATTTCGTCCTCTAATTCTGAATTGAAACAAAGTGAGAAGCCATGTTTCAAAATCACGTTCAAAATAAGGTAGAGAGTTTATCGTTTATTGTATTGTTTGCTCACAGTGGAGTGTTTCGAAATAGATTATAACAGCGCAAAGCGATGGATTTGAGGGAGGGGTACGGTGTGGAGGTATCGTCATAACAGCGTAGCTATCAGAGATGTCGCCCTCTCTCAGGCCGTCGCAGTAACCGAATGGACTTGATTGGGATGATACCGGGAATTTCCAGTTTGCAAATATTTAAAAACCCTAAACTCATTATCGTTTATATTATTGTATTTATTTACTTTCTTCATTACATTGTACTGATTTTTTCCATTTTATCGACGGGTTTCTTAGTTTTGGCCATCTCTTTTGTTTCATTTCTTTTGTCATATCCCTGACGTTCCTCAAAGTTTTGTGCATGGGTTTTACCCGATCCGTTTCCCTCACGCAGCCCGTCAAATAATTTTATCTGGATCCTGTAGCAATACGGGAGTTCAATCTCCACTGTGACATTTTCAAAAAATTTCCAGAGAGCTTCAGGGTTAATTTCACAGGGGCGTGGTCCGACAGCGCAATGACGTCATACGCACACTCTTCAACAGTACATAACAAGCGTGTATCCAGAAAAAAATAATCAATTCTTGAATATTTATGATGAACGTGTGATTAAAAAAAAAATCTTTGTCATTAGGGTGGTTGTATCTCCTGATATCTACCAGGCCATATTCTAAGAGATAATAATTAATACAGGCCTCCGCATTATTAGGAAGCGCCGGACTGGGTTTTGACCTGTCAACCGCCGGATTAAGGCAACAGTTTAAGTCACCACCTATTAACAATTTCTGTTCATTTAGATTCGGTAGCTCAGAAAAAAAAGGGATTCTTAAAAAATTGAGGACTGCCTGAATTTGATGCGTAATCACACACCAGAGCTACCTTTTGACCGCATATTAAACGAGTAACAAATAAATATCTTCCAATCGAATCAGTAACACTATTAAAGTATACAAAAGGTATTTAAAAATTAACAAAAATAGATACCCATCTAAATTTATTTGTTGATAAGGAATGATATAAAGGATCCTTCCAAATTTTGAATAAAAAACAAACTTCTTCCTGTCTTCGTACTTGCGTCTCTTGGGCGAAAATAATATCCGCATGAAATATTTTTAATTTCTTAAAAACCGTTTTACGCTTAACAGACAGACAGACATACTTTATTGATCCCGAAGGAAATTGGGTTTCGTTACAGTCGCAAGACCAAGAATAGTGTAGAAATATAGCAACATATAACCATAAATAATTAAATAATGATAAGTAAATTATTCCAAGTGGAAATAAGTCCAGGACCAGCCTATTGGCTCAGGGTGTCTGACAATCGGAGGGAGGAGTTGTAAAGTTTGATGGCCACAGGCAGGAATGACTTCCCATGAAGCTCAGTGTTGCATCTCGGTGGAATTAGTCTCTGGCTGAGCGTGCTCCTGTGCCTAACCAGTACATTATGGAGTGGATGGGAGAGTTTGTCTAAGATGGCATGCAACTTGGACAGCATCCTCTTTTCAGTCACCACCGTCAGAGAGTCCAGATCCACACCAAGAAAATAAACCTTCTAATCTTCATCCCCGGCCTTCTCCTTTTCGTTTTTGTAACTGTTGAACGTTTATATACTTTTAAACATATTATGTTTTTATTATTTAAATCATTCATATTTACATACTTGAAACTTTATAGATGATTTAAACACTTTAAGAAGAAATGTTTTGTCAATCTAGTTAAGACCAGAAATTGTCTGTTAAGTTAGTTCTACATTTCATATGTGCGGGTCATTTGTGCATCCCAACTCCCTAGATTCCATCTATAACGCTAAACTCTTAGAATGTACATGGCTTCATCCTGTAGACCTTCCCAAATATTTCCATGATCTAGAATACGGAGAGCTGCTGCAGGTAATATTGTTCTGATATCTTCCCAAGATTACTGATGGGATCTGCTGGGTTACGACTCACCACACAATCAATACAATCGAACCACACGGAAGAAACGTAAATGTAGACGGTTTTGGAAATAGCTGATTATTTTGGCATCTTCTGTGAAGAGAAAAGTAGGCTGGAGAGCTTTCACCACGCAATAAACCCGAAAAAAGCATAACCTGGCATTTTTCACAATGCTTCCTGAGTTGGTGTGGACTCTAAATTGGCTAAAGCCAAGGCATTTGCTTCCATCCGCACTCAATTCACGGACACAAAATACTACCCAGCTTATTTACTACTTTGTTTCCTTGTTTCTTTTCATTTGTCATTTATAAATATAATGAAACTTCGTGATCCGAGAACAAACTGAAAATGCCTGCCAATTAACGCAGTAGTACAATATGAGTATTTTTATCCTGCATCGCGCATCTCGAGACTTCACGCACGAACCATTTCAACATTCAGCTCAAAGCATTATTTTCAATTCTCATTTGGTTAATCGACTCTGCTGTGGAACATTTCTGATATGCTTTGACAATGTGGTATGAAATAAATGTACTATAATCAAATGCCAGTGTCCACAATATCCATATACCCTTTGTTTTAACTGAGATTGTGAAAATTTCTTCCGTATTTAAAAAGTGAAAAGCTTCAAATCTTTTATCCACATTCCAGATCTCTGTTCGTTACAACACACATGACAACATGATAAAATACACTTAATTCACATTCAGTATTCTGAGATTTTAAACGTACAGAAAATACTATGCATCCATAAACAATACTTGTCTAGAATTTTTTGGGTGGTTTGTGCTTACATTCATACAAGGCAATTTGTCCTCAGTGTCTTACCGTAACCTTAAGTGATGTCACCTGCATTCTGAGAGGCTAATGCTTTAGCTGAAAATAGTCGACCATTTTTCCAACTGGACATTTTCACGATACATTTGTTCGGCGGATTAAAGGAGAGTTTCTCTCCTGGTATTGACTTGTCGAGTTCTGAAGAACGGTCGGTTATGATGTTATTATAACGGTGATGTTATTCCACTGCACATTGTTTCTATTTTCATATTATCTAACTGGCTGAGTCTGCTATAAACTGTTGCTCTCGTATGAAAATATATTTTCAGGATTTTACAAATATTACAAGGACTTTTCCATAAAGATCGGATGCTAACGGGGAATAAAATTGAACCGGCAGTCGAAAGGCTGCGGAGCTTGGCAATTGTAACGTCAATTGTTCAAAGGAACCATCTCCGATCACTCGGCGCAGAATATCTGTCTACTCGATTACGTTGGCAACTATGGTACTTTATAATACTAATACTATTAATAATAATACTCATTAACCTATTCTTCTGGGATAACATCTTGGCTCGAAGCCCAACTGGAAAATGTATAAGGAAAATGAAGAATTAAAATCTAAAATTTTAGAAAACGCAATGTACATTCGAACACAAGGAAATCTGCAGATGCTGGAATTTCAAACAACACCACACACAAAATGCTGATGGAACACACAGCTGTCGACAGCGCTTCTCCCCATACATGTACATTCGAACGTGCTTTGGTTAATACTAGTTAGGACAGAATGGGAAAGTGGAATAACATGCATAAATAAATTTTGTACAACGGTCAGATAAAATTTCTAAGGATATATTTTCATCAAGGAAAACAGGATTCAGCATTTCAGGGGAGCCCTTGCAATTCTGATAAGGAGAACACGCCACTAAACTGATATTAAAGTACAGACAGAAAAATGAAGAAATTATCACTCTATGGGGAAAATAAAACAAATTTACCAATGGAAGAACATGACCGTCCTTGGAAACATCCCCAGGATCTGGGCAGATTAGATGTCATCAAGGAAGCGTTGAAGCCTGCCTCGGAGTTGCAGACCTCCTCTCGGAACTATGTAGTTCTTCATGGCATAGAGGAACAGGTGGTCAACAGAAAAAAATATCAAAAATACAGAATAAGAAAACCAACAATGGTAAGACGATTCATGCAGAAAATAACAAGAGAAACCAGAAGCAATCAAACATATAACAGGATCTTGCAGCAGTTGAAGTCAAATCTATTTACTTACACAGGGGCAATCAAGCGGAAAACTTTGTATACCAAAATCTTGCTTTAAGTTTCAAACTCAGAAGTGGAACCATACCTTACGATAAATCAGTGTCTGGCTCACGTTGAGAGCTAGAGTCTCACAAGCTATATTTTACCTCATCCATTATTACAAATGGGACCATTTATAATAACCGTCTGCATATAAATATTACAGTATAAACAAGCAAAATCTACTTACTTAATAGATATAGCCAGGCCAAGTACGCACAATATATAGAAATCAATGATTGAATATCACATGAAATTAAAAGAGAAAATTGGAAGATTATGGTACATGAACAAGGTATATATTGCCCAAATCGTGATATCTACAACTGATATCATCCCAAAGTCATTACACTAAAACATTAAGCAATTAGGTCTACACAATAATATTTATTGAAAAATCTCCAGAAAGGCACAATGCTGAACACTAGTCTGAATTTTGCAAACAGTTGAAAAATTAACTTGCATGTCTATTCTCGCACTCCAGGCTTTACCAGCACGAAATAATAACATAGAACACTACATCACAGTACAGGCCCTTTCGGCCCACAATGCTGTGCCGATCCTTAAACCCTGACATGGATATAACCCTCCACCTTAAATTCCTCCATATACCTGTCTCGTGTCTCCAATATTTCACTAGTGTATCTGCCACCACCACTGACTTAGGTAGTGCATTCCACGCACCAACCACTCTCTGAGTTAAAAGCCTTCCTCTAATATTCTCTTTGAACTTTCCACCCCTTACCTTAAAGCCATGTCCTCTTGCATTGAGCAGTGGTGCCCTGGGTACGAGGCACTGGCAGTCAACTCTATTCCTCTTAATATGTTGTGTACCTCTATCATGTCTCCTCTCATTCCATAAGCTTCTTTAACTACCCTAACTACCTGTGAGGGAACTTGCAGAGAACTCTGGACATGTACCCCCAGATCCCGCTGCTCCTCCACACTTCCAAGTATCCTGCCATTTACTTTGTACTCTGCATCGGATTTTATCCTTCCAAAGTGTACCACCTCACACTTCTCTGTGTTGAACTCCAACTGCAACTTACCAGCCACCTTCTGCATCCTAACAACGTCTGTCTGCAATCGTAGACAATCTTCAACACTGTCCACAACACCACCAACATTTGTGTTGTCAGCAAACTTGTCAACCCAACCTTCCACTCTGACATCCAGGTCGTTAATAAAAATCACGAAAAGTAGAGATCCCAAAACCGATCCTTGTGGGACACCACTAGTCACAGCCCTCCAATCCGAATGTACTCCATCCAATGTAATAATGCCTGCATTAGCTTGGCGATTGTTAATTTGAAGCACAGGGACACCTGAATAAAGGTAGGTTGTGAGCCCTGGATGATAGCTCATGTGGACGTTCCCCGTAATGCACCACACAGCTTTGTAGGAACGTAAGTTAATGCAAGATGAGCGAAAAGGTGTGCAGTCAACAATGGGTGCATTAGTATGAAGATGGCACTGTTACAGAAAGCTAGATGTGGGGACATGCTGTGTCCTAGCGATTAACGTGGCTTAATAATTCAGAAAATTTCGTGTCACTGTCACTGAGAATGTGCGATGCTTGGTCGACCTTCATGGCTACTGTGCTGGGAAAGCAATCGTACTGAACAGTTTCAGAATACTGCAGTCCGAGTAGATGCAGTGGAAATGTCTCTCTTTGTGCTTCTTTGTGCACTCTTGGGCGAGAGGACATTACTGTGGGACTGTATATGCGTGCCAATGTGGATGTCCAATTCCAAGAACTGGTCTCTATCCCTGCATGACTGGTTATGATATGTGTATGCGACCCGTTTATCTGAAATCTACGCAATCACCGATACACTCTGCCACTTAGTGAAATAAAACACGGATTTTATAATTTTCATTCATCCTTTCAAATCTCTCTATGTTTTTGTTCCTCCAGATTCTATCCCCTTTTTCAGGTCCACCCCCAGAGCTGAAAGTATACCTCGGCTGATTGGCGATGTACTCTATCTCCCAACCCCCAATGATCCTCACTTTTCCACGACGAACAATGCTGAACTTTTGCTCTGGATTTGTGTTTCTATTCTTTTTTGTACTCCTTTTCATAACCTTGCTTTTTGTGTGTTTAACGGCTCACTCACGAGTCATATTATCTGAAAAGCTCAGAATCAGAACGTGTTTAAAATTATTCTTTTTGCTGTGCTCCATCAAGATATGGTAACGATTTTAAAACGGCATCTAAATAATTCTTCGTGCCGCATATATAGAACCTATTGTGCAATATTGTGTTTATGTAGTTGTGTTTTGCTTCGACTTGATGGAAATTAAATCATTTGTCGACAGAGGCACATATTCTGCACGTGTTCGCGATTTTAAATCCTCAAGTGCAAACTTTTCTACCTCTGCAATGGCAAGATGCATCTAGTTTTTGCTAAACGAGACAGCACACACAGGAAAATAACTGCACCCACAGTTAGCTGGTGACAAAATGGAAACTCCATGCGGTCAGAAGATTCACCGCCTCAGGCGAGTAGATTGCAAGTAACCACGTTATCGCGTTTAACGCTTAAGTGAAAAGTAAGAAAGTTAATTTAAGCAAATTATGTGTAAAGCTATTTCTGAAAGTTATGTGTTTCTGTACTCACGATATGTCATTCATAAACAACGGATGTATTTCAACTATTTTATATCTGTTAAACACGCGTTTTAAATATTCGAATATTTTTGCTAAGAACATCGAATGATTGCAATTTGTAATTCTAGGCTGGATAAAATTCATAACCCCAAGATTTTCCGCTGATGTGGAAAATCCAGAACTACAGTACACCAAAGGATGAAGTAACTCGACATTTCAGACCGAGACCCTTCTTCAGAACTCGAATAATCAATGCCAGGGGAGAAACGCTCCTTTAATCGGCCGTACAAATGTCAAAATGTCCAGTTGGAAAAAATTGTCGATTATTTTCACCTAAAGCAGTAACCCCTCAGAATGTAGGTGATATCACTTAAGGTTAAGGTTATATACTGAGGACAAATTGCTTTTATTTTGCACAGGGACGCCCTGTAGAGAGCAGATAGTGGGCGGGGTGGGGTGGGAGTAGGGAAAGGTGTGCATGGTGGTGGGATCCTGTAGGAAATGTTGGCAGAAACATAGAATGATATGCTGGATGCGGAGGCAGTGAGGTTATACTTGAGGGCAAGAGGAATCTTATCCATGTGTGGCAGTGAGAGGATGGCACGAAATGCAAGAGATGCTGATGAGGGCAGTATTGGTGTCCTGGTGGAGGAAAGAATGCTTCTTTCCGTAAGAAGGAGAACACCTCAATAGTACTGGAATGGAAAACCCACCAGGAGTGTGGATGCATTTTTACAAGTGACAGTGTAGGAAGGGTTGTAGTCCAAATAGTTATGATAGTCAATGAGTTTATAATATATATCCCTAGTTAGACTGTCTTCAGCGATTGAGACAGATAACGAGAAAGGGGAGACATATTTCATAAATTGTACAATTTGAGGCCAGCATGGACGTTGGAGGCAACTTTGATGAAATCGACGAGCTTTTTATGGATGCAGGAAGCAGCACCAAAGCAGTCGGCAATGCAATGTTGCAAGAATTCGGCAGCCATGCAGGTGTAATATTGGGACATTGTCCGTTGCACATGGCCAATGAGAGATCAGGCATTGCTAGGACTCAAGCGGTTGCCCATCGCTGCACAGTGGGTTTGAAGGAAGTCAGAGGATCCCAAGGATAAACTGTTGAAAATGAGCTCCAGATCTGCCAGACAGAGGACAGTGTAGCTGGTTGGTTCTGCTGTCGAGGAAGAAGTTGAGAGCGAGATCGAGAGCGTGTGAAGCGTCACGGATGTAGTTACGAAGGGTCTGAAACAAAGTTCCTCCTCTCCCTCTTATTCTGACTTCTGTCACGTTCTTTCCAGTTCTGATGAAGGATCCCGGCCCAAGAAGTCAACCGATAATTATGCTACGTAAATGCTGACTGGCCTGCTGAGTAACTCCAGCATATTTTTACGTGTGGCTTCAGATTTTCAGGATCTGCAGATGTCTGATTTCATTACACTTTGATAGCATTCATTCCCAGCCGCAACTGGTGGGCTTCCTTCATTCATTCAAGATCAATCTGGAATGCTCCCTTCGCCCATGATATGTCTTCATGGACCTGTTATAAATTTATTGGTCGCCAGGCTTGATGCCTGTGATCTGACCTCAGCAGACTTCAGACGTCATGGTTCATCCTGGCCTCTTGGACTCACTTCTCTGCAATTGTTTGTTTTTTTTGCACACGTCCGTGATAACCGTGATGTATTAATTCAGTTTCGTAGACGAGACCTTGAACACAGCCCAGTCCACCGACTCGAAGAAATCCCGTGGTCTTTCCTCTGGCTCCCGCGACCACCTTTTTGTTGTCCTAACCTCTGGAACCTTGCTCGTTTCATTTTGCTTCTATGCAGGTAGGAGAAGGTCAGACAAGTGGTCAAATGTGGCTTTTGTGCTTGGAAGTGTAGGCATTTCTTATCTATTTATACAGTAACAGTGGTCTCATGTGTCTGGTGTTCTGGTGCTACAGGTCATATGCTGAGGGTAATTGGGCAAATATTTCTTTAAACAAGCCTTATTGAATTCCCCGACTATGATTTGAAAGGTATCGAAATAGAATGTTACATATTTGGCGTTGGCAGCATGCAGTATCTCAGTCGGACGGTGGTCGTATGTAAACTGCGGTCAAGATCATTAAGGAGTAATCTCCTGGTAAATAGAACGGCCGACGTTTGATCGGTAGCTGTTCAAGTTTGGACGAACAAGATTACGAGAAAACTGCCACATCGGAGAAGCAACTTTTATAATCAAATAGATCCCTCAAACTTTTACCTTTTCCGAATCACTAGTTCGACTCATCCTGTGGATCGAGAAGCCATCGCTCTGTTCGCTTCCCATATTTCGTTGGAGTCCTGTTAAAGCACTATCCGACTTGCTAGGCCAATAATTAAAAAAAAACTGTTATCACGAAAGCGGATGAAATTCTCATTTGGGCTAACCAAGAATTAAGGGAATATAGCTTTATCATCTTAAATCAGTTATGATCTGCTAGATCTTTCCTGGTGATTGACAGTGCAGTACCTTAGTCGTGGGCACCAATATCCATACAATTCGTTAGTTCATGAGTTGGACGCATCTCGCACGCTGCCCGAACGAGGTTTGCAGTAAGATTTTCTTCACTGTTCCAGCATTTAGATTACATGGCGTAAGTTATATCAGTAGCTTGCTGGAGAATTTTAGAAAGCAATTGAATAGCGACAATGTAAAGCTGATTTATAGCGATGTAAGTGGCAGACGAAAAGGAAAGCAGTATCTAAGTTTCTCATTGGATCAGCCATGATCGTGAGCGAGGAATCTGGTCTGATAAATTTAGTGTGTGTGTATTCAGAGGGAAGATCATAACGATTTACGAGAGTGATGCAAATTACTTCCTAGCCTGGATCCACCTATTACTCTCCAACTCTTACTCCAACTCGTTCTGGACTTCCCCAACATCGGAAACCATCTTTCTGCATCTAGCCTGTCCAATTCCTTTAGAATTTTATACGTTTCAATAAGATCTCCACACAATCGTCTAAATTCCAGTGAGTATAAGCCTAGGCCATCCAGTCTTTCTTCATAGGAAAGTCCTGCTATCCCAGGAATCAATCTGGTGAACATTCTCTGCACTCCCTCTATGGCAAGAATGTCTTTCCTCAGATTAGGGGACCAAAACTGCACAGAATATTCTAGGTGCAGTCTCACAAAGGCCTTGTACAACTGCAATAGAACCTCCCTGCTCCTGTGCTCAAATCCTTTTGCTATGAATGCCAACATACCTTTTGCCTTTTTCACCGACTGTTGTACCTGCATGCCCTCCTTCAATGACTGGTGTACTATGACACCCAGGTCTCGTTGCACCTCCACTTTTCCTAATCGGCCACTGCTCAGATAATAATCTGTTTCCTGTTCTTACAACCAAAGTGGATAACCTCACATTTATCCACATTAAATTGCATCTGCCATCAATTTGCCCACTCACCTAACCTATCCAAGTCACCCTGCATCCTCTTAGCATCCTCCTCACAGCTAACACCGCCGCCCAGCTTCGCGTCATCCACAAACCTGGAAATGCTGCATTTAATCCCATCGTCCAAATAATTAATAAATATTGTAAACAAATTGTGTCCCAGCACTGAGCCTTGTGGTACCCCACTAGTCACTGCCTGCCATTCCGAAAAGATCCCATTTACTCCCACTCTTTGCTTCCTGTCTGCCAACCAATTCTCTATCCACATCAATACCATACCCCCAATACTGTATGCTTTAAATTTGCTGACTAACCTCCTGTGTGGGAACTTTTCAAAAGCCTTTTGAAAATCTAAATATACAGCATCTACTGGCTCTCCCCTATCCACTCAAATAATTACATCTTCAAAAAATTCTATAAGATTCGTCAAACATGATTTTCCTTTCACAAATCCATGCTAACTTTGTCCGATGAGTTCACCTCTTTCCAAATGTGCTGTTATCACATCTTTGATAAATGACTCTAGCATTTTTCCCACCACCGATGTCAGACAAACCAGTCTATAATTCCTTGGTTTCGCTCTCACTCCATTTTTAAAAAGTGGGGTTACATTAACCACCCTCCAATCCGCAGGAACTAATCCAGAATCTAAGGAGTTTTGAAAAATTATCACTAATGCATCCACTATTTCTGGGGCTACTTCCTTAAGCACCCTGGGATGCATACCATCTGGCGCTGGGGATTTCTCTGCCTTTAATCCCTTCAATTTACCGAACACCACTTCCCTTCTAACATCTATTTCTCTCAGTTCCTCCATTTCACTAGACCCTCAGTCCGTTACTATTTCCGGAAGGTTATTCATGTCCTCCTTAGTGAAGACAAAACCAAAGCAGTTATTCAATCGGTATACCATCTCTTTGTTCCCTATGATCAATCCACCTGTTTCTGACTGTAAAGGACCTACATTTGTCTTGACCAATCTTCTCCTTTTGACATATCTATAAAAGCTTTTACAGTCAGTTTTTATGATCCCTGTCAGCTTTCTCTCATAATCTTTTTTCCCTTTCATAATTAAGCCTTTTTTCCTCCTTTGCTGGTCTCTGAATTTCTCCCAGTCATCAGGTGTGCCCGCTTTTTTTTTCTAATTTATATTTTTTCTTCTTTGGACTTGATACTATACCTAATTCCGCTTGTGAGCCACGAGCACACTACCTTCCCTGGTTTATTCTTTTTCCAAACGGGGATGAACAATTCTTGTATTTCATCCACGCAATCTTTAAATGCTTGCCATTGCAAAAACACCGTCAACCCTTTAAGTATCATTTGCCAGTCTATCTTAGCTAATTCACGTCTCATACCTTCAAAGTTACCCTTCTTTAAGTTCAGAACCTTTGTTTCTGAATTAACTATATCACTCTCCATCTTAATGAAGAATTCCACCATATTGTGGTCACTCTTACCCAAGGGGCCTCGCACGACAAGATTGCTAACTAACCCTTCCTCATTGCTCAATACCCAATCTAGAATGGCCTGCTCTCAAGTTGGTTCCTCGACATATTGTTTCAGAAAACTATCCGGTATACATTCCAAGAAATATTCTCCCTCAACACCCTTACCAACTTGATTCACCCAATCTATATATAGAATGAAGTCACCCATTATAACTGCTGTTCCTTTATTGCACGCATTTCTAATTTCCTGTTTAATGCGATCCCTAACTTCACTACTACTGTTAGGTTGCCTGTATACAACTCCCACCAGCGTTTTCTACCCCTTAGTGTTATGCAGCTCTACCCATATCGATTCCATATCCTGCAGGCTGATGTCCTTCCTTCCTATTGCGTTAATCTCCTCTCTAACCAGCAATGCTACTCCACCTCATTTTCTTTCCTGTCTATCCCTTCTGAATCTTGAATATCCGTGGATGTTGTGCTCCCATTCTTGATCACCCTGGAGCCATGTCTCTGTGACCCCAGCTATATCATATTCATTAATAACTATCTGCTCATTCAATTCATCCACCCTTTTACGAATGCCCCTCGCATTGACACACAAAACCTTCAGGATTGTTTTTAAAACACTCTTAGCCCTTATAAAATTATGTTGAAAAGTGGCTCTTTATGCTTGTTTCTCTGGATTTAATCTGCCTGCCACTTTTACTTTTCACCTTACTACTTTTTACCTCTACCCTCATTTTACACCCCTCTTTCTCTCTGCACTTGTTCCCATCCCCTGCTACATTAGTTTAAATCCTCCTGAACAACACTAGAAACGGTCCCCCTAGGACATTGGTTCCAGTCCAGCCCAGGTGCAGACTGCCCTGTTTATACCGGTCCCACCTCCCCCAGAACTGGTTCCAATGCCCCAGAAATTTGAATTCCTCCCCCTTGCATCATTTTTCAAGCCACGTATTCATCGGAAATATCCTTCTATTTCTAATCTGACTAGCACGTGGCACTGGTACTAATCCAGAGATTATTAGCTTTGTGGTACTACTTTTTAGTTTAGCTCCTAAATCCCTAAATTCACCTTGTAGGGCCTCATCCCGTTTTTTATCTATATCGTTGGTACCTAAGTGCACCACGAACCCTGGCCGTTCACCCTCCCATTCAAGAATGTCCTGAGACATGCTTGACATTTGCACCAGGGAGGCAACATACCATCCTGGAGTCTCGTCTCCGGCCACAGAAACGCCTCTCTATTCCACTTACAATCGAATCCCCTATCACTATAGCTCTCCCACTCATTTTCCTTCACTCCTGTGTCGCAGAGCTACTCATGGTGCAATGAATTCGGCTGCTGCTGCCTTCCCCTGATGACACACATGCTCCAACAGTATCCAAAACAGTGTATCTGTTTAGCAGGGAGATGAATTTAGGGGATTCTTGCACTACCTGCCTATTGCTACGCTGTCTAGTGGCCACCCCTTCCCTTTCTGCCTGTGTAGCCTTTCCCAGCGGTGTGGCCAAATCACTGAACGTGCTATTCACGACTTTCTCAGCATCGCGGATGCTCCAGTATGAATCCAATCGCAGCTCCAGTGGCTCAATGCGGTCTGCAACATTGATCAAAATGCTTCACATTTCACATTGATCAAAAAGGTCAAAATGCTTCACAATTGTGGCTAAAACCGAGTCATTTTGCCTTGCTGCAGCACGGCTTTCTCGTCATGTACCATGTCCTTTGCAACAAAGGTTAACATGCTGTACCATGTCGGTGGCTTCATATTCAGCTTTCATAATCCACAACACAAGATCATCGATACCAAGTTCACCAGTGTAGGTAAACCTCAGTATACTGTGCCTCTGCTCGCCACATCTACTTCTGCCTCTTGGCTCCAAGGCACATGCGTTCGCCACCTCCCCTCCAAGTTCACTGGACAACAAAGAATTTGCTTTCTGAATACTGCTCGGTTTGTCCTATGGATTGTGTGCTACTGATCGTGAAAGTCACCATGAAGTTTCCCTATCATCTACCATTTTACATCGCCTATTTTGATATTTCCATTCATAATTCAAGTCAATTAAATGGTTGCCCACAATGTAGGCTGAAAAGTTTTCTTCTTGTCAGGGCATTAGGCAGGACGGGTGCTGCATGACAGGGACGGATTTTTATAAAGATTAACACACCGTTTTAAGTGTTTCGTTTAAGTGTACCTCGGTCAGTGATGATGTTCATGCGCTTGCTCGGCGCACATAGCATGTTGTGTGCATTCATTATAATCAAGTTGTTTTGTTTTCCGCATTATTTGTGAAAGCAAGATGTATGGCCAATGTTGCATCAACTGCGATGCTTTCTGTTATAATTGTGGCGAGTATGAGCTTAAATCTCAACCTCGGACTTTTCTTGTTCAGAAAGCCTGTATATTCCACTTTGAGTGTCAGATTGTCGACCAACTCAATGCCTGGGCTGGGCATATTTTTTGCTCAACAGGCGTGATCGATCTGAGAGTTTGGCTCAGAGTTAGTCAGTAGACAATAACATTCGTTGTACTGATGATATGGCGAGAGCTAGTTCTATCTGACCAGTGTCTCTGGTTTCTCTGTTATAAACAATAATGATTTAACACTGCAATCCCCTTTCAGCATCGAGACCTGTGCTGCATGATAATACTCTTGCAGTACTGAAGCCACCAGAGACATAGAGTCTGGAGGAGGCAGAGGAAGATGAAAATGTTTAAGAGGCAGTAATGGAAAAACGACACTGATACCGATATAGATTTTGAACTCTTTATGTCGAGACAGCCTCTTGTGATACGCAATCTGAATTAAATGATTTTGTCAGAGACTTGGGTTTGTCAAAGGCAAAAGCAGAACTATTGGCTTCAAGACTACAAGGATGAAATCTGCTGTCTCCAGGTACAGGAATTTTCGTGGATGTTTTCGATGTTTGAGAGATGTTTCCCAGAACCGGCGAAAATCCCGTGGAAGGCATTCAAGTATGTTGTTGAAAAATTTATTGGCAACTACAGAGCAACAAACTAAGTGCAGCTGATTGACACCATACTTCAAGCATACAAAACCATGAAGTACAGAACGTCAGTAAAACATCATTTCTCCATTCCCATTTAGACTTCTTCCATGAAGATACTGGTGCTGCTCGTAACGAGCATGGTGAAAGGATTCATGAGGAAAATGGCACCAAGGCAGCTGGAATCCATCAATGCTGGCAGATTATTGTTGGACACTTATGCAAGGAGCCACAGGCATTGAATACAAACGGAAATCTTCACAAAATATTTTAGTTTAGTTGAATTATAGTCAGGTGTCATTACCATTATACAATTAAGCGCTTAATATTCAAAAAATTTTTATGCCTCCTTTCTCCAATTTTCTATCTTATACAGCTAATGTGAATTGACCCTTCTATTCATCGTCAAGCACTTTATCTCATCCACATCTCAAGAAGCAACACTTCCGAAAACTTTGCTACCCAGTGGTTCTATCCATTCACGACACAGACATTTCACACAAAGCCTCCCCTTTCCCCCATCTTGCCCTGGCTCCATCTGCCCTTCACCTTTCTTCTACTGTTCTCCATTTCCCTCACCTTATTCGTCAAGTTCCAGAACTCTAGGCTTTGCCGTTCTGCTTATCACCCTCCAGAGTCTGTATCTAGCTTGACCTCCCCGACCGTCCTTTCAGGTCAGCTGTTTCAGCAGTTGAAAGTAGTTCCAAATGGCATACTCATCTCGCGGATCATTTACCCCTGTAGGGAATCAGGGCCCTTACGGATTATGGTAGAATTAGAAACGGTTTAAAATTCCATATTCAAGGAATATTAAATATCCTAATAGGAAAGATAACAAAAAATTAATGGGCCATCTCGCCTGACTATTGAATATGGAATGCACGGAATATCCAGAAAATAGGGTAAGCACGTACAGGCAGATCGACAGAATTAATATTTCAATTTTTCTTCTTTTCTCAGAATTGTGCTTCTGGACTTTTAAACCTACGTTCATGAATTATGAATCCAAGCAATTAAATTAACATCGAAAGAAGTGAGTGCATTATTGTGTTTTCTTTTCTTACTTTATCTGCCCATTTGAAAGGCCAGCTATTTTGTTCAGGTCCGATGAAGTTTCATATCCTAGCAAGACAAATACACATTCACTTCCTTTTTATAATTCACCAAGACGAATATTTGCATGCGAGCGTCTGCAAGTTTTCTATAAAAAAAGATGTACTGAATAAAACTTTAGTTCATCTGTCAGTGTACCAAAAATAAAACATTTTTACCTTGTGTTTCTGGGAACTAGTACGCTACCTGAGAATAGAATTGCACTCACGAGACTGCTGGTGACATCATGGAAAATCTGTGGTCAAAGACTTCATTTCTTGAAAACCTGTATGTAGCAGACAGCTCGTGTTATCACCCTTGACGCTCAACGGTTGGTCAATAAGTAACTTAACTAACTTATTTGATAACTTGCTTCTGTCTGCTGGATATTTTTAAAGTTATGCTGCAACGCCCATACTTCCTGTTATTGTGCCATGTTCATTCTGGAAATAAATATACAAAACAATTCCTAAAACAGCTAAATAGCTGATACTTATGTGTCAATCATTCTCTGAGAGCACTAAATGGAAACCAATTACTTTGCAGATTAAGGGATATTGTAAACCGATGTCAGGGGGAAAACATTCTCCTTTCTGATTAATTAATTGAAGGACCGCACCTAGCAGATATTCAGTTTAATTTGACATCGTGTCCGTAACGGACAGCTTGGCCGAAAGTCACATTCCTGTGCTGTACTCGTCCATTGTTGTATTAACAACAGCGTTAAGGGAACAAGGAACAGGTGGACAACATTACCTGAAGTTGCAATGTCGAGAGTTGCCGTTTTATCTAAAGCTTTCAACGATACTTTTAAAGACTCGAATGAAATGGGAAGTAAAGTCACGTCGCTTTGAATTCGACTAATATCATTAGATCATTTATTGGACAGCAGGGCTATTAATGCAAAAACAGCATTGCAGATGTTTGCAATCCGAAATTAAGCAGAAAACATCGCGGACCTTCTTTAAAAGGGGGGAAATACAAATCATTTCTTTTCATGACCTTGTGAAAAATTATCGACTTGAAGTGTTCACACTATTGCTCTCGGCAGACGCTGTGTGGCTTGTCCAGTATGTCCTATGTCTTCCACTCGATAGTAGCAAACAGTAGCTTTAATTTTGCAGTCAGCTCGCTCCAATTCAGCTCCCTATTATCCATTAAAGAACAATAAACACTCAGTTGAAACGTTTATCCTAAAAGAACTTTGTTTTAAACATTTCGGAATATGTTTGTAATGAAGGCAAAGGCATTTTTAAGGCGCGATATTATAAAGGATTATCTCGTCCGGGGTACAAAATTGTCTCATAACTTAGAGATCTAGATTTACAGTCAATCCTTTGGCCTAACCAGAGCTCTCTTTAACAGTTAAAAACATCTTGATTTTTTTTCTGAGATTGTCATGTATTCAAGCATTTGAAATAAATAAGTAATAAATTAAATGCTTAAAAAAGAGCAAAAGCCTTCCTGCCAAGGCGGAAATTGCTCGTACTAGAAGGAAGTTTTAAGGTGCTTGCAAGTAGTTACAGAGGGCATGTCAGCGGTAGGTTTTTTAAACAGACTATGGTGAGAGCGTGGAATAGGCGGCCGGCGACGGTGGTGGAGACGGATACAATAGGGTCTTTTAAGAGACCCCTAGATAAGTACATGGAGCTTAGAAAAATAGAGGGCTATGTGTAACCCTGGGTAATTTCTAAGGTAAGCACATGTTCGGCACAGCTTTGTGGGCCGAAGGGCGTGCACTGTGCGGTAAGTTTTCTTTGTTTCTAAAGTGTCTTATACTTTCTTGTGCTTTTTTGCCCCAGTTAATGCTGAACAAATTTATGCTGGTGAATATATAGAGATGTAGGATTTATCTCTAAAGCAATTAAAACTAAAAATGTATCGACTGTCTTATTCAATTGTGACCTAAGAGCTGCCACATCAATGCCAACCGTGCTCAAACGAGGCCAATTTTTATCAGCCAACCTGTTTTTAAATGCTTAGTAACCGGTCCAAGTTACTGCTCCATCCTTGCACACCATGAAGAATGGACTAATGGAGAGCAGAGAATGGTTCATGGGGAACTAATCACAGTTCCCTTATCTTTAGGATTTATATGTCGAGGAAAACGAATATCTGAAGATCAGGTCAGAAATCTCGACAGAAAACTTACCTTCTGGAAATAGTGTTTTCTGCTGCAGGCAGACTTTTGTATTCGGCATCACAAATTGCCTGTAACGTAAAACTAAGCTGTCTCTCATTAGAATAGTCTGCAGATCCACAGCAAAATAATGTCCATATCTTCTCCCGGCTAAACTCCTCAATAAACAGACCTCAATTACATCCCGTGGGATCCAATTGACAAAATATGTGTTACCTATGAACAGCTTTAGTTCCAAAGCGGCTACATAATTTCAGGTCTGAGAGGACGGGAGATACAATTTAATAATGGTGACAAAGCTCCTATGAAAGCCCCGCATCACCCCAAGCGCTTCGTGGAAATTCGGAAACATAACTGCTCAAAATATCGAGGCGTTTGACATGGCAAACAAAATCTTAACTCCGTTCGTAGGAAGCACTTGGAAGCTCAGTATTGTTTTATCGCCCACCAAAATGGGTTTGAATATTCTGTGTAGTCATTTTATAAATGGATAACAATTTATGCCCTGACAGGTTGGAGACACATGGGTGCGTGATAATACTTACTTTTTCCGAATCAGGTTAAATATATTTATTTATTTTTGCTCGATGGTCTATTCTATTGTCTGCCGTTTACTTTATGAAAATGTAGGAGATACTTGAAAGAACAGCATTTCCCGGAACGCAACTGTTCGTGCTGATTGGATTTAAAATGGATCCTCGGAACTGCAGTCAATGATTTGAGACTTCTTCGATGCGCTCTTTATAGAATATATCGCCGTTTGAACTTATAACTTGCTGTTTGAGCTCCAAGCTCTCTCTTTATGTGATCAACGTCCTATTTCTATCACAGACAGCATTTGCTGCTGCTTTTCTCTGATTTCTTTGTGCGAGCTAATCACAGCCGCGAGTAAGGAACCTAAGTATGATGGGTGGAAACACGAGGAAATCTGCAGATGCTGGAAATTCAAGCAACACGTTGTCAGGGCCATGATCATCTCCCTCTCCAGTTGTGTATCTGACAAGCAACTTTCTAGCATTTAGCTTAATCCCTCCCCCTTCTGTCTTCTCCCATCATTTCGGAGCTCCCCCTCCCTCTCCCACTTTCTAATCTCTTACTATCTCTTCATTCAGTTAGTCCCGACGAAGGGTCTGGGCCCGAAACTTCGGCTGTACTTCTTCCTATAGATGCTGCCTGGCCTGCATTGTTCCAGCAGCATTTACTGTGTGTTGCCTGAGTGTTATGGGGCCTACTTTGAAAAAAAAAATAAGCCTGAAATCTGTCACTGAAATTAATTCATGACGTTCACATTATATGCTTTGGTTTCATGAAACTTAGCATTTAAATTAAATGAAAATTGCTGATGAAATAGGCATCAGTCCTCAGGATCCACAATCATACATTGTGCCGGAGACGTGTGCGTGACGACGTCCGAGGGAAGGCACTTGCTGTTCAATTCAGTCGCGTTCATTATTTCCTTTTTGGTTTGTAATCCAGACATTAAGCAGTAATTCTGTAACACCCAAACCCGAAAGGAAATCATCAACAGAAACAAATATTTTCATTTATGTATCCAAGTCCCTACCCGTCACGGCTTAAAACATTTTAGCCATAATAGCGCAATCGCTTTACGAGAGAAACCAGCATGAGCTATTTCACTGAAGGTGTATGATTGAAATGGAGCAAAACTTCAAAGGTAAATTGGAATTAAGAAATGCTGTGATTATTTTGTTTGCCTATCTTATTAGACATTCTTCAACTCCTAAGCGGATTTCCATCTTTACCATCAAAAATCGTAGAGTACAGATTTGAATTTATTTCTCAATAAAGATTTGGATAATTCCTGAATTCAGCAACAGGGTAAAATTTCCATCATTATCACGAACGAACTAGGCAGGCCTAGGCAGGCAAAGAAATTAGAACTGTAAGAGTTCTTATTTTCCTCCCAGCCCAGGCAGATTTTAAATCTGAACCACATTATTCTGAATTACGGTGGCGTCATCCTACGTCATGTTTACATGATCAATACATTTCCTCACGAAGATCTTTTCCTCCAGCAAATTCTTAAAACACCACTTGCATTGCAGGAGTCGGTCCATTAGGATTATGCAAGATGTCGGAGAAATTGACGGTTTCGTACATGGCACTTCTGGCTATTACTTGGCTAAGTATGCTGATTTATACCTGCCTCTTCGGAACGGAATATTCTATTTTAAATATTTAATCCTGGTTGCCCGCAGCATATCTGGTTACAGTGTTTCAGCTATTCGTTCGTCTTTAGCTCTTAGATGGCCAGGGACTTACGTCTTTAGTTTTTTTTTGTTAATTCATTGTGTTTCACTGTTACTAACACTTTTGCTTATTTTTCCGGCAGCTGTCAAAGTAACTGCGAGCGAAGTATCTCAGTTCCCTAGGGACCTGGACGTCCTGCGAGGTGCGAATGCTACCATGTTCTGCAAATTTCCACTTTTGCAAGATACTGTTGACGTCCGTTGGTGGAAGGACAGCGAGAAGACATTGTTAGTAAAGGACGACAGAAGACAATTTACTCTCGAAAGGGGAAGGGGTTCACTTGTACTCTGGAATGTCAAAGTCGCCGACTCCGGAATGTATTACTGTGTAGCAAGGTATCAAGAACGATATCTCGGGAAAGGAAATGGTACCAGGCTCTCTGTGTTCGGTGAGTGTGGCTGTTTGGAGATTTTCAGCTCTGTGCATTTTACATCAAACTTAGTGATGAGGACAAAATTTTTCGATTTGATAAAACAAACGGCGAGAATACATTTGTTTCCCTCTTTTAAATATACCCGAGTCCAGATGTTCTAAGTTCATAATTATAAAGATCAGAAGAATTAATCACATTTTATTTCGCTCCTTTAAAGCGCATAATAGAGTTAATTCTGTTTATCATATCGTACTTCCCCAAACTTTTCCCACTGCAGTTAGTCTAGCCCTGTTCATCAGCTATCTCCCAGTAAAACATTATGTCCAATGTTTATGATACCTTTGGACTTTGCCCATATTTTCGCGAATGTGCTTTGAATGAAACGAATTACTTTTCAAGCAAGGTTAGAACTGTTGTGCAAGAAAGAAGTCGAGATAATATTCATACTAATGTGAATGACTTGAGGTGGATTACTCGATTCGTCATCACAGAGGACGCAAAATATGAAAACTTATATAATCTCTATCAAAATGTCTGTATGCAGCAGCACAATGCCCCATTTCCGCATCAAAAGTAGAGAGGAACATTACCCAGATCCAAACGAATTAATTCCAACATCACTAACAATTAGTCGCACGCACTGCAAATTGTCATTCCAACTTTTATCATGCAGACTTAGCAAAATATTTATTTCATTCACCATACAAAGGTGAATATTGTTAGAGTTGAACATCAGCTTGCAATTACCTTCATTACATTCTATCTGCTATTTTCAGCCCACCTGGTCCATAACTCGCTTCGAGCTTTGATACCCATGTGACACAACACTAGTCAAAGGCCTTCGTTCAATGAACAACTATCTGCTACCATACTCTGGCTTCACCCGCGAGGCCAACGCCAGAACAATTTACTTCTTCATCCTGAATGCCAAGCCGTCTTACATGATTAGCCCACCTCCCCAATGCAAAGCATTTCCAAAGACCTTGCTAAAATCCATGTTGACCATATCCACTGTTATCCTTCATCAAGATCAATGGTAACCCGCTCAATCAGCTCATTAAGATTGGTTAGACACAATCTAACTTGCACAAAACAGTGTTGTCAATTGCCAATAAAGCCAAGCCGATCTAAATATTTATATATCCCATTCTTTAGAACATCTATCAATAAGCTACCCACTTCTCTGTAATGGCAACTGGTCTATAATATCCCGGTTTATTCCGAGAGTATATCTCGACCAACGGCAAAACTAGAAACATAATTGCAGAGCATGATTTTGGGAAACTGAAAGATCTGAAGGTAGGTAATTCATCTAGACCAGATGATGTACATCCCAGGATTCTGATAAAAGTTGCTGATGAGATTGTGGAGGATGGATGCGATTGTAAAGGTCGTTCGAGAAGTTGTAGATTCTAGAATGGTTCTGATAGACTGGAAAAGTGCAAATGTCGCTCCACTCTTCAAGAAGGCAGAGAGGCAGAAAACGGAAATTGTAGGCCAGTCAGTCTACCTCACTGGTTGACAAGATGTTGGATTCCATTATTCAGGATCAGATCTTAGGTTACTCGAAGGCACATAATAAAACAGTTCATATTCAGCATGATTTCCTGAAGGGAAGTTCTCGCCAGACAAATCTGATTGAATTATTAGAAGGGATGAAAAGCAGGATAGATACAGATACGTAGAAACGGCTGTTGTGTACTTAGATTTTCAGAAGGTCTTTGACAAGACAACATGCACAAGGCTGATTAACAATCTACGAGCCCTAAGTATTGCAGGAAAGATTCTAAGTTTTATAAAGCAGTGGCTGGTTGTTAAGAGACAAAGAATGGGAATAAAGGGGGCACTTTCTGGTTGGCTGCCCGTGACTAATGGTGTTCCACAGGGGTCTGTGCTCTGACCGGTTCTTTTAAGGCTATATGTCAATATTATGGATGATAGAATTAATGACTTCGTTACTACGTGTGCAGACAATATGAAGATAGGTGGTCAGGCAGGTAGTTTTTTTAGGAATTAGAGCGGCAACTGAAGAACTTAGACACATTAGTAGAATAGGCAAAGAAATGGCAGATGGAATACAGTGTCGAGAAGTGTGTGGTAATGCACTTTGTTAGAGGGTATGGAAGTCTTCTCTATTTTCTAACCGGATAGAAAATACAAAACCATGGATGTGCAAAGGGACTTGTGCATCCGTATGCAGTATTCCAAACAGGTTAATTTGCAAATTGAGTCTGTGGTCAGGAAGGAAAATTCAATAACAGCATTCATTTCAAGAGAACTAGAAGAGAATAGCAAGGATGTAATGTTGAGACTTTATAAAGCACTGGTGAGGCGTCACGACACATTGTGAGCAGTTTTAGACACCTTATCTTGGAAAGAATGTGCTGAGCCTGGAGGTGGTTCAGAGGAGATTCAAAACAATGATTCCAGAATTAAATAGCTAGTTATATGAGAGCGTTTTATGTCTCTGGGCCTAAATTAACAGGAATTCAGAAAAAAATTAGATGCGACCACATTGAAACCTTTTGAAAGGTGAAGGTTCTTGATAGTGTGGAATTGGAGAGGATGTCCCCTACGGTGGGAGAATATAAGACCAGAGGACGCAGCCTCAGAATAGAGGGGCATCCTTTTAAAAAGGAGATGAAGCAGAATTTTTTTGCCACAGTCAACTATGGAGACCAAGTCATGATGGAAATTTAAAGCAGAGTTGCTACCTTCTTGATTGGTTAGGGCATGAACAGCTACGGGGAGAAGGCAGCAGATTCGGGCTGAGAGGAAGATAATAGCTATGATGAAATAGCAGAGCAAACTTGGTGGCCAAAATGTCTAATTCGGTTCCTATATCCAATAGTCATGTCGTGGTAAAACATTAGTTATACAGTAGTCTTCCGGCACCTCACCCACGAGTATGGACATTCTGAATAACTCTATCGGGGCCCTTCCACTTTCTGCACTATCTTCCACCGAGGTCCCATAGGACACCTTGCCATACTCTGGGGACTTCTGTACCTCAAGGCTGTAATCTGCTTCTGGGCCATGACATTGCTTCTGGTTTGCTTTAGTAATATAGTCTCTGTGTACGTATCACGAGTAAATACAAATGGAAATGTATCAGATTTCGCGCCCCCCCCCCACACCGCCACCAAACACACGCATCTCTTTCGGCTCCATGCATTGTTGAACCCGCTGATCTTCAGACGGATCAACCTTTTCTGTCGCTACCCCTTTATACTGAGTGCATCTGCAGAAGCACTTCGAATTTTCCCCCTTAGGATTGCCTTTCACCTAGAATTTGAGAAGTCCAGGAACATTGATGTCGGTATAGGCGTCGGAAGTGGTGTCATCCAGCCGTGACCTCCGGATGGTTATTGTACGCAAAGCGAAATCCTGACTGCTGTGATAAGCAGATAAACAAATCTAACTGTTGAATCTCTCCTGGTGGACACCGTCCATAGCTGTAGCTGAATCTGCCCACGTTTAGAAAACCTTAAAATTGGGCTCACGTTTTAGTAAACTTTGTGCATGGTGAAATTGAAGTTGTTCAGTTCATGTTTGACTCACTGCAAGGAATCATTTCCACCAGCGATCCTTTAGCAGTGCCAAGTCACTGTCGACAGTTTTGCTGCAGGACTTCAGACTTTAGACAGAATAAAACTATAGAATCAATGCACTTAATATCAATTTGCATTTGCGTTTCTGGTTGTTTCGTGGAGAAGATGATTCGCATCAGTCAATACGGGGGAACTGTTCCAGGAATGGTTCACATTCATGGAACATCTCTATTACTGAATGCTTATGACCAAAAAGTTGAACTGCCTGAGCAGTTGAGCTGACATACTTTTCAACTCCATGTGCATTCATACTATAGAAACCTGTGATATTTCGGGTTTTGTAGCTCAGACTTGACACGAAATTAAAAATCCAAAAAAATAGCCAGGATTCCAAAGCTAACGCCCGCTGCAAACCTAACTGTGCAATAAAGCTCAAATGCCATTCAAAAGAGTATGTTTTCCGCACTTCGGACCTCCTAGCTTCGCCGTTGAGGAGTATTCTCTGAACTCTTCCTTTCATCCTTCTCCCAAACTGACTGTATTTTATTTTGCTTATTTTGTGACTGTCAGTACTGGATGGTAACTACCCGTGCTGTGTGTGAATATATATACTCTGTTTTGGAACTTGGCCCCAGAAGAACAATGTTTCGCTTAGGGGTGTGTGTGTATGGTTTAGCAACAATAAACTGAACATGAAATTGAAAGAATTTGTTAAACACTGGTTAATACTGTCGAGCAACTCATTTGATAGTTAAAGTGTCATGCCAGTTGGTGGGGAGATAAAGGAATCTACCTGCATTGAAATGAATCGAAACTACCCGATATATCTTTGTTTTTTACTGAAGCTCTTCCAACTCCATTGGAAATTGTTCCTATTGGAGGGTTTTCGTCTCCTCGAAAACTCCAGTGTAAAACGGCTGGTTTCTATCCGGAGAAAATAGAAATCGTTTGGCAAAGAAATAACAAGCAAATTCACACTGGAGCAGAAAATACGACAATCAAAAAAGTGGGTGGCTTGTACGAAGCTATTAGTTCATTAGAAGTCACGCAGTCTACTTGGGGAAAAGATATTTACACCTGTCTGGTGATGCATGTCTCCTTGACGGTTCCTGCCGTTTTCAGCTACATACAGGAACAAGGTAAGATGTAGTCTTGTTGTATCTGGGCCGTAAACGTCGACACTTTAGATCTGCCTGATCGGCTGAGTTCTTCCAGGGTTTTCCGTGATACACTGAATTTCAGCATGTTCAGAATCTTTTGCGCTCTATATAAGATGGAACACTTATCAGTCATAGTGGCGTGGTCATTGTGAACTTGTTAGGAACAGTAACTGAACAGCTGCCCAAACACGGAAGAATGACTAATTTTGAAGCTTAGTAATTGACAGTGAATTTTCAACGTGAAAGATGACAAAAAACGAACGTTTAGTTTAAATCGTGTAGGACAAATTAAGAAATTAAATTCGTGCAGTATTTGTGAGGTAGCAAACCTCTGAACATTTGCAAAAGTTGTGACAAAGCAAAGCTTAAAATCTATAGTTCATTGTGAGATAACAAAGGTCGGAATTTGTATTTCCTGTTTTATGATATATTTTCCGAAATTGTGCAGTGAGGTTTGAAAGCAGCATATAAAATATTTGACATTGTTGATTCTCCTGTGTGCATTTGTTTGTAGATGTATAAATTCTTCACAGTTTCTTGTTTCCCCCCTGTTGATTCACAAGGCTCTGATACTAAATTCATTCTGGCATGTGCAGTGGGCGGATCGGCAAATTTAGCTCTGATAATAGTTTTGGTGAAAGTCAAGTTAAAGAGATCGCACGGTAAGGACCCTGATCGCTGTGAAATTTCATCTCTATTCGAGCAAAATAGATATGCTAAAGGTACTTAACTTCAAAACGAAATCTCATTACAGCATAATTAGACAGGGATTGAGATGCTCGGACCGGATTACATAAATATTCATCAGGCACAATAAAAGCAGGATCTGTAAATGCAATAATTCTACCAGTCCATTCGCTGTATTTACACGCAGTATCTTGTTTATAAGTGCCATTATATCCCTTCGGAATACTTCAAATGTCGTTTTAAATACACTGGTCGATCCAGGGTATCAAGGGATAGGGGGAAAAGTTGGAAATTGGAACTAGATGGGAGAATAGTTTCGCTCATGAAGGAGTGGCGGAGCAGACTCGCTGGGCCGAATGGCCTACTTCTGCTCCTTTGTTTTGTGATCTTATGATATGTTGAAGCATAAGCAGCTTCACGTAGGTCTATGCTTACTGTGACTGTGTCAAAAAAATTGACGAAATCGTGCATGTCTCATTGATTTTAATTTCCATTTTACCGACAGTATTTAAATGTAGTACAGCTATTCATATTCTGTTATCACTTTACAGCTTTAAAGTCGAAGACTGTTCAGCATAGTTCCACGATGTTTATGCACTGTATTAAGACAACTGATACCCCAAAATGCTTTCTAAAAGATCCGTAAATTCAGCAGATCCTGTCAGGAGCCGGTCCGGTCCAAGGACTCCGGACTCCGGGTCCTGCAGTTGTCCCTCCAGTCACCCGTAAACTAGTTAGGACATTCCTGGCTCAAGGAGGCACACCTGTGACTCATTGAGCTGCAGGTGCTTATAGGGGGCCTTGGGACTGGGACCAGGCGGGTGGTGGTTTTTTTCTGTTTCCTGTTCTCCGCCGGCTCCGAACACTTCTCTGCATTCTATTATCCTGCCCGGGCTCAGATCTACTCCTCATCATGCTTCTCTGCCCCGTACCAGTACTGCCAGGTTGGTCCTCTCCCCCACCTTTCTTCCCATGCGTTGCTCCCGATTCTCCGTTCGTTTGCGTTGTTCGCGCTGTCGCGCTGTCTGCCGGCCTTTCCCGATTTTCCTGTTATCATGACTGTTGTGTTGGTCACCCTGGACCTAAGCCCGTTCCTACACCTTGCCTCCGTCGGGCAGGTCCGTCCGGTCTGCCGCTGCCCGGGCAGAGGTTCTGCCCCGTCCTCCTCATCAGCCCGAACCCTGGAATTGTGCCCCGCAACCGCCTAGGGGTCCGCGCGTGCCCAGGCCTCCGGTGTTCCCGCCTGGGAGGTGGCCCAGAGAGGGCTCTACGCCAGCCTATCTAGCCACCTAGACCTGCCTTCCTGCCTGAACCCCGGGACCTGTCTGCCTTCCTGCCTGAACCCCGGGACCTGTCTGCCTGCCTGATCCCCGGGAAACTGCCTGAACCCCCGGACCTGTCTGCCTGCCTGCCCGAACCCTCGGACGTGCCTGCCTGCCTGAACCCCGGTGACCTGTCTGCCTGCCTGAACACCGGGAGCCCGCTCCGCTCTGCCTGCCTGAACACCGGGAGCCCGCTCCGCTCTGCCTGCCTGAACACCGGGAGCCCGCTACGCTCTGCCTGCCTGAACACCGGTAGCCCGCTCCGCTCTGCCTGCCTGACCCTCTACCGACCTGAACCCCAGCTCTACCCTTAAATGCCATGGCATCCTCATCCTCTCCTCTCCCTAGTACTTCAGTGTCTGCGTCCTGTGTTTGGGTCCATCCGACCGCGTTCCTGACAGTTCCTCTTTCGCGGTGAATTCGATTGGTAGCAAACGAATAATGTCCATTGCTTACAAGGCAAATAATTTATTTTACTTTTCTTAAGGGATTAACGCAAGTTCTTTGGACAGATGTCAGAATGAACAGACGGTATGTGAAGGGTCGTGTCTGCTTTCTTAGTGGCGTATACATATAGCAGAAATATTATAAATTTATTTTGTTCTAATATTTTGAACGCAATAGGAAATAATGAAACTCCCCGACAACTCATTATTTTGAAGTATATATCCAAGATGTGTTTGCATATTCCTGCTTAATCTGCTTCCTTTAGTCTTTGAGGATTCCACACCAGTTTTTAACCGGTTGCATTGAGATGAACGGTAATATAAACCAGTGGAAGTTAGGCAGTTAATCATTCACTGTGTAGCGAATAATTAAGTATAAATCTAAGCCTGAGGTGATTTAGATGTCAAATGTCGGCTTACGAGAATCACGGTATAGTGGTGAATGGCGAAATACTGTACACGCTGAAATCATTTCGCAATATGTGTTACATTTGATTTAAACGAAGAGTCAGCAAAATTGAAAATACAATGAAATCTTGTTTTGTAACGTCATATGCAGTTTTCAACCCCGATTCCCAATAAAGATCCATACGGTATTGCTTAACCTGCAATAGAATCAAATATGTGTCCAATAAACCGTGTAGTTTCTGGCGCATAATGATACCCATATGTTAACTAAACTCCACAAGGCGCCCGCTTTTCCACGAGGCTATGCTGAATGATTATTGTCATCAATTTTGAAAGAAATGCTTCAAAACATATGAATGCATTATCATGTCCCATTTTGGATTAAATCCAGAAGTTAAAAATCTCTAGCGACATCTTGGGAAAGAGAAAACGTTGTCCTTTCAGGTTGAAAATTCCTCCCCAGAACGTAGCATAAACGTTCATTGTTTCTCTTTGCTCTCGTGTTTCCTGACCACAGTGTGTTTTATTTGTTTATTTTACTTCAGAGTTCCAGCAGTTCAATGTTATAAAATTTGTGCTACCTGGATTCTCCTGACAGCATAAATTAAAACTCTATCGGTTGTATACCTATCTGTCTAGAACTGGAAACGTCTACTTGTGTTCAATTACTCACCTTTCCAAAGTTAGCGCGTGTTTTTACTTTTAAGTAACGGTATTAGCTGCGGCAACTTTTCATATCACCAGAACAAGGCTGTCATATCTCACAACACACACAAAATGCTGGTGGAACACTGCAGGCCAGGCAGCATTTATAGGGAGAAGCGCTGTCGGCCTTTCGGGCCGAGACCCTTCGGCAGGACTCACGATGTACTCACGTCAGGACTGTGACGAATGGTCTCGGCCCGAAACGTCGACAGCGCTTCTCCCTATAGATGCTGCTTGGCCTGCTGTATTCCACCAGCATTTGGTGTGTTTTGTTTGAATTTCCAGCATCTCAAATTTCCTCGTGTTTGCTGTTATATCTCTCTGGCTTCATGATATTACTAATCCGTTGAAACTTCTATCAGTGTTCGTATCACTTCCCGAAATGAAGGACTGGTTCTGACAGTAAACACGAGGAAATCTGCAGATGCTGGAAATTCAAACAACAACACACACAAAATGCTGGTCGAACACAGCAGGTTAGGCAGCATCTGAGAGTAATATTTAAGTTGAAGGTGGAATGTTGAAGACAAATTATTTACCGTTGCTTTATTGTTCTAGAATGCTCTGTTATTTTTCCTGCCAAAACAAATGCTATTTTAACCATTTTCTGTAACGTGCATCTCCAGTTGTTCTACTTATTTCGATTGTAACTTGTTGATTCACTAGCAACATCAATAAGCCCAACAGCGGGCAAGATGCCCATCCCGCATTTGCTAACTCAGTTAAGCCAGGCTGGGACAGTACATCAGGTCTTGCCATTTGTACCAATGTCCTTAACCTAGATAATGCGAGTTTGAAGATCACAGATCCTAATTGAACCATGGGTACAAAATCTGGTCCATGCCAATGATTACAATAATTTGTCGGGGTGCATAAGATAAACGCATCTGATAAAGCCCGTGCACAAAACTTGGAAGAGCGGAAGTTATATAACCACATAACCATATAACAATTACAGCCCTTCTGGTCCGTGCCGAACACTTTCACCTAGTCCTAGTCCCAAAGTATGACAAAGTCGAAAACAAGGGTATGACATAAGACATGAAAAAAAAGGAGATGGCCAGGCCTGAAAAACCGTTCCGATTGATAGGCTAGTTAAAAGTGTTTGTTTGGAAATCTAACCTATACGTAGCAACTTCAGGCCTGAAATGGGTTTGGTATCCCACGCCCGGTATGATACACGGACAATATCATTATACGCGGACAAAATATTATTCCAACCATTTTTAATCATTTTCTATTATTAGATAATCCGAATCAAACTTACTTCGTCATCACTGACCTTTGTATCTGTTATCAGTATTAAGTATATTTTTCTAACAGGCTGAAGAAGCTGCGGATGAGCACAACACAGACTATGTTTCACTAAATAAGAGGGAGAGCAAAGGATTTCGCAAAGATCGACAAGAAAAGCGCATTATCTATTCTCCGGTAAAGCAGATACATAGCCATGAATAACATATGAATTTGCTTCAGAGATATAACACTGTAACAGAACCGTCCGGCCCGAACAGTTCGTGCTACCCAATTATACCCCTTTGAACAATTAGCCGACTCACGACTACATATTTAGAATGTGGGAGAAAACCCGAACGCCCACAGAAATTCATACGGTCATGGGAAAACTTAGAAACACACCATTTAGTCGCGCACTGGAAGAAAACCTGGATCACTGCTGCTTTAATAGTGTTACGCTAGCCGAACGATACCGAGCCAGGCAAAACATAACTTTGCCATATCAAATCTGTTCAGGACTTTTAACATTCGGAATGTTTCTATGAGATCCCCCCTGTTGGTAGGTGTGACTGAGGAACCAATATCTATAGACTAAATGGTTGTGGCAATCCGACACATATAACACAAAAATGCGCTAGTGTTTTGAGTTAGCGAAATATGTTTTACTATACCTGCTGGCTTAAGGAGTTACCTACTCTCCCAACTCGATTTAGTTAAACTTCATTTCTATAATGAAAGAAACGCTCGTGATTCTACAGGCTGATGGAGTTGAAATACCATATAAATCCGGACAGAAAAAGTGAAAACAAATGTTGACATAGATTTTGTGTAAAACGACAGAAATCTAAAATCGATAACTTATAAGTGCATCAGTAATTTATTTTAGAATTTTTGATTCGATTTGTACAACTCAATGGTTCCTGATTAATCACTGATTTTGAAATATTTTCACAGACTAAAAGAAATGGAGCTGACAAACTGACCTACGCTGCGCTACAGCTTCCCGATTCCAAGAACACCTCAGCATCCAAACATCAAAACCAACACACGCTCTACGCAGATGTAAATACATCAAAGAAACTGTGAAACTGAGAATCCAACTGCAGCTTAGCGCTATAGACTATCAATGAGTGCAGACCGGAGGCATTGCTTCTTTTCATTTTCTGCATCCAGGCAAAAATTGTGATTCTATATAACATTTATAATTTAGGAAGGTAAGGGATCAACTTCGTCTGCGATTTGTTAGAAGCGATTATCACTGGGAAAAAAGTGATTAACTTACGAGTAAGATTGCGAATAAGACATTCCGTCTCTCTCTACTGCCCAGTTATAATCTCCATTGAACAGTCCCCGATCATTCCAGGACAGAAACCTACTTTTCCTAAAGTACCGCCCCACCACCAAGATATTCCATCCACAGTCCTCAGAGGATGAAAAAAGAAATCAAGAATTTCGTCACCACTAGCGAGAGAAACTTTATTTGCAGGGTAAAAGCAAACGCCAACTGAGCAGTTTTTTTCTTACTCACTTATTTCAACGTTCAACAGAGGAAACTATAGATTTGAAGATGTGAAAAAAATCGCAACATTTTCTCGCAATAACTCCTCTGTTTTTGAGTACTGATCAGTAAAAAATTATGAAAAAAATTCAGTATTCTTCTGTTTCTTTTACATTCATGGCTTGTTGCTCAAAACTAGCTGTATAATACAACTGCACAATCACATGGTAGTGACAGAAATCCCAGGGCACCAACAAGGCGAGAGAAATGCTTTGCAAGCTGTGTACTTATCCAAGCCCACATTGAAACAGAGGAGATACGCATATAGGCCCATTAAAGGAAATCAGGTTTAACCTAATCAATACTTGACTGAAACACGTGGACATCGGAAAGTAGATGTATGTATGAATCACGTGTCTAGATGTGTACTCTCGAAGAATATGATGTTTTACACATAGCTCCTCAGCGATTAATAACTGCATAGTTGCCAAATAGAGCAAAATAAATATGAAATATGCCAAGTACCACCACCATGATGCCCCTCCTTCTTCCGTTTCTTCCAGGGTGCACTCGCTCCTCCTATCTGATTCCTTCTTGCACCCTTTTCCTTTTTCACTCATCACTTCCCAGCTTCTACGCCATTCTATTCCCCATTATCCACACACCTTCTGACTCACATGGTTTCTCTTATCACCTGCCGTACCATGTTAACTTCACCACCCTCATATTCTAGCTTCTGACTACTTCTTTTGTTGTCCTGATAAGGCGTTTCGGCCAGAAACATAGACACATAGACAGTTTGTTTACCTTCATATATATTGCCTTACCTAATGAATTACATCATCATTTTTCTTTGCATTACTCAAGATTTCCTGCATCTGCAGAATACATCGAGTTTGTCTTTCTTCTCTTGCTTACATGAATTTAATTTAATTTTTACAATGAGTGACTGGGGGTGCACCCAAGTGCAGGGCACAGGCACGGAGATAGGATTCAGAGGTGCTTGCACAGATGCAACCGTGGAGAAGATCTTGACACGGAGCTCTGATATGGAGTCTTGACACTGAGACGGGAAATAACTTGAAAGTAGAGCTGGACTTAGAACCAACGGTTCCAAATAGTTGGGAAACGAAGTTATCAAACGGGAATACACAATAAACAACAGACAATAGACAGTAGGTGCAGAAGTAGGCCATTCGGCCCTTCTAGCTAGCACCGCCATTTACTGCGATCATGGCTGAACATACCCAATCAGTACCCCGTTCCTGGCCTCTCTCCATATCCCTTGACCCCGCCATCTATAAGAGCTGTATCTAACTCTCTCTTGAATGCATCCAGAGACTTGGCCTCCACTGCCTTCTGAGGCAGAGCATTCCACATATCCACCACTCTCTGGGTGAAAAAGTTTTTCCGCATCTCTGTACTAAATGGCCTACACCTTATTCTTAAACTGTGGCCTCTAGTTCTGGACTCACGCATCAGCGGGAACATGTTTCCTGCCTCCAGCGTGTCCAATCCCTTAATAATCTTATATGGTTTTATCTGATCCCCTCTCATCCTTCTAAATTCCAGTGTATACGTGCCCGGTCACTCCAATCTTTCAATATATGACAGTGCCGCTATTCCGGGAATTAAACTTGTGAACCTACGCTGGTGGTCTCTTACCAGGGCCTTTAACAGCTGCAGAAGGACCTCTTTACTCCTATACTCAATTCCTCTTGTTATAAAGGCCAGCTAGCCATTAGCTTTCTTCACTGCCTGCTGTACCTGCATATTTGCCTTCAGACCAACGGACTGGCGACTAGTGGTTTTTACGTCAGAGTTCTTATCCTGCAGTCTCTGATGGAAACCAGGTGTACTGTAATTAATTGAACTAGCAGCTATTGGGAATCTAACGACTGGAATTTCGGCATAAACAAGGAGATAGAAGCGAGATGGGGGCCAACCAGACGGGACCATGATATTCACGTGTAATTTACAAGCGAAGAAACACTAAAAAGAAATGAAACTAAGAATAGCCATCCTTTCCAACTCCCATTATCAGCTCCATAATGAATACGAATATCTGACAATAACCTAGGAACACTAATCAAACTGAACATTGGTGTTATTCATGGAAATACCGAACTGTGACAAAGTAGTAACCATAAGGCATGAATGAACAAAGTGTCAACGTTGTGCGGTATCCACTGATGGCACTGTGTCCGTGCGCATTTGGAGTTCTGTTGTCAGCTGTGACTGAGGATACACCAGTAAAATCTATAGGCTAAACAGTTTGCGGCTATCAGACACACATAACACAAAAATGCGCTAGTATTTTGAGTTAGCGAAATATTTTATACTATACCTGCTGCTTCAAGGATTTAACTACTCTCCCAACTCGATTTTGTTGAAATACATTTTAATAGACAATAGTCAATAGGTGCTGAAGTAGACCATTCGGCCCTTCGAGCCTGCACCGCCATTTTGAGATCATGGCTAATCATCTACTATCAATACCCGGTTACTGCCTTGTCCCCATATTCCTTGATTTCCCTATCCATGAGATACCTATCCAGCTCCGTATTGAAAGCATGCAGAGAATTGGCCTCCACTGCCTTCCGAGGTAGTGCATTCCAGACCCCCACAGCTCTCTGGGAGAAGAAGTTTTTCCTTAACTCTGTCCTAAATGACCTACCCCTTATTCTCAAACCATGCCCTCAGGTACTGGACTCTCCCAGCAACTGGAACATATGTCCTGCCTCTATCTTGTCCAATCCCTTAATAATCTTATATGTTGCAATCCGATCCCCTATCACTCTCCTTATTTCCAACGTGTACAAGCCGAGTCTCTCTAACCTCTCTACGGAAGACAGTCCTGACATCCCAGGAATTATCCTTGTGAATCTACGCTGCACTTTCTCTACAGCCAGGATGTCCTTCCTTAACCCTGGAGACCAAAACTGTACACAATCCTCCAGATGTGGTCTCAACAGGGCTCTGTAGAAATGCAAGAGGATTTCCTTGCTCTTGTACTCAATTCACTTTGTAATAAAGTCCAAAATTCCATTAGCCTTTTTCACTGCCTGCTGCACTTGCTCATTCACCTTCAGTGACCGAATAACAAGGGCTCCTAGATCTCTTTGTATTTCTCCCTGACCTAACTCTACACCGCTCAGATAATAATCTGCCTTCCTGTTCTTACTTCCAAAGTGGATAACCTCACACTTATTCACATTAAACGTCATCTGCCAAGTATCTACCCACTCAACCAGCCTATCCAAGTCACCCTGAATTCCCCTAAAATCCTCATCACATGTCACACTGCCACCCAGCTTAGTATCATCAGCAAACTTAAGTAAGGAAAGAAATACTCATTGTTCAGTGGAACAACACAGGCTGTTGTAGCTGAAATATCTAATGAATCAAAAAGGGAACGTTTGATAAAATGTTGACATAAACTTTGTGTAAAACGGCAGAAATCTAAAATCGATAACTTATGAGTGCATCGCTAATTTGTTTTACAATTTTTGATTCAAATTGTTCAACTCAATGAATTCTCGATTAACTGCTGATTATGAAATATTTTCACTGACTAAAAGAAATGGAACTGACAAACTGACTTACGTTGCTTTGCAGCATCCCGAGTCCAAGTACACCTCAGCATCCTCACATCAAAACCAATATACACTCTCCGCAGATGTAAATACTTCAAAGAAACTGAAGCTGTGGATCCAACTGCGGTTTAGAGCAGTAGACTATCAATGAGTGCAAACCCGAGGAATTGCTTCGTTTTATTTCTTCCATCCAGAGAAAGATTGTTAATCGATAGCACATTTGTATGTTAGGAGATAAGGGATCAATTTCGTCTTCGATTTATTGGAGACGATATTCACTGGAAAAATACAAGAGAGAAACTTAAGAATAAGATTGTGAATAAACTACTCCGCCTCTCTCTACTGCCCGCTCATTCAAGAGGATAATGTCTGATATGCTCAACCACGTTCTCCTCTGCTATATCATTGAACAATCCCCAATCATGAAATATACCTACTCTGTCTTCAGTACCGCCAACTCCCACCCCACCCAAGATATTCCCTCCACAGTCCTCAGAGGATGAAAAAAAATCAGAGATTCGTTACCACCAGTTATCGAACATTGCTGTGTATTAAACGGCAACTGGACAGCTATCTTTGCTCACTTATGTCAACGTTTAACCGCGAGAAATATAGATTTGAAGATGTGAAAAAATCGCAACATGTTCTCGCAATAACAACTCTGTGTCTGAATATTAATCAGTAAATTGCGTATGATATAAAAAATGAGTGCTGTTCTGTTTCATATACATTCACGACTTGCTGCGCAAAATTAGCTGTAAAATATAACTGCTCTATCACATGGCAGGAACAGAAATCCCAGAGCACCCAAAAGGCAAGAGAAATGCATTGTAACCTGTTACTGTACCAGCCCATAATGAAGCAGAGTAGGTACGCACATGGTCACATTAAACGAACTCAGGTTCAGCCTAATTATGACATTTGACTGAAAATCCTGGACGTTGGAATGTAGAGTAATATAGGAATCACGTGTCTTGATGTGTATTCCGAAGAATATGGTTCTTTGGACAGAGCTCCTCGGCGATTAGTAACTGCAAAATTGCCCCAATGGAACAAAATAAAATTGAATTATGCCCAGCATTTATTTGGCAATGGTCGTAAATTGACGTATTAATTCCGGACCAGATAGATGTATGTGTGACACAAGAGGGTGAACAGCCTGGTACGATAATACATTATAGTTGCTCATCAGGACAGCATGGTTGGTGGATAACGTGTGTTAGTAAGGAAGGTTGGGAATAGGTACAGGGAATATTGGCAGTGAAATAAATCCTCTGTCTGATAATACAAACAACATCTATTCCTGAAAGGGTTTAGCAATCCCGAGAAATTCGCGAAAATACTAGAAATTTACACCATTGGAAACAAGAATAGGCCGCTCAGACTGTTCTGTTAGAAATGCTGGCAGGGATGGATTTCCTTTTCAGAATCATTCATTCGCTTCCTTCTCCTAGGTCACTTCACATTTCAAATCTCGTCGATTTCTCCTCCTTTAAATATTGTTTTGATATTTACTATCAAGTAAAGAAGCAGAATTATATCTTATTCGTAATTGACAGGATCTTTGTGCTCTTATCTTTCTTCATCTCCTCATTAAAACACAAATAGCCATTTGTAATTTATCTGATGAACAAGGTAACAAGAGTCGACTACTTGGTCAAGCAATTGTGAAGTGCTGGTGATAGATTCTAAAGTGCTTTTCAGGATGTATTTACTTTCAGCTCACCTCAACGTCGTTTCAAACTTGTATCATTACTTGCTCACACTGGAGAATAACTTTTGCAAAAAGAAATAAAACAGCACACATAATACTAATAGGAAAGCATGTGTGTACTATATTTATCGGGGAAAAATCAGTATACGAGCATAAATACAATAATAATATAAACGATAGCGGTTTTAGCGGCTTTAAATATTTGTAAAGTGCAGATAGTTGTATAATCTTGACAATTCCTCTGAATCATCCCAATCAAGTGCTTTCTGTCACTGCGATTGCCTGGAGAGGGCGCCATCTTTATTTTACCACAATCAGCCGTCTGAAAAACTGTTTGACATTATTAAATGTTGCTGTTCTTACAGCTTTCATTCTGCTTCCGAATTCAAGCGGCAAGATTGTTGAGGGCTAATATAAGAATATATAAAGGTAGAATATTGAAATACCACACAGCCAGAAGTCCTGTTTGCAAACTGTCTGGCTAAGTGCTCTGCAAGGCAAGCTGTCAACTTGTAACTAGAGTGTGAAGTGTAGAAGAGATAGCTTCATGAACAGGAAGGGTAACTAAGAAAGACAGTAATTGCTGTTAGCAATGTAGGAAATGCTTGGGGTACGCAGTGTTGGATTGGAAGGAAGTTAAAAAGGAGCTGATGAAAGAGTGGACCAGGATTCCATAGAATGAATACATTCATACAAAAACGATGAACTATTGTGTCACTATGCTGAAGTTGTTTAAAAAAAAACATTAGTACAGAACCTGATTGATATTTATCCTTACTCTTGCTGAAATCAGGCGGAAGTCAAAGTTTTAGGATTTGTCGGCATTGTTAAACAAGTGGTTTGTTGCTGCATTGATCCTTGTGGATGCAACATGCAGATTTTGGTTTTAAACAAAATCGTTTAGTCATAGGGTACACTGTTCTGCCTGATGATGGGATGATTCATTTTTTTTAAATCCAACGTCAATATTACATTTGTCTCTGGGCGAATACATTATGCAAGTGTCCATATGGACAGGCTTTTTCACAGTGAATAATACTCGTCTGTAATGAACACATTGTGAAGTATTTTTACAGCAAGATTCAACAGCAATGTGACTCACAGTTATATGTAAGCCTCGACTCAATGGGGATACCCAATATGTTGTTAGCAGGAATACTTAAGAAAACCGAAATGCAGATTTTAGAAGCAGCTCAGTACATTAGGAAATCAACCTCCCCTCTGTACTCTGTATACACCTGCCAATACTGTTCCGTCTAAGCTGCACCATAAATCTAACACGTAGCCTTTGATGCTACGCTGTTGGAATACTCTTTCATATAATGTTAATATAATTGTGAAAGTCTGCTCATCTAATGTTGAAGTCTGTGTTGATATAAACGTGTAATTCCCATTAATTAATCATATGTTTGTCAATATGATCAATAACCTCTCTAAATAATACATCTGCTACAATATTGAGTGGGAAGCATTTTAGAGCTTCAAAGTACTTACCTACTCAGAGTTTCAAGTCACAACACTGTGAATAATTGTTACCGTAAACTCAGAATCAAGGTGGGTGGCTCATGATTAATAACCTAATCCTGTTTCAGGCCAGGTGATACAAACTTCTTGCTCAGAGCAATGGTTGGTCCACACAGCTGTAAAAAAAGAGTGAAATTTGCTTTCCATTCTCTGAGACTGATGAAGGATCCCAACACAAAACGCGGCTGTTCTTTCATCTCCATACATATATCCTCCAGCATTTTGTGCTGGTTACACCCGACTTCAGCATTTCCAGAATATCCTGCGTTCATGATTTGCTGGGTTCAATGGTTCCTTTTCATGTCAGAGAATCTATACAGTGTGCAACCTGAAATCCTTACTACACGTAAACATCCATGAAACAGAAGAATGCCTAAAGAAAAAAATGACAGAAGACGCCATGATAAAAACTCCTTCAAAAGCGTCTGTTCACCCCAACAGTTCGACATCCCACAGGTTCTATCGCTCAATAATGAGAGAGCGAGAGAGAGAGAGAGGAGAGAGAGAGAGAGAGAGAGAGAGAGAGAGAGAGAGAGAGAGAGAGAGAGAGAGAGAGAGAGAGAGAGAGAGAGAGAGAGAGAGAGAGAGAGAGAGAGAGAGAGAGAGAGAGAGAGTGAGAGAGAGAGAGAGGGGGGTATCCCTCCTCTTACAGACTTCGGCTGCGCTTATTTCGACGGCAGAGTCCACAGTTGTCTCGATGTTTAGATTTCCCGCGAAACTTTAGTGACACCGGCGCGGAATCGGTTTATCCGCAGGACCAGGCGGCCGTATCCCGACGGCACCCGCCTACGGTGGTCGGTGGGCTCCATGAGCGGAAGGTCGCCGCCGTAAAAACCGCAGTTTGAGTGCAGTTGGAGATCTCGAGCTTGACAGGACCCCGGCCTCTTTGAAAAGGAAAGATGTGGAATTAGGGAGAAGAATGTTAAAGCTTTGCACAGAGGTACTGACAGATGTCGCCTTCGGGAGTAAATATCCCCGAGAGAAGATGGTATCCGCGGTAGAGGCAGATATAATAATGGGTACATTGATAATTCGGTCGGAATGGATGAAACAAGCGGAAGAACCATCTTCCGTCCACATCCCGCTATTCTTCCTTTTCTCTTTCAGCTAAAAATCTGCAACCTACTTCTCGAAAAGTTTAACGGGAAGTTGAAACAGCAGAGAATAGGAAAGCACTAACGAGCTCGCTCGCTGATGATAACATTGAATGTCTTTCTGGGCACAAAAATTGCGTCTCAAAAATAAAACGATTTGCAGACTATTGAATTTTTTTATGCCTCGATGTTTAGATTACAGACAGTGGAAGAAATTTGAACAAGTGACTTAAAAAGCCACTTCCTTTCGACTAAATGTTTCCAATGTTGTTCTGTAATGTCCGTGTTTCGTTTCTACGACGTGGGCATTCTGGGAAGAGAAATTTGAGAATTGTCATCGCAACATTAAATAATATAGAGTTTTAAAGTTTTAATGTTTAACCATGTCGATTGCTGGCAGTCTTCCGAGCCTAAAGGGTTATATCCTGAACACATATTTGGAGAATATTTGCGGATTATTTTCATTTGAGATAGAAAATAATGAAATACACTTGGATATAAGTGTCAAATCGTACACTGAAACAAAGAAGTTATCGTTCGATGCAGAAAGGGCACTTTCAGAGTGAAAATAGCCGGGATAGATTCTAGACTGACGTATAGCCATGTAAATGACTTCGAAGCGTTGTTAAACTTGTACTAAAATCGGGGAAGACCAGTTTGTTTCGAATAAAAAAATGTAATTCTAAATGGAAAGAAAGTTGCCTGACAGACGAAGACAAACAGAAAGTTACAACTTCATCACCTCCATTCAGGGCCCCGGCCTCCTCTTAGGCCACCATGAGACGACTGTCTGGGTGGTGAAGCAATATCTCATATTCAGTTTTGGTATCCTTCAACCTGATGGCCTGATCATCGACTTTCCCTTCCTATATTTATTCCATCTCCCTTCTCTCTTCTTCTGTCCTCCCCAGCCTCCTTATCGTTTCTCGTCACATGCCTATAACCTTCCCTTTGTGTCACACCTCCTTCTTTTTTCGCACGCTCTATTCTCATTACTGATTGCATTCCGATCATATTCCTTATTCTCCATTTCTCTGCTTTTCCCAGCCCTCACCTCGCAGTTTCTTCTTTCATTCACCCCACGCCCAAACCCAAGAGCACACTCATTTGGCTTCTCCTATCACCTTCTGATTTATCCTCCAACTCACTGCCTTTTTATTCTGGCATATTCCTCCCTCTTTTCCAATCGTAATGAAGAGTCTCGGACTGCAAAATTGACTGTTTATCAATTTCCATAGATGTTGCCTGGTCGTCTGAGCTCACTATGTGCGTGTCGATCTGGATTTCCAGTATCTGCAGAATCTCTTGCGTTACTGATATGAATGCTCTTTCAACAGTCCTTTGAGAAAATATTCGAATTATCGGAAAATGGCAACACTGAGAACTGAAGGTAACGTGTTGTGTCTGATGGAGAATTGCTTCGATAGCAGCCGCTGAGAGAAGGGAAGAAGGAGCACACAGCATGCTGAAGTTCCTTTGGTTTTGGACCCAATCTTCTCACTATGTTTTCAAAGACATGAATGAAGTAATACAGGACCATAGGGACGAATATCAGGTCAGATAGCGCAGTAATTTCTGGTCAACAGATTCGAAATATTCCAAAAACAACCCGATGTCCGATAAGTACAGGAATAATCTTAAACCTCCAAAGGAATGCTGTTTTCTCAGTTGTCAGTACTTTCAAACAGTATAAATACCTGTTTTAGCTGAGAGAAAATTTCAATTAACACGCATTTAAATACAATCTGGCCAATATTTGCAAGGTGTAGTTTGAAGTGGTAACACACCTGTGTTTTGTTTCATCCTCGACGTTGATTCTCATTATTCCCTCTATTAACCAGTCGGAAAATATTGTTCTCATCTCCAAAGGCCAGGAGGTATTTTTTTCAAAGAAGTTAATTTCATATGAGTGGGACAATTCTTCCCAGTCCTTGTTTCTTTACTTGACCTTAATATGAGGTCACAATTGGAGAATACTCTGCTGGCTTATGGGAAAAGGTTATACGTGCACAGAACACATCCCCCCGACTACGTCCATGCCTACTATTAAGCATCAATTAGATAAATCACACATTAACCCTACATCATTCTTACAAATCCGATCTATCTCCGGGATTCCAAGAAACCCCCGCCCCGCCCCACTACCCCCAAGATGGATCAATGGAGTCATAGGGTACGGCGCCCGGTCGTCCGGGCCACTTCGTCCATGTGGACCCCCAAACCTATTCCAACTAGACTCCTTTACTTCCGTTTGGACCTAATCACAATAAACTTTTTTATCTGTGTACCAGTTTAAATGTTCCTAACACGTTGCAATCGTACCCACCTCTGCAGATTCCAGTTACCAAGCCCCTTTGCTTTGGAAACCTGCCTCAAATCCATTAAAATGTTTTCTCTCTCATCTTCAACCGATGCATTCTCTTTCTTGATTCACCAATGCTGGTTCAAATACTGTAACTATACTCCTTCTTACACTCCTCTTGCCTTTTATATACCCATATAAGGTTACCACTCAAACTCCTGTGCTCTAGGGAGAAGTAACCTCTGACTCTCCCTGCAGCTCAAAACATGCTGTCCCGCAAATGTATTTGGGAATCTTTTCATACACTATTTCAAGCGTCGTGGTGCATGTTCTATTGACTGATGATCAGAAATGCAGAGAATTCTCTGAGTATGTTTCACCAACGTCTTGTACAGTTGAACGTGACGGCGCAGATTCTGTACTCATTGCTACAACCGTTGAATAAATCTGACAAACACCCTCTATACCTGTCAGCCCACCTCTATTGTCACGTTCAAAGATCAATCTACATGTACCCTCAGTCACTATGTTTTACTTCAACGCCCTGAGCAGTCTACTGTGCAGTTCATACCCTGGTCTAAATAACCAAAATACAACTCTTCGCATATGTACGAGTAATATTCTATCTGCATTTGCTTGCCTTACTTTCCCAGTTTATCGTCGTAGTTAATTTTTCACTGTCTAATATAACACCAATTCCTTTGCATTCCCAAAGTTATTAACATGGTTGAAAAACTGTCATCTGAATACAATATATTTGAGATGACAAAAAGTAATAGAAATAGAACCTACCTGTTCAGTGCACCATTAGATACTGGCCGTCATTCTTGATATCAACTTTCCACTATCACCGCCTGACACCCTCTACGAAATCAATTTTGTTTTCCTGTGCTCCACCCTGTCTCGCATGTCATCTTGTTTTTTTATACTAGCCTGCCATACGGGACCTTGCAAAAGTCAATTAATTTGTAAACTACTGCACTGCACTCAGCAGTTTTCTTCATCACCTCTTCAAATCATCTCAGTCAAATTTATGAGACAAGATTCGTCATAACAAATCCATACCGATTGCCACATTTCCCTTTTCAAACTGTGATAGATTCTTCCCTCAGATCCCTTTCAGTATTTTTAAACGCACCGATGTCAGGATCGCCATCTGTACCTCTTCGTTTGTTTTTGCACATCCTCTTAAGTTTATGAGTATTCGCCACTCTCTACTGCTGCAGTCACACAATCCTGGTTAAAGACAATGCTGATACCTTTGCAATAGGCGTTAGAAAATGTCTTCACTAGCTTCTCACAATACCAAAAGATACAGTTCATCAGGTGCCGTATGTTCTTCGAACAGACAATGTTCTTGCACCGTGAGCACCCCGTTCTCCCCACGCTTCCATTTTTCTCATGTGGATATATTAATAAAATAATAATTCCTCTTAATCCCTTAGTTTCCATGATTTTCACCACAGTGATAGGAAATAATAATTTACAGCTTTGTCATCGCGATTTCATGGTCGCTATTCCCTTACTTCTTCTTGATATATATTCATAAGTTGTATCATGCCGCCTTTGTGCTCTCTTGGTTTCCCTCAAGTCTTCAGCAATGCATGTTATATGTTATATTTTTGACGGGACTTGGTCCGTGCCGTTTTCCAGAGATGATGCAGGTTCCTTTCTCCGAAACAGCGTCTCAATATCCTCGTCAACTGGGATCCCGAATCCTATTGTTCTTGCCACTGTCTCTACCAGTACCATTCATGCATAGCGGCAGTTAATAGAGGGCATAGCCTTGAGATAAGAGATGAAAAAAATAACTAAGGTTTGCGAGGCAGGTATATTACGCAGAGAGTAGTAGGCGAATTGACGGCGCTTCGAGATTTGATCACAACAGTTAAAAGTCATACAAATATGCCCATGAACTGGCAAAGAAAGGAGTGATGTAGAACCTGACCGAGTAGCTAGAATCCTATTTGGGTTATGATAGATACAAACATCATGGGACGAAAGACGTATCAATTAAGCATTAAGAAGCAATAACGGGCTGCAACTGAAATCGTATAGACGCATTGAACTGCGAAGGACTGGAGCATAGGAAACGCCCTATGTGAATTCCGATCGTCCCTAAGGTGATATGTGAAAGGAGTAAAGGGTTGCCTGAGATGGACGCTGATAGGAGAAGACACTGGGCCATTGGAGAAAGGAAAAAAGGAGTAGCAGCAAAGAGAGGTGAGGAGAAGAGAAAGGACAAAACGGGACCCAGAATGAGAAATGGCAAACGTCGAATGGTGTACTGTACTAATCACTGAAAGTTAGAGAAGTCAAAGTGCATATCAGCAGATTGGAGGCTACCGAGACGGAATATAAATCCACCTATACAGTGCCATCTCTTAACTTCCCTCTCCCTGTACCTATCGCCTTCCGGCTGATAGCCTTTCCCTCCCCATCTCCTTATTGTGAATTCTTCCCGCTTCCTTTCCAGTCCTGAAGAAGGATCTTGCCCCGAAACGTCGACTGTTTGCTTTTCACCATTGATGCCGCCTGACCCACTGAGCTCCGTTGGCACGTTGTGGACTTTCCTCGGGATTTCCGGCATCTGCTGAAATTATTGTACGCAAGGTATGGGCATAGCATTGACCATGTGACTTCATACATAATGATTACTTGTTTATTATGTCCTATGAATTGCTAACTTTCAGACAAGCCACTGTCATCTGCAATGCCCGTGGATGCAAAGGCTTGGTGCGTGGTTCTTCTCGCCCTTTCTTGGCAATGTACGTTTATTTTTATGTGCCCGTTCTACGGAGGAAATATTTTATAATATTTCTAACCATATATTTCATATGCCTGTACTCCAACACAACGCCAAATCTTGACCCCGCCTTTAACTATACCTGAACCAGCCCAAACAACTTTAAACAATCAAATGCTTTTAACAGCGGATGAACTGAAACGCCTCATTTTTAGACGAATAATTTGATTCGCGTTAGCTAATTGGAGATTGGGAGCTGTAGAAAAGCTGTGTTGAGAGCAAATCACAAGCCATCTATTTCATGCGAAGTGCTGTCGAGGTTAAACGATATCCGCCTGTACTTCAGCCTGCTTTTACACCACATATCTCGACGTATTTTACCGATATCGCTCCTGCAATTGCTTAAACACATAGCTACAAATATTTATAAGTAATTAATGAACATTGTTCACAATGGCAAACTCTCGAAAAGCTTTTGAGGAAAGTGGAACCTTGAAACACCGCAATCAACAGTTCAGTAAATTCACAGAGGAATATATTATCTTAGAACCATAGAACATAACAGCACTGAAACAGGCCTTTTGGTCCTTTTTGGCTGTGCCGAAACATTGTTCTGCCTAGTCCCAGTGACCTGAACGTGGTCCATATACCTCCATAGATCTCTCATCCATGTACTTGCCCAAGTTTTTCTTAAATTTTAGAAGTGAGTCCGCATGTACCACTTCATCTGTCAGCTCATTCCACACTCACACCACTCACTGTGTGAAGAAACCACCCCTTAATTTTCCCTTTAAACTTTTCCCCCTTCACCCTTAACCAATGTCCTTTGTTTTTTTTTTTCTCCGCTAGCCTCAGTAGAAAAAGCCGGACTGCATTCACTCTATCTATACCCATCATATTTTTATATACCTCTATAAAGTCTCCCCTCATTCTTCTACGCTGCAGGGAATTTAGTCTTAACTTATTCAACCTTTCTGTGTAACTCAGTTTCTAAAGTCCCGGCAACAACCTTGTAAACCTTCTCTGCTCTGTTTCAATCTTATCAATATCCTTCCTGTAATTCGGTGACCAAAACTGCACACAATGGTGCAAATTCTGTCTCACCAATGCATCATACAACCTCAGCATAACATTCCAACTCTTATAGTCAATACTTTGTTTTATGAAGGTCATTGTACCAACAGCTCTCTTTATTACCCTATCTACCTGTGACGCCACTTTTAGGGAATTCTGTATCTGGATTCCGAGATCCCTCTCTTCTACTGCACTCGTCAGTTCCCTACCATTTACCGTGTATGTTCTACCTTGGTGTTTGCTTCCAAACTGCAATGCCTTACACTTGTGTTACGTACCCGTGACACGTGACGGTGGTTTTATTGTCACGTGACAGGTGTTGAAGCTATACTGGACTTGATGTAATGGTTCTGTGATGGTGGAGTGACGTCATTTTCCCGCCAGTAGAGGTCATGTGACAGTTTTTTTTTACAGGGTATAAAAGGAGGACCTCTCCCCGTGAGGAGGGGCAGTTCGTGGCTGGATTTGCCATGTTAACTTCATGCCTCTGCGTGATTTAATGTTATGACGCAGTTTAGTTGAAAGATGAAGTTTTATTTAATGCCTAAAGCTTAAAAGGTCATTGCCAGCAGTTTCTTTATAATACTGCTAGTTGAGAATCAGTGGAGTGTGAAGATTGGAGCTCGGGAGTTAAAAGATCGAGGAAAGTCGATTTCGACGGTGAAACAGGTTCGACCTTGTTTTATCCTCATTCGGAAGGAATTCATTGACTGTCCCCGTGTTAATCCCTGTGAATAGCAGAAAGAATTGGGAACAGTTTCATAAAAGAAAGGTCAGTGCCTTTAAGCCGTTTCATTTTCCATCTCCATAAAATTCTTCGTGGGAAAAGTAGTTCAACTGGGAATTGCTACAACACGAGGTGAAAGAGAATTTAAATCGTCTTAAAAAGTCTCTCCCTTAAATGGACTGTTAGCATTTTGAACTTTTGCAATACTACTTTGAGGAACTGTTTTTGCAACATCGCTTTAAGAATTGTTTAAGCTGTCGCACAGCAGCTGATTTCCGGTTACGTTAGTAATTTGTTTACTTTTGGGGGGTTTGTTTTCGGTGTTTAATAAACGTGTTATTTGTTATTTAAAAAAAACCTGCCTCACTCGTATATTTATTGTTGCTTGAATCCATAACACTTGTCTGTATTAAGCTCCATCTGTCCCCATTTTTCAGCCCATTTTCGAGCTGGTCCAGATCCCTTTGCAAGCATTGAAAACCTTCCTCACAGTTCACTGCACCTCCAATCTTAGAATCATCAGCAAATTTGTTGTTCCAATTTACTACATTATCATCCAGATCATTGATATAGTTGACAAATAACAATGGACCCAGCACTGATCCTTGTGGCGCACCACTAGTCACAGGCCTTCACTCAGAGAAGCAATCCTCCACTACCACTCTCTCGCTTCTACCATTGAGCCAATGTCTAATCCAATTTACTACCTCACCATGTATAACTAGACATTGAATCTTTCTAACTAACCTCCCATGTGGGAACTTGTCAAAGGCCTTACTGAGTTCCATGTAAACAACATCAACAGCCTTTCCTTCATTCACTTTCCTTGTAACCTCGAAAAACTCTATTTGTTAAACTACTACGAACGAAGCGATGTTGACTCACGCTAAAAAGTCCCTGTCTATCTAAATTATTGTAGATCCTATTTCTTAATACTCCATCCAATAATTTACCTACTACCGACGTCAAATTTACCGGCCTATAATTTCCTGGATGACCTTTAGAGCCCGTTTAAACAACGGAAAAACGTGAGCTAGCTTCCAATCCTCTGGTACCTCACCCGTAGATAGCGACATTTTAAATATATCTGCCAGGGCCCCTGAACTTTCAACCCTAGTCTCCGTCAAGGTCCGAGGGAATACCTTGTCAGGTCCTGGGAATTTATCCACTCTGATTTGCCACAAGATAGCAAGCACCTCCTCTTCTTCAATCTGTATATATTCTAAGACCTTCCTACTTGTTTGCCTTATTTCCATTGACTTCATGCCAGTTTCCTTAGAAAATACAGATGCAAAAAAAGACATTTAAGATCGCCCCCATATCTTTTGTTTCTTTACATTGCCAAAAACTCTGATCATCAAGAGGACCAATTTTATCTCTTACTATCCTTCTGATATTAATATACTTGAAGAAGCTCTTTAGATTTTCCTTCACCTTGACTGCTAAAGTTGCCTCTTATCTTCCTTCCATCCAACGCCAAAAATGGCAAACAAAGCCACTTCATTAATGTTAATTACGGGACGTATGCGTAAAACCTGCACAGAGAGAAACACAGCTTGATCCGTGAGCTGCTCCACAATGCCGATCCCATTAAAACCAGCATAGGTATGCTCATTTTGCGTTTATACAAAATTGACCCGTCAATTGGCAGTTTGGACCAAACGTGGCAAGTTTGAAGAAGAAAAATTCCATGCTATCTCGCGCTGAGAATGCTATCATTATTTCAAGCAGGAGTTTCACCAACACAACTGTTTTCTCATGTTTACTTGCCCCCCACCCCCGAGATAATTAATAAATTACAAATTTAGAGGATTTCAAACGACCACAATGATAGCATTGAGAGTAGTAGCGTGAGACAGAGAATGTATGCGATCTAATAATTAGGAGAGCTAGAAGGGGCATGAAAAAGCCTCGGCGGACAGGATTGAGGAAAATCCCAAGGCATTCTACAAGTATGTGCAGAACAAGAGGGTAAGACATGACAGAAGAGGACCAATCAAGTGTGACAGTGGAGAAGTGTGTATGGAACCGGAGTAGATAGCACAGGCACTTAATGAGTAATTTGCTTTAGTATTCACCACGGAAAAGGATCTTGGCAGTTGTAGGAACGACTTACAGCAGACTGAAAAGCTTGAAGATCTAGATATTAAGAAATAAGATGTGCTGGAGCTTTTGGAAAGTCACCGGGACTGCAAGAGATGTAGCTTAGGCTGCTGTGGGAGGCGAGGGAGGAGACTGCTTAGCCTCTGGCGATGATTTTTGCATCATCAATGGGGACGGGAGAGGTTCCGGAGGATTGGAGCATTGCCGATGTTGTTCTGTTATACAAGAAAGGGAGTAGAGATAGCCCAGGAAATTATAGACCAATGTGTCTTACTTCAATGGTTGGTAAGTTGATTGAGAAGATCCTGAGAGGCTGAATTTATGAACATTTGGAGAGGCATAATATAATTAGGAATAGTCAGCATGACCTTGTCAAAGGCAGGTCGAACGTTACGACCATGATTCAGTTTTTTGAGGATGTGCCTAAACAAGTTCATGAAGGTAGTTTAGCAGATCTCGTGTATATGGATTTCAGCAAGGCATTTGATAGGGTACCCCATGCACGGCGCATTAAGAAGGTTAGGCAGAATTGGATCCATTGGACATTGCTTGGTGGATCCAGAACTGGCTTGCCCACAGAAGGCAAAGATTTGCTGTAGATGGGTCATGTTCTGCATGGAGGTCGGTGACCTGTAATGAGCCTCAGGGATCTGTTCAGGGACCTCCTACTCTTCGTGAATTTTGTTAATGGTCTGAATGAAGACGTAGAGGGGTGGGTTAGTAAATTTGCTGATGATAAAAATTGAAGGTATTGTGGATAGTGTGGATGGCTGTCAGAGGTTACCGCGGGACTCCAGTATATGCAAAACTAGGCTGGGAATTTGCAGATGGAATTCAATACAGATCAGTATGAGGTGGTTTATTTTGATAGGTCAAATATAAGGACAGAATATAGTATCAATGGGAAGACTCTTTGCGGTGTGGAGGATCAGAGGGATCATGGAGTCCGAGTCCATTAGACACTCAAATCTGCTGCACAGGTTCACTCTGTGGATAAGAAGGCATCCGGTGCATTGGGCTTCATTAATCATGGGATTATGTTTAGCAGCCATGAGGAAATGTTACAGCTAAATAGGACCCTGGTCAGACTCTACTTGCACTACTGTGTTCAGGTCGGGTCACCTCACCATAGGAAGGATGAAGGATGTGGAAACCATAGGGAAGATTTGCAAGAATGGTGCCTGGATTGAGGAGCATGCCTTGTGAGAGTAGTTTGCGTGTACACCGCCTTTTCTTCTTGGAGCGATAGAGGATGAGAGGTGACGTCAACGAGAAACATTAGAAGTGGAGAGCATTGTCTGTGTGGATAGTGAGAGGCTTTTCCCCCAGGGTTGAAATGACTAGCACGACAGGGCATAGTTTTAACATGTTTGGAAGTAGGTACAGAGAAGATGTCAGTTTTTTTTTCACACAGACAGTGGCGTGTGCATGGAATGGGCTGCAGCGGCAGTGGTGGATGCGGGTAGGATAGGATTTTGTAGGTGACTTCTGGACAGGTACAAGGAGCTTAGAAAAATAGAGGACTAAGTGTAACACTAGGTAATTTTTAAGATAAGGACATGTTCGGCACAGCTTGGTGGGCCGAGGAGCCTTTACTGTGCCCAAGGTTCTCTATTGTTCTATGCTTCTGATAGCTAAATGTTTGACGTCACGTTTTCTTCTTTTGTACCTCCCCCAACGCCGCAGGAAATCATTCGTGTTGACGAAACTTCACCTAAATCCCCGAAACTGATGTGTAAAACAGTATCATGTTATCCGAAGAAATTAGACTTCTTTTGGCAAAGAAGTACTATGGACATTCTAACCAAAAGAGAAACAGCAATAAATGAGACTTCAAAAGGATTTAATGAGGCTTACAGTATTTGAAAGATGCGCAGCCTGCTCAGGGCAACGTGGTTTACATCTGTCTGGTATCTCAAGAAACGCTCAAAATTCCTGTCAGTTTCAGCTATATTATCGAAGAAGGTAAGACCGGAAGGATTTAAAGCAAGATCCAACCAGAATTAGAACATACATAAAGAACTGTACAAACACGAGAAAGAAAATGTGAATGGTAATATTTTTGGCAACGGCGAAAAGTTAACGTGCGTACTGGTTTTACATGATTTACAGTCTTACACCTGCAAGGAAATTTGCGTATCAATGGCAGAGGTAGAAAGAGGAAATGGGTTCTGCGGAAGGAAATTGAGCAGCCAGGGACTAAATTTAAAAGCAGGACCAAGCAGATGGTAATCTCTGGATTACTACCTGAGGCCGGTACAAATTAGCACAGGGTTAAGAAGATTAAAGGGCTAAATGGCTGGCTCAAGGATAGGTGTGGGAGAAGTGGGTTTGAATCGATCGGAAACTGGCACCAATATTGAGGAAGGAGGGAGCTGTTCCACGGGGATGGGCTCCACTTGAATCCTGATGGGACCTGAATCCTGGCGAATCGTGTAGAAGGTATAATAAATAGGGCTTTAAACGAAATAGCAGGGGCTGGGTTTAACTGATTAAATAAGTATGGATAAAGTAAAGGAGAAAAGTATGGATAAAGCTAAGGGGAAAGCAAAATTTAAAAAAGAAAAAAACAATCTTAGTGTGCAGAAAGGTCAAGTACACAAGAGACAACGATTATTAGATTTTAAAGGCAATGTACCTAAATGTACCTAAATGCCAGTAGTATTCATAACATGGTCAATGAACTTGTTGGATAAATCAGTATAAACGAGTATGATATAGTGGTCAATACAGAGACGCGGTTGCAGGGTGGTGAGTATTGACAATTAACTATCCAAGGACATCAGGTAATACGGAAGGATAGGCCGGAAGATTACGGAGCTGGGGTAGCCTTCTTGATTCAGAATGAGATCAGGGCAATAGTGAGAGATGACCTAACATCTATCGAGCAAAATGATCACTCCATCTTGGTACAGATTGGTAATAGACAACAGACAATAGGTGCAGAAGTAGACCATTTGGCCCCTCGAGTCTGCACCGCCATTCTGAGATCATGGCTGAACATTCACTATCAATACCCAGTCCCTGCCTAGTAAAGGGAAGAAATCACTAGCGGGAGTTGTTTATACGCCACCGAATAATAACGCTAAAGTGGCACAGGCAATAAGCAGAGAAATATCTGCGGCATGTAAGAATAGCACTGCAGTTCTCGTGGGGGACTTCAACGTGCACATCGATTAGGTGAATCACGTTCGTTGAGGCAATCTTGAGAAGGACTTCATAGAATGCATCCATGATAGTTTTTTTGAACTTGTAACTGAACCTACAGGGGAATATATTATCTTGGATCTGGTCCTAAAATGGAATTAGCTATCTTATACTTAGGGATCCTCTTGGAAAGAGTGATCACAGCATGACTGATTTTCTTCTACAAATGCAGGGTGCAAATGGGATGGAGTGGATAGGGTAGACTGGGAACATAGCTATATGGTGAGACTGTGGAGGAACAGTAGAAAACTTACAGAGAGGTTTTTCATGGTGCTTAATAAAAGTATATTGCAATTAAAAGCAAGGACAGTGTGGGTGATGTGAGCCAGCTATGGATAACTAAGGAAATAAAGGAAGGCATCAAACAAAAATCTCGATAAGGTGCCGCAAACAATATTTGTCCATATGATAAGGATGCATAGGGTTGCGGTGATGATTTAGCATGGATAGAAAATTAGTTAACCATTAGAAAGCAGTGAGCTGGGATAAACGGGTGTTCCTCTGGTAGGAAATTATCTCAACTGTTCAGAATAAATATTACCCGTCTGGAAGAGTGTGTTGAATGCAGTGCATCTAAATTTGCCGATGTCACTAAATTGAGAGGGAATGCAAATTGGGCATGGGATACGGAGTGTCTGCAGAAAGATATAGATAGGTTAAATTAGTGAGCAAGAGTCTGGCAGATGGAGTGCAATATTGGTAAATGCGAGGCTATCCACTTTGGAAGGAAAAATGGAAGATCAGATTATTATTTACATGGTAAAAGATTGCAGCATGCTGCTGAGCAGAAAATCTTCGTAGTGTTTGTAGATGAATCACAAAAGTTTCGTTTGGAGGTCCAGCAAGCTATCAAGAAGACGAATGGAATGCTGGCCATCATTGCTAGAGGGATTGAATTTAAGTGCAGGGAGCTATGCTGAACTAGGAGAAGGTAATGGTGAGGCCGCATCTAACGTACTGTGTGCAGTTCTGTTTCCTTACTAGAGGAAGGTTTTACTGGCTTTGGAGGTGGTGCAGATGAGGTTCATCAGGTTGATTTCATAGATGGGCGGGTTAGACTATGAGATTGAGTCACATGGGATTGTACTCGCTGGAAGTCAGAAAGCTGAGAAGAGAGCTTCTAGAAACATATAAAATTATAAAAGGGATAGATAACATAGAGGCAGGAATTGTTTTCACTGGTAGGTAAGACTAAAAATAGGGGACATTGCCTCAAGATTCGGTGGACTAAATTTAGGACGGAGATGAGGAGGAACTGTTTTTCGCAAAGAGTAGTGAAGTCTCTTCCTAATGAGGTCGTGGAGGGTACCTCAGGAAATGTACCTAAGACGAGGTTCGATATACTGTTTCATAGCGGGAGTCAGCGTTAAGGGGAATTGCAGGTAGTTGGAGATTAGTCCCTCGTCAAATCGGCCACGATCTTATAGTCTCGATGTATAGATGGCCTACTGCTACAATTTCTTATGTTCTTATGAAATTCATTTCTTTCTTTTTACAATATTTTTATTCAGAAGGAAAAACAGGATTTACAGAGTGCAACACATAGATACATCACAATATAAATTGTGTTCCTTCTTATATTGTAATAAAATTGATCAAAATATTATTGCATACCACATAAAGGTATACCACTCTAATCAAAAATTTAAAGATAGGTCATACATCGTGAAAGAGATTTTTTATAAGAAAAAATAAACTAACAACTACCAAAGGAAAATGCTGATGGGTGATAATAGATAATTAGAAAAAAAATATTCGCTTAAGAAGTGAAGATAGAAATATGCATAAATGTCTGTGTACTGGTAAACTTCATAAATTGGAAAAGTAATTTAGGAAAGGTCCCCAGATATCATAAGAACATTGAAATTCCTGAATTTATGCATAACCTATTACATAGCAAACATTCCGATATATTTCACAAAGCATTAAATTAATAAAAAACCTAAAATGCCAAAAAGGGTATTTAGATAGATGCCGTGGTACAAGGACGATTAAGTAAATTTTATCATGAATTTTTCAAGGAGCAAATGTAAAGAAAAGTAGAGTCTTGCGTGGAGTTCTGCAGATCATCGGGATTACGATTTTCTGGTTGTCTAGCAGCGTTCCGCAGGGGTTGGTTTTGGAACTAGTTCTTTTCACGCTGTTATCAACAATTTCGATGACGGAATTTATCGCTTTCTGGCAATGGCTTCAACAGAAGGAGAGGTAATATAAGGTATATACTCCAGAAGAATTACTGAAATAACGACCTGTGGTAATGGCATAGACATGTATTCTGGAGTACAATGCAATTCCATTTCTTTCCCTGTAAGTCCAACTCAGCTCCAGTTTCCAGCAGATTCAATTTTTGTTCAGCCCGAAGTTTCACCAATAAATGGCGTGGACGAAATATCTCTTCATAACAGCCATCACGTTTAATTCTACATTACATCAGTGCAACAGAAAGCAAATGACATGGATGTGATAATATATCTAATGCAATTCAGTTCCATTGCTCTCTCTATCCAATTGACCATTGCATACGTTTGTCGAAAGTCAATCATATTCCATCGTTCACTTTCCCGTTAATCTTCAGGCATTTGCTGGATACAAATCTAGACCTACAAACAGAAGAATTGTGTGTATTATAACCTTGGATGAAAGGTTTTGAAAAATGTGTTTTCCGTAGGTAAATAGTGTGTCAGGGATATACAGTATATTTTCACAAACCAAAATCTCAGGCGGGAAATAGAACATGTAAGTAGGAGATCAGGAATGATGTGAATATTACCTTTTGCACGGTTATATCAGCGTGAAAAAAAGACAAATTTATTAAGGTTGTTGAAAAGTTTCTGTACGTTGAGAGTACGATCTAACTAATACCTGCTGAGAATATTAATTGACAGTTTCCTTCGGCCAGGGGAAGATTCCTTGTCGTGATAAAAGTCAGTACTCAGCGGTTTTTTCACTGAGAGGTTGGACATCTTTCTAATTTTTACACCATAATATTAGGCATGCTTATTCATTAGAAACATGCGAGAGTGATATCGTTATATTTCATACCTGTTGTGAATTGAAGCATTTCAACTGTATGATAAAGTGAGAGAGGATCTAGCATAATTTTGATTTTGGTCACTTTTATAAATAGTCAAAATATATTTATATATCAAATATTCATAAATGTCAGTTAAGTACATCCATCATTCGGTATTCTGTTATTTTTAAAGTATTTGCGCAGTTCTACGCCTTCAGCTACAGCTGCACTTAAATAGACAACAGACAATAGGTGCAGAAGTAGACAATTCGGTCCTTCTAGCCTGTACCGCAATTTTGAGATCATGGCTGATCATCTACTATCAATACACGGTGCCTGCCTTGTCCCCATATCCCTTGATGCCCCTGTCCATAAGATATCTATCTAGCTCCTTCTTGAAAGCATCCAGAGAATTGGCCTCCACTGTCTTCCGAGGCAGTGCATTCCAGACCCCCACAATTCTCTGGGAGAAGACGTTTTTCCTTAACTCTGTCCTAAATGACCTACCCCTTATTCTCAAACCATGCCTTCTGATACCGGAACATATTGCCTGCCTCTATCTTGTCCAATCCCTTAATAATCTTATATGTTGCAATGAGATCCACTCTCAATCTCCTTGATTCCAGCGTGTACAAGCCTAGTGTCTCTAACCTCTCTGCGTAAGACAGTCCGGACATCCCAGGGATTAACCTCGTGAATCTACACTGCACTTCCTCTATAGCCAGGATGTCCTTCCTTAAACCTGGAGGCCAAAACTGTACACAATACTCCAGGTGTGGTCTCACCAGGGCTCTGTACAAATGCAAGAGGATATCCTTGATCTTGTACTCAATTCCCTTTGTAATAAAGGCCAACATTCCATTAGCCTTCTTCACTGCCTGCTAGACTTGTTCATTCACCTGCAGTGACTGATGAACAAGGACTCATAGATCCCTTTGTATTTCTCCCTTACCTAACTCTACACCGTTCAGAGAATAATCTGCCTTCCTGTTCTTACTCCCTAAGTGGATAACCTCGCACTTATTCACATTAAACATCATCTGCCAAGTATCTGCCCACTCACTCAGCCTATCCAAGTCACCCTGAATTCTCCCAACATCCTCATCACATGTCACACTGCCACCTAGCTTAGTATCATCAGCAAACTTGCTGATGTTATTCTCAATGCCTTCACCTGAATCGTTGATGTAAATCGAAAGCAGCTGTGGTCCCAATACCGAGCCCTGTGGCACCCCACTAGTCACAACCTGCCATTCCGAGAAACACCCATTCACCGTTACCATTTGCTTTCCATCAGCCAACTAGTTTTCTCTCCATGTCAATATCTTCCCCCCAATGCCATGAGCTCTGATTTTACCCACATCTCCTATGTGGAGCCGTATCAAATGCCTTCCGAAAATCGATGTACACTACATCGACTGGATCTCCCTTGTGTAACTTCCTGGTTACATCCTCGAAAGACTCCAATAGATTAGTCAAGCATGATTTTCCCTTAGTAAATCCATGCTGGCTCGGCCCAATCCTATCACTGTTATCTAGATATGCCACTATATTTTCTTTCATAATGGACTCTAGCATCTTCTACACAACTGATGTTAGGCTGACAGGACGATAGTTCTCTGTTTTCTCCCTCCCTCCTTTCTTAAAAAGAGGGATAACATTAGCCATTCTCCAATCCTCAGGAACTGATCCTGAATCTAAGGAACACTGGAAAATGATTACCAATGCATCCGCAATTTCCAGGGTGACCTCCTTTAGTACACGAGGATGCAGACCGTCTGGACCTGGGGATTTTGTCAGCCTTCAGTCCTATCAGTCTACTCATCACCGTTTCTTTCCTAATATCAATCTGTTTCATTTCCTGTGTTACCCTATGTCCTTGGCCCATCCATACATCTAGGAGATTGCTTGTGTCTTCCCTAGAGAAGACAGATCTAAAGTACTTTTTAAATTTTTCTGCCATTTCTCTGTTTCCCATAACAAATTCACCCAATTCAGTCTTCAAGGGCCCAACATTGTTCTTAACTATGTTCTTTCTCTTCACATACCTAAAAAAGCTTTTGCTTTCCTCCTTTATATTCCGGGCTAGCTTTATATTCCTGGTAGCTTGCGTTCGTACCTCTTTTGTTTTCCTCCCCGTATTGCTTTTTTAGTTAAGGTCTGTTGTTCCTTAACAATTTCCCAATCATCTGTCCTCCCACTCACCTTATCGGTCATATTTCCTTTTTTTTTTAATGCTATGCAATCTGACATCCTTTGTCAACCACAGTGCCCCCTTACCCCCTTTGAATCCTTCCGTCTCCGGGGATGAACTGATTTTTCAACTTGTGCATTATTCCCATGAATACCTGCCATTGCTGTTCCACTGTCTTTTCTGCTGGGATATCCGTCCAGTTAACTTTGGCCAGCTCCTCCCTCATGGCTCCATAGTTTCCCCTGTTCAACTGCAACACTGACACCTCCGATCTGCCCTTATCCTTCTCAAATTGCAGATATAAACTTATCATATTTTGGTCACTACCTCCTAATGGCTTCTTTACTTCAATATCGCTTATCAAATCCTGTTCATTGCATAAGACTAAATCCAGAATAGCCTTGTCCCTGGTCGGCTCTCGTACAAGCTGCTCCAAGAATGCATTCCGTAGGCACTATGCAAACTCCCCATCCTGGGGTCCAGCACCAACCTGATTCTCCCAGTTCACCTGCATGTTGAAATCCCCCATAACTACTCCGACATTACCGTTGCCACATGCCAATGCTAACTCCCTATTCAACTTGCATCCAATATCCATGCTACTCTTTGGTGGCCTGTAGACAACACCCAGTAGGGCCTTTTTGCCCTTGCTGTTCCTCACTTCTATCCACACAGACTCTACTTCTCATGATCCCATGTCCCCCCTTGCAAAGGACTGAATCTCATTCCTCACAAACAGGGACACCCCTTCCCTCTGCCCACATTTCTGTCCCTACGATAGCACGTATACCCTTGTACATTCATTTCCCAGGTCTGATCTCCCTGCAGCCCTGTCACCGTTATCCCAACATCATAGTTATCCATTCGCCCCTGAGCTTCAAGCTCATCCGCCTTATTTCTGACACTTCGTGCATTCAGATATAGAATTTTTAGCCCATTTCTCCTCTCTCTGTTTAAATCGCTGCCTATTATGCTTAGCCCAGCTCCCCGAATTCCCATCGGGCTATACGCCCCTTGAATTTTGTGGGCCTTCCTAAATTTACTTATTCGTTCTGCACATTTTACTCCATGTTCTGTCAGACCATTCCTCTGTACATGTGTCCTCCTTATCACTTGATCCGGCTCACCGTTCTCTACTACACACTTCATTTTCCAGAACCGTGTAGTCCCCACCTGTCCTTTATTCTTCATCTCGCTATCCTCTCTCGCATTCTGGATCCCTGCCCCCTGCAATTTTAGTTTAACCTCGCACCCCCCCCCCCTGAGGCACTAGCAAACTTTCCTGCAAGAATGTTAGTACCGCTCCAGTTCAGCTGCAAACCGTCCCGTCGGAACAGCTCCCACCTTCCCTGGAACAAAGCCCAGTTATCTAAAAGCCTGAAGCCCTCCCTCCTGCACCATCCTCTCAGCCACGTATTAATCTGTATAATCCTTCTGTTCCTTGCCTCATACGCACGTGGCACAGGTAGCAATCCTGAGATTGTTACCCTAGAGGCCCTGCCCTTAAACTTCGCACCTAACTCCCTGAATTCACTACGCAGGACCCTCTCACTCATCCTACCAACGTCGTTGGTCCCTACATGGAATACATCATCTGGGTTCTTGCCCTCCCTCTCGAGAATAACCTGCACCCGACCTGAGAAGTCCCGGACCCCGGCACCAGGGAGGCAACATACCATCCGAGATTCCCGATCTTTCCACAAAATCTTCTATCCGCCCCCCTGACTATAGAATCCCCTATCACTTCCGTTCTCTTCTCTTCCCTCTTCCCCTTCCTACTCGAGAGTCCACCCTCAGTACCAGAAACAGGACCACTGCAACTTGTTCCTGGTAGGTCATCCCCACCAACAGTATCCAAAACGGTATACACAGGGGTGCTCTGCTTTCTCTGTCTGCTCCGCCTGCCTCTCTTGACTGTCACCCATTTGCCTACCACCTGTCTTTTCGGTGTGACTACCTCCCGATAACTACTATCTATCTCTGTCTCTGACTCCCGAATGATCCGTAGTTCATCCAGCTCCTGCTCCAATTCCCTAACTCGGTCTGACAGGAGCTGCAGCTGGATGCACCTTTTGCAGGTGTGGTCATCAGGGACAACTGTGTTGACCTTGACCTGCCACATACTGCATACGGAGCACACCACTGCTCTAACTGTCTCCCCTGTTACCTGATCCCAGATTAGTCAGAATAAATGAAAAAAAGAAACTACCGACCTTACCTTTGTTTTTACCTCAGCAAGCACGTACTCAGGCTCACTGATTTCCTCTCACCGAAGTCCCCTTGCTCCGAAGCCCGCTGAGCCAAAGCCCAGTACTCTGCTCCTGCGCACTCCGCTGCCCGCACGGACACTGCCCGCTCCTGAAAGTGGGCCTCTTTTCAAACCCCGCGCTCGCCGCTGACGTCACCCGCGCCTGCGCAGTTTTACCTTCCTCCTCAGGTACTGTCCAGGACGGTCCGACGGTCTCGGCCTACCTAAACGGCTGATCCTCCGATCCTCCGATCTCCAGTCGTCTGTCGACCTCGAGCACTCCATACTCCCTCTCCGCTGCCCGCACCAGATTTTAAACTGGAATTCTCTCTGCAACTGTCTTTTTTTCATTACTTAATTTAAGTTTGCTAGTTGATCTCTCCGGTTTTCACCAAGTACCTAGTCACTTCTCCTCATATATGGTTCGGATTGTACATTTTAATATTCTATCAATGCATCTTGGGTTTCCTATGAAAGTAAAAAGTCATTTATCGTATCGTGGAATCTTTTGAGAGAGGTTTCGAGCGACAGTTCAGTAACAGAAACCATGTTATTTCCAAGCTGTGATCAAGCTACCCTGTATTTGCAAAGACATCGTAAAAAGAAATTCTCTCTTATTCCAAATAAAACATACTCACTGTAAAGAAACAAATCACAAACAAGGGAATACATCCAGAGGTTGGAGCTCCGAGCAACGCACACAAAATGCTGGAGTTACTCAGCAGGCCAGGTAGCACCAGCCCTGCCGAAGGGTCTCAGCCTGAAACGTCGACGAGACTTATCTCCACAAATGCTGAGATCCGCTGAGTTCCTCTGGCAGTTTGTGTGTAAGATACTGTTCGCTCCATACGTCCCATCATCACCTTAAAGCCCGTGTTACACTGCGTCTCTTGATATCTTTATATGTTCAGTACAGAATTACTTCTTTTAAATGCTCTACTTTCTTGTGTCACGGTCTCTATATATTTATATATGTTTTACAGTTTCGTATTTTTTTACCAGATCTAGAAAACAACAATAACCCCTGATTCTTGTGTTTAAATTGGGCGGAAAGGCGTTTATAATAGTGATTATACTTTTGACAAATATCGGAGTTAAGGCAAAACGTGGTAACAACATGAATGGTTTGACAAATATTTCTACTTATTACCTCTGCAGATTGAAACGAGAACTGGCAATGAGAGAATCAAGATTCCCAAGGCACTGTCGGATTCACATTCGACAATACTGATTATAAATAACAGGATAATCTTACATTCACGTTCAAATTAACCAATACTCCCTTGTACCTATGACTTTCAAATACCTGGGGTTTTAAGGCTGTGATTTCCTGCGGCGATTTAACACTAATCATAGTACTCTCACTGTCATATTTACGTTCCTTAGATATATAATATGGCTGATGTTATGCAACCGCCACTCTACTCGTTCAATAAAAATCTGGATGCAACACATTCATGTATGCTTTCTTAACCATAGAGTCAATCTGCACAGCGGCGTTGAGTGTCCTATGGACTCGCACCCAACAATTCCTCTGATCCTCTACACCGCCGTGAGCCTTACCATTAATACTCTATTCTGTCATCACGTTTGAATGGCCAAAGTTAACCAACTCACGCTTATCTGGGTTGAATTCCATCTGCAATGCTTCAGCCCAGTTTTGCATCCTATCAACATATTGCGCTGTAACCTCTAACAGCCCTCCACACTATCCACAATACATCCAACCTTTGTGTCATCAGCAAATATACTAACCTATCCCTCCAATTCCTCATTCATGTCATTTATAAAAATAAGGAAGAGCAGGTCCGAAATCAGTTCCCTGAGGCACACCACTGATCACTGACCTCTAAGCAGAATATGAAACACTCTTTGCCTTCTCTGGGCAAGCAAGTTCTGGATCGACATAGCAATGTACCCTTGGATCCCATGCCTCCTTACTTTCTCAGTATGTCTTGCATGGGTTACCTTGTCAAATTCCTTGCTGAAATCCATAACGAATGCATCTACCACTCTACCTTCATCAATGTCTTTAGTCACGTCCTCAAAGAAATCAATCAGGCTCGTAAGGCACAACCATCCTTTGACAAAGCCATGCTGACTATTCCTAATCACATTATGCTTCTCTCGTCTCCCACAGTAGCCTGGGGTACAGCTTGTCCGGTCAGGGTGACTAATCCAACTTGATGTTTTCCAAAAGCACCTGCAAATACTCTTTCTTAATATCTACATGCTCAACCTTTTCATTCTGCTCTAAGTCATCCCTACAATCGCGAAGATTCTTCCCGTATTGAATACTAAAGCAAAGTACTCATTAAGTATACTCTGCTATCTCCTCTGGTTCAATACACACTTTGGCACCATCACACTTGATTGGTCCGACTCCCTCACGACTTATCCTCTTGCTCTTCACAAACTTATTGGTGCAGGAATATTATGATCAATTACGAACTATGTCTGTGAGAGCATGTGAAGCAATGACAAAGTCACCCGCACAGAGCGACTTCAATAGTCCGTAGTGCCCGAGGAGTACAAAGGGGCAGTTGTCCCTGCGGAAACTGTTGGGAAATGGAGGAAAAAGGAAATAACTGTGGAAGGAAAAAGATGACGAGAGATGAGAAACTCATCCTATTCATAGAAAAGCTTCTAAATGGTGCTTGAGAATCAACCTCAATCTTAAAAGATCATACGGACTTTCAGCGCTAGGGGAAAAAAAAGCACACTCCGTGCCTTTTCTAAAATAACATATATCGCAATAACACTTACTGGTGTTAGAATGTTATTATGCCGCATTTTTCCTCATTTACGGTTACCTTTTCATATTAATTTCCTCTTTACGGAATTGGAATTGTATTCGACTCGCCACTAACACTGTTAACTACCTCTTTGTAACAGGCTGGGCTAACGCCTGTTTAACATAGCCTTACATATGCTACAGCAAACGTGAGAGAAAACAAAGGAGTTCATCAGATCAGACGTCATGACGGACATGTGATCTATGTAAAGGTAAACCCAAGTGATTGGGGACGGGGGAGGTTCAAAATCAACATTTTTTATTAATTAAAATTAATGTCTTAAACTATAGAAACGCATGGGTCTAATTTTGACCTTATGGGGTTGGTGGTGGTCTTCTGTTTGTCCGGAAGGACAATGGCCGATGAATATCTTCATCAGAAACCAATGCGGAATGTATGGTTTCCATTCGTCAAAATGCCCCTTTGGGCCTCACAAATTTACTCCGAAGGTAAGCTTATGAAGTAATACGTCTGGCCACAGCATGGCTGCAAGAGGTATCGGAAGGACATTCAGTAACCCAGCCGCATTCAGCCTCCACTCAGGATTTGCTGTTTGGGTTTACTCCCGTGTCTTTCGTCTCTCCGAGTCTGCCCGCAAGGCAGTGGAGGTATTTACCTATAGCTGGGAAGCTGGTTCATGAGCACCAGGGTGTGTACACACACCAGTGGTCCTGGATGCTACCTGTGCAGGGACGAGGCCTCCTCTCCATCCTCCGTAAGCAACCCGAGTCCGAAAGCAGTTTATTTTCCGTGTAAAATAATCCCTTATACAATAATGTAATACATGGCAATGAAACTTCAGTGAAGAACAAAGAAACAGCGGTTTCTCTTTTAACTGTTTTAAATGGCTGTTATCTAAAATGAAACTTATTAAATTCATTACAATTGTATCTTAAAATGTGTCGCTTCGCTTTTTTGCTGGACAATTGGCAAAGAATCGATATTGAATTACTTCCACAGACTCGACGTGGCGGAGATGAGAAGTTGACATCTGCCGGTCTGCAGCTTCCAAACAATAAAATGTCGGCAGTTAAGCGCGGCAACAAGGATTCAGTGTACGCAGATGTGAAGCTTTCATAAGAAGCGAGAAGGTGAAACACGAATGCATGCTCACCGGGTTGTTTCCCTTATCTACTGCAGGGACGCTAAAGAGCGACGGCTGAAATAGTGAAAGTTAAGAAAAAGAATAGTGGACATTGTGACAGACGGGGGTATTTCATTCTCACCTTATCGATATACATACTTTCACTTTCAACACAACGTCAGCCATATCAGTTTAAATAGAATCACAAATCTGCTCTAATTCATATACCTCAGCTTCCAGAAATATGTCGCCGAAGAAATATCATCACAATTTCTTAATGTCCTCTCGCGAGAAATTCAAGTTCAAGTAAAACTTTAATTCTTGTGAAACAACCATCTGTGCGCTTAGTAGATAACTCAGGTTGCGGAAATCAGACAGAAATAACTGGAAAATGCGCTTGCATTGTGAGTTAGCCAAACATTTAGTAACATGATTACTACTCCACTCGATTCTCTACTATCCAAATTAGATTTTGTCAAAGTTCATTTTAAGTAAGGAAAGAAATGTTCATTCTTCTATAGGACAAGACAGGCTCTTGCCATTCAAATTCTACATGAATCAAAAGGTAAATCTTGAAGAACGCTGATAAAACTTTGTGTAAAGCGGTAGCAATCTAAAATTGATAACTGGTGAATATATCACTAGTTTATTTTACAAACGTTTGAATGAATTAGTCACTGGAGGCTCGATTTTGATATTACTTTCACAATCTAAACAATGGAGCTGACAAACTGACTTCCCACCCACAGGGAATCGAATAAATAGGGGTATTGAATATAGTTGTAAAGTTTCATGGTGATGTACTGTGTAACTGAAGTAAAACAGCAGCGAATAAGGTTAGTACCTCTTGAGGCAAAATTTAATTCTTCCGTCGCTTTCGGTTGAGAAGATCGCATTTGATTATCCTATTGGCTAAAACTTTGTGTAACTCTATGTCAATACAGGAACAGTGAGATATTTACAAATTTGAATGCATAGTGTCATGCAGGATGTAGGGCAATGGGTTCCCACTGGCCCCCGTTGAAATGTTATTCAAAGTTTCAGGTTTTATCGACATTGCCAAAGAAGTGGTTTGCAGCTGCATTAAACTTTGTGAATGGAACACAAGGAAGAGTGCTTTGTTTATTCAGTGGGTACCCTTTTCTGCATGACCCCTTATTTAATCCAACGAAAATGTTACATCCGTCACTGGACGAGGACTTTATCCACGTGTCCATATGAAAATATTTAGTTTTCCGGAGGGGGAAATTGGCGTCTGTAATGATCACAATGTAAAGTTTTTGTACATCAATATTCAACCTTGACATGATACAAATCTCTTTGTAGGGTTCAAGTTGATGGTAATCCTCAAAATTTTGACAACGGAAGATCGCCCAAGACAGCAAGAACAAAATTACAGAAGTTTCTGGACGCAGTTCAGTTGATTAGGAAACCAGCCTCCTCCCTACGTGGCCTGTATACACTTTCCCCCACTGTTCTCATTAAACTGTGCGGGCTCCTGCGCACACAGTCTTTGCTGTCACGCAGCTGGAATTTTATTTTAGATAATGTTAATTATGGAAATTATGCTAATATGATTATGAAATCTTTGGAAATGCATTTGTGTAATAGCATCTGATTCTGTGCTAATGAAATTAAAACATACCTTTTCTGCATAATGAACCTACAACAACTTTAAAGTAAAACACTTCAGGGCTTCAACGTTCTTACCTTGTCAGTATTGCAAGTTGCAACACTGGTAGAAATTGTCACAACAAACTCAGAATGGAAACCGGTAGCTCATTTTTTAATAAACTGCCAGCCCGTGTATAATCCTCTTACAGCCGGTGTAAAAAATCCCCGCTCAGAGCGATGGCTGATCCACATTGCTGCAAAATTAAAGGGGCGTTGCTTCCTATCCCCGAGGAAAAGCAACCAGGCCGAGCAAAGTTCTCAGCCCGAAAATCCAGCAGTTAATTCCTCTCCATTAATATTGTCAGACCTGCTAATTTCCTGCAAGATTTTGTGTTTATTACTCTGGATTTCACGATCTCCAGAATCTTCTGCGTTTCTGATTTACTGGCCTGTTGACAGAGGGACATTAAGCTGCACATGGATAGCTTCCTGAAAAGACGAAACAGCAGGATCTTAGATAAGAGGGTCTTTAGCCCACTTGCCCTCTTGAATTTGTATTGACGAGCGTTGGGACGTCATGTTGCAGCTGTAGCTGTTGGCTGGGCCGCACTTTGAGTGTTCCGTGCTCTTCTGGACATGACAAGATTTAATGCACGCGGTAGAGATAGAAAGATTGCTGTAGAAATAAACCGGGATATTACCTTGAAGAGGAGCCTGCAGTGGCATGGAGGGATTGTATAGAAATGGGTTGTTCACTCTGGAATACAGCGGACTGGAGGATATCGTGAGATTTGGACAAACATTGCTACAGACATTAATATAGTGGATACTCACAGTCAATTTCCCAAGCCTGGGGAGATAGAGCGAGAGGACATCGTCCTGAATTGGGAGAAGAAATATTTAAAGGAGAACTCTGCATGGCAGGGTTTTCACACAGAGGAGGTTAGCTTTATACAACATGTTTCCAGAGGATATAGGATAAAGGAAGGGAAAATAACAGTTGCATAAATATTTCGTTCCGAATGGTCGAGACGGCCCTCTTCTGTGCTGTACACCATGATTCAGTTCTTCTTTTAGCTAAAGATATGCAACAATGTTTTCAGATTGGTCAACAGGAAGTTACAAATAACAGAAAACAGAACTGCACGAACGAGCCGAATGATATCATGGAAAGCCTTTGCGGTTAAAGTTTGCATGTAGCTCACAAAATCGATATGCAGACTCGTTTATTTTTATGCTTGACGCTTAGGTTACAGACAGGGGCTGAAAATTAAAATAAGTGACTTCGAACCCGCTTCCTCCAGGTAAAAGTTTCTCCAGTTGTTCTGCAACGTCCGTGTTTCGATTCTACGGCTTGAGCATTCTGCAAAGAGAAAAATGTGAAGCATCATCACAACATCAAACAAAATACAATTCTAACGTCTAAATCTTTGACTATATCGACTGCAGAACTAGTTATACTTCACAGTAGTACAGAAAAACTCATAACAATATCAATGTCAAGAGAAACATTTTGTTTACACAGCGCTCAAAGCGTGAGGTGGCATCAATGGAGAGGAATGAACAGTTGACTATTCGGACCGAGAACCTTGATTAGCCTGTCATGAGCGAATACCTGGAGAAGGATTGAGAATTATTTTCATCTGAATCAGAAAATAATGGAATCAAGTCGGAAGTTTGTCAATGGTTTTCCATATCAAAACAGAGACACATAGAAATCTTACAGCACAATACATGCCCTTCGGCTCACAAAGTTGTGCTGAACATGTCCCTACTTCAGAAATTTCTAGGCTTACTCATAGCCCTCTATTTTACCGAGCTCCATGTACCTATCTAAAAGCCTCTTAAATGATCCTATCGTATCCGTCTCCAGCACCGTTGCCGGCAGCCCATTCCACGCACTCACCAGTCTTTGAATAAAAAAACTTAACCCTGACATCTCCTCTGTGCCTGCTCCCCAGCGACTTAAACCTGTGTCATTTTTGTGGCAACTATTTCAACCCTGGGAAAAAAGCCTCTGACTATCCACTTGATCAATGTCTCTCATCAATACCTCTCATTTTTTTTTTGAATCGGGAGCAAGTTACAGCTTGTGATTCAGCTGGGATCTCGGAGAATTCGACCGTGTAGAAAGGATTTAAGCCTACCTGGTCAATACCTGTGGAGGAGGGGGAACTGTGCAGGCGCGAGTGACGTCAGCGTCGAGCGCGCACTTTAAAAGGCAGGACTTCTTTTCAGAGCGGGCAGCGGAGTCCGTGGAAGCAGAGTCCTGGGCTTTGGCTAAATGGGCTTCGGCATAAGGGGCCTTACCCAGCTAAGTTCCTTTACAGTTTTGTGTGTGTTGTTCTGGATTGCCTGCAACTCTGCAAAATCTCTTCTTTTAGTGATGTGAATACTCTTTTATGATAATTTGGAGAAAATGTTTGACAAATGCGAAAAATTAGCATATTGGGAACTAAAGTTAACGTTTTGGATCGGACGGAGATAGCTGGAGAGAAGAGAAGGGAGAAGGAGCATATCTATTGTTTCAGCAACTTTGTTGCCTCCCCGACGTTATTAATTATGCCAACAATATTATCCTCTTAAGTGTTCCAGAACGAGATGACAAAGAGTACTGAAACCTGAACTGCCCTTTTCAATACATCAGCAATTGCAGCCCTTCATTCTCCACTATCACCTTCTGATGTTATACTAAACCAATTCGGTGCTCTCGTATTCAGTCGGCTGTTTAAGCCTGGTTCCCATGTCATCTGGCTCTCTGGTCATCTTTTTCCTTCTGCAGTTATTTCCCTTTTCCCTCCTTTCCCCAACAGTTTCCGCTAGGACAACTGTCTCCTTTGTTCTCCTCGGGCACTACAGACCATTGAAGCAGCGTTGTGCGGGTCAGTTTGTCATCGGTTCTCATGCAGTCACAGAGATAACCATGCTTAGGTCGTAATTGATCATAATATTCGTCTACCAACAAGTATGTGAAAAGCAAGAGGACACGCCGTTGGAAAATAGGAATAATCAATGGTGACAGTGCTAAAGTGCATAGGGGAACAGAAAAGATAGCAGAGGTACTTAATTCGTATTTTGCTTCAGTATTCACTACGGAAAAGGATCTTGGTAATTGTAACGATGACTTACAGCAGATTGAAGAGCTTGAGCATGTAGATATTAAGAAAAGGGACGTGCTGGAGCTTTGGGAATACATCAAGTTGCATAAGTCACCGGGACCAGACGAGATGTACCCCAGGCTACTGTGGGAGACGAGTGAAGAGATTGCTGAGCTTCTGGCGACGATCTTTGCATCATCAATGGGGAGGTTCCGGAAGATTGGAGGATTGCTGATGTCGTTCCTTTATTCAATAAAGGGAGTAGCGATAGCCCAGGAAATTAAACGCCAGTGAATCTTGCTTCAGTGGTTGGTAAGTTGAAGGACAAGATCATGAGAGGCCGGATTTATAACATTTGGAGATGCATCAAATGATTAGGAGTAGTCAGCATGTCGTTGTCAAAGGCACGTCGTGCATTAGGAGCCGGATTGAATTTTTTGAAGGTTGCGACTAAACAGATTGATGAAGGTAGAGCAGTGGATGTAATTTGGATTTCAGCAATCCTTTTGACAAGGTACTCCATGCAAGGCTGATTTGAAAAGTAAGGTGGCATGGGATTCAAGGGGACATTGCTTTGTGGAACCAGAACTGGCTTTCCCACAGAAGACACAGAGTGGTGAATGGTGGTTCATATTCTACATAGAGGTCGCTGACCAGTGCTTTACCTCAGAGATCTGTTCTGGGACCCCTACTCTTCCTGATTTTTATAAATCACCTGTATGAAGAAGTGGAGGGATGGATTAGTAAATTTGCTGATGACACAAAAGTTGGAGGTGTTGTGAATAGTGTGGAGGGCTGTCAGTGTTCACAGCGGGACATTAATAGGATGCAAAACTGTCCTGAGAAGTGGCAGATTGAGGTCAACCGATATAAGTGTGGGGTAGTTCATTTTTGTTGGTCAAATGTCATGACAGAATAGAGAATTAATGGTAAGACCCCTCGCAGTGTGGAGAATCAGAGGGATATTAGGGTCTAATTCATTGGACACTCAAAGCTGCTGCACAGGTTGATTGCGTGGTTAAGAAAGCATACGGTGCAGTGGCCTTCATCAATCGTGGGATTGAGTTTAGGAGCCGAAAGGTAATGTTGATGCTCTATAGGACCCTGTTCAGACCCCACCTGGAGTACTGTGCTGTGTTCTGTTCAGCTCACTGTGCGAATGATGTGAAAACCATCATTCGCACAGAGGAGTGGAGATTTGCAAGGATGTTGCCTGGATTGGGAGCATGCCTTATGAGAATAGGTTGAGTGAACTCGGCCTTCTCTCTTTGGTGTGATGGAGGACGAAGGTAGACCTGATAGAGGTGTATATGATGATGTCAGGCATTGATCGTGTGGATCCCAGGGCTAAAATGGCTAACACGACAGGGCACAGTTTTAAGGTGTTTAGAAGCAGGTACTGAGGAGATGTTACTGGTAGCTTTTTATGCATGATGACTGCATGGAATGGGCTGCTGGAAGCGGCGATGGAGACGGAAACGATAGTGTCTCTTAAGAGACTCCTGGATAGATACATGGAGCTGAGAAAAGCAGAGAGTTATGGGTTATGGTTTGAAATCATATTTCTTGCCGAATGTTGAAACACTTGATATCTATTTAAAATAGTATCGGCGCACATTGTGACAATGAAATATGTTGTGCATGACCCTTCATGAATGTGATGGATCTCGATTTTGATTTAAAGAGTAGAGGGGCGATAGCAGAACATCAGTCACGTTAAATCTCAAAAGAACGAAACCTTAGCAGTAAGAGTATTATTACCAGTGTAAAATCGCCGCAGGAAGTCACAGCTGGAAATCCCCTGGTGACGGAGAAAAGTAGGTACAAGTGATGGTTGGATAACTTGAACGGGAATGCAAAACTAACCTGTTATTTATAATTATTATTGTCGAATGTAAATCCGATAATGCCTTGGAAATATTGATTTTCTCATTATAATTTCTCTTTTCAATCTGTGGAGGTAATAAATGGAAATGATTGTCAAATCATTCATGTCCTTCCAACGTTTTGCCACAACTCCGCTTCTTATCAAAATTATAATCATAATTAGAATTGCCAGTCCGCTCAATGCACATCTAAGAATCAGGTGATTATTCCTGTCTTCTAGATCATATGATAAAAAAAGAAACTATGAAACATATATAAAAATATAGAGAGGGTGAGACAAGAACGTAGAGCGTTTTAATGTGTAATTCAGGCTTGAACATATTGCAAGAGACACAGTATGACACGAGTTTTAATGTGATGATGAGACTTATGGAGCGAACAGATCATCTTACATAGCGTTTCTTTACAGTGTAACATTCACGAAATGCCAGATGAAGTCAGCAGGCCAGGCAGCATATGTTGTGAAAAGTTGTTGACGTTTTGGAAGAGATTCCACCATTTTCTATGTGTTGCTTGGAGATTCTAGCATCTACACATAATCTCTTGTTTGTGTTTTGGTTCTTTACAATGAGTATTTCTAATCTGGATTAAGATTTTATTTTCTTTTTCCAATTCCTTTGCAGATAGTTTGATAACAGATTCAAAATGACTTCATTTGTTTCCGAACTGTCACTCGAAAACACTCTCAAAAGATCCTATTAGCAAACAAGAGAAAATTACTTTTTTTTAATTTTCACAGACATCACAAGATGCAATAATAGAATATTAAAAAGCATAATCCGAACCATATATCAGAAACGACTAGATATTTGGTAAAAACAGCGGAGACAAACGAGCAGGTTCAGATTGAGTAATAAACCAAAGACACTTGTAGAGGGAATTCCAGTTTTAAGTGCAGAGGTAGACGAAGGCGTAGAACTGTGCAAATAAAGAAAAGAGCAGAGTATGGAACAATGGATGTACTTAAATATCATTTATGAATATTTGAAACATAAATATGATTTGACTATAAAAGTGACCAATTGCAAAATTATGCTAGATCTTCTCTCACTTTCCTATACGGTTCAGATGCTTCGATTCTCAACTGGTATGAAACATAACACATCAGTCTCGGATGTTTTCAATAAATACACATGCCCAATATTAGGAGGTAGAATTTACAAAGTAGTATGCTGCAACCTTTTATTATTTAAATAATAATCTGATCTTCCATTTACCTTCCAAAGTAGATGACCTCGCATTTACCCACATTGTGCTCCATCTTACAAAGATGTACCAACCTCTCATTGAAGAAATCTCTCAGTACCGACTTCATCACGACAACGAATCTGGCTCTGGCCGAAGGAAACAACCACTTAATAATACTCTCAGCCGAATATCTAGATCGTATTCTGAACTCATAAGCCTTTGGAACTACCTTACATAAAATTGTCTTTTACACACAATTTACCAAAGTAGAACATATTTTTCAAATTATTTTACCCAGTTATTAAATATGCATTTCTTCACGATCTTCCGTTAATAATTTTTATCTAACAAATGGCTAAAGATTAACGGCAAAGTGCACGAAGGAAAATGGTTGACTTTCCAAAAACGTATGCAACGGTCAATTGGATACAGAGAGTAATAGAACTGAAGTGCATAAGATATCATATCAAATCCATGTCATATGCTTTCTGCTGCACTAATATAACGTAGAATTAAAAGCGTTGGTGATTATAAAAAGATCTTCCGGTCACACCATTTATTGGTGAAAATTTCCAGCATTTTCAAAAATTTCCCAATCTGCAGGGAATATAGATCTGGGTTGGACTAATAGGGAAAGAAATGGAATTGCATTGTACTCCAGAATACATTTCCAAGACATTGCCACAGGTCGTTATTTCAGTAATTCTGATGAAGTGTATACTTTATATTACCTCACCTTCTTTTGAAACCATTGCCAGAAAGCGATCAATTCCGTCATCCAAATCATTGACAATAACGTGAAAAGAACTAGATCCAACACCAAGCCCTGCGGAACAGTACTAGAGAACCAGAAAATCGTAATCCCGATTATATATGGAGAACTCCACGCAGGGCCTAACATTTCTTCACATTTCTTCCTGGGCAGAAATAATGATAAAATCTACTTCATCGACCATGTTCCTCGATTTCTGTCAAAATAGCACTTTTGGCATCTTAGTTTTTATAATTTTTTTAATATATCGGGATGTTTGCTGTGTAATAGGCTATGCATAAGTTCAAGAATTTCGTAAGAACGTAAGACTAGAAATGCACGCAGTACACTGGATGCGGCCACCTCAGTACCCTATACTGCTGTAGCATAACCTCCTTGCTCTCAAATTCAGTCCCTCCAGCAATGAAGGCCAGCATTCCATTTGCCCTCTTGATAGCCTGCTGCAACGGCACACCAAACCTTTGCGATTCATGCACAAACACTCCCAGCACAGAAGTATGCTGCAACCTTTTATTATTTAAATAATAATTTGATCTTCCATTTTCCTTCCAAAGTAGATGACCTCGCATTTTCCCACATTGTGCTCCATCTGCCGGGCACTTACCCATTCACTGAAAATATCTATATCTCTCTGCCCACTCCCCTTATCCTCTGCACAATTCGTTTGTCCATTCAATTTAGTGTCATCAGCAAACTTAGATACACTGCTCACCACTGATGACCAGCCACAGGAACACATATGTATCCCAACTCTCTGCTTTTTATTTGCTAGCCAAGTCTCTATCCATGCTAATACATCACACCAACTCTATGCATTGTTATCTTATGGATACATCTTTTATGTGGCACCTTATCAAACGTCTTCTGTAAATACAAGTATATAACGTCCATCTGTACCCGTCTATCCAATGCGATTGTTATATCATCAAAAAACTCCAGTACGTTTGTCAAATAGGACCTGCCTTTGCTTCACACATGCTGCGTCTTCCTGATGGATCTATTTCTTCTGAGATGCTTCCCTATTTCTGATTCGATGACTGCTTCAAGCATTTTCCCAACTACAGGTGTTAATTAACTGTCCTATAGTTACATGCCTTTAGTCTACATCTTGTATTGAACAGTGGCCAATGTCATTCGCCATCTTCCAATCCGCCGGGAGCTGCCCAGAGTCCTGGGAATTTTGGAAAATTATAACCAAAGCCCAACTATAACCTCTGCTATTTCTTTTAGTGCTCTGAGATTTGTCTGTCTGTTGACCCACAAGCCCACTCAGCACAACCTCTTAAGTGATAGCTATTGTATCGAGGTCCTCACCTCCCATTGCATCGATATTATCTCTCTTCGGCATGTTAGGCGTACCCTTCACCGTGAAACCCGTCACAAATTAGTCATGCAGAGCCTCGGCCAATTGCACATTTTCCAATATCAATTCCACTTCTCATCCTCCAAGGCACCTACGTTCACTTTGGCCACCGCTTTATATAATTGTAAAAAAATTACTGTCCGTTTTAATATTTTATACTGGTTTATTTTCATAATCTACCTTCCCTTTCTTCATTGCTTGCTTAATGGTTCTTTGTTGTTTTTTAAAGTTTTCCCAGTCTTGCAGTTTCCCACTACTCGTGGCGACTTTGTACGCACGAGCTTTTAGTTTGACACCTTTTATTTCCTTTGTATCCAAGGCTGGCTCTCCCTGCCCTTACAATCCTCGCTTTTAACTGGAATATACTGTTATTGAGCATCGTGAAAAATCTGTCTGTCGGTATTCCACTGTTCTTCAAACGTCCCATCATATAGCCTGTGTTCCCAGTTTACCCTATCCAGCTCCTCGCTCATCATTTTATAGTGTCCCTTGATTAGGCATAATGTACTGGTTTTAGATAGAATCATTGAGCCCATCACTTGAGTAAGAAAGTCATTATGTGATCAGTCCTTCCAAGAGGATCGCTAACTAGAAGATCGGTAATTTTACTTGTTTCATTGTGCAGCACTAGATTCAAGTTAACGTGTTCATTATAAGTTCAGCAACATGCTGTTGAAGAAAGAGAGCATGTTTGGATTCTCGGAAGTCCTCCTCAAGACCGCCTCGACTAACTTGATTCACCTAATCCATGAGAAAGTTAAAGTACAGGATACCTACTGTTCCACTCTTACATGCCTCAGATATTTCTCGGTTTATTGCCTGTGCCACTGTAATGTTATTATTCGGTGCCCTATAGTCAATTCCCACCAGTGATTTTTTCCCTTTACTATTCCTAATCTCTACCCTGATGGATTCAACATTCTGCCACTGAGATCTTATATCGTCTCTCACTATGCCCTGATCTTATCTTAAGGTTAGGGTGCTTCCCCACCTCCCTTACCTTCCTGCCGTATTACCTGATATCCTTGGATATTTAATCACCGATTCTTTCCATTCTACAACCATGTTTCTGTATAGGCCACTAAATCATACGCTCATATACTGATTTGTGCCACTACTTCAGTGAACTTTTTCCAGATACTAGAGACATTCAGATAAAGTGCATTTACAAATATTGTGCCTTTAAAATCTAGTGAGCTTTGTCTCTTAGGCACTTGATGTTTCCGCATTCCACCCTCACTTTTCTCTTTTTCCATCTTTAGTTTTTACTTTTTTTATCTGCACATTTCTCTTTTACTTTATCCATACTTCTCCAATCTCCTGAACGAACCTCCATGCTCCTTAGTTTAAAAACCCTATCCACAACCCCAGTTAAGCGATTCGCCAGGAACCAGGTCCCATCACCGCTCAGGTGGAGCACGTCCGAATGGAACACCTGCCTCGTTCCTCAATACTGGGGCCAGTTTCCCATGAATTCAACCCCATTTCTCCCACACCAATTCTTGAGCTACGCATTTAACTGTGTAGTCTTCTTAACCCTCTGCCAATTTGCACGAGGCTCAAGTAGTAATCCAGAGATTACCACTTTTTGGTAGATCTGAAAAGATCTAAAACAATATTTTCCATCTTTTTGGAGATGTAAAGCAAATTGGTGGCACACATATTAAACTAACAATACCTGTCATAGTGTGGGCGTTGAGAGTGGACCCAAAAGCAAGACACAGACACTGAACTACCAGGAACAGGACTAGGCATGAGAAGGAAGCAAGAGAAGTGAGGAAGAAAGGACGTTGGACATGACACAGGCCCCGGACGAGAAAAGGACTCCGAGCCTGAGCTAGGACTTGACAAGGACAACGGAACCAGGACATGGAAGTGGGAACTAGGAGCCTGGGCTTGGACTCTGAGCCAGAGACTGGTCAAGGGTCTGAACCTGAACCTGGGTCTTGATTCGGGCTCGGAATCCAGAACCAGGCAAGGACAAGACGTGGCTACAGGACGAGGAGAGGCACAGGACGGGATCAGAGACTCCTGGACGGGACAAGGGTGGACAAGGTGCAGCTGGGCTGGGCGAGGCTCATGACAAGACGAGAACACAAAGCCGTGGTTTGGGCAGGACAAAGACCATGAACGTGACTAAGACTGGACGAGGTCCCAAAGCCTTGACTTGGTCGAGGAAGAGACAGGAACGCAAAACACAGAGCCTGGGTCGAGGAACATGGAACACCGAGTTGGGACCCCTCCTTGGGTACAGAGCGTAGGGCTGGGACTCATTACATAAACACAGAGCTGGGAAACCTCCTTGGGTACAGGACTTAGGGCCGGGACATCACACAGAACACAAAACACGACGAGACAGTTCCCAACGCTAGGTAGCCGCAAAACGGCCCGGCCTACCTAGCGAAGGCGTGAACTCTAACAGACAGATCCAATCAGGGCGAGGCTCCAGACACAGTCAAGGTGAGGCAAGAATCCAGGCAGAGGCAAGTCGAGGCCAGGAGAGGCTCCAGGCCTAGGCAAGGCGAGGCCAGGTGAGTCCCCAGGCAGAGGAACGGCGAGGTCAGGCCAGTCTCCAGGCAGAGGCAAGGCGAGGCCAGGTGAGTCTCCAGGCAGAGGCATTGCGAGGCGAGGCGAGTGTCCAGGCAGAGGCATTGCGAGGCGAGGCGAGTGTCCAGCAGACGGAAGGCTCCAGGCAGGGCTTCAGGCGTGGGTAGCCGGCAGGGCTTCAGAGGGACGGAAGGGAACAGTCCAGCCTCAGGGTAACGGCAATAACAGCCTGACTTACCCCACGAAGCGAGCACAGGATACCAACGGAACGAACCCACACAGAGACAAGGACAAGATACTGACAAGACAAACATAACAGGGACAAGGACAGGATACAGACCAGGCTAACCAGCACCTACACTCGAACCCAGGGCCACTTATATTCCTGGCGCAAAGACGAGAATCAGGAGCCGACGATTAAGCCTCAAATAAGACAAGGGACAGCCGGTAGACCTGGAAATTGGGGTCCACGGACGGGACCATGAGCCGGAACGCAGTCTTCATGGACCAAATCACGACAACGCCATTTCACAATATTTACGCAATCTTGGCTTTTCCTAAAATGCAAAGAGATTAAAATTTTCCACTTCCTTTAATGAAGACATTTACTTAACACAATAAACTGAGAGCCACTTCCATTTCCCAATACTTGTTGATATTTCACTCGACAGTAATACAAAGTGACGTCTGCTTATCTCACATTCTGGAGGGTTATTCTTCCCCTGCTTTTCTTTACATTGAACTGATTTCTGCTGTCCGGTTCCATAAATGCCTTCTGACCCTCCTTCCACACTGAAACTTCAGCAGTATCGTTTCGGGTTGGAAATCTGGAGAATATGGATTCAGTTCCACCAACTGAGACTTTTAAGACTAGAGGGAATCCGAGGTTTGGGCGAAGTTCCTTTTGATGCTGACAAAGCATAAGTGAAAATGATGAAAACAATTGCATTCAAAGAATCAACAGGAAAAATAGGCAGGAAAATGGATATTTTCTATAGCTAAATTTGCTGCGGGTAACAAATGTACGGTGTTATAACATATTCGTTTCGTAGATATGGCACAAAAATTTCAGCGTACCTGGTCAAAACACGGCGAGAAGAGCCACGCATCAAACATTTGCATCCACTGACATTGCTAATGAGAGTGGTCTGTCTGAAAGATAGAAGTTCATTGGATGTAATAATCAAGTGATCATTATTGATGAATTATTTATAATGGTCAAGGCTACGTCGATGCCCTGGGAAGAAGAAATTCTGCAGATTGCGGAAACTCCGAGGAAAGCCCACAACGTGTCAGCGGAGCTCAGTGGGTGAGGCGGCATCAATGGTGAAAAATAAACAGTCGATGTTTCGGGGTGAGATCCTTCTTCAGGACTGAAAAGGAAGGGGAAAGAAGTCACAATAAGGAGATAGGGGAGTTAAAGGCGTATGAACTGGCAGGTGATTAGTGGAGGGAGGGGACGTAAAAAGATGGAACTTGATAGGTGGTTTATATTCCATTTCGATAGCCTCCAACCTGCTGATATGAACTTAGAATTCTCTGACTTTCAGTAATTTCTCCCCTACACCTTTCACCGTTTTCCATTTCCCATTCTGGGTCCCATTTTTATCACTTCTTTTCTCACCTCGCTTTGCTGCTGCACCAGATTCACTTTCTCCAATGCTCCATTGTCCTTTCCTATCAGATTCCTTCTCATTCAGTCCTTTACCACTTCCTCATATTGCCGATCCGATTTCGCCCAGGGGGTTTCTAATGTACTAGTCCTTCCCGGTTCACTGCGTCTAAACGATATAAGCTGCAACCCGCTATTGATACTTAACCCTTATGTAACTCTAGTACAGCACCGGAAAATGCCTTTCAACCAGTTCTGTCTTATCGATCATAATTCTGTCTGAACTGATGTGTTTTATATCGCACTTGTTTGCCTCTTCACGGGCATGTTTGAATGCCCTTTAACTGAGGTGATCAAATCAACACTCTCTTGTATCACTGCGTAATACAACCGCTTCGCAACCTCATTTATTTTTGCCTCTCTTATTTCAAAGCAATCTCCTCTATTAACTGCCGCTAGTATGCATGAGTGATACTGGTGAAGAGAATGGTAAGATTAGAGAATCCCGGTTCACGATGACATTGAGACACTGTTTCGGAGAAAGGAGACCTTTCAGAATGCAACGAAATTGGTGATATATTAGACAGTGAAAGGTAACTGCGACAATAAACTGCGAAAGTAGGGCAAAAAAGTGCAGATAGAATATTACTCGGCCATTTGTGAAGTGTTGTCCTTTGGTTAGTTCAACCAAGGCTGGAACTACACAGTAGATTGTCCAGGGCGTTGAAGTAAAACAACGTAACTGAGGGGTACATGCAGATTAATCTTTGAAAGCGACAACAGGGGTGGACAGACTGGTTGAGAAGGAGCTTGTCACATTTATTTAACAGTTGTACTCATGAGTACAACATCTGGGCCGTCATGTTCACTGTACAAGTCGTTGCTGAAAGAGACTCAGAGTATTCTGAGCACTTCTGATCAGCCAGCTGAAGAAACTGCCCGACGAAGCTTGAAATACTGCAGGAGCGATTCGTAAATACATTTGTGGGACAGCATGTTTTTCGCTGTAGGGAGAGCCTGGGGCTACTCCTCCCTGGAGTACAGGAGGTTCAGTGGTGACATAAGCAGAGGCTATGGTTACAGTCTTTAACCCAGAATAGCTGAATCAAATATGAAAATGCATCAACTCAAGATGAGAGGAAAAAACATTTAAATCAAAACATTAAATGGAGCAAGTTTTCCAAAGCAAAGGGGCTTGATAACTTGAATATAGTACGGGGTGAATCTGTAGAGGTGGGTACAATTGTAACGTGTTCGGAACATTTGGATTGGTACACAGGTACAAAAGGATTATTGTGATAAGGTCCCAACGCAAGTAAACGGGTATAGCTGGGTCGAAGTTCCGGTGCAGTCCCTTATGACGCCTTGGATCCATTTGGGTGTGGTGAGGTGGTTCTTTGGAATGCTAGGAATAGCGTGGCGTTGTCAGAATAATATAGGGTTAAAGTGTGGTTTATATAATTGCTGTTGCATAGTAGGCATGGACGGGATCGCGCGAATGTGCTCAGTGCACGGATAGCTTATTCCAGTTAGTCAGCAGAGTATTCTCCGATTGCGGCCTCATGTTAAGGTCACTAAAGGAACAGGGACGGGAACCAACTGTCCAATTCAGATGAAATAAATTAATGTGAAAAAAACACCTGACTTTCGGAGATATGAGTAATATTCTCCTGTTGGTTAATAGAATGGAATGATGAGAATCGCAGTCGAGGGTAAAACAAGGTACAGATGTGTTATCAGTTTAGAAAACCCCTTAAAATACAGGCCATTTTGTCTTTAAATCCTCTAATGCTTAATTGAAATTTATTCACTGCTAAAAACGGTGTTTGATCTGATTGAAAGTATTGATAACTGAAAAAAAAATATTTTTTTTGAGTTTAAATAATTCTAAATCTTTAAATTTTGTTTTCGTTTTGAAAGATCTGAGAAGTTTTGAATTTTACCAAAAACAATCAGATGTTTAAAACGTTTTCGATTTCACAGTTCCACTTAAATTTGAAGGCTATTCGATTAATTTTCTCAAGAGGTGTTTCGGCCACTTCAGGAAACCTCACGAATTGCGCAATATCTGTCTATTGCCATGTGTATGTCGTTACCACTTAAAACCTTTCCCCAGCCATCAGGAACGTTGTCGTAGTTTAAAAGTACTTAAAGGCATATTGCAAGGATTGCAGATTCCACTGTACTTAGAGTATAACGTGAAAGGTGCCTCGTAGAGTAGGGAGAATCCAAGAGTGGGAAACAAAATCAGTGCCTCAATCTGCAACGATTCATCGGACGATCGATCAGAAGTCTTAGATCTGTTTCGCTCTCCCTAACGCTCGATGATCAACGGTTAATCTCCAATTTTCCTCACTTTTTTGCAGACATCGTTTTTTTTTTGAAAAAAATACTTTGCTGTTGTCCAGAAGTTATTGTGCTATCCAACCTAATATTCATCTCCATGGTCTTGTGTTACTTCATTCATATCTTGGAAAACGTAACGAGAAGATCGAGGCCAAGATAAAAATGATATGCTGTAGGCTCCTGTTACCCTTCTTTCAGCGGCAGCTATCGAAGCAATTGTCCGTCAAGCACAGCATGTTAACTTCAGTTCCCAGTTTTCCCATTTTCCCCTAATGTCAAATATTTTCTCAAATGAATGATAAAAGAGCATTAATATCAGTAACGCAAATATTCTGCAAATACTGGAAATCCAGAGCAACACACACAAGGGGAATTCAGAAGATCAGACCGTATCTATGGAAGTGAATGAATGGTCAACGGTTCGGTCCGAGTCCCTTCATTAGCACTGGAAAGGAGGATGGAGGATTGAAGAATAAAAAAGAGGTTGGATGGAGGACGAATTAGAATGTGATATGTGAAGCCAGGTTGAGGGGGCTTTTATGGGGTGGTGGTGAAGAGAAGCGTGTGCGGTTGGGCAGTGGGATGAAGTAAGAAGCTAGGAAGTAAGAGGTTGAAAATGCAAAGAGCTGGAGAACAAGGAATCTAATAGGTGAGGAGAGTAGACTACGGGAGGAAGGGAAGGAAGTGGGACAGAAGTGAACGTTATAGGCAGCAGAGCAGAGAGGATAAGAGGACAGAGGTGGGAACAGATGAGAGACGTGGAGGGAAAAATACTTGAAGGAGAAGTCAATGTCAGGATGCTGGCTTCCTAGACTGAATCTGAGGTGCTGCTCGCCCACCCTGAGAGTAGCCTCAGATGAGGCGTAAGATGAGGAAATGAATTGAAATGTCGGGACGTGAATGGATAGGAATAAAAATAATTGGCCGCTCTCAAATTCCGCATTATAGGATTAACTGGAGGGGCTTGAAAATGTGGTCTCCAGTTTACGTCGAGCCTCAACAATGTAGAGGAGGCCGCATCGGTAGCTCTGGCTATAGCAGTCTGCCTGGCTGATTCGCAGGTGAGGTGTTGCCGCACTGTTCGTGGCCCTGAATGGAGGTAATGAAGCTATAATTTTTAAGTTCACTTCATTCCATTTAGATTTACATTTTTTGATTCGAAACAAACTGATGTGTTCACCCATCTTAATACAAGTTTGACAACACCTCAAAGTCATTTACTTAGCGATGCCAGTCTAGAACCTAGCTCGGTTGTGAAATCAATTGCACATATAATGTCCTTTTATTCATAGAACGGCCACTTCTGTGCTTCACTGTGCGATCTGACGTCTATTTCCGACGACATTTCATTATTTTCTGCCTTAAATGAAAAAAAAGTACAATGCAATCCAGAATTCAGATAACAAAAAGTAAAAAAAAATAGATAGATAGATAGATAGACAGATAAGAGTATATTTATATTAGATGGATTAAAAACGTGCAAAAACTAAAATAGCATGTATTTAAAAAGTGGTAGTATTCACGGGTTCAATGTCCATTTAGCAATCCGATCGCAGAGGGGAAGAAGATGTTCCTAAATTGCTGAGTGTGTGCCTTCAGGCTTCTGTACCTCCTACTTGATGGTAACTGTGAGAAAAGAGCAGGCAGTGGGTGTTGCCGTTCTTTAATAATGGACGCTGCCTTTCTGAGACACCGCTCCTTGAAGATGTGCTTAATACTTTATAGGCTTATGCCCAAGATGGAGCCTAACTAAATTTACGACACTCTGCAGCTACTTTCGGTTCCGCGCAGTATCCCACCACTACCACACCCCCACACCAGACAGTGACGCAGTTTGTCAGAATGCTCTCCACAGTACATTTACAGAAGTTTTTGTGTGCATTTGTTGACATATCACATCTCTTCAAACAAGTAATGAAGTATAGTCGCTGCCTTGCCTTCTTTATATCTGTATCGATATATTGGCTCTAGGTTAGGTCCTCAGAGAGCTTGACAACCAGGATCTTGAAACTTATCACTCTCTCCGCTTCTGATCCCTCTATGAGGGTTGGTGTTTATTCCTTTGTCTTACCCTTCCTGAAGCTCACAAGCATCTCCTTCGTCTTACTACCGTTGATTGCAAGTCATGGCAATGAGTACAAGATCTGGGACGTCATGTTCAACTGTACAAATCGTTGCTGATACAGTGTATTGTGCATTCGTTGGTGAAAAGTAAGCTGCCCTTTTTTATCGCCAACAACAGAAGAGATGCGATGAAGCTTGAGATAGTGCAGTAAAGATTGACAAGTCTGTTAGTAGGACAGCGAGATTTTAACTGTTGGAAGAGACTGGGGCTATTCTTCCCGAGAGCACAGGTGGTTGCACGGTGACAATATATATGTAATATCAACTAGTGCGTAGGCAGGGGTATGATAAGTCTTTTACCCAGAATCGGTTAACTGAAAATGAGAATACATAGATTCCTGGCTAGAGAGAAAATATGTAAGAGTCCAGGGAAAGTTTATCAAGAAAAAGAGGTTTTTAAGTGGAACAGAGTACCACATGAAGCTATAGAACTGGGTACACCTCCAATGTGTGAAACACATTTGGATTGGTACATGGATAGAATAAGTTTATTGTGCTGAGATCCAAACAATGCCAAATGGGACGAACTGGGTTTTCAATAGCCCTATAGTTCCAATTTAATATCAGAGAATGCATACAGTACACAACCTGAAATTACTGGCCTACGCAGACATCCATGAACACAGAAGAATACTCCAAACAATGAATGATGGCAGAACGGTTAGAATTGGGGTTAGAAATGTTAGAAAACTTTCGAGGGCTTTGGCGATCCTTCTCCTCTCTTTTCCACGCAGAAGCACCACCTTCCCGCACTGTTGCTCCTGCACCAGCAAGGAAACAATAGCAAAGACCCCAAGAGACCATGATATGCAATACAGAGAAAACTAATCGCCCTGCCAACGAAATCAACATGCCCCATCTCCCTCTCTCCCGAATAAAGGGACACATAGCGAGGGAGGGGAAACAAGAAAGCAAGTAACTCGTTGAGTTACGGCTTTAAAGTTTTCTTCACCGCTCTTTTTCGAGTTTTCGACTTGATAATGGACAGTAATCTCCCCCCAGCAACGAGAGAATCCGCGTGGGTGAGAGACTGGGAGAGGGGGAGAGAGGGGAAGGGGGAGATTCCAGTAAATAAGCAAAGAGTAGGACCACATCTATGGAATGAATTTCAGCGCGAAAAAAAACCTACCTGGAATTTAGAATTGCAAGGTATGTTCTCCGACTAGAAGGGAATGATGGGAATCACACTCGAAGAGAAAACAAAGTAAAAATACTTCATCAATTTCAAGTACACTTTACAGATATTGACCAGATTCTTTTTAATTGAACAAATGTCGTGTTAATCGAAATTTGTACTGAAAAAAAATCTATTTTAGCTATTTGAAAGTACTGATAACAAAGAAAAACATGCATTCAGCTGCTAGGATGAAAGATTTGGGAAGCTACAAATTTAGCAAAAAAAAATTGCCCGTTTAAATCAATTTCGATCTTATAGTCCGCATTAACACTGGAGACAATTGAACTAATTTTCTCAAGATTCGGATCAGATTATTGATATGTAAGCCAATTAATTATGTAATATTATTCATGTGCATGGTTTTCTCACATAAAATCTTTCCCCCGCCATCGGGATCGTTGATATAGTTAAGAGTTTTTGTTCTTTTTTTACAAACATCTTCCAATGACTGCAAATTCCACGGTACTTTCAGTTATACCGTAAAAGGTTCTCGGGAGAATTAAGGGTGAAGAACGAACTTACAGCCTTAAGTTTACAACCGTTCATCGGGTTACCAATCAGAAATCTGTTCTGTTTCTCTTTCCATCAAAATTCAGGCAGAGAACTGTTGTCACAAGAACATTCGAATATTCGAACATCGTCCGATCTACATTTCCCTCGGTTGATATAAGTCTGCAAGAATAGATTTTTAATTCGCCGGTTTTCCATGTCCAAAAAAAAAAAATCCTCGCCGATGGTGGCGAACCTCTGGATTTATTTTTTCATCCTGTAAGGTCTGTGGGGGCAGAACTCTTGGGAAACTTAACATATTTTTTTTTTATTATTGGAATCATCGAGACTACGACTGAGCATATCAGACATTATCACCTTGAATATCCCGGCGGTAGGCAGGCTTATTGCTGTTTTTTTTTACCTTAATTTTGTTCCTTGCTTTTATTTTATGACAATTGCCTCTAATCAATCAGAGAAACGTCGATGACAAAAATATTCATTTATCTTCCCAATTGTTGCATGTGACATCGATCATCAACCTTTGATGGATGCAAGAAACGAAACGTCGCGATGCTCTGGCCTACACTCATTGATAATATATGGCTATGAACTGCAATTGGATTCTCAGCTTCTTTGATGTATTTACATCTGCGTACAATGTATGTTTCTTCCTTTTTAAATCTTAATTTTTAGGCAAACATAAATGAAATATGAATACAGAGAGTTTGAGAGTACATAGTTAATAGTTTAAATAGACATTCAAATATATGATAATCAACATATAATAACCTCCCAAACTCAGTATTTATGAACAAAATAAAAAAACACCCCAAAAAAAAAGAGAAAAAAAAACACTAGCGAACGTGGGCCATTGCATAATATCAAATATATACATTAGTGCCAATAACTCCGAATCTCGATTCAAATAATTAAGGACAATAAGAGAGATGTTTAGGAAAAGGCAATTTAACTCATATGAAAATGTTCAATAAATGGTCTATGTTTCGTCAAATTTAACTGAAGGATCAAAGACAACACTTCGAGTTTTTTCTAAGCTCAAACAAGAGATAGTTTGAGAAAACTACTGAAGTATAGTTGGAGGATTAATTTCTTTCCAATTCAATAAAATAGATCTTCTAGCCATTAATGTAACAAGTGCAATCATTCGTCGAAATGAGGGGAATAAACGACTATTATCCGCCATTGGTAAACCGAAAATTGCAGTAACAGGATGCGGTTGGAAATTGATATTCAGAACTGTTGAAATAATACTGAAAATATCTTTCCAGTAATTTTGCAAACAAGGGCAAGACCAAAACACATGGGTCAATGAAGCAACATCAGAATGAGATCTGTCACAGGTTGGATTAACTTAAGAATAAAATCGAGCAAGTTTATCCTTAGATATATGAGCTCTATGTACAACCTTAAATTGTATTAGGGCATGTTTAGCACAAATAGAAGACGAATTGACTAATTGTAACATTTTCTCCCATTGCTCAGTGGGCATAAGACAATGAAGTTCTTTTTCCCATTCCTTCTTATTTTTTTCTGATACTTCTGGCTGTATTTTCATGATCATATTATAAATGACAGCTACTAAACCCTTCTGACAAGCATTCAGAGCTAAAATTCTTTCCGTAATGTCTGATGGACATAGTTTTGGAAAAGACTGTAACTCATTCAAAAAAATTCAAACTTGCAAATATCTAAAAAATGAGTTTTAGGTAAATTATATTTATTTGATAGCTGTTCAAAAGATATAAAGCTATCATCTAAAAATAGATCACAAAAACATGTTATACTTTTGTTTTCCATAAAACAAAGTTTGATCCATAAAAGAGGGCCGAAAAAGAAAGTTAGCTATTAAAGGGCTTGATAAGACGAACATATTCAAGCCAAAAAATTTACGAAATTGAAACCAAATTCGCAATGTATGTTTAACTATAGGATTAGTTATTTGTTTATTCAATTTAGATAAAGGAAAAGGAAGTGAAAATCCTAAAATTGAAAACAATGAAAAGTCTTGTACAGATTTACATTCCAAATTTACCCATTGTGGGCAAGCTGCTATAATCCATTCTTGTGTCCAAAATATTAAATATCGTATATTAACTGCCCAATAGTAAAATCTCAAGTTTGGCAAAGCCAAAACCGCCCTTCTTCTTAGGCCTCTGAAAATATTTTTAGCTTAGACTAGGATTTTTATTCTGCCACAGATAGGAAGTTGTTTTGGAGTCTATAATATGAAAAAAAATAGGAACAAAAATTGGTAACGCTTGAAAAATATACAAGAATTTGGGCAATACCATCATCTTAACATCATTAATTCGACCAACCAATGACAAAGATAATGGCTACTACCTGGTAGCAAGTTGCTTAATTTGGTCAATTAAAAGGTATGAAATTAACATTAAATAAATCTTTGTTTTTTGGTCATTTTAATACCCAAATACGTAAAATAATCTGTGACAACTTTAAATGGTAAATGTTTATAAATTGGAACTTGCATATTTAATGGAAATAATTCGCTCTTATTAAAATTTATAACCAGAAAAGTTACTAAACTGAGCAAGCAAGGACAACATAACAGGAATAGATCTGTCAGGGTCGGATATGGATAGTAACAAATCATCAGCATATAATGATAATTTATACGTCCCTTCCCCACAAGTAATACCCAAACTATTAGGTGATTCACGAATGGCTATAGCTAAAGGATCCAAAACAATGTCAAATAGTAAAGGACTCAAAGGACAGCCTTGTCTTGTACCACGGAATAACTGAAAAAAGGAGACCTCTGATTATTGGTAAAGACCGAAGCCAAGGGTTTATAGTATATTTATTTAAACCATGATATAAATTTCGAACTAAAGTTAAAATGCTGCAACGTATTAAATAAATATGGCCTTTCAACTCTATCAAATGCTTTTTCAGCATCTAAGGAAATGACACATTCTGGTATTTTGGGTAAGGGAGTATAAATAATATTAATTAATTTTCTAATGTTGAATGATGAGTAGCAGTTTTTAATAAATCCAGTCCGATCTTCAGAAATAATTCGAGGGTAAAATTCTCCAATCTACTGGCCAAAACTTTACTAAAAATCTTAAAATCCGTATTCAGCAAGGATATAGGCCGATAGATTCTGTAAAGTCTTCATCTTTTTTAAGAATTAAAGAAATAGAGGCTTCATAAAAAGATTGTGACAATTTGCCTGTAATTAACTCATCTTTAAAAAATTTACAAAGCCAAGGAGAAAGTATAGAGGAAAAGGATTTTAAAAAAAATTCTACAGTATAACCATCCCGATCAGGAGCTTTACCGGAATTCATTTAAAAAATAGCCTTTTTTATTTCAGCTTCCGTAATAGGTGTATCGAGGAATAAACTACCCTCTACTGTTAATTTTGGAATATTCGATTTTCTTAAAAATTTCATCTATTATAGAAGAATCCACAAATTCTGATTGATATACAGAATTATAAAAATCTTGAAAGGCTTTTTTTATCTCTTTATGGTCGATCACCAGAATGCCATCTTGTTTACAAATCCTAGTAATCTGTCGTTTAACCGAAGCAGTTTTCAATTGATTAGCCAATAATTTGCCAGACTTATGCCCATGTACATATAACAGGGTTCTAGATTTAATTAACTGATTTTCAATCGAAGAGGATAATAACAAACTATGCTCCATTTGAAGTTCCACTCTTTCTTTATAAAGTTTTTTGCTGGGGGTCACTGAATAAATCTTATCAATTGCTTTGATTTTATCAACCAATGTTAATATTTTATAATTAGTTCGTTTCCTAACTCCAGCAGAGTATGAAATAATCTGTCCACGAATAAATGCTTTAAAAGTGTCCCATAAAATTCCACTAGAAATCTCTGCTGTAGAATTTGTTGAGAAAAACAAATCAATTTGTTGTTTAATAAAATTGACGAAGTCTAAGTCCTGCAATAAAATAGAGTTGAATCTCCAAGATTTAGCATTAGTAGATGAGCCCATTGTCTTAATAGATAGCTTCAAAGGTGCACGGTCAGAAACGGTAATGGAGTCATATTTACAATCGATAACATCTGTAAGTAAAGGGTGATTAAAGAAAAAGTAATCAATTCTTGAATAATTATGATAAACATAAGAAAAGTATGAAAACTCTTTTTCATTCGGGTGTAAACAAAACGCCAAATTTCAGAAATTGCAGAATCAGTCATAAAGGAATTAATAAGAGAGGCCAATTTATTCGGAAGAGCTTGGGTGGGCTCAGATCTATCCAGCGAAGCTTTTAAACAACAGTTAAAATCCCCACCCATTAGCAGCCTGTACCGATACAAATTGGGCAAGGATGTAAATAAAAACTTAAACAAATCAGGACAATCAGTGTTTGGAGCATAAACATGAACTAAAACAAATGTTTGATTAAAATGTAGACCAGTAATAAGCAAAAATCTATCTTGTGGGTCTGAAATTGTTTCATAGTGTATAAAGGAGGTTGACGAATCTATAAAAATGGAAATCCTTTTGAGAATGCTGGTTAGCTGTTAAACTTTCCAAAACCTAAAAAAGTGTTAACTATCCACCTTCCTCACATGAGTCTCTTGTCCAAAGATAACATTAGCATTCATTCTATGGAATACTTTGAATATTTTCTGCCGTTTGATCGGATGATTTAAACCATTAGAATTCCAAGAAACGAAATTACTAATCTTATCCATACTGCCAATATTTATTACAATTAATACATAAGGTTAAAAAAAAGATGAACTCATGAATCCAGAAGAGGGAAATAAGTTCAAGGAGGAACCGCAAGTCAGGACACTGCAAACATTTTTGTAGTTTCGAATCAGCCCAAGAAGTAAAACTAAGTGTAAAGCAAGCAAAAAGAACAAAGAAAAATCCCCCTCCCTCCACCCTCAAAACTCCAGGAAAAAAGCCAAAGAGGCAAGCAAGCAATCTACTACTAAATTTACCCCCATGTCTCAAGACGGCAACTCAAACATAAAAAGTTGAATAAAAGATACAAACCACCCATAATATAAGAAACGGTTAGTATAACAAAAATTAAAGTATAAAATGAGTATTATATATAAAACAAAAGGATTTAAAAATTAAAATGTTAAAACCCATAAATGGATAATATTGTATTAGTGTTTTAAAAGAAAGTTTAAAACTTATTCAGACACATCAAAACGGATGTGATATTCCAAGCACTAAGGTCTTTCAGGAAGAAGACACGATATATATTTTTTAAATCTTAATATTTAAACGTTAAAAATATAAAAAAGTGTATATGAACTTAAAAGAAAACCCTAATGAATTACTTTCAAAACCAACACATTAATTATATGAAAAGAACACTCAGAATAAACCAAAAACGGACTTTTACTGTATAAGAAATACGTGTAAGCCATCACATAAAAAATCATCATTTTATAAAAGATCCAAATCTATAAACTAATTATTACATTAGTCAACCCGTAGAAACAATAAAGTGTTATTCTTCAAGGAATCTTTGAGCATCCGCTGTAGATTTAAACAGCCGATAATTTCCATCATTAAGAGTAACTCTCAAATGTTCTGGAAATATTAGCGCTTTGCTTGTAGCCTTCCTAATGAATTCCCGACATAACTGACTTAAAAGCCATTCTTGCACTTAAAACTTCGGGGCCATAGTCTTGCAGAATACAGAATTTAAAATCTTGAAAGCTGATCATACCCTTTTTCCGGGCAGCCCGAATCAAACGCTGTTTGGTATGAGGATAATGAATCCGGAGAATTCCTTGTCGTGGTTTCAAACTTGAATCTGAATGAAAATGAGAAATGCAATGTGCACGGTCGATTATTGGAGGGGAATCCAGTACTTCTGAGCCGAAGACATCCATTACAAATTTGGAGAAAAATACAGTGAGATCGTCATTCTCAAATTTTTCCGGAATCCCTATTATCCAGAGATTTTGTCTTCGAAAGCGGTTTTCTGGATCAGTGATTTTAGATTTATAACGTTCCATCTGTTGAGAAGTCGAAGCTTGCTGTAGTTGCAAAGTTTCAATAATGCGATCTTACTGGCGAGCGGTTTCTTCACGAACTAAAATACTTGCTTTTTGTTTTTGTGAATCCAGTGTAAGTGCTTGAAGTTTTGCAAATGCACATGGACATTGTTGTCAATGGACAGCTCATAACTGATAGAATGAAGGTTGGCGCTTGTTCAGTCAGGCTCTGATTGCAGTTTTGTCACAATTCGGTATTTCCGGTAGTCCATTTCTCTTTGGTTATTATCAGTCACTCGTGTTTATTATGGAGCTGGCAATGGGTGTTAGGAAGGATGGCATTCCTAGTTTTGTGCTTTTTTGCGCTTCCTCACGTGGAAATTACATGTGAAATTAAATTCGTAAAAGTAAGGAAAAAGTAATCTCTAGAGATGTTGCAGATGCTGGAAATCTTGAAGAATGAAAACAAAATACTGAAGGACTTCAAAAATAAGGCAACATGCAAGAAGGTAAATAAACTGTCGATTCCATCTTGCAGAGGCGCTTTATCGGGACTGGAAATGAGGGAATTGAATCCAGAATATAAAGGTATGCAGGGAGTGTGGGAGAAGTAGCTGGTGACAGGTGAAACCAGGTGAGTGCGAAGGTATGTGGATGACTGGGATGGGAATGACGTAAGAAGGTGGGAGGTGTCAGGTGGAAAAGGTAAACGGTGTATGAAGGAGTCAGATACGGGAGGACAGTGGACCCTGCGAAATGGAAGACGGAGGAGCACATGGCAGCCTGATGGGCAGATGACAAGAGGAGAAAAGGTGAAACGGAGAATGGAAAAAATAGAGAATGGATTGATGGAGAAATTCCCAAAAGTTAAACAAATCAACATCTATGCCTTCAGGTTGGAGTCTCCACAGATTGAAGGAAATATTATGCTTGTACCAGGCCGTTAAGTTGTTTCACCGAAAGGGGATTAGCTATGAATCACTTTATACTTTGTTACGCTGTTAATGGTATCCTCAAGTTTGTAAAATTAACTTCCTCGGATGATTATTTATATATAAATAAAATGAACCCTCTGGGGTACTCTGGTTCAATCCAATGACTTACAGGTTAGGAAGTCAATTGGTCAAGTGGATGTGATTGAGCGGCACAGGCTAGTTGTACCAGAAGGGCTGCTTACCTGATATATCTCTAATGCAAATCTATATCACATTCACACTAATCTCTCTGCTTTACCTGAGGGTAACGCAATCCTCATGTTGTCCATCTTTATAAAATGGTTTGCTCTCCCTATGGTTTAGTGAAACATAGGCAGTGGCGTGCTCAACCGGTGCTTGTTCAGCCTGTTAGAAAAACATAAAATACAACTAATTGATACAGATTTCAGTGATGATAAATTAAATTTGCCAAATCTAAACAGAGGATAAAAAATTGTTGGAATAACATTTTGTCTGTACACAATGGTACTGTCTACACATCATACCGGAGGTGGGATCGCGACCATTTGAGGCTGGAATTCGCTATGTTTATACTTTCAATTCACCGCTTATAACAGTCCTAGGAATAGGATGGGATTCTCAGTTCTGGCCATCTGTTTTTTTTTTTCCATCTCCTAAACCCTATCTCTTACATCGCTCTAAATTCTGTGCATGGGCACAGGCCCATGTTCAATCTTTTATGTATGTGTCGAATTATCATAATTATTGCCCTGATCTGAATTCGTCCCTGTAATGCAAACTGAAACTGTGACCTTTACCACTCACATTATTTAAGTTGAGGATATCGGAGCAAATGGCAAATCCCGATGTTAATTCTTGCTTAACTCAAGCCGGAAACAGGCGAGCGGCATCCTGGACCTCTGTTGATTTGATTGTAATTTAAGTAATTTACCAGCAAAACCAATCGAAGTAGGTAGAAACAATGGACGTAGTTGTTACACTAAATGATAAAAATGGCACTTGTTTTGCTGAAATAATGGCATTGCATTCCAGAGCAATGAAGTAAGAGTAAAAAATTGTCATGAATGCTTCATCTTCAGCTTAGATATTACTCTAAGCTGTAGCTCTACATTTCTGGAAGTATTACGAACACTGGTATAAGTTTTATCGGAATTCTACCATGATGAAATCAGTGATGTATGTATTACTTCCTTATCTTAGTTGCTGCAGTCGCTCCATTTGCACCTAAAGTCGTTAGGTAAAATTAAAACTAAATGCGTTAAACTGGAGAATGTGACTAATGAAACACAAGACAAAGGTTATCATTAAAATCAATCCAGGTAGCAAGTGCTGGAAACATGAAGTAAAAGAGAGAAATAGAACATGCAAAATTTTTAGAAGATCAGGAATCATCTGTTCAAAGGAAATCGTTAATGTTCACATTGCAATCTGCGGCAAGTGTCTTCAAATCTGGAATATCAACTGGTTCTCTTTCTAAAATCGGTCAGTAGTTGCAGATTATTTTCTGGTTTGAATCCAAATGGGAGTCGACAATTCTTTTATCCGTTTTAGGCTTTGCTTCCCACATTGAGGATAAGATGAAGATGAAGAGCCAAACAAAGAAGAGTAACAGGAAGAGGTTGGAGGTGGTATTAGAGACATAAAAAAAACCTTTGGTGCAAATAATGAATGAATTAAAAACCATTAAAAGTAACAAAAAAAGATTAAAAATATGAAGATTATGTTTGATAAAATGATGAAAAGACAGGACAAAATGGACAAGAAAATTAAAAACTTGGAAGAAATAATGGGAGACACCATTGATAGAGTGAATGAAATGAAAGATAATATTTCTGCCTGGACATCAGCAAGAAAACGGTTGTTGGAAAAAGTGGATGTACTTAAATTTTAACAGACGAAATAATATTAAGATTGTTGGGCTTAAAGAAGGTATTAAGGGAGAGGATCCAATCATTTTTTACAAAAATAGATTCCGGAAATTTTGGAAATGGAAGAAGGAACCCAGTTAATTGAAACTGAAAGGGCTCACAGAGCCTTAAGATCAAGACCTCAAGTTGATCAAAACCCATGATCAATCTTGATAAAATGCTTAAGATATCAAGATAAAGAAAATATCCTGAAGGCGGCTGCCCTACGTGCCAGAAAGAGAAACGGGCCATTAATGATAGAAGGGAAAACAGTTCTTTTCTACCCTGATATAAGTTATGACCTTTTGAAGGGAAAGAAGGAATTTAATCCAGCGAAAAAAAGTTTTATGGGAAAAGGGATATAAATTTATATTGCGCCACCCAGCAACCCTGATAATTTTTTTGGATGAAGGAAAAAGAAGAACTTTTACTGATTATCGGGATGCGGAAGAATTTGCACAAGAACACCCAAATATTTGCTAACCACAGCCAAAGATTTAAAAGTGAAACGGATTAAAGATGAAGACAGAGACAGTGAATGGAGTTGATGGATGTTTAAGGACAGAAAAATATTTAAATATATTCTTAATTATATGATACAGGGGGAGAAAGGAAAAAAATAGAGAAATATTAATCAAGAGTAGTGATATTATTTTTTTCTTCTCTTATATATACTTTCTTAAGTTACAGGGGAACTGGGGGAACTTAGGATCGATTGCTACGGGATTCACGTGTGTAATCATGGCGATTGCCATGACCCGCACAACGGAGGGGGGGTAATGTTGTGTTTTTTTCTTTATTCACAACATTAATAGAGGGGTATTTTGTTATTTTTTTCTTTATAATCTATTTTTCTTGAATCTTTCTTTCTTTGCCTGGACAATCGGGGTGGGGGGAGACACATAGCAACACAGAGAATTTTAAAAAGGTTCCCCAAGGAACCAGGAAAGCTGAAAAGTTAGGTATTACTATAGACTGGAGTAACCCTGTTAAAAATAATGACTAATTTACTGCATTTTTTTTAAAGTTTTAATGTTAATGGGCTTAATGGACCGGTGACAAGAAAAAGAATTTTAACATACATTTAGTAAATGAAAATTACTTTTAGCTGCATTCCATTTGAAAAAAATACTTATCATTTAAGATATAGATACGAAATATTACTGAAAATTTGGCACCCTTATTTACAAAAGATAGGATTAAATACATAGGTGCTCCAAAGATAAAATTATTGGTTATTTGGGGAAAGAAATAAATATATATAC